>NC_057812.1:659287950-659950807 GCF_018294505.1 Triticum aestivum
GACGACGAGGAACCGAAGGATTCAACAAAGGGTTGTTGATGTCTACTACACAACCTTCTTCTTGTAGATGTTGTTGGGCCTCCAAGTGTAGAGGTTTGTAGGACAGTAGCAAATTTCCCTCAAGTGGATGACCTAAGGTTTATCAATCCATAGGAGGCGTAGGATGAAGATGGTCTCTCTCGAGCAACCCTACAACCAAATAACAAAGAGTTTCTTGTGTCCCCAACACACCCAATACAATGGTAAATTGTATAGGTGCACTAGTTCGGCGAGGAGATGGTGAAACAAGTGGTATATGGATGGTAGATAAAGGTATTTGTAATCTGAAATTATAAAAGCAGCAAGGTAACGAATGATAAAAGTGAGCGTAATCGGTATTGCAATGATAGTAAACAAGGCCTAGGGTTCATACTTTCGCTAGTGTAAGTTCCCTCAACAATAATAACATAATTGGATCACATAACTATCCCTCAACATGCAACAAAGAGTCACTCCAAAGTCACTAATAGCAGAGAACGAACAAAGAGATTATGGTAGGGTATGAAACCACCTTAAACTTATTCTTTCCAATCAATCCATTGGGCTATTCCTATAAGTGTCACAAACAGCCCTAGAGTTCATACTAGAATAACACCTTAAGACACAAATCAACCAAAACCCTATTGTCACCTAGATACTCCAATGTCACCTCAAGTATCCATGGGTATGATTATACGATGTGCATCACACAATCTCAGATTCATCTATTCAACCAACACAAAGGACCTCAAAGAGTGCCCCAAAGTTTCTACCGGAGAATCACGACGAAAACGTGTGCCAACCCCTATGCATAGGTTCATGGGCGGAACCCGCAAGTTGGTCACCAAAACATACATCAAGTGAATCACGTGATATCCCATTGTTACCACAAATACGCACAACAAGACATACATCAAGTGTTCTCAAATCTTTAAAGACTCAATCCGATAAGATTACTTCAAAGGGGAAACTCGATTCATTACAAGAGAGAAGAGGGGGGAAGATACATCATAGGATCCAAATATAATAGCAAAGCTCGCGATACATCAAGATCGTATCATCTCAAGAACACGAGAGAGAGAGAGAGAGAGAGAGATCAAACACATAGCTACTGGTACATACCCTCAGCCACGAGGGAGAACTACTCCCTCCTCCTCATGGAGAGCGTCGGGATGATGAAGATGGCCACCGGAGAATGATTGCCCCCTCCGGCAGGGTGCCGGAACGGGTCTAGATTAGTTTTCAGTGGCTACGGAGGCTTCTGGCAGCGGAACTCCCGATCTAATCTCCGTTCTAGAAGTTTTAGGTTACGTAGGTATATATGGGTGCAGGAGGCATGTCGGAGGAGCTATGGGGGCCCCACGAGGCAGGGGGCGCGCCCTGGGGGGGCGCCCCCACCCTCGTGAGCACCTCCTGTATCTCCTGACGTGGCTTTTGTTCCAAAAATAACTTCTCCAGTTGATTTTGTTCCGTTTCGACTCCGCTTGATATTCCTTTTTCTTCGAAACACTGAAATAGACATAAAACAGCAAATCTGGGCTGGGCCTCCGGTTAATAGGTTAGTCCCAAAAGTAATATAAAAGTGGAAAATAAAGCCCAATATTGCCCAAAACAGTAGATAATATAGCATGGAGCAATAAAAAATTATAGATACGTTGGAGACGTATCAGCATCCCCAAGCTTAATTCCTGCTCGTCCTCGAGTAGGTAAATGATAAAAAGATAATTTTTGATGTGGAATGCTAGTTGGCATAATTTCAATGTAATTCTTCTTACTTGTGATATGAATATTCAGATCTGAAAGATTCAAGACAAAAGTTCATATTGACATAAAAATAATAATACTTCAAGCATACTGACTAAGCAATCAAGTCTTCTCAAAATAACATGGCCAAAGAAAGTTATCCCTACAAAATCATATAGTCTGGCTATGCTCCATGTTCACCACACAAAATATTTAAATCATGCACAACCCCAATGACAAGCCAAGCAATTGTTTCATACTTTTAATGTTCTCAAACTTTTTCAATCTTCACACAATACATGAGCGTGAGCCATGGACATAGCACTATAGGTGGAATAGAATGGTGGTTGTGGAGAGGACAAAAAGGGAGAAGATAGTCTCACATCGACTAGGCGTATCAACGGGCTATGGAGATGCCCATCAATAGATATCAATGTGAGTGAGTAGGGATTGCCATGCAACGGATGCACTAGAGCTATAAGTGTATGAAAGCTCAACAAAAGAAACTAGTGGGTGTGCATCCAACTTGCTTGCTCACGAAGACCTAGGGCATTTTGAGGAAGCCCATCATTGGAATATACAAGCCAAGTTCTATAATGAAAGATTCCCACTAGTATATGAAAGTGACAACATAGGACACTCTCTTTCATGAAGATCATGGTGCTACTTTGAAGCACAAGTGTGGTAAAAGGATAGTAGCATTGTCCCTTTTATTTTTTTATTTGGCCTTTTTTTAGTTGGCCTTTCTTTTTTTATTTGTCCTTTCTCTTTTTTTGGGACAATGCTCTATTGAATGATGATCATCACACTTCTATTTATTTACAACTCAATGATTACAACTCAATACTAGAACATAGTATGACTATATGGATGCCTCCGGTGGTGTACCGGGATATGCAATGAATCAAGAGTGACAAGTATGAAAGAATTATGAACGGTGGCTTTGCCACAAATACAATGCCAACTACATGATCATGCTAAGCAATATGACAATGATGGAGTGTGTCATAATAACCGGAACGGTGGAAAGTTGCATGGCAATATATCTTGGAATGACTATGGAAATGCAATAATAGGTAGGTATGGTGGATGTTTTGAGGAAGGTATATGGTGGTTTATGGTACCGGCGAAAGTTGCGCGGTACTAGAGAGGCTAGCAATGGTGGAAGGGTGAGACTGCGTATAATCCATGGACTCAACATTAGTCATAAAGAACTCACATACTTATTGCAAAAATATAGAATTTATCAAAGCAAAGTATTATGTGCATGCTCCTAGGGGGACAGATTGGTAGGAAAAGACCATCGCTCGTCCCCGACCGCCACTCATAAGGAAGACAATCAATAAATAAATCATGCTCCGACTTCATCACATAATGGTTCACCATACGTGCATGCTACGGGAATCACAAACTTCAACACAAGTATTTCTCAAATTCACAACTACTCAACTAGCATGACTCTAATATTACCATCCTCATATCTCAAAACAATCATCAAGTATCAAACTTCTCTTAGTATTCAACACACTCATAAGAGAATTTTATTATTAATCTTGTATACCTAGCATATTAGGATTTTAAGAAAATTACCATGCTATTTAAGACTCTCAAAATAATCTAAGTGAAGCATGAGAGTTCATCTATTTCTTCAAAATAAAACTACGACCATGCTCTAAAAGATATAAGTGAAGCACTAGAGCAAATGACAAACTACTCCGAAAGATATAAGTGAACATCAATGAGTAGTCGAATAATTATGCAACTATGTGAAGACTCTCTAACATTTAATAATTTCAGATCTTGGTACTCTATTCAAACAGCAAGCAAAGCAAAATAAAATGACATCTAAGAATAGCAAACATCATGTGAAGAAGCAAAAACTTAGGATCAACCGATACTAACCGATATTTGTTGAAGAAGAAAGGTGGCATGCCAACCGGGGCATCCCCAAGCTTAGATGCTTGAGACTTCTTGAAATATTATCTTGGGATGCCTTGGGCATCCCCAATCTTGAGCTTTTGTGTCTCCTTAATTCCTCTCATATCACGGTCTCCTTAAATCTCAAAAGCTTCATCCACACAAAACTCAACAAGGACTCATGAGATAAGTTAGTATAAACCATTGCCAAAACCTTATCATAATCTACTGTAGCAAAACACAAATTATTATTCAACATTGCATACTAAATGCCTCTGCATATTTAATAGTCCTATCCTCAAATAGAATCACTAAATAAGCAAACATATGCAAACAATGCAAATATAACAGCAATCTGCCTAAACAGGATAGTTTGTAAAGAATGCTGCAACATCCATACTTCCCTAGCTCCAAAAATTATGAAAGAAAACTCCCACTGTAGTAAATTTATAAGAGCTTAATATGCAAAAGGTTTCAACATTTTATCACATTCTGACTTTTCTAGGCAATTATTGCAACAGAGGTAAACTTTCTGTTTTCAAACAGCAACATGTGGACTTCTAAAATAGGCTTAGTAAAGGCTATCAGTGCCACTTTTATTGAAATAAAAGATGCAAAACATTGTTCTAAATAACAGCAAGAAAATTCTAAAAAAATAAATTGACGCTCCAAGCAAAACACATATCATGTGGCGAATAAAAATATAGCTCCAAGTAAAGTTACCGATGAACGAAGACGAAAGAGGGGATGCCTTCCGGGGCATCCCCAAGCTTAGGCTCTTGGCCATCCTTGAATATTACCTTGGGGTGACTTGGTCATCCCCAATCTTAGGCTCTTGCCACTCCTTATTCCATAGTCCATCGAATCCTTACCCAAAACTTGAAAACTTCACAACACAAAACTTAACAGAAAACTCGTAAGCTCCGTTGGTATAAGAAAGTAAATCACCACTTCAAGGTACTGTAATGAACTCATTATTTATTTATATTTGTGTTAAAACTACTGTATCCCAACTTCTCTATGGTTTATAAACTATTTTACTAGCCATAGATTCATCAAAATAAGTAAACAACACATGAAAAACAGAATCTGTCAAAAACAGAACAGTCTGTAGTAATATGGATCAAACGTATACTTCTGGAACTCATAAAATTCTCAAATAAATTGCTGGACCTGAGGAATTTATTTATTAATCATCTTCAAAAATAATTAACTAAACAGCACTCTCCAAATAAAAATGGCAGCAATTCTCGTGAGCGCTAAAGTTTCTGTTTTCTACAGCATGTCGCAAAGACTTTCCCCAAGTCTCCCCAAAGGTTCTACTTGGCACAAACACTAATTAAAAGCATAAAACCACATATAAACAGTGGCTAGATGAATTATTTATTATTAAACAGGAACAAAAAGCAAGTAAATAAATAAAATTGGGTTGCCTCCCAACAAGCGCTATCGTTTAATGCCCCTAGCTAAGCATGATGATTTCAATGATGCTCACATAAAGGATAGAAATTGTAACATAAAGAGAGCATCATGAAGAATATGACTAGCACATTTATGTCTAACCCACTTCCTATGCATAGGGATTTTGTGAGCAAACAACTTGTGGGAACAATAATCAACTAGCATAGGAGGGTAAAACAAGCATAACTTCAAAACTTTAAGCACATAGAGAGGAAACTTGATATTATTGCAATTCCTACAAGCATATATTCCTCCCTCATAATAATTTTCAGTAGCATCATGAATGAATTCAACAATATAACCATCACCTAAAGCCTTCTTTTCATGATCTATACACATAGAAATTTCATTACTCTCCACATAAGCAAAATTCTTCTCATTCAGAATAGTGGGAGCAAACTCAACAAAATAACTATCATGTGATTGAAAATTAAGATCAAGATGACAAGTTTCATGGTTATCATTATTCTTTAAAGCATACGTGTCATCAAATAATCATCATAGATAGGAGGCATGCTTTCATCATAATAAATTTGCTCATCAAAACTTGGGGGACAAAAAATATCATCTTTATCAAACATAGCTTCCCCAAGCTTGTGGCTTTGCATATTATTAGCATCATGGATATTCAAGGAATTCATACTAACAACATTGCAATCATGCTCATCATTAAAATATTTAGTGCCAAACATTTTATAGGTTTGTCCTTCTAGCACTTGAGCACAATTATCCTTTCCATCATACTCATGAAAGATATTAAAAAGGTGAAGCGTATGAGACAAACTCAATTCCATTTTTTGTAATTTTCTTGTATAAACTAAACTAGTGATAAAACAAGAAACTAAAAGACTCGATTGCAAGATCTAAAGATATACCTTCAAGCACTCACCTCCCCGGCAACGGCGCCAGGCAAGAGCTTGATGTCTACAGTCTACTACACAACCTTCTTCTTGTAGACGTTGTTGGGCCTCCAAGTGCAGAGGTTTGTAGGATAGTAGCAAATTTCCCTCAAGTGGATGACCTAAGGTTTATCAGTCCGTAGGAGGCATAGGATGAAGATGGTCTCTCTCGAGAAACCCTGCAACCAAATAACAAAGAGCCTCTTGTCTTCCCAACACACCCAATACAATGGTAAATTGTATAGGTGCACTAGTTCGGCGAAGAGATGGTGAAACAAGTGTATATGGATGGTAGATAAAGGTATTTGTAATCTGCAATTATAAAAACAGCAAGGGAATGAATGATAAAAGTGAGCGTAATCGGTATTGCAATGGTAGTAAACAAGGCCTAGGGTTCATACTTCCGCTAGTGTAAGTTCCCTCAACAATAATAACATAATTGGATCACATAACTATCCCTCAACATGCAACAAAGAGTCACTCCAAAGTCACTAATAGAGGAGAACAAACAAAGAGATTATGGTAGGGTACGAAACCACCTTAAAGTTATTCTTTCCAATCAATCCATTGGGCTATTCCTATAAGTGTCACAAACAGCCCTAGAGTCCATACTAGAAAAACATCTTAAGACACAAATCAACCAAAACCCTAATGTCACCTAGATACTCCAATGTCACCTCAAGTATCCGTGGGCATGATTATACGATATGCATCACACAATCTCAAATTCATCTATTCAACCAACACAAAGGACCTCAAAGAGTGCCTCAATGTTTCTACCGGAGAATCACGACGAAAACGTGTGCCAACCCCTATGCATAGGTTCATGGGCGGAACCCGCAAGTTGGTCACCAAAACATACATCAAGTGAATCACGTGATATCCCATTGTCACCACAGATACGCACGACAAGACATACATCAAGTGTTCTCAAATCTTTAAAGACTCAATCCGATAAGATTACTTCAAAGGGGAAACTCAATTCATTATAAGAGAGAAGAGGGGGGAAGAAACATCATAGGATCCAAATATAATAGCAAAGCTCGTGATACATCAAGATCGTATCATCTCAAGAACACGAGAGAGAGAGAGATCAAACACATAGCTACTGGTACATACCCTCAGCCCCGAGGGAGAACTACTCCCTCCTCCTCATGGAGAGCGCCGGGATGATGAAGATGGCCACCAGAGAAGGATTGCCCCCTCCGGCAGGGTGCCGGAATGAGTCTAGATTGGTTTTCGGTGGCTACGGAGGCTTCTGGCAGCGGAACACCCGATCTAATCTCCGTTCTGGAAGTTTTAGGTTACGTAGGTATATATGGGTGCAGGAGGTACGTCGGAGGAGCTACGGGGGCCCCACGAGGTAGGGGGCGCGCCCTGGGGGGGGGCGTCCCCCACCCTCGTGAGCACCTCCCGTATCTCCTGACGTGGAGTCCAAGTCTATGTGGTGGCTTTCGTTCCAAAAATAACTTCTCTAGTTGATTTTGTTCGGTTTCGACTCCATTTGATATTCCTTTTCTTCGAAACACTGAAATAGACATAAAACAACAAATCTGGGCTGGGCCTCCGGTTAATAGGTTAGTCCCAAAACTAATATAAAAGTGGAAAATAAAGCCCAATATTGCCCAAAACAGTAGATAATATAGCATGGAGCAATCAAAAACTATAGATACGTTGGAGACATATCAGTTGTCCCCTCGAGAAGCAGTCAAAGCGGCAGCGTAAGCGCCGCCCCAAATAACGGCTCGGCAGAAACAACGATCATATAGACCCAGCATTAGAGTAGGGTGAACAATCGCCGGACCATGGCAACACAGAGAATCAAACCGAATAACCCGACTCTGTCAAAGATAATAGTCCGGACGATATCACACCGGACGGACACCCGGAGCAACAGAATGCCCGTCAAAGGCTTGTTGCCACCATGAGGAGTCTTAAAAAGTAGAAGCAAAGGCTCAAGGCTGCGCAAGACACACTCAGAATCAGATGGAGTAAAGTACTCAACAAAGCAGCGAAGTACGGCGGTAATCGCCCCACCAAGAGCTACCCGAAGCGGAAGTTGCTATCTGAATTCGATGAGGAGGCCTCAGATCCCCCGCAACAAAAAATTAAAACGGCCATCTGGCCGGATAGACGACCTCACGGCCAACATAGAGCGGCAAACATCGCCGCACATAAGCCAATACGCGATCCACGCGAGGGCTCGCATCAAAAGGACGGCGCAACCAAATCCATCTATGGACCACGCAAGCGCGCTCCAGCATATGATGCAACACAACAAACATCCGAACATCACGGTACACCCAGATACAGGGGTGCCGCACACCCCCTATGTTTCACTGATGAGGTGCTAGACCATGAATTTCTAGAGGGATTCAAACCCGTAAACATAGAGGCATACGACGGAACAACAAACCCTGGGTCTGGATTGAGGACTATATCCTCCATATCCATATGGCTCGAGGAGATGATCTCCATGCCATCAAGTACTTACCCCTCAAGCTCAAAGGGCCAGCTCGACACTAGCTAAAAAGCCTCCCTGAAAGCTCCATTGGAAGCTGGGAAGAGCTCGAAGACGCTTTTCGGGCAAATTTTCAAGGGACTTATGTCTGACCTCCGGATGCAGACGATTTAAGTCATATAACTCAACAGCCCGGAGAGTCAGCCCGAAAGCTTTGGAACAAGTTTCTTACTAAAAAGAACCAAATAGTCGACTGTCCGGACGCCGAAGCCTTGGCAGCTTTTAAACACAGCGTCCGAGACGAATGGCTTGCCAGACACCTCAGCCAAGAAAAGCCGAGAACAATGGCAACATTAACAAGCCTCATGACCCGCTTTTGCGCGGGCGAGGACAGCTGGCTAGCCCGATGCAGCACCAACGAACCAAGTACATCCGAAGTTAGAGATGGAAACGGGAAATCACGACGCAGCAAAAATAATAAGCGCTGGAATAAAGAAGACAACCCGAAGAGCACGGCGGTAAACGCCGGATTCAAAAGCTCTCGGCCAGGTCAGCAAAAGCCGCCCTCTAAAGGCGCCAAAGATGAACTGTCCAGCCTAAACAAAATTCTAGACCAAATATGTCAGATCCATAGCACCCCCGATAAACCTGCAAATCACACCCACAGAGAATGTTGGGTCTTCAAGCAGTCCGGCAAGCTCAACGCCGTACACAAGATGGAGGATACACCAAGCGAAGAAGAGGATGAGCCTCTCAAGCAAGACACTAGGGAACAAAAAAATTTCCACTAGAAGTCAAAGCAGTACACGTGTTACATGTGATCAAGGGGAGAAACAAAGCGACACTCCCAGAGAAATATGCCCAAGGGCCTATTGTCAGCGTTCTGGGAACGGGGGTCCCCAGACTTGCCTGCCTGCGGCCTGTGGCATGGCTCAAAGGGGGGCCCAGCTCGGCCCATCTTCACCAACACAGACCCAAGACCCTCGCGAGGGGCCAAGCCTCGCGGGGCGGACGACGTGGAGCTTCCTCAGGCACGGCCTCATCAGGCTGGCTGGCGAGGAGGCGGAGAGATCAAGGCGGGATACCTCACGAGGTACCCGTGACGCAAGCCATGACGACCAAGGGCACCAGGCGGGTGCCAGCCCACACAGTGTCCTCCTTTCCTCTTTGGTGCAAGGGAGCAAGCGCAGCCGTGGAGTACCGAGGCGTCAGGCAAAGGTTGCCATTTCGGTGCAACAAGACCAAGACCGAGAGGACTGCAAGAGGAGGTCATCATGGAGCCCAAGACGGCGTCACCACCAGAGCTTTGTGCAGGCGAAGGCTACTTTTGTCAGGATAGCTGGTACTAGCTGTCCCCCTTTAAATTAGCCCGCCATTGTTGGCTCCCTTCCCGCTCGATATTTGGGAAGAGGACCAGGGCCTCTATAAATAGGACCAGCCCCCCACAGGATCAAGGGGGCAGAGAGAAAAAAGGAGAGAGAGAGAAGGGTGACTAAACTCCTCCCAGCAGTTCATCACCCCAGCCAAGAACAGACCCTCGCGAGGCTGTTCTCCCTTGTATTGTTCATCATCATCAGCCCAAGAGGCAATCCACCACGCCACACACTGGAGTAGGTATTACACCACAACGGTGGCCCGAACCAGTATAAACCATGTGTCTCTCGTGTTGTTCTTTCCATAACCTAGATCTTAGCAAGGCGGAGGGGTGCAGGTAGGTAGGAGGCGAAATCTCCGCGCGCACCCCAGTGTTCGAACCTCAAGGGTCTGCCGGAACCCAAAATCCGACATTTGGCGCGCCAAGTAGGGGTGCACCGGAGTTTTCTCTTCCGCCACCGCCATGGCCTGCCTCGCGATGAGTAGCGCGTCGCCCGCTCCGGCCGCCGGCCCCAGCACGGGGGCCAGGGGGCTCGGAGCCCCCTGGCCCCAGCCCTGCAACGGGTACGGTGGCCGGACAAGTTCAAGCCAACGATGCCGCCGCGCTACGGCGGCGCGACAGATCCGCTGGCCTTCTCACTGGTGAGCGAGGAGGCCCTCCTCGAAGCTGGAGGTGATGATAGGGTCATGGCTAACTGGCTCCCCATGGCCCTCATCGGCGCTCCGCGCACATGGCTGCTCCACCTGCCGGCAGCCTCCGTGGCCTCTTGGGAAGAGCCCCGCAACCTCTTCCCTGCCCATCGCGCTACACCAACACCCCCGGTCGTCGCGGCCCTCCTGGGCGGCTCGCAGGCGCCGCCTACACGTCACCACGTCAAGCCGTTCATCCGCCGGGTCAGCGCCACTTCCACGCGGCAGGGGGCTCTCCCGGACCGGGCGGCGCCCAAGGCCGGCCTGACCTTCAGCTCGGAGGACCACCCCTCCAACTCGGCCTGCTCGGGTGCGCTCCCCATGCTGTGCACCCCCACCATCTGCCAGGTGGCCGTCACCAGAACTCTCATCGATGGCGGTGCGGGCCTCAGCGTGCTCTCGGTCGAGGCCTTCAACCTCCTCTGCATACCCCTGGAATGGCTGCAACCCAGCCGGCCCTTCTCAGGCGTTGGGGGCGGATTATCCAGCTCCTTGGGACAGATCCGGCTCCCAGTAACCTTCGGCACCTACAACAACTTCCGCAGGGAGCTGGTCGACTTCGACATCGCCCCCATCAGCCTCCCCTACAACGCCATCCTCGGCTACCCAGCGCTGGCCCAGTTCATGGCCGCGACGCACCCGGCGTACAACCTCATGAAGATGCCCGGGAGCAGCGGTGTCCTCACCGTGCACGCGGACACCGGAGACGCGCTGCGGGTGCTCAAGGTCGCCTTCAAGATGGCGGCGTTGGCACAGCCCGCCGACTTGGAGACCCCCGAGCCCAAGGGGGCTGCACCCGCCAAGAAGAAACAGTTGTTCACCCAAGACAAGTCAGAAACCAAGCAGATACCCGTCGATGAGGACGGGTCCACCATTGCCACTTTCACCATAGGCGCCAACCTCGAACCCGAGCAGGAGGAGGCCCTGGTCGGGTTCCTGCGCACAAACAAGAAGGTATTCGCTTGGGAGCCTGACCAGTTGGCAGGGATCCCTAGGAGAGTAATCGAGCATCACCTCAACGTGTGCCCCAACGTGCGCCCTGTGAAGCAGAAGGCCAGGCGGCAGTCCACAGAAAAGCAGGCCTTCATCGTCCAAGAGACCCGCAAATTAGAAGCCGCTGGGGTCATTCGCGAGGTCCGATACCCGGATTTGTTGGCCAACCCTGTCGTTGTGCCAAAGAAGGGAGGGAAGGAGCACATGTGTGTCGACTTCACCAACCTCAACAAAGCATGCCCGCAAGATCCGTTCCCGCTCCCACGCATCGACTAGATCGTCAATTCCACCGCGGAATGCGACCTGCTATGTTTCTTGGATGCCTTCTCTGGGTATCACCAGATCAAGATGGCGGTAGAAGACGTTGAAAAGACAGCCTTCCTAACCCCCTGTGGGGTGTACTGCTACACATGCATGCCATTCGGGCTGCGTAACACAGGGGCGGCCTTTCAGCGGCTGATGCACATCACCTTGGGCCCGCAGCTCGGGAAGAATGTTGAAGCTTATGTCGATGACATTGTGGTAAAGTCTCGGGAGGCCAGGACCCTGATACAAGACCTGGAGGAAACCTTCGCGAGCCTCAACGCAGTGAACCTACGGCTCAACCCAGAGAAGTGTGTGTTCAGAGTCCCCTCGGGCAAACTCTTGGGTTTCCTCGTGTCCCACCGAGGCATCGAGGCTAACCCGGAAAAGGTCAAGGTGGTGGAAGACATGAGCCCGCCAAAGACCCTCAGAGAAATGCAGAAGCTCACTGGGCGCGTGACCACGCTAGGGCGCTTCATCTCCAAGTTGGGGGAACGAGCGCGCCCTTCTTCCAGCTAATGAAGAAAAAGGGGCCCTTTGAGTGGACTGAAGAGGCCGACAAGGCGTTCCAGGATCTCAAGAGATACCTGACCAGCCCACCGGTCATGGTGGCTCCGCGCCCTCAAGAGCCCCTGGTGCTTTACCTCGCCGCCACTCCGTACTCCGCCAGTGCAGCCCTGGTGGCGGTTAGAGAGGAGCGTCGAATCAAAACCGCAGCAGCAGCCCGGGACAAGGCAAAACAGGAACAAGGAAGGCCCATAGAAACCGCCACCGTGGCTGAGGAGGATCAGCCGCCGCAGAGGAGTGCACCGGAGGCGGAAGAGGCCCCTCCCCCAGATGGCCAGCCTCAGGAGGCCTCATCACCTCAAGAGGCGCCATGGTCTCCGAAGGGAGCCGCCAACACTGATGCACCCAACCTCGTCGAGCACCCGGTGTACTTCATCAGCACGGTGTTGCGGGATGCGAGGGCACGGTAACCCATGCCTTAGAAACTCCTCCTCACGCTACTGGTGGCCTCGCGCAAGCTGTGGCACTATTTTCAGGGTCACCCCATCAAGGTCGTCTCGTCATACCCCCTGGAGAGAGTGCTCAGGAGCCCTAACTCAGCTGGAAGGGTGTCGGGGGACTAATCCACGAGCACCTATGGGACCGGCGGACCAAGTCCCTTTCGGTTCGGCGGGGGCGAGGGTCGCACGAAGAGCGGATCGAGGCGAAGCACACGAGCAGTTTACCCAGGTTCGGGCCGCACGGATGCGTAAAACCCTACTCCTGCTTTGTGGTCTGTATTGAGTTCTTGCTCGGGAGCGCGGAGTGCTACAGTACACCCCAGCAGCTAACCAGACCGAGCATGAGTGTTCTCCTTCTCCCCTCTACGTTGCGCACGGGCCTCCTTTTATATGCTCAAGGTGTCACCGATAGGTGGCAACGTAGACAAGGGTAAAAATGGAAAGGTGTTGCGGTTGGTACAACTACCTGCTACAGTGTATCATACCTAACCCTGACGGCAGGGGACAAGGTCATTAAATGTCCGTCTGTGTTGCCTAAATAGTGCAGAAGGGACCGTCAGGGACGCCACCGCTCGCCACGGTGGCAATCTTGTCAGTGCCGCTTGCCACTGCACGCCGCTGGCTGCACAGCCTCCCGCCACGTACGCCTGGAAGGGCCCCAGAGCGACACATTGGTGGAAGTGCTGGAGCGCGGGCACGGAGTGGTGGCTTGCCGCGGCAAGCGCCTTGTCGCGGTCGTTGTCTTGTCGCGTCCGGGAGCTTGTCGCTCACCGGGCCTTGCCGGGACGCGTGGCGCATCGCGGCAAGTTCCTTGAGATGCCTTGGTTGGCCTTCCCGGCAAGCTCCTCTTGCCGGGGTCTTGTCTCCTTGGCTTGGATACTTTGTCATGCCTTGGTTGGCCTTCCTGGCAAGCTCCTCTTGCCGGGGTCTTGTCTCCTTGGCTTGGATACTTTGTCATGCCTTGGTTGGCCTTCCCGGCAAGCTCCTCTTGCCGGGGTCTTGTCTCCTTGGCTTGGATACTTTGTTCTTGAATGGTTCCAAAGGAACCACGGAGGATCTTGGCGGTTACCCGGCAAGCCTTGCCGCTGGATGCTGCGACTACCCGTGCACAAGTTCGGGATACTAGGGTACCCCTACTCTAGTACACCGACAGGAGCCCCCGGGCCTGGGCCATACACGGTGCCGAGCGCTGTTGGGCCAGGCCCAAAACAGGGCACGGGCATGCGCGGCCTGGGTTACGCCGTATCTCTTTCCGTATCCACCGCGCCCTTCCCGAACGGCACACGTTGAATGCGGCGTCGTGGGAGAGATCGTGGGTGGTTTATTTATTCGGAAAGGTAGAACGTCCGCCCCCTCCCTCTTTATAAGCAGGGGAAATAGGGGTAGTTCGCCCATTCGCCGGTTGCTACTCCAATCTCGGAAATCTCCGCCGCCCCCTCGTCTTTCCAAAGCTGAAAGATAGTAGCTCCCCGCCTCCCATCGCCACCAGCACCACCAACACCGTCGACCTCCTCCACCACTTCCGCCATGGCTCCGAGAGCCGACAAGGGGAAGGTTGTGAAGTCGACCGAGGCGCAGCGGCTTGCGGCGCTGCGAAAGGAGCGGGCAGTCTCCCCCCCCCCAAGCTCGCCGCGAGGGAGCTGAGGGAGAATGTGGAGCACTGGACGGAGAGTCTCGTGAATGTTGCCGCAGACATTGATAGGGAGCTGGCGCAGCTGGGGATGGAGGATCTCGGGTATCCCTCCGACGAGAACCTCCAACCCAGAGCCAAACTCATCTTGTTCTTCAAAGGCGTGGCGACGGTCCTCCAGCGGCTCCGGGAGAAGATCCCAAAGCAGCTGGCCGATGAGTCGCGCAAGATCTGCGCGGGAGCTCTTCAAAAGGTGTTGGTGAAGGTGGCCTTCTGCAACCCGGGCCTCAACCTCACCAACATCCTCAAGACCCTGCCGCCGGATGCTGATCTGGAGGCGCTCAAGACCCTTGTCGCACCCATTGTGGACAAGGTGAGCGGGATCAAGAGGATTGAGGGCGATCGCGTAGACTAGGCCGCCCGTTTTCTTCTTTTCTTGTCGCTGCTGGTCATGTTATGAGAATAATCTGTTAGAGCCGCGACAAGCTATCTTGTAATATAACTCTATTCCGGGTAATGATTGCAATGTTATTCCCTTTACTTGATTCCTCCCTTTGTATGTTTTTGCCCTACGCTTTTAGGGAACTTGCCGGTGCAGGCACCTTAGCCACGAGCGCCGAGTGCGGGACGTCAGCAGCCTGCTGGCGGTGCTGCTACCGACAAGAAACCTTGTCGCAACTAGTTGCAGCTCACTTAAGTTGTTGAGCGGACTCGAAACAAAGTAAGGGCGCAACTAGCTACGAGTTGGTTCCTCCGCGCACAGGTTTTCCATACAAAGTGCGGTCGTTCAAGGGAGATAACTTAAAATTTTAAAAAATCTGATTGTTCAATCTTTGGCAACTTAGCTTTTTTGTTGTTTGCTTCCCGGTAAGGCGAAACTTTCTTGAACGACGCCTGGTCCATACCATTATCTTCTCCTTTCCCCCCCGGCAAACTTGTGGGCGGGGGAACCTTCCTTTCCTTGAGAAAAAAGAAAGAGGAGAAAATAAAGATATGGAGCCTTATGGCTCGTTATTGCTTACCGGGGAGTAGGTGCTGCACAAAGTGTCAGATCACATATGCAAAAAATAGAAAGCATGAAATTGACAAGATGTGCGGAGCATATGAGCTTTACTTATGCACGGGGTCTGCGCCCGGCTTTGTACAAAGGATTACATGCAACAGCGGCAAGACTTGTATAAAAGGTGGTTGCCGGAACAGGTTCCAGCAACCGCGCCTTACGGGTAAGTTTTACGAAGATGCTCAATGTTCCAAGAATTGCTCACCGGAATGCTATCTTCGGTCTCAAGGTGGACAGCGCCAGGCCTAGTGACTCATTTCACCCGGTAAGGGCCTTCCCACTTCGGCGTCAACTTGTTGGAATTCTTGGCGGACTGAACACGCCGAAGAACAAGGTCGCCTTCCTCGAGACTTCTGGCGTTAACTTTGCGGCTATGGTAGCGGCGCAAAGCTTGCTGGTAGCGAGCAGCTCGCACAGTGGCCTGAAGACGGTCTTCCTCAAGGAGTAGCGGGTCATCTTGTCGCAGCTGCTCTTGCTCAAGCTCATCATAAGTGAGCACTCGAGGTGACCCGTATACGAGTTCCATGGGGAGAACTGCCTCTGCTCCATAGACTAGAGCGAAAGGTGTCTGGCCAGTGGCTCGATTTGGCGTCGTCCTGATCGACCAAAGAACCACCGGCAGCTCCTCGATCCAGTTTCTTCTGCACTTGTGCAGCCTGTCAAAAGTCCTGGTCTTGAGCCCACGCAGCACTTCAGCATTTGCCCTCTCCGCTTGACCGTTGCTTCTCGGGTGAGCAACAGAAGCGAAGCAGACCTTGGCGCCAAGATCTTGGGCATACTGCATGAAGGTGCGGCTCGTGAATTGCGTACCGTTGTTGGTGATTATCCTGTTAGGGATCCCGAAGCGGCAGACAATTGGCCTGAAGAACTTGACTGCTGACTGTGCTGTCACCTTCCTCACTGCTTCCACTTCCGTCCACTTTGTGAACTTGTCGATTGCAATGTACAAGTACTCAAAGCCCCCGACTGCTCGGGGAAAGGGGCCGAGGATGTCGAGCCCCTAGACCGAAAATGGCCAGGATAAATGGATCGTCTGGAGAGCTTGAGCTGGTTGGTGTATCTGCTTGGAATGGAACTGGCACGCTTCACACTTGGTTATTTGTGCAGTTGCATCCTGGAGGGCTATCGGCCAAAAGAAACCTTGCCGGAATGCTTTGCCGGCAAGTGCTCTTGCGCCAATGTGGTGACCACATATGCCTCCATGTATCTCTGCCAACAGCTTTTGTCCATCTTCCCGGTGAATACACTTCAATTTCACACCGTTGAGTCTTCTTCTGTACAGTGTGTTGTCAACAAACTGGTACATACTTGACTGCCGGGCTACTCTTTCAGCTTCTTCTTGCTCTTCGGGAAGTTCTCCTGTCTGAAGGAAACGGACAATTCATTGTGCCCATGCTGGAGCTTGTGGCTCTACAACAAGGACTAAAGGCAAATCTGCTGCTGCGGGAACATCCGCTTCTACAACGAGAACCTGCGGCTCTGCCGGAGCTTGACGTTCCCCGGCAAGCTTGCCGGAGCAAAACTTGTCGGGAGCTTCTGCTTCAACGGAACAAACCCTAGGGATTGCCGAAGCAGACTGCTCCTCAGCGCTCTTGGCGTTGATCTTGGGGACATTCTTGGCGGCGGCTTCGGGAAGCTCTGCCGGAAAATAGTCACCAGAAATCAACTTCCTCTTCTTGCTGTGTCCAGTTGATGGCGTTACAGACGGTTGAGTCAGCTTGAGCACAAAGATCCCTGGTTCCACAGGTAATTTAAGTGCGGCGCACTTTGATAGGCCGTCGGCAATGGCGTTCTGAGCTCTTGGAACATGCTCCATCTATAGGCCGTCAAAGTGCTCTTCTAGCTTTCTCACTTCGTCGACGTAGGCTTCCATCAATGGACTCTGATAGCTCTTGTTCACTTGGCGGACGACAAGCTGCGAGTCTCCCCTGACAATGAACTTCTTGATCCCAAGGTCTACCGCGATCCTGAGACCGGCAAGCAAGCCTTCATACTCTGCAGTATTGTTTGTTGCTTGCTTCTTGGGAAAGTGCATCTGGACTACGTACTTGAGGTGCTCTCCGGTGGGTGCGACAAGCAGCACGCCAGCGCCGGCGCCTTGCAGCGAAAAGGCACCATCAAAGTACATCAGCCACTCTTTGCTTGCTTCCTCGACGGGGATGCTCGTTTCTGGAATTTCTTCATCTGGTGTTGGCGTCCATTCTGCTATGAATTCTGCCAATGCTCTGCTTTGGATAGTTGAAGTACTCTCAAACTTGAGGCCAAAGCTTGACAGTTCGAGTGCCCACTCAACAATCCTGCCTGTCGCTTCTGGATTCTGTAGTATCCTCTTCAGCAGAAAACGAGTGACAACTGTGATCTCATGTGCTTGGAAGTAATGGCGCAGCTTTCTCCAGGCCATGAGAAGGCCGAAAAGCAATTGCTGCACGCCAGAGTACCTTGACCTAGCCCCCTGCAGAAGGGAACTGACAAAGTAAACTGGGCGCTGTACCATTCTCTTCTGTATCTCCTCACACGTCTGCGCAGATCCATCCTTGTCGGGACCAGAGCTTGTCGGGGAAGCCCCCTGCTTGTCGCTGGATGCGCCTGCCGTGGTTGCTGGCTCGTCATCTGCCTCCCTCTCTGCTACTAACGCAGCACTAACCACTTGATTGGTTGCCGCTATATACAGCAGCAACTTCTCTTATGGCTTAGGTGCGACAAGTGTTGGAGCGGAGGACAGGTATCTCTTCAAGTCTTGCAGCGCAGCCTCCGCTTTCGGAGTCCATTTCATTGGACCTGCCTTTTTCAATATTTTGAAAACCGGCAGGGCGCGCTCAGCAGACCTAGAGATAAACCTGCTGAGAGCAGCCACGCAACCGGCAAGTCTTTGTACATCCTTGACGCGCTTTGGTGCTTCAATCTGCTCAATGGCCTTGATCTTGTCGGGATTGGCTTCGATTCCCCGCTGAGACATGAAGAACCCGAGAAGCTTGCCGGAGGGGACTCCAAACACACACTTCTCGGGGTTGAGCTTGAGGCCGATCTTGCGCAGATTTGCAAAGGTCTCGTCTAAATCTTGAATTAGAGTTGCCTTGTCCTTGCTCTTGACCACTATGTCATCCATGTAGGCTTCCACATTTCTGTGTATTTGTGGCTCAAGAGCGACATGGACTACTCTTGCAAATGTTGAACCAGCATTTTTTAAACCGAAAGGCATCCGTATAAAACAGTACGTGCCACATGGAGTGATGAATGTGGTCTTCTCCTCATCCTCTTCTGCCATGAAGATCTGATGGTATCCTGAGTATGCGTCAAGAAATGAAAGCAAGTCACATCCGGCCGTGGAGTCAACAATCTGGTCAATGCGCGGCAAAGGAAATGGGTCTTTGGGACAAGCTTTGTTAACATTGGTAAAGTCAATACAAAGTCTCCATTTCCCATTCGCCTTGCGCACGACTACAGGATTGGCCAACCACGTAGGATGGAGCACTCCTCTGACAAGGCCTGCTGCTTCCAACTTCTTGATCTCTTCTGCGATGAATTCTTGGCGCTCCACTGCTTGCTTCCTGACCTTCTGCTTGACGGGCCGCGCATGAGGACAAACGGCAAGATGGTGCTCAATTACTTTCTTGGGAACACCGGGGATGTCAGATGGTTGCCACGCAAACACGTCGACATTCGCCCGCAGGAAAGCAATGAGCGCGCTTTCTTATTTAGGGTCGAGAGTGGCACTGATGGTGAAGGTACCACCAGTGCCGTCCTCCTTGGTGGACACCTTCTTGGTCCCTGGCGGAGCTGCCATTGTCTTCTTACACTTGCTGGTGGAGCTCGATGGTGCGTCCTCGACGGTAGCGTAGCACTCTGAAGAGGTGCGCTTGCCGGAGTGGGCATCAGAACTCTTGCCAGACTTGGTCTTCTTCTTCCCCCCGGGAGCTTCAACGGCAGGTGATTTGTGATCTGTTGCGGCTGCCGCTTCCCGGTAGATCTTGTCGGCGCAGATAAGAGCATCCTTCTTGTCGCCAGGGACAGAGATGACGCTTATCGGGCCTGGCATCTTCAACATGTTGTATGCATAGTGAGAGGCTGCCATGAACTTGGCGAGTGCTGGACGGCCGAGTATCCCATTGTAAGGCAATGGAAAATCGGCAACGTCAAAAGTGACCCTCGCTGCCAAATGTTACCGGCAACGTGACCTTCCCCTTCGGCTTGCTCCTTCCCGGGTTGATTCCTTGGAATGTGCCGGTCTCTTCAAGCTCGCTGTCAGGGATCTGGAGTTTCTGGAGTACAGCGGAGGAGATCAGGTTCAAGCCGGCCCCGCCGTCAACTAGCATCTTAGTGACCTTGAGGTTGCGGATAGTTGGTGAAACCAACATCGGCAAGCACCCGACTGCAGTTGTGCGATCAGGGTGGTCCTCAATATCAAAGATGATAGGCGTGCTGGACCATTTCAGAGGCTTGCATGACTCGATAGGTGGTTCCGCCGCATTGACTTCCCGCACCCACTGCTTGAGTTGGCAGTGCGAAGTATGCAGAGAAGCACCGCCGTCAACGCACAAGACCTCTGTGGCTTTCTGGAACTCCTGCTCACTGGTCTCAACATCATCCATGTCTTCGTCATCGTTGTCATCTTCATACTTGTCGCGGCCGCGGGGAGGTCTATCTCCTTGCCGCTGCTTGGCCTTGCCGCGGCGTCCTCCCCGGCCGGCGCGCTTCTTGCCGGATTCTCCAACGCCTCCTTGGGACCTCTCCTTGTCGCGTCGCTCGTATTTAGCCTTTTGCTGCTGGACAAGCTGCTCGACCTTCTTGCAGCTCTGGAGGTCATGACCCTTGGTGCGGTGGATCTTGCAGTACCGCTTGTCGGTGCCGTCCTGCTTGTCGGCGACCGCCATAGTATGGCAGTTGGTGCATGCGGCAATCTCCTTGCCGGAGCTACCAGCTTTGGCTTTCTTGGCGCCACCTTCATTGCCGGACTGCTCAATGACTAGCACATCTTTGCCTTTCTTCTTTCTGTTGTTCCGCCGCCGGTTTTTCTTTGCCGGGGCAGCATCCTCGCTGTCAGATCCTCCTGCTCCTATATTCTCTCCGGGGAGTTTCCTCCCTTCCTCAGCACGTGCACACTTGTCGGCCAGGGCATACAGCTCACTGACGTCTCGGATCTTGCACATCACCATCTCCTCCCGCATCCTGCGGTTACGCACTTCTGATGGAACGCGCTGATGACCGCGGCAGGGTGGACATCTGGGATGTTGTGCTGTACACGGCTAAATCTCTGAATGTACTTGCGCAGGGGCTCTCCTTCCTTCTGGGCGAGCAGATGAAGGTCACTCTCTTGGCCATGGGGTTTGTGGCCGCCTGTAAAGGCGCCGACAAACTGATGGCATAGGTCTGCCCAGGAGGATATGGAGTCGTCCGGCAAGTGCATGAGCCAGGACCTGACGTTGGGCTTGAGCACCAGTGGGAAGTAGTTGGCAAGGATCTTGTCGTCCCGCCCCCCGGTAGCCTGCACCGCGATGGTGTAGATGCTGAGGAACTCCGACGGATGCGACTTGCTGTCGTACTTCTCTGGTACGTCTGGCTTGAAATTCTTCATGCTGGGCCACTGGACTTGCCGCAGCTCACGAGTAATCGTAGGGCAACCTACCGCGTACGGCAAGTCGCCTGGTTCCCCTGGCGCATGCATGTCGACAGAGGGCCCAGCGCGCTGGTCCGATTGACGTCGCGCTTCTCTTTGGTGCTCGATGCGAGTACGAGCGTCTTCTTGCTGTCATTCGTGAAGAACTTGGCGCTGATCGCGACGAGCTGGTGGATCTAATGACGCGGTGGAGTCGCTGTCGAGGTGGATCCGACGAGTCGGCGATCTTGGCCTTCGGGGCGGAGAGTGCACAGTGGTCGCACCCCCACCGGTCTTGTCGCTACCGGCTCATGCCTAGCTGACTTGCCGCGGCTGCGACGTGCTCGGCTGCCGTTGAGTGTCGCCGTTGGCGAAGCTGATGAGACTCTGAATGGTGGCCCTCCAGTCGTCAATCTTGTCTGCCGTTGGAGGGTAGTCCAGGAGCAGTTGAGCTCGCGCCAATGCTTCTGCTGGAGTGGCGGGTGGCGGTGGCGAACGGTGCGAGGAGCAGGATATGCTCGGACTTCTAACTATGTTAGAAGGAGCAGTATCCCGTCCAGGCGACCGTGCCTCGCTCGTGCCAGCATGTTGGCGTGCATGCTGGTCTTGAGCACTCCGAGATCCACCAGCTCGATCTTGGTCCAGCAAACGCATGGTACCGTGAGTACCATGACGCTGCCGGTCCCGCGCCTCCTGAGATGGGCGCGGTGCATGTACGGACGCCGAGGTCTTGGAGTGCGCCCGGTCGTTATGGGAGCTAGCTACGCCGCCGATGGGTAGCGCAGCCTTGTCCTTGGACCTGGCAGCACCGTGAGCTCCCTCGTCGACGCCCGTTCTTCCGCCGGCATCTGCCCCATCAGCCGTTTGCTCCGGCGGTGGTGGGTTCGGCGCGGACGGAGCAGCCGCCTCCGAAGGCTTCTTCTTCGGCGGCATGTCGATGAAGATAATGAAGATCTAGCTCGTGTGAACGCCGGATCTGGTTCACACAACCTCGACGCCCCTACTTGGCGTGCCAAAGATGTTGGGGGACTAATCCACGAGCACCTATGGGACCGGCGGACCGAGTCCCTTTCGGTTCGGCGGGGGCAAGGGTCGCACGAAGAGCAGATCGAGGCGAAGCACACGAGCAGTTTACCCAGGTTCGGGCCGCACGGATGCGTAAAACCCTACTCCTGCTTTGTGGTTTGTATTGAGTTCTTGCTCGGGAGCGCGGAGTGCTACAGTACACCCCAGCAGCTAACCAGACCGAGCATGAGTGTTCTCCTTCTCCCCTCTACGTTGCGCACGGGCCTCCTTTTATATGCTCAAGGGGTCACCGACAGGTGGCAACGTAGACAAGGGTAAAAATGGAAAGGTGTTGCGGTTGGTACAACTACCTGCTACAGTGTATCATACCTAACCCTGACGGCAGGGGACAAGGGCATTAAATGCCCGTCTGCGTCGCCTCAATAGTGCAGAAGGGACCATCAGGGACGCCACCGCTCGCCACGGTGGCAATCTTGTCAGCGCCGCTTGCCACCGCGCGTCGCTGGCTGCACAGCCTCCCGCCACGTACGCCTGGAAGGGTCCCAGAGCGACACGTTGGTGGAAGTGCTGGAGCGCGGGCACGGAGTGGTGGCTTGCCGCGGCAAGTGCCTTGTCGCGGTCGTTGTCTTGTCGCGTCCGGGAGCTTGTCGCTTACCGGGCCTTGCCGAGACGCGTGGCGCATCGCGGCAAGTTCCTTGAGATGCCTTGGTTGGCCTTCCCGGCAAGCTCCTCTTGCCAGGCTCTTGTCTCCTTGGCTTGGATACTTTGTCATGCCTTGGTTGGCCTTCCCGGCAAGCTCCTCTTGCCGGGGTCTTCTCTCCTTGGCTTGGATACTTTGTTCTTGAATGGTTCCAAAGGAACCACGGAGGATCTTGGCGGTTACCCAGCAAGCCTTGCCGCGGGATGCTGTGACTGGCCGTGCACAAGTTCGGGATACTAGGGTACCGCTACTCTAGTACACCGACAAAGGGTCGCTGAGTGGAACATAGAACTGCAAGCGTTTGAGCTCGAATTCAGCACGACCAGAGTCATCAAGGGAGCAGCGTTGGCGGATTTTGTGGCAGAATGGATGGAGGCACCAGGCCTCAAGGCCAATGAGGATCGGTCCCTCTCCCCGGGAAGCGAGGAGCCAGAAGGCTGGGTCATGTACTTCGATGGGGCGTTCTCCAGGCATGGCGCTGGGGCTGGGGCGATGCTTATATCGCCCACTCAGGACAAGTTCTACTATGCTGTGCAGCTCTGTTTCCAGCAAGGTGAAAAGGTCTCCAACAACATAGCGGAGTATGAAGGTTTAATAGCAGGCTTGAAGGCCGCAGCTGCCCTGGGGGTGAAATGCCTCACCATCAATGGCGATTCACAGCTCCTTGTCAATTTCTCCAACAAGGTGTACGAGCCTAAAGATGAGCACATGGAAGCCTACCTTGCGGAGGTCCGCAGGATGGAGAAGCAGTTCTGGGGGTTGGAGTTGCAGCATGTGCCCCGTGGCACCAATCAGGAGGCCGACGACATCGCCAAACGGGCGTCCAGGCGGTTACCTCAGGAGCCTGGCGTTTTCGAGGAGCGGCTCTTCAAGCCCTCAGGCCTGCCATCATTGTCAAACACGGCTCAGCCTCGGGAGAAGCTCCCCCAGCCACCTGCCTCAGGAGCTCCGGCCTGTGGCTCGGCCTCAGGAGCACGCCTACTCCTGACGATTCAACCTCAGGAGGGATGCTGGATCACGGAGCTCTGGAGTTACTTAACACAAGGGACCCTGCCGGAGAAGGAGGAGGAAGCGGAGCGAGTGGCACGCCAGGCCACGGCATACTGCATCAAGGATGGAGAGCTCTACCGGAAGCGACCAAACGATGTATCCGTGCGCTGCATCCCCAGGGAGCAAGGGAAGGAACTGCTGGAAGATACACACGGCGGAGACTGTGGACATCATTCATCATCATGGACCCTCGTCGGCAAGGCATTCCGCAGTGGGTTTTATTGGCCCACCGCGCTCAATGACACCGTCGAACTAATGAAAGCTTGTGAGGCCTGCCAGTTCCACGCCAAGCAGATCCATCAGCCAGCAGGAGGCCTGCAGACTATACCCCTTTCGTGGCCATTCGCAGTCTGGGGGCTGGACATCTTGGGCCCGTTTCCTCGGGCGCCAGGGGGCTACCGCTACCTCTACGTCGTCGTGGACAAGTTCACCAAGTGGGCTGAAGTAGAGGCTGTCCGCACCATTCCCGCGGGTTCCGCGGTCAAGTTCATCAAGGGCATCGTGAGCCGGTTCGGGGTGCCGAACCGCATCATCACGGACAACGGTTCGTAGTTCACCAGTAACCTCTTCAAAACATACTGTGCTAACCTTGGAACGCAGATATGCTACGCTTCGGTGGCGCAGCCCCGAAGCAACGGCCAGGCCGAGCGAGCCAACGTAGAGGTCTTGAGGGGCCTCAAGACCAGGACGTTCAAGAAGAAGCTGGAGGCCTGCGGCAGAGGTTGGTACGATGAGCTTCAGTCCGTATTGTGGTCCATCCGCACAACCGCGACCAAGCCGACTGGAGAGACCCCGTTCTTCCTGGTCTACGGAGCCGAAGCGGTCCTCCCTCACAAGGTCAGACGTCACTCCGCGCGGGTCCTGGCGTTCGACGAGGCGCAGCAGGACGCCATGCGGGGGATGGACCTCGTGCTGGGGGAGGAACGTCGACGAGAAGCCGCGCTGCGAGCGGCAAGGTACCAACAAGCACTGCGGCGATATCACTGCCGCAACATCCACCCTAGAACTCTTGAGGTAGGAGACCTCATGCTCAGGCGGGTTCTCTCCAGGGAGGGGCTGCACAAGCTCTCTCCCATGTGGGAGGGCCCGTTCAAAGTTGTTCATGTTTCCAGGCCCGGCTCCGCGCGCTTGGAGACTCAGGAGGGGGTGCCGGTCCAGAACGCATAGAACATCCAGCACGTCCGGAGGTTCTACCCCTAAAAAGGCCCAGAGCCTGTGAAGAAGGTGGATGCCTACGAAGCTGTCGCGTTTTGGAAAAGGCCCAGAGCCTGTGAAGAAGGTGAATGCCTGTGAAGCTGTCGCATTTTGGAAAAGGCCCAGAGCCTGTGAAGAAGGTGAATGCCTGTGAAGCTGTCGCGTTTTGGAAAAGGCCCAGAGCCTATGAAGAAGGCGAATGCCTGTGAAGCTGTCGTGTTTTGGAAAAGGCCCAGAGGCTGTGAAGAAGGTGAATGCCTATGAAGCTGTCGCATTTTGGAAAAGGCCCGGAGCCTGTGAAGAAGGCCAACGCCTGTGAAGCTCGCCGCCCGTGACACTCTCACGTAATAATGAGTTGGGGCTGTACACGCCCCGGAGTCTCAGGAGCGCTGGCCTCAGGCCCTGGGGCTCCCTCCCACGCCCAGTGGCAACACTTAGCTCCGCGCTGGTGAGAAGACATCGAAGACTAGATTAGGTGCCGGACGCGGCTTTTCATTTGCTTTCCGCAGTTGACTTGTTCCTTCTCATTCGAAGTTTTATTGAAGTTGTTGCCGTCTTTGGCTTGTGGTTCTTCGACTTTTCACTCTCCTACCTCGATTTCTCTTATGCAAGGCCTCGCGAGGGGGGGGGGGGCAGCCGAGCGCCCTTGCGAGTGTTCCTGTCCTAGTCGTTCAAAGGGTTCGCGACCTGGGTCCATTACAGGAGCACCCCTCCAGTCCGTGCCCCATGGGCATCGCGACACGAACACAGGGCCTGGGTCGGTCGCCCCCCCACGGCTGGGGCCGGGAACTATCCACACGCGGGCAGGTAGCCGGAAGGCACGATAACGGAAGCAAAACGATGATTAACAGCAATAACCCAAACACGCCCCCGCGGGGGTCCACACTACTATCTTTTTACGCAGGAAAAAGGAAAAGAAAGAACAGATCAGGCGCAGCTCGCCTCACATCGGCCTGCAGGGAAGACTCAAGCTGCCTCCGGGGCTCAGGTAGACTTCCTCTCGCGCTTAACCGGGGCGCGATGGCGTGGAGGCTGACCGCGGGCACCGCTAGAAGAGTCGCCACCTGAAGAAGAACCGGAGAAGCTTGGGGAACCCCGAGCGCCGCCAGTCACGCGAGCGCTGTCTTCATCATCGCCGGAGTTGGGTATCCCAGCCGCGGTCGTCGTCCTCGGGGCAGCACCCTGCGCGGCGACCATCTTCCCCAAACATCCTCACATAGAGGGTGGCATCGCCGTCAAACATGAAGTGCAGGGTGCAACGACGGCTCAGGCCACACACGTGGGCAAATGTCTGCCAACCGCGGGCCAGGGCCAGGCTCCCAGCTGCGGAGACCTCCAGTGAAGCCCATGAGGCCCGGCTGCAGCAGCCGTCGGCCTGAAGCTAGAGGCTGCCCGGGGCGCCACCCGGGAGCTCACCGAGGAGGAAGCGAGGAAGCGGAAGTCGGGTGCTAGTCGGCTCCGCCGACCACACAACGAACTCCGGCAGCACCTCTGCACCTCTGCCCCCCTGCCGCAGCAGTCCGCCCGTTCATGCTGAAAATCACCTCAACGGCCACGGGGAGCTGCCGTGGTGGCCACAGGATGTTTGCGAGGGCGCCCTCGGCCGCGCTTGGGCGGGGGAGAGGCAGGCTCAACCTGGCGAGCCTTCCCCTTCTCTGCGGCCGAGAACCTCCTCGACGGGGCCATGGAGAAGAAGGAGAAGCAAGGGGGGATGAACTGGAAGGGCGCGCGCCGATCCGTACTTATAGCTGGCGAGGGCCAACCGACGACCCCCACGATCGCAGGTAATTATGACCCGCTTTGCACGCAGGGACTTGTCCAATCCGTGCAGTTGCCGAGGCGCCATGGGGAAGTGGAGACGCCCACGTCCAATCAACCGCCACGCGGCGCCCAAGACCGCGGGCTGTTAGGGCCCGCGGTGCTTCGCTCTTGCCCTTTCGCCTCCCTGCACGGCCAAGCCGGGGTGCGCCTTGGGCCCGGGGGCTACTGTCGGCGTTCTGGGAACGGGGGTCCCCAGACTTGCCTGCCTGCGGCGTGGCTCAAAGGGGGGCCCAGCACGGCCCATCTTCACCAACACAGACCCAAGACCCTCGCGAGGGGCCAAGCCTCGCGGGGCGGATGACACGGAGCTTCCTCAGGCACGGCCTCATTAGGTTGGCTCGCGAGGAGGCGGAGAGATCAAGGTGGGATACCTCACGAGGTGCCCGTGACGCAAGCCATGACGACCAAGGGCGCCAGGCGGGTGCCAGCCCGCGCAGTGTCCTCCTTTCCTCTTTGGTGCAAGGGAGCAAGCGCAGCCGCGGAGTACTGAGGCATCAGGCAAAGGTTGCCATTTCGGTGCAACAAGACCAAGACCGGGAGGACTGCAAGACGGAGGTCATCGTGGAGCCCAAGACGGCGTCACCACCAAAGCTTTGTGTAGGCAAAGACTACTTTTGTCAGGATAGCTGGTACTAGCTGTCCCCCTTCAAATTAGCCCGCCATTGTTGGCTCCCTTCCTGCTCGATATTTGGGAAGAGGACCAGGGCCTCTATAAATAGGACCAGCCCCCCACAGGATCAAGGGGGCAGAGAGAAAAAAGGAGAGAGAGAGAAGGGTGACTGAACTCCTCCCATCAGTTCATCGCCCCAGCCAAGAACAGACCCTCGCGAGCCTGTTCTCCCTTGTATTGTTCATCATCATCAGCCCAAGAGGCAATCCACCACGCCACACACTGGAGTAGGGTATTACACCACAACGGTGGCCCGAACCAGTATAAACCCTGTGTCTCTCGTGTTGTTCTTTCCATAGCTTAGATCTTAGCGAGGCGGAGGGGTGCAGGTAGGTAGAAGGCGAAATCTCCGCGCGCACCCTAGTGTTCGAACCTCAAGGGTCTGCCGAAACCCGAAATCCGACACCTATCATCGTGGATTCCTGCCACTGGTCGTCTCAACCAATCACCTTCGATCATCAGGATTACTCGGCAAGTATCCGGCCCACAGGATGGGCTGCCTTGGTATTAGATCCAATAATTGACGGATACCACTTCACATGAGTCCTGATGGACGGTGGCAGCAGTCTAAACCTGATATATCATGACACAATCCGCAAAATGAGTAACACCTTTAAAGGAGTAACACCAGGCCAAGGGGCTCATTGCACGGGCTCCCTGCTACTAGAGGTTATATTCAGCTTCCCTGATAACTTCCGTAGTGAAAATTTAACCTTCCACATTGCTCCATTCCAAAGTGGCTATCAAGCACTAGTTGGACGCGAAGCTTTCGCTCGCTTTAATGAAATACCACATTACTCCTCCCTCACGCTTAAGATGCCTGGTCCACGTGGCATCATTACAGTAAATGGAAATATTGAGCGATCCCTGTGCGCCGAAGAGAGTGCGGCTGCCTTGGCAGCCGCACACTAAAACGTCCTCACCAACTAAAGCATTCGATAGGTCGTCAAGACCACGAACACGGTTAGACGAGTCCGATGCAGCTATATGTAATTCACACAGATGACAATCGTGCTACACCCGTCCAGGATACGGCACAACGAAGACACAGGCGCAGACGTGCAGCAGGGACCCGTTCCAAGGATTCTTTTAGATTAAGACCCTGCGTCAACCTTTTTTACTGTCTCTTGTTGATACACATCCCTCGGATTCTCAGTACAATTGAGAAGGATGCTGACGTCTTGGCATGTGGCCACGTCAGATTAATGCACGTAACTGGACACCAGGGGCTTCTTACAAAGGGCATTGTTCAGGCCCACAATAAAGACCGAATACCTTAGGGAGTGTTTGGCGTCGTGAGTTTGGCCTTATATGCATCAGCTTCGAATCATGTCTTTGGTCAAATGTTGGGTTTGCCCGGCTCCTGTGTTTTGCTGCCTTATGTTCCGCTCTATCGGCTAAGGCGGCACCAGGAGAACTACTGCGATTGTGTCCTGGTTCATCCGGACGAGCACCTCAGTAGATAAAGCCGAAAACTAACTGTCATGATATAGCGTGAGACTGGTCAACCACTCGATGACCTATTGGAATGTTAGAATTCCTCCGCCTTAACAAAGGGCCATTCCCCGGCCAGGCATGTACGCACCCCGAATTCAGGAGAGTGCGGAGCCACCAGGGGCTATATAGTAGCCCCATCGTCAAACTCCTATGGCTAAGTGGAAGTGTTAAAGCATTAGTCCGGTTGCCTCGTTCGTTGCGCTATCACCTCCTTATTAGGACCAAGACGTTGGATTAATTGTGAACATGCGTCTTCTGCGAACACCCCCGCATTATATGCGTGGGGGCTGAAGCCGACGACTGCAATCTTTTAGGTTATATACATATATACATAAACGGCCGCACAGGAGGCATCATATTACTTTCAGGAAAAAGTATAATGACAGCCTTAATAAATTTGATAAACATTGTTTTTACAATGGGAATACATGTCACTCAAACATAATATTCTTCGAGCACTGGCCTCTATCAAACGAGCACCCTCAAGAACTTCTTTAAAATAGTGCTCGGCAGCCACTCGGCCTATGGCATAACCCTGCGCCACAATAGTGGTAGCATCCATCTCCGCCCAGTATGCTTTGATATGGGCAAGGGCCATCCGCGAGCCTTCTATGCACGCCGACCTCTTCATCGAATTGATGCGCGGCACCGCACCAAGGAACTGCTGCACTAAGCTGAAATAGTTGTTCGGCTTCGGCTTTTCCGGCCACAGATGATCTACAACGGACCTCATGGCGAGTCCGGACAATCTACTAAGTTCGGCCCATTCGGCAAGTTGATCAGTTAGTGGAAGAGGACGCTCTGGAACATTAAACTGCGACCAGAATAGCTTGTCCACTTCACGATCTGTTTGATCTCGGAAGTATTCGGCCGCATTGACAGCACTCGCCGTCAAATCCAGATATGCGTCTGCCGAACTCCACAACCGATCTAGAGGGGCATACCGCGGATCTCCGAACTTCCTCCGCATCAAGAAGGGCTTCCCAGCCGCAATATCACCAGCTTCACGCAGCTCTTCCTTCTTTGCCCTCATGGCAGAGCGGGTGTCTTTGGCCGCCATCGTGGCCTTTTCGAGGTCCGTCGCCTTCGCTCGGTTTTCTTCTTCAAGGAACCGGCAACGGTCGGCAGTGTCTTTTAACTTTACAGCCATCTTGGCCATCTTTTCTTTGCTCTCGCAATGCGTGGCCTTCTCGGCTCTTAACTCTTTGGCTGCCTTTAAAGCGGCCGCATTACTAATCCTTGTTTGTTCGTTGGCTCGGGCAAGTTCCGCCCGAAGGGTCTCCACGGCGGCAGCTCCATCTACAGTCACAAAATATTAAAGATACTGGCATCACGCTGCTCTTACTATGTGACATTGACCGGAAAAACATTACTTACCCTGTGCCTCGTCAAGCCGCTTGTTAACAAGCTCGATGTCGGCATCTGCCGCATCCAGCTGCCGCTTTAGTTCGGCAAAGTCATTAGTCCAGCCAGCCACTGGAGCTTCCATCACCTGCACATAAAGTGGTATGGTTATTACCTGGGACTACGATCCTCTGTTTGTCGCCGTTCTCAGCGACAACCAGAGTCTCAGGGGCTACTATCTACAAAGGGCACACCTAAAAATGTGCGGTACCATCACAAATGTACATCATTTTACGTACCTCAAAGCCCGTCAGTAGACTCATAAATGCATCATGCAACCCGCTTTCGGCGGATGAAATCCTTTCCATCACCATACCCATCAATGTACGGTGTTCTTCCGAGATGGTTGCTCGCCTTAGCAGATCCCTTAGTGCATCCGACTGCATACCAGATGGTGTCGGACTCTTTTGTTTGCTCTCTTCAAGAGCCGAATGCTGGGGACTTCGGGTGACTATAGTATTATCTTCTGGCCTCACCGGATCCGGAGAGGCCCGCCGTGACGACACTTCAAGGTCGCCCGCTTCCTGAGGGGGGAGTCCGGGGGAGACGTTTCGCTCTCCATCATCTCCGGAAGAAGGTCCCCTGAAGACGAGCTCCATTGAGACGTGCTAAGATCCAAACTGCGAGATAAACGCTTCGGTTATTTTCCTCGGAAGAAAGGTAGAATATCTTTACTATTAAGTTTTTTTGATCACGTACGGCTCGTTAGAGGGCTGATCCCCGTGCGGACTTTGTGCGGCAAAAGAACCCTCCAAGGTAGGACCCTCTGGTGGAGACTTCTTCTCCCGTTTGCAAGCCTTGGTTTCCGGATCTTCAGAGGCAGTCCTCTTCCTTCCCCGAAGCGAGAGAAGGTCAGATTCTTCCCCTTGGTTATCCTCCTTTACGGAGGCACTCATTCCCTCGGTTCGAATTGGTAGCGATGGGGGCCCGCTTTCGCCCCCATTATTCCCCCTTTATCTTCCTTTGAGGGCTCCGGGCAAGGTGCTAGCTCGAGCATCTTTTCCAGTACCGGATTGTCCAAACCCTCAGGAAGGGGGGCCGAACACCGAATCATCTTCACCTTTGTTAGCCAATCCTGGTCAAAGAGCGATTTCTCATAATGACGTCATGGTAAATGAAAGACAGTGTGTTCGGCTAGAGGATTACTTACTTGGTCGGTGGTACGGTTGCTGCTCAGGCCCACGTCCTCGGTAGTATCCGGACACTCTATTTGGGGTCCGAAGAATGATTTGGACATCTCCTCGTGCACCAGGCCAAGGAAATTCTCAATAGTGCGCGGCCCTTCTGGGTTGAACTCCCACATGTGGAGGGGCCGGCGTTTGCGAGGTTGGACTCGACGAACCAACCAGACTGAAATCTCCGTCAAAGAGATCTTGAATGCGGCTTTGCAGTATAGGCACGTCCTTGGCTGGACGCCAGCTCAGCCCTCTGCTAATCCATGACATCAGTTGTGGTGGAGGGCCCGAGCAGAAAGCAGGGGCGACCACCCACTTGGCACTTCTGGGATCTGTGATGTAAAACCACTACAAGAAATATGTCAACTTATGACCTTCTGTCAGTGACCCTAGAAGAATTGGTCATAAATCTATGACCATTTTAGACCAATTGGTCAAAAGCTGTTCGGGGGGCTCCAAACCCTAGACCATTGCGACCATTTTGGTCAGAAAGGTCGCAATTTCCTTACACGAAATGGTCATAAAGCAGATAGCACTAGTCCGCTGCTTTATTTCTAGCTGATCATGACCAATATAGATGGTCATAACCTTGTCAATTGTGGTGGATTGGTATGACCTGGCGCCACCTCATCAGTTTTGCCTATGTGTCATGTCCATGTGTCAATTTTTGCCCTAGGTTGTGAAGCAACCTATATTTCTGTCATTCCAAAAATTCCCAAAAAAATCTCATAAATTCTTTGGGTCATATCTTCATCCAATATGTAAAAATACTTCCTTGCCTAGTTCAAAAATAATTCAACAACATTCATTTTCCTATTCTGTTCACAACATCACTTTAAGAAGGAAGTGCTATTTATATATTCTTGATTTCCCTCGGAATTCTTGGGCACTCTTTCCTATCCAAATCATTGCCGCATGACAAAATTCAGCTCCATTTGCTTGGCAAATCTTGCTCGGCAAATTTCTGAAGTTTTTGTCCACCTAGAAGCATTGTGAAGGAAGTACCTTTTTTATATATCCAAATGACATGAAATTTATACAGTTCCTTCATATGCCCAAATTATCACCCTCCTCCAAATTGCAGCTCAGGAAAATTATCTATGTGAGCCCAGGTTCAATTTATATTTTATGTCCAGATTGACACGTTGCAAAGCAAGTGTTATCTAGATCCCTCCTATTAACCTCAAACTCTTTGGGCACTCTTCCATACCCAAATCATTGCCACATGATAATATTCAGCTCCATTTTCCTAGTAAATCTTTCTCAGGAAATTTCCAAAGTTTCTACCTCGAGAGAAGCTTTATGAAGTAAGTACTATCTAGGCTTACCCAAATGATCTGAAAATCTACCAAGGCATAACCATACCTATGTAACTTACCTACACAAAATTTGAGCTCATTTCATTCATCCAATTTCTCTCACTAGTTTTCCCAAGTTTCTGTCCATAGAAGAGCATTGTGAAGGAAGTACCACTTTGGCATGTCCAAATGGTATCAATTTTCTATGGTGCTTTGCAATGCCCAAATAATCATCCTCCACCAAATTTCAGCTCAATCCATTCATTATTTTGAGCCCAGCTTCAACATTCATATTTCTGTCCAGTGTGGTACTTTGCAAAGCAAGTACCACCTAGGATCCTCCTTTTGATCTGAAAATTTGCAAAGACATTCTTCTTAGTAGATGATCATCCTCAGCAAAAACTCACTAGACATGTTTGAGCATCGATTAGTCTCCTCGTGAGACTCTTATGTTGTAATTTTCTTCCTAGAACCTACCTGGGGAGTGCCCAACCCACTAGACATGCCTAGGCTGCCCAGAACACATGGCAACGCCACGGTCACGCGGTGACCATGCGTCGGGCATGCGAGTTTACGCGCTCTAGAGTTGGGGGCCTTGGCCACCGCCCAAACCTCGACGTATCACCATAAAACCATGTATTTATGATTAAATAGGTACTTATGTAACTATAACTGATTTTTGGAAAAAATAAATAGTAAACTATGAGGCAGCTGCAGTTCAAATTTGACCCGCTTCCTACTGAATCGGCCGGAATTTGTCTTTTTCACCAGAGGTGGATCAAAACTTTTGACGCCCAACAATTTTGTCAATTGTGCATTAAATATGGCCTAGTATTTTATAAAAATGATTTGGTCCAATTTTGCAACAATTATTTGGGAGGTCCTTCACAAAAAACCTCCTTTTGGGCACTCGAAAAATGGAAAATGGTTTTTTCGTCCAAAGAAAATGAAAACTTCCTTAGGCAACATTGTTTGCCATTCCAATATACACCCTTGTGCACAATATGAGATTATTTGAACAAATTATGCCATGAATGTGGCCATAAGATTGATCATTTGGCTTGAAAGCCATTGATATCCACACGTGATAGCTCAATTTTGAGAACACTTTTTTAAAATAATTGCCGTATTACAAGTTTGTTATTTTTCCTGGGAACTTGGCCACATATAATGACACAATGCGAAGGTTTCCCAATTTTTTTAATTTTTTGAATTTTTTATGCCCGTTTCAAAATGCGGTCAAAACGGCGGGAATGACCGTTCCTAGCTAGTGGTTGAATCTTGAATTTTTTTTGGTGTTTCTCTGATTAAATTGGTACTTATGTACCTAGAAATGATTTTTGGAAAAAATAAATAGCAAACTATGAGGCAGTTGCAGTTCAAATTTGACCCGCTTCCAACTGAATCGGCAGAAATTTGTCTTTTTCAAGAGAGGTGGATCAAAACTTTTTACACCCAACCATTTTGTCAATTGTGCATTAAATATGTCCTAGTATTTTATAAAATTGACTTCGTCCAATTTTGCAACAATTATTTGGGAGTTCCTACACAAAAAACCTCCTTTTGGGCACTCGAAAAATGAAAAATTCATTTTCCGTACAAAGAAAATGAAAACTCCCTTAGGCAACATTGTTTGCCATTCCAATATGCACCCTTGTGCACAATATGAGATCATTTGAACAAACTATGCCATGAATGTGGCCATAAGATTGATCATTTGGCTTGAAAACCCTAAATCTTCACGCGTGATAGCTCATTTCTGAGAACACTTTTTTAAAATAACTGCCATATTATAAGTTTATTATTTTTCCTGGAAACCTGGTCACATATAATGACACAATGCAAAGGTTTCCCAATTTTTTGATTTTTTTTTAATTTTTTATGCCCGTTTCAAAATGCGGTCAGAACCGCGGGCATGACCGTTCCTAGCTAGTGGTTGAATCTTGGAAGTTTTTTGGTGTTTCTCTGATTAAATAGATACTTATGTACCTAGAAATGATTTTTGGAAAAAATAAAAAGCAAACTATGAGGCAGCTACAGTTCAAATTTGACCTGCTTCTAGCTGAATCGGCAGGAATTTGTCTTTTTCGCCAGAGGTGGATCAAAACTTTTGACACCCAACCATTTGGTCAATTGTGAATCAAATCTGGCCTAGTATTTTAGAAAAATGTTTTGGTCCAATTTTGCAACAAATATATGGTAGATCCTTCACAAAAAGAACTCAATTCGGGCACTCGGAAAATGGAAAATGGATTTTCTGTGCAAAGAAAATGAAAATTTCCTTAGGCAACATTATTTGCCATTCCAATATGCACCCTTGTGCACAATATGAGATCATTTGAACAAACTATGCCACGAATGTGGCCATAAGATTGATCATTTGGCTTGAAAGCCATTGATCTCCACACGTGATAGCTCGTTTCTGAGAACTTTTTTTAAAATAATTGCCGTATTACAAGTTTGATATTTTTCCTAGGAACTTGGCCACATATAATGACACAATGCAAAGGTTTCCCAATTTTTTGATTTTTTTTGAAATTTTTATGCCTGTTTCAAAATGCGGTCAAAATGACGGGAATGACCGTTCCTAGCTAGTGGTTGAATCTTGGAATTTTTTTGGTGTTTCTCTGATTAAATAGGTACTTATATACCTAGAAATGACTTTTGGAAAAAATAAATAGCAAACTATGAGGCAGCTGCAGTTCAAATTTCACCCGCTTCCAGCTGAATCAGCGGAAATTTGTCTTTTTCATGAGAGGTGGATCGAAAATTTTGACACCCAACCATTTTGTAAATCGTGCATTATACATGGCCTACTATTTTATAAAAATGATTTGGTCCAATATTGCAACAAATATATGGTAGGTCCTTCACAAAAAAACTCATTTTGGGCTATTGAAAAATAGAAAATGAATTTTTAGTCAACTACGACCAATTTTTTAGTTAACTGTGACCAATTTAGATGGTCATGACATGGTACGCGTGTATTGCATTTTGATTGGTCCGTGGGCATTTCACGCGGATCGTGGATGGATCACCGTCGGATGCTCCCGGATCCAACGGCTGTCCTCACCCGAAGCCCACCTAAGCCGAAACCCTAGATCTCGTGAGTCCTCTGCACATTTTCCATCCACCACCACCCCGCCACCTCCTTTCTTTCTCCCCTCGCTCTATTCTTCTTCCTTTCTCCCCTCCCCTGCGCCACCCGCCCCTCTGCCGCTCGCGCGCGCCCCTCACCTCGTCCGAGACCGCCGGAGACCCCCACTCTCTCCTCTACCCCACCACCGCCGGCGCCCCCCACCTTTTGCTTCTTTCCCAAGCACCCGAAACCCTAGCCCGCGGCGCAGCCATGACGACCGAGCTCTGGATCCGCGGGCTAGAGGTGCAGCACCAGATCCGGTCCAGGGCGCAGCCATCATGCAGCACCACCACCAGCTGGACCAGTGGCTCGCCGGCGGCGTGGGTGGGGTGCTTTGCCAGACAAAGTATGCCCCCTGCCTCCCTGTGCCCGACCGCTCGCTCCGCCTCAACCTCGCCGTCTCGTAGGGCCTGCGCGGTTGCCTCTAGGACCGCGTCTTCGCGCTCGAGGAGGACCTCCATGCCGCCGCCCAATGCATCGACCTCCTCAGGTTCAGTCCGCCCCCCTTCCCCCCTCCCCCGTCCATTCTACTGTGACGGTTACTCGCGCACTATACCTGTTCGCCAGAATGCCTGATGGATCAGAACGGCCCCATGCCGTGCGTGCAGAACGAGTCGGCGATGAACGTGGAGGGGATCTGGCGCTGCGTGGAGGAGAAGGAGGTCGTGGCGGCCGCGCGCGACTAGCTCGCCGCCCAGCCAGGCTCGAGAAGGAGTGCGGCCTATACGAGCGCGACCTCAAGCGCGCCATGGAGTCATGCGACGAGCTCGCCTGGGAGAGTGACGACCTACGCAAGCGCCTCAAGGATGCCCCCGACGTCAGTAACATCACCACACCCCGTATCCCTTTCCTCGCTCATATTATCAGTCGATTTCATGCTTGATGGCTCGTGTTATCCACTGATTGCTACATTCTGGATATGATTTCTGCTCTTGTGTGCTCTGCCATTGGGAAAGGAAAATTAGTTAGTTGTGTCTGTTGATGACTAATTATATCTTCCACGGATTTTAATCACTTGATGCATATTCAGTTTGACTAGTTGGTCTTGTTACATTGTTTGTTTTTGGTCTGTCAACTGTAGTAGAGCTCCATCACCTTCAATCAGGTGATTTGGTGTTGGATCAACTGTAGAGCTCCATCACCATCATTGAACAATTTGCTTGCTTGCATGATACTCCTGTATGCTACTGCGGTGGCTGCTTTGTATAATTACTAGTGCAATGCTGTTTAACCAACCTGGTCCTCCAACATTCTTCTTACTCACGCGCAGCTTTCTGAACAAGTGCAAGCGCCGTAGAGGGACAAGAAGATACTCAAGACCAACCTAAAAAAAGCAGAGGAGGTAACATGTTATCTCACTCTTGTACTTGCAACACCTATGTTCTGTACCTGCAACTTATCTCCCTCTCAGTGAACATTGCTTCATGCAACACTAATGTAGTCTTGACAGTTTGAAGTTTCTTTTGCATGTTTAATTCAAGGTTAAGTTATTCGAGGAGAAAAGAGCTGTTCACGAAGCCAACAAGATGCTACTGTGCTTACTGGAGAAGGAGCAGAAACATCGGTCCGAAAGGAAGCACTTTGCCAGCATTTCACCAAGGTAAAAGCACCAACCAACCCAACCATAAAAGCTCAAGTATTTACTGATTTAATTTAATCTGGTACACACACAGCACATGCAGTACAACTATTAATCGAAACCTAAATTACCCTACTGTCTGGCTACCTTGACTACATTAACAATGTCATTCTTGGTGCTGCAGCAGAAGCGCAAGTCGTCGAGCCTGAAGGACACGAGCCCGGTCGGCCTAGCCATCGATTTCAACAACACGGACGCATGCAGCCAAACTCCCCAGACTGTAGGGTGCACAAGAAGTGAACCCAGCCGGTTGTCCTGACATTCTCTTCTAGGTAGCTTGAACTGAAGTGAACTGAACAATCCACCCTTATGCATCTGGGCTGCTTGCCTCATCTGACTAACTTGCTGGTTCTTGTTGGTAGAACCTCGGTCATGTAGCCTGCATTTTCCATTTTCCTCTTCCTATTGGTAGCTGCCTGTGTCTATCATGATCCTTTCATGAGAAAAATTAGGAGTGTTACCTTGGTAACGCCACACATCCCGTCTCCTTTCCCCCCTGCAATCTAGTCTAGTTTAAAATATACATTTCTTTGTCTGCTCTTGTGAGCTCTTCCATTAGGAAACTTGGCTAGCTGCCCATATCATTTGATGAACTATACTATTATCCACTGCTTTTAATCAGCTGATGATGCATATTAAGTTTGGCTGATTTTGTTACATACATACATACATGACTTTGTTTTGGTCTGGCAACTCAACTGTGATGCCATTGCTGCTGCTCTATAGAACTTCTGTATGTTCAGAGCATGCATCCTAATTGTCAATCTCGAGAATGCACTTTTGTATGTTTTTGATGTCAAACACTTATGCATGACTAATTGTTAAGTTGATACAATTTCTCTAGTAGACAAGCTTGGAAACTTAGACTACAGACTCTTAAACTGTTACTGATTTAGACTATAGAATTTTTAATCTTAGACTACTTGTTTATCTATGTCTCATATCATGGATTTGACCTGTACCATGCATTACACATGTGTTGATACAATCATATAGCTTATCTGATCAAACAATCTGTTCATGTTATCTTTACCTGCTGCTCTTATACCTTACCAAAACAAAAATAATTCTAACTAGGAGTAGTTTTTCTGTTCAGATTCTGTATTTATTACTACTGACATATTGTCGTGATTTACTTTTTGTACTGAATAGATCTTTTTGATATTCACAGGTTTTAGCGATCAGCCGCAGCTCTTTCATCAAAGGTGCATGGTGCAACCGAGGACAAGCACTTCATGTCCAACCAAGGTGCATGGTGCTTGCAATTGACGAACATGAGGTCTATGAAATTTTAAGTTCAAAGCCGGATAGCCCTACTCAGCAAAGAGTCGTCTCTTTTGTTTGACTGTAATAGACTGTAAATATTGTTATATTGTAATAGTAGGCATATTTGGGTTGTAATAGACTATGTACAGATTGTAGTAGACTTAGTTAGTGTTATTTGATGAACTACATTTGTACTGTTCCGTTTGAAATATTGATTATGTATGTGATTTGAAAATGTGTGCAATGGAAACCTGACTTGTGGGACCCACTTACAAGAATAATCTAAGCAATTTTGAATTTTCTGTCAAGTGGGCCTAATGTGTGAGAAGATGACAAATGGGACCAGCCCCAAAATATAATGGCCCAAACAAAGTTAAAAGGCCCCGGCCCAGAAATAAATAAAAGGCTGAAATGGGCTTGGCCTATGTAACTGGTAGGAAAAGAATACATTAAAAAGGCCGAATTGTTGGGCTAGGCCCATGTAGAAAATCGAATTGGACCGGGCTAAATCTTGTGCCACATCAGATTGCCACGCTGGATGCCTACGTGGGCTGGGGAGGTTGCTAGTGACCAAAACACCACACTAGACGTATTTTGGTCATAAACGTCTACGACCATTCCAGAAGAAAGGTCGCTATAGTCAGTTTATGACTGCCAGCTTTTGACCTTATGTTTTTGGTCACAAAAAGGTCACAAATTGATAACAGTGACCATTCAGTGACCAATAGTGCTGGTCACAAGTTGACGTATTTCTTGTAGTGAACCACTCCCGCTGCCATAATCCGGACACCTCTGAAAGGAACCCTTTGGCCATGGAGCTCCAGCGATTTTACTTATTAATGCGCCTCCACACGCTACGTGCTGCCCCTCGACCGTCTTCGGCTTCACGTCAAAGGTCTTGAGCCACAGGCCGAAGTGAGGGGTAATGCGGAGGAAGGCCTCACATACGACAATAAATGCCGAGATGTGGAGAAAGGAGTCCGGGGCTAGATCGTGGAAATCTAGCCCGTAATAGAACATCAAGCCCCTAACAAAGAGATCCAGAGTGAGGCCTAGGCCTCGGAGGAAGTGGGAGATGAACACAACGTTCTCGTTGGGTTCGGGAGTAGGGACGACCTGCCCTCGGGCAGGCAGCCGATGCGAAACCTCGGCGGTCAGGTATCTGGCCTCCCTCAACTTCTTGATATCCTCTTCCGTAACAGAGGAGGGCATCCACCGGCCTTGAAGGCTAGATCCAGACATGATTGAAGGTCCGAAGCACTTGACCTGGGCTTTGGGTGTTAGAACTCGAGGCGGGGGAAGGATTCGATTGAGCACGGGAGAGAAAAAAGTAAAAGCCTTGTCCCTTTATAAAGAGGGTGAATATCAAGCGTCCTCCTAGTGGTCGTTTGGGACTTGCCTAAAATCTAGGAGTCCTAGGCACGGTTGGGTTACCCATGACCGTATTGATGAGAATCCAGTAATTAGGGGAACACGATCTTTTCTTTGACAAGACGTGTCAAGAAATCGCCTCGCGTTATGTGTGGAGCTGGTTGAAGAAAAACAGTTCGAATAATCACCGAGCCATGGCCTGATGTCATGTTGCCAAAGCATGTCAGCAGATTAAGATTTGTGGAAATATTATTCTCTCTACGGTGGTATGTGGAATTTATTTTGTAGGGTCGGATACTATCCTGGTATTCAAACTCTTCTGTGATGTGTTCGGAGGAGGAACCCGCCTTACAATGCCGAAGACAACACTGCGCGCCGGACTCATCATCATTGAAGCCTAGTTCAGGAGCTACTGAGGGAGTCCGGGATTAGGGGTCTCCGGACAGCCGGACTATATCCTTTGGCCAGACTGTTGGACTATGAATATACAAGATTAAAGGCTTCGTCTCGTGTCCTGATGGGACTCTACTTGGCGTGGAAGGCAAGCTAGGCAATACGGATATGTATATCTCCTCCTTTGTAACCGACCTTGTGTAACCCTAGCCCCCTCCGGTGTCTATATAAACCGGAGGGTTTTAGTCCGTAGGACACAATAATAGACAATCATACCATAGGCTAGCTTCTAGGGTTTAGCCTCTCCGATCTCGTGGTAGATCAACTCTTGTAATACTCATATCATCAAGAATAAATCAAGCAGGACGTAGGGTTTTACCTCCATCAAGAGGGCCCGAACCTGGGTAAAACATCGTGTCCCCTGCCTCCTGTTACCATCCGCCTTAGACGCACAGTTCAGGACCCCCTACCCGAGATCCGTCGGTTTTGCCACCGAAAGTGACCGTGATCCAGTTTTTTCTTCATTTCTTTTAAACGCGAGAAGGACTAATTGTGGCATTTTTTGTTAAACCAAACTGCAGTTTATCATAGGGATTCAGCTTGTACTCAGACAACAGACTGATCCAATTTTTTCCAATAATATAAGTCATGGACAGTGCCTTTGTTACTGACACGACATAAGAAGTTAAACCTGCAAAAATAGCCATCGTAGAGCAAACCAAACGGTTTATTCTGTGATGAATGTCACATGGCAAAACCAGCATCGTAAAATTGCTGGAAAACAAAGAAAATATGACATTAAATCAATAAGATTTAGACAGTAAATCAGTAAGATTTACTTGATGTGACATGAGTGAATCCTTACCAGGAAATCACTATGTTGAAGTACTAAATAGAAGATTGATCGTCCAACTACGGGTGGCATGCATACAGATATTGGAGTGTAACCATAATTGATAAACCGTCCTCACAAAAAAGATGATTTGGATAGTTCAAAACATACAGACTAAATTGAGTGGACAGACATTAACATAGACCGTTCTCAGGACTGACCACACACCAAAAGCGGTAGTACTAATAAACAATACAGGGTTCACAAACACAAATCAAGTACTGAACAATAGTACTTACTACAGACAAGCAAAGTTGCACTAGTTAAACTCTGCAAACTATTTCTTGCCACCGACCTACGGGATGAACCCCGCATAACTGACTAGGCCATGGACTTCGTGAGAGATGTCTACATGCACTATCACCATCTTGTGAACCATGGATAACCTAACAGAGTGGTCTTTCCACTCATAAACATGATCATGAAGACAGGCCGCATCAGATTTGTTGGGAAGCTTTACAATAACCACACCCTTTGTAATCGAAGGCACAACTAGGAAATCATTGTGGTCAAGTACAGCCTCGAGAACACGCCTGACAACAATGCTACAGGAAAACACTAGTTCAGGACACGTGGCGACAAGGACACAACAGCTGGATAGTTTAGTAGTAGAACTCATCCTCAGGTCTTCGAGTTCACACGGCATGACTTTGAGAACTTCATCTCCACCGTGGACCTGGTTCTAATTCAAACAGAAACCAAATTTTATTACTACCTCCGTTCAGAAATATAAGATGATTTTCGATATTATACTCCATATATGACTACATATACACACAGAAATGAGTGGATAAAGACACTAGAACATGTCTTCAAAGGCATGAGAGCATAGGGATTACTTGCAATATCCATAACACAAGTTACTGAGGCAAATATACCCTCTTCAAAGGTAGCATTGATGTTCATAAAGTACTCCCTCTGTCCCAAAATTTTTGTCTTAGATTTGTCTAGATACAGATGTATCAAGTCACATTTTAGTATTAGATACATCCGTATCTAGACAAATCTAAGACAAGAAATTTGGGACAGAGGGAGTAGTTGAAAGTAATCTATAAGAAATCAGTGTCAACCTCTCGCATGTTTTGGTCAAAAGAGGAATTTAGAACCATCATTTGGCACACAAAAATCATATGCAAGATCACCCAGAAAGTTGTACTACTAGTACTAGTACTGCGTGTTAGATTAAAAACACGATCAAGATCGAGAAAAAGATCGTCAAGAAGAGATATTACCTGGACTTGCTTAATGAGGGATCCCAGAGAGGGAGGCTTGGACAGGGCAATGGCTTTGAGCTTGTCTGCGGTAGTCTCGGCGGGGTGCTTGCGCTTCTCCGTACCATGAGCCTCGACGGTTTTGGCCGGAGCCATAGACATCACTTCGGCCGGTGCTCCAACGTCCATCAAGAAGTTGTCAAATAGAAATAAAAGAAAAGAAACCATAATCACAAACCCAAAAGAAGAAAAGAGAGGGAGTTATAGGATCGGTCTCAGGGTTGCAAGACCGGGCCTTGGCCAGAATCAACACCATTGATGCACTCACCTTTCCTTCTTTGGGAGAGAAGAACAATGGCAGAAGCAGGTCGGGGTTTTCTTGTAGAAATGAGGAACAAGATGAGGGAGAAATGAGGGTTGGGTAGAGAGGAAGCTGAGAGAGAAGAGTGAAATGATGGTTGCTTCATCCGTCCAACTTACTGCTGGAAAGGAGGGGGTTTTGTGATTTGACGGCTCATTGGGCATTACTGCGGCGCTTCGATTGGGGTAGTCTACCGTCACTCTACTACGGAGTAATTTAGTGCATGGCTGGTGGACCCCGATGCTGGCTGTCCCACACATCGGCGAAAGTGAGTAATTTAGTGCATGGCTGGAGGAGGATCCGCATGGTAGAGCATGTCCACTGTTTTTCTAAAGAAAAAAATGATTACAGCAAGCATTTCCACTCTTATGACAGAGGAGTGCGAAACACGGCAGCCACTTGAACATACATAGTGCTCCTACTACTAGGCATGTGTAGTGGTTCATACGTCAGTACTACATAATCTTGTTGCTAGTGTAGTAAGATATGACGACAATAAATGATGTTGTGCGCATGTCAACTATATGAACAGTAATGTAGTAACATAGTACCACTTTCTCGACTGTCCGGTCGAGAATGAACGATGAGATCAATGTTAACAGAACTAGGTCTACAATGCATGGAGAGTACGGTGCTACAGTACTGCACGAAACATAAACCATATGAAGCACGAATAGTGTTAGGCAGGGTGTATGAAGGGTGCACGGGATGGGAGCAAAAGTTCCCTTCTCGACCCACATTTGATTCAAGCTCGTCCGAAATACCTCTGTTTCTCCCTCCGTTTCCCCATTCATACACGGTGGGCGGCAAAACAAACTCAACTCGGCCGAATCGATGTAGGAAAATATTCTCAATAGGGGCAGGTTTGTAACTTCACTCAGACGTGACACAACTGCCCTACCTGTCAACCCCATTCATACACCATGGACGCCAACCACCCTCTCCTCACCCGAAATCGCTCTGCGCAAATATTGGCGAGATGCGAGATTACCTCGTATCCCCAACCGACGAGACGTCCAAATTTTAAATGGGGGCTAAGTTCATAAATTTCCCATATTTCAGACAGGCGCGTACCAAAAACATGGTTCCCCGTACCTCTCCCTCCATTTTCCCATTCATACACCGTCCATGCTAGAACACCATCCCCAGACCAACCTCCGTCCGCCACCCCATCCATCGCCGCCATCCTCCACCACATCCATCGCCGCCGTCCTCCACCACATACATCGCCACCGTCCTCCACCATGCCGGAGTGCCTACCAAGACTGCATCGTCCTGTGACACCCCAAAATTTTGGCCTTGTTTTAATGGATTAAAATTTTGCCAGGATTTAAAACTTTGAATGTTTGAGCTCCATTTTGATTTTTAAATCATTTCCTTCCCTGTTATTATGAGTTTTTCCCAGAGAGAAAACTTTTCAAATGTGTTATTGGACTTGATTAACCTCTCAAGTAAAACTTTCCCTTATCCAATATAACTAATTAACTAATTTAATTGCTTGATCTTTATTTTCTTGGAAATAGTTTTTCAAGGTTAAATGGTCATATTTGAACTACAACCATTTGATAAATTCACTTAAAATTCCCACAAAAATTTGGAGATGTCATGTGATGTTTTTAAATCACTTTTATGCAAAAATATATTTCATTCATGAAATATTTTGAGCTCCACAGCAAATTTTGTTCTCTGGTCCAGAGTGCATTTTACACTGCAACCTATTTAAATATTTCTTTAAAACTTCTACAAAAATTAGGGGAGGTCAGTAGGAGCCTATTGTTTCACTTTGTGCAAAAACCTATTTATGTTCTTTGAAAAATTTGAGTGAATCAACCTCATCTTCATTCTGGACCAACTTGATGGTTTGTACAGCAACCATGTTTTTACTTGCTCTTTAACCCTTGATTATTTCTCCTACTTGTAGTCCCCCATGTTAAACCCTTAAGTCCAGGAGCATGCACCTTTTGGGTTATTTTTGGTTCATGAAATAATGTCAATTATTTCCTGTCCAGAATTGAAGTTCTGCTAAACTTGCACTAACAAGTTTCTGCTTTTGACCAAATAACCTCACCACTCTCTCTTGCATCTAAAGAGACCACCATCTGGAGTTTTTGGCCACCCCAAGACCTGCCTAAGTGCCCTTGGCATTTTGTCAAACACCTTATGGGCATGATCAGTTTTGACATGAGTGTTGGCATTGCACTGTGAACTTGCACCTTTGATCAAACAAGCATGTCCACTAGACTCCCCGTTTCTCCTAACCTAGATCTGTTAATTGCCAGCCTCGACCGTGACCTCTAGCGTGCTCTGGCAAAGTGTCGAACACATCCCGTGCACGCCCGGAGCGCGAGCAGAGCGCGCGTATTGCACGACCCGCGCCCGAGCTGACACACGCTGGCCCCCACGGCTTTGGCCCGCTCTGCAGCACCTCGCCGCGCACTCCCCTTCTCACCACTACACGCCAAGCAGCCCCGCCGCGCCCGACAGGCCAAACACTAGCCGCCGCCGCCGCCCGACAGCCCTGCGCCGTGCAGCGCCGCCCAAGCCACCCCGGCTCGCCACCTGCCCCTGTGAGCAGTGCGTGCTCATCCGCAGCTTCGTCCCCTAGCGCTCGTCGCCGCCACGTCGCCCTAGCCACAAAGAGGCGGTTCACCGGAGAGCTTATCCACGGCCGTCGCGGAACCGACCTCGTCGCGCTATAAATGGACACCCCGAGCCCCTGTGAGCACGCACGCGACCTCAGACCACCCCTATGGCACTCCCCTAGCTCGCATTCGACCCGGGGAGGCCTCCTTCCTCATCTCCGGCAACTCCTGCCGCCGCCACCGCCCCGGCCAATCCGGCACCTCCAGTATCTCTCCGTCTCCGTTCTCTCCACCAAGAACATCCTCATCCTCCCGTGAGCCTTTTCCCCTACTTGATTTTGATCGGGAGCCAACGCCGCCACAAAGTCACTTCGCCACCGAAGCCTTCCTCCGCCGCGGAGCTCGCCGCCGGCCGCTCACTCCGTCCCCGCCGACCCAACGACTACCGGGAGGACCGCCCCAACCTTGCGGATCCATCCCCACCCTCGGGGGCCCGCGAGGAGCAGCCAAACGCCGGCGACGATCGCCGGAGCCCCGCCCCGCTCGGGCAAAGGAGGGAGACGACGCGCGGCGACTGGTCAAACCTGACCAGTGGGCCAGGCAGGCCCACTGTCAGTGACACCCCGCGCCATCCATGTGTTTAAGTGAAGGCGTAAACTTCAGGAGTACGCCTCCTCTGTACCAAAAGCGTAATCTCGTCTGAATCGTTTTCTTTTCTGTTTTATTTTTAAATAACAGATTTGACCAAATCTTTGACTGGCTATAACTTTTTAAATATAACTCCAAATGAGTTGATTCTTTTTCCTACCTTCCTTAAATTTGGTCTAGTTTATTTTAAGATTTATTTGAAAAATTTCCAAACAACTTTTTGGTTCTGTTTTTGAAATGTGTGTTAATTCAAATATATTCTTAAATAGGATTTTGGGGAGAGAGAAGAAGCTTTCAAAAGTTTTGGAGAGCACCTCACCCCTCCACAACATTGAAGGCAAGCATTCTGAACCCCGGCATAATATTTTTGGTGTGATCGTTGATACATTTATAACACCATCGCATTTCGAAGGACTTGTTATTTCATGTGATATGATCATATGCATGGGTGCATGTTGTTGATTTCCATGCTGTTGGAAATGGACTCACTTGTGATGATAATCACCCTCATGTGCCTTGCATGCATACCGGCAGGAACCCGGGGAAACCTCGGCCTTGGGTAGGCATGAGTTTGTCGCCGGTCTCCGTCGGGACGGTTATGTCTGGTATGGCATGGTAAGGTGATATGAGCGGTGACTTTGTTGGATGAAATATATGCGTCATGCTAATCATGCAGGGAATACTTGAACCTCCTGAGTCGACCGTAGATCGAGTCTTGTTCCAGTAACCCCCATACTTGTTTCGTACTACCACTCGTCTCTACAGCAAGTAGAGTACGGTTCAGTAAGTTGTCAACCTCTTTCCAGCACACACCATACAGAGAGGCCATGGTGGAAGATACCGGTTGTAGCTGGTAGGCAGGCCACCTGGTCCGGGGGCATGGGTGTTTCCGGTTGGGACTGAGAGGGGAGGCCACCCCTTAGAGCACGCGATATAAATTTGATCCCATGCTACGCGAGGTTGTAGCCTCCCCACTTAGAGTTTGCTTAACAGGTGTCGTGGGTGATTCCAGACACGTGTGAGATAAGCTGGTGTGTGCAAGTTAGGTGTGTTTTCAACAAAAAGACCGTAGACGGAATTAGTCCTGCTGGACTAGAGAAATCCATTACTCGTGGGTAAAGAGTACACCCTCTGCAGAGAATAAACCTATTCGAATAGCCGTGTCCATGGTTAAGGATTACAGTCTGGGATGGGTCAGGTGTCGGTCTTAGTGTCGGTCTTCGGAGGTGAAACTGTTAACCAGTAAATGGAATTACTACTCGTGACTTGTGATATCTATGATGATTATTATTATTGTTGACTAACCCATGATATTATTGTTATTATCGAGTATCTCTGGGATGGTTCTACCTCCAGTGATATTCATTATGATTGTTTCTTTTAAAGCCCTTTATGTGGCGTCACTCAGACGCCCGACTGTGGCATTTCTTTTAAAGCCCTTTATGTGGCGTCGCTCAGACGCCCGACTGTGGCATTTCTTTTAAAGCCCTTTATGTGGCGTCGCCCAGACGCCCAACTGTGGCATTTCTTTTAAAGCCCTTTATGTGGCGTCGCCCAAACGCCCGACTGTGGCATTTCTTTTAAAGCCCTTTATGTGGCGTCGCCTAGACGCCAGACTGTGGCATTTCTTTTAAAACCCTTTATGTGGCGTCGCCCAGACGCCCGACTGTGGCATCTCTTTTAAAGCCCTTTATGTGGCGTCGCCCAGACGCCCGACTGTGGCATCTCTTTTAAAGCCCTTTATGTGGCGTCGCCCAGACGCCCGACTATGGCATCTCTTTTAAAGCCCTTTATGTGGCGTCGCCCAGACGCCCGACTGTGGCATTTCTTTTAAAGCCCTTTATGTGGCGTCACCCAGACGCCCGACTGTGGCATTTCTTTTAAAACCCTTTATGTGGCGTCGCCCAGACGCCCGACTGTGGCATTTCTTTTAAAGCCCTTTATGTGGCGTCGCCCAGACGCCCGACTGTGGCATTTCTTTTAAAGCCCTTAATGTGGCATCGCCCAGACGCCCGACTGTGGCATTTCTTTTAAAGCCCTTTATGTGGCGTCGCCCAGACGCCCGACTGTGGCATTTTTTTTAAAGCCCTTTATGTGGCGTCGCTCAGACGCCCGACTGTGGCATTTCTTTTAAAGCCCTTTATTTGGCGTCGCTCAGACGCCCGACTGTGGCATTTTTTTTTGTTATTTGTTTCATAAATTTTTATACTACCATGTTATTGCAATTTTATAAATAACTTGCTTGCACGCATCCGAGATTTATTTATCTTTTGGTGACTGACGTCATGAGCATAAAAATATTTTCAGCACATCATTGTTATATTATACCTGTGTTCATAATGTTTGCGAGTACATTCAAAGTACTCACTGGCTTGTCCCTGGCTATTGTCTTGGCCAGATTTTGCTTGCACGGAGATGAGCGACGTGATGCCAGCCCCGGAAACCACTCAATGGAGATAGCAGCCTCGCGAAGATAGGAAATTAACCTGGTCAGCTGTTCCCGTGGGAAATGGAGTCCCATAGACACTGATGTTTCACAACCCGCTTCCGCCATCAACCACTAGAAACCATTTGTTGTACTCACAGGCCAGAATGGTCTTGTACTACATATTTTGTATTTTTTCTTGGAATTTCTGTATCAAGTTGGAGCCTCATCAGCTAACAGTAATCCTGGGGCTGATGAGCACGATGGTCTTTTCTGGAAATTTATTACCCGGAAAACCCGATCGTGACAGACTTGGTATCAGAGCCAGGCTGACCATTGGCTAATCCTATCTTAGCCAGGTCAATAAACATAGGCAAACCAACCCACCAGACCTTAACCAAACCCCAGCCAAGCTTCTCGTGCAAGATAGCCACACAGTGACCCAACACTTTTTGGCAGTCGGTGCCCAACCTATCAACCTAACCTGTCACTCATGCGCCAGCGACCGGCCCCTAAATAGTCCTTTCTCACAAGCGTGCGAAGGAAGATTCCAACCCTTTTTCCTATAAAAAGGGCACGCTAGCCCCAACCCAGCACAGCACAGCCTCGAACCCAGCCACAATGCCTGGACCTATAGTGCACAACGAAACCACAGCAACCAACCTTGGAGGTTTTGTGACCATCCTCGCAAACCTCACCCGTCGTGCCTACGCGTTAGAGGAGCCACCAGAATATGTTGTGTATCAAGGACCCATGAGCGGTGAAGACCGCCAATTCTGGGCCACTGTGCACATTTACGGTAGGAGTCTAGCACCCGAGCGCCCCTACCGGTTCACCGGAAGAACAACTTCCTTTGAGCCACAAGCCATCCAGCTAGCCGCTCGAGAGGCTATAGTTCATCTCAGGCACTTGTCGCCCAGAGTTAACTGTCGCTCGTTCCACTACTACCCCAGACGTGAAGGGTATGGTAGACCACCCCAAGTTGCCAATGGAGATCACGAGACGGACCCCGCATTGTTGCACCTAGTGCGCTATGTAAGTGCACTAGAGGCACTGTTCGACCAGATCACTATTGATCTAATCGCAGCTCGTGGAGAGCTGGTTCGTCGAGCCCCGACGAGAGAAGAAAACGAGCCCAACACCGACAACCCAGTCGTTCTGTTTGGACAACCGATCGAGACCCCGAGATCTGCCCCAGCCATCGGCCAAGGTGCTGCGATAACCCCAGAAGTGCTTCGTCGCATATTGGGAGCACACTCCAACGGGATTGTGGCCAACAATCCCCGCAATGGTCATTCTCACTACCCCGACCCTGTAGTTCCTCCGCCATCTCCGACTAACCCCGGCAGAGAGACACATGGAGAAGCCTCGACATCCACCAGGCACGCCCGTTTAGACATAAACGAGGTAGACTAAGCCGTTTGAGTAGCACCAAGTTCCAATGTATCCTCGCTTTGTAATCATGTGACCGCATATATTAACGCAGCCTGTCGTTGTGCCTCTGTCTTAATAGTAGCCTTGCATAATTGGTCAGTGCATAGCTGCATATTTTTCCGGGCACAACTACCCAAAACCAACCCAACGACAACCACAGTAACACGTCTCTTTATGAGATATGTGTATCTCTGACACTGCCCCGACCTTTGGAGCTAAGCTGGCAAATTTTTACCTTTCACCACGGTAAAACGATCCGGCTCCATTGCTATATAAAGGCCACCTTGTGACCTTACCCAGCAACCCTCACTTTGTGCACAACACTCACGCTTTTTCCTGTCATGCCGAACCCCAGCATTCATCTGAGAACCCCAGATGCAACCCCAGGTAGCTTTGTCAAAATATTGTGGGATTTTACCCGCAGTTCCATGGGTTCTACCCAGCCACCCCAGTACGAGCTGTTCAAATCGAGGATCACCCCATCCACCTCGGAATATTGGGCAGCAGTACACATTCCTCCTGTAGACCCCAACCAAGATCCAACGGAAGTTTCCTTCGTGGGGAAATCTATGCCAACCCCACCCTTGGCCATAGAAGCTGCTGCGAAAGAAGCGATTGCTCGTCTTCGATCCGCAGTACCCTATTCCCGCGAACGAGGATATTATTACTTTCCGAGCCGTGCAGCACCCGGAGAAGTTACATCTTTTCCCGGTGGACGTATTGAGAGAGACCCAGTTCTGGCCAACCTTATCCAGTACATAATTGCTCAAGAGCATTTAAACCAGCGAGTGATGGATTATCTCCAGAGCCTCGCAGGTTTAAATCCTCAGATTGCCATCGGCAGACCACTGAGACCCGACACGGAGAGACGCATACATCGACTGGTCAATCCACTGCCTCCAATTGAAGAAGAATGTATCCCTTTACCAGAGACATTTTATCAGGACCCCGTCCAGTTACCGTTTTCATTTTAGACGTCGCTACTGTATTTGTTTTTTTCAGCATTTATATTTATGTGTGTGACTTATGCGTGATACCCTGAGTTTGTATGACGAGTCAATTATTTGGCTTCTACTAATGTGTGTAGTTTTTGTTGTGGTTTATGCTCCTTTAAATTAACTGTTTTTACCTCGCAAAACCCCGGAGTGAGATTTTCTTTTCCCTGAGTTGCTACATCTACACTCTCTCACGACGTGGATCATTTAATTTCACACAGCACCACGCTGCAGACTCACAACCATAATCATTCGGACACATACACTGTTTGCAAAACTTTGCAATGGTGTTACATCCAGCTAATCACCCCCTAACAACAGTTAGCACCCGGCACACCCCATCTACTCCTCATGATCACCACCACCGCGGAGAGCCAACACCCGAGCCGCAGTGTCGCGATACTCGTCGAAGATCATCGCGCACAGGAGCACAGAGAGCCCCAGCAGCGTCGCCAGCCCTCCGCATATCAGGATCACAAACCAGTCAGGCATCGCCTCCGCCATTAGAGCCTCGACCGAGCTTCTGTAAGCAATAATGGAGAAAGAAGGAGGAGGATAAGTGAGGCCAGGTGTGAGGAAGAAGAGAGAGGCACCCCGGCCGTTTTTATAGCTCGAGCTCGGTGTACGGTGGGCGAAGTCCACCAACGCCGCTCGTCGCCGATCGCCGGTGTTTGGAGTTGAATCCACGAGCAGTGCCGACAGCGCGCTGGCCCGCGAGGTGAGTGCACGTTGCACCAGCAGCTAGCATGCCGCGCACTACCACGGTACGGCCTAGATGCCCTACACACTAGGCGTCGCCGGTGGAGAAAGCGCGCGGGAGAGAGGAAGAAGAAAGGGCCAGAGGGAGAAGGAGAGGAGACTGACAGTGGACCCCGGGTCCACCTGTCGGCCAGAGAGAGCACTGTGCTCTCGGGTACGACCAGCGTATATCTAAATTTAGGAGTTATCCTAAATTTATATCCAGCGTAGAAATCACCCAATTTTGTCCCGAACCGTAGACTTTTCCGCGCAGCCCCAGTTTTCACACTGTGTTTTTTCACCAATTATTGCCCTCTCACTGTAGCCACATCGTCATTGCATAATTATTTTCTTAACACCGCTTTTAGCAAATCTCGAGGACGAGATTTTTCTTAAGGGGGTTAGTATTGTGACACCCCAAAATTTTGGCCTTGTTTTAATGGATTAAAATTTTGCCAGGATTTAAAACTTTGAATGTTTGAGCTCCATTTTGATTTTTTAATCATTTCCTTCCCTGTTATTATGAGCTTTTTCCCAGAGAGAAAACTTTTCAAATGTGTTATTGGACTTGATTAACCTCTCAAGTAAAACTTTCCCTTATCCAATATAACTAATTAACTGATTTAATTGCTTGATCTTGTTTTCTTGGAAAATGGTTTTTCAAGGTTAAATGGTCATATTTGAACTACAACCATTTGATAAATTCACTTAAAATTCCCACAAAAATTTGGAGATGTCATGTGATGTTTTTAAATCACTTTTATGCAAAAATATATTTCATTCATGAAATATTTTGAGCTCCACAGCAATTTTGTTCTCTGGTCCAGAGTGCATTTTGCACTGCAACCTATTTAAATATTTCTTTAAAACTTCTACCAAAATTAGGGGAGGTCAGTAGGAGCCTATTGTTTCACTTTGTGCAAAAACCTATTTATGTTCTTTGAAAATTTGAGTGAATCAACCTCATCTTCCATTCTGGACCAACTTGATGGTTTGTACAGCAACCATGTTTTTACTTGCTCTTTAACCCTTGATTATTTCTCCTACTTGTAGTCCCCCATGTTAAACCCTTAAGTCCAGGAGCATGCACCTTTTGGGTTATTTTTGGTTCATGAAATAGTGTCAATTATTTCCTGTCCAGAATTGAAGTTCTGCTAAACTTGCACTAACAAGTTTCTGCTTTTGACCAAATAACCTCACCACTCTCTCTTGCATCTAAAGAGACCACCATCTGGAGTTTTTGGCCACCCCAAGACCTGCCTAAGTGCCCTTGGCATTTTGTCAAACACCTTATGGGCATGATCAGTTTTGACATGAGTGTTGGCATTGCACTGTGAACTTGCACCTTTGATCAAACAAGCATGTCCACTAGACTCCCCGTTTCTCCTAACCTAGATCTGTTAATTGCCAGCCTCGACCGTGACCTCTAGCGTGCTCTGGCAAAGTGTCGAACACATCCCGTGCACGCCCGGAGCGCGAGCAGAGCGCGCGTATTGCACGACCCGCGCCCGAGCTGACACACGCTGGCCCCCACGGCTTTGGCCCGCTCTGCAGCACCTCGCTGCGCACTCCCCTTCTCACCACTACACGCCAAGCAGCCCCGCCGCGCCCGACAGGCCAAACGCTAGCCGCCGCCGCCGCCCGACAGCCCTGCGCCGTGCAGTGCCGCCCAAGCCACCCCGGCTCGCCACCTGCCCCTGTGAGCAGTGCGTGCTCATCCGCAGCTTCGTCCCCTAGCGCTCGTCGCCACCACGTCGCCCTAGCCACAGAGAGGTGGTTCGCCGGAGAGCTTATCCACGGCCGCCGCAGAACCGACCTCGTCGCGCTACAAATGGACACCCCGAGCCCCTCTGAGCACGCACGCGACCTCAGACCACCCCTATGGCACTCCCCTAGCTCGCATTCGACCCGGGGAGGCCTCCTTCCTCATCTCCGGCAACTCCTGCCGCCGCCACCGCCCCGGCCAATCCGGCACCTCCAGTATCTCTCCCTCTCCGTTCTCTCCACCAAGAACATCCTCATCCTCGCGTGAGCCTTTTCCCCTACTTGATTTTGATCGGGAGCCAACGCCGCCACAAAGTCACTTCGCCACCGAAGCCTTCCTCCGCCGCGGAGCTCGCCGCCGGCCGCTCACTCCGTCCCCGCCGACCCAACGACGACCGGGAGAACCGCCCCAACCTTGCGGATCCATCCCCACCCTCGGGGGCCCGCGAGGAGCAGCCAAACGCCGGCGACGATCGCCGGAGCCCCGCTCCGCTCGGGCAAAGGAGGGGGACGACGCGCGGCGACTGGTCAAACCTGACTAGTGGGCCAGACAGGCCCACTGTCAGTGACACCCCGCGCCATCCACGTGTTTAAGTGAAGGCGTAAACTTCAGGAGTACGCCTCCTCTGTACCGAAAGCGTAATCTCGTCTGAATTGTTTTCTTTTCTGTTTTATTTTTAAATAACAGATTTGACCAAATCTTTGACTGGCTATAAATTTTTAAATATAACTCCAAATGAGTTGATTCTTTTTCCTACCTTCCTTAAATTTGGTCTAGTTTATTTTAAGATTTATGTGAAAATTTTTCAAACAACTTTTTGGTTCTGTTTTTGAAATGTGTGTTAATTCAAATATATTCTTAAATAGGATTTTGGGGAGAGAGAAGAAGCTTTCAAAAGTTTTGGAGAGCACCTCACCCCTCCACAACATTGAAGGCAAGCATTCTGAACCCCGGCATAATATTTTTGGTGTGATCGTTGATACATTTATAACACCACCGCATTTTGAAGGACTTGTTATTTCATGTGATATGATCATATGCATGGGTGCATGTTGTTGATTTCCATGCTGTTGGAAATGGACTCACTTGTGATGATAATCACCCTCATGTGCCTTGCATGCATACCGGTAGGAACCCGGGGAAACCTCGGCCTTGGGTAGGCATGAGTTTGTCGCCGGTCTCCGTCGGGACGGTTATGTCTGGTATGGCATGGTAAGGTGATATGAGCGGTGACTTTGTTGGATGAAATATATGCGTCATGCTAATCATGCAGGGAATACTTGAACCTCCTGAGTCGATCGTAGATCGAGTCTTGTTCCAGTAACCCCCATACTTGTTTCGTACTACCACTCGTCTCTACAGCAAGTAGAGTACGGTTCAGTAAGTTGTCAACCTCTTTCCAGCACACACCGTACAGAGAGGCCATGGTGGAAGATACCGGTTGTAGCTGGTAGGAAGGCCACCTGGTCCGGGGGCATGGGTGTTTCCGGTTGGGACCGAGAGGGGAGGCCACCCCTTAGAGCGCGCGATATAAATTTGATCCCATGCTACGCGAGGTTGTAGCCTCCCCACTTAGAGTTTGCTTAACAGGTGTCGTGGGTGATTCCAGACACGTGTGAGATAAGCTGGTGTGTGCAAGTTAGGTGTGTTTTCAACAAAAATACCGTAGACGGAATTAGTCCTGCTGGACTAGAGAAATCCGTTACTCGTGGGTAAAGAGTACACCCTCTGCAGAGAATAAACCTATTCGAATAGCCGTGTCCATGGTTAAGGCTTACAGTTTGGGATGGGTCAGGTGTCGGTCTTAGTGTCGGTCTTCGGAGGTGAAACTGTTAACCAGTAAATGGAATTACTACTCGTGACTTGTGATATCTATGATGATTATTATTATTGTTGACTAACCCATGATATTATTGTTATTATCGAGTATCTCTGGGATGGTTCTACCTCCAGGGATATTCATTATGATTGTTTCTTTTAAAGCCCTTTATGTGGCGTCGCTCAGACGCCCGACTGTGGCATTTCTTTTAAAGCCCTTTATGTGGCGTCGCTCAAACGCCCGACTGTGGCATTTCTTTTAAAGCCCTTTATGTGGCGTCGCCCAGACGCCCGACTGTGGCATTTCTTTTAAAGCCCTTTATGTGGCGTCGCCCAGACGCCCGACTGTGGCATTTCTTTTAAAGCCCTTTATGTGGCGTCGCCCAGACGCCCGACTGTGGCATTTCTTTTAAAACCCTTTATGTGGCGTCGCCCAGACGCCCGACTGTGGCATCTCTTTTAAAGCCCTTTATGTGGCGTCGCCCAGACGCCCGACTGTGGCATCTCTTTTAAAGCCCTTTATGTGGCGTCGCCCAGACGCCCGACTGTGGCATTTCTTTTAAAGCCCTTTATGTGGCGCCGCCCAGACACCCGACTGTGGCATTTCTTTTAAAGCCCTTTATGTGGCGTAGCCCAGACGCCCGACTGTGGCATTTCTTTTAAAACCCTTTATGTGGCGTCGCCCAGACGCCCGACTGTGGCATTTCTTTTAAAGCCCTTTATGTGGCGTCGCCCAGATGCCTGACTATGGCATTTCTTTTAAAGCCCTTTATGTGGCGTCGCCCAGACGCCCGACTGTGGCATTTCTTTTAAAGCCCTTTATGTGGCGTCGCCCAGACGCCCGACTGTGGCATTTCTTTTAAAGCCCTTTATGTGGCGTCGCTCAGACGCCCGACTGTGGCATTTCTTTTAAAGCCCTTTATGTGGCGTCGCTCAGACGCCCGACTGTGGCATTTTTTTTTGTTATTTGTTTCATAAATTTTTATACTACCATGTTATTGCAATTTTATAAATAACTTGCTTGCACGCATCCGAGATTTATTTATCTTTTGGTGACTGACGTCATGAGCATAAAAATATTTTCAGCACATCATTGTTATATTATACCTGTGTTCATAATGTTTGCGAGTACATTCAAAGTACTCACTGGCTTGTCCCTGGCTATTGTCTTGGCCAGATTTTGCTTGCACGGAGATGAGCGACGCGATGCCAGCCCCGGAAACCACTCAATGGAGATAGCAGCCTCGCGAAGATAGGAAATTAACCTGGTCAGCTGTTCCCGTGGGAAATGGAGTCCCATAGACACTGATGTTTCACAACCCGCTTCCGCCATCAACCACTAGAAACCATTTGTTGTACTCACAGGCCAGAATGGTCTTGTACTACATATTTTGTATTTTTGCTTGGAAATTCTGTATCAAGTTGGAGCCTCATCAGCTAACAGTAATCCCGGGGCTGATGAGCACGACGGTCTTTTCTGGAAATTTATTACCCGGAAAACCCGGTCGTGACACGTCCACTGCTAGAGATGGACGTTTCTCATCCACGGCGACAGACCAAGAGCCTTGCCTCACGTCCTCTCGCTTCATCGGCGTCGTCCTCCTCTTTGCCAGGGCCGCTCACACGACCTTCTCTTCCACCGCAACGGGACTTATCCCCCGATGCACCTGTCTACCATCGCATATCTGCTTCAATGCCATCGACAGCCATCGCACCCCCAATGCCTACACGACGCCGCAAGAGAGGTGGTACTTCATATCTCCTCAGCTTTTTTATCTCAACCAGAAAATAGATCTTAACTTGGTTACTCTACTTTTGTTTTAGCTCTTAGAATTTAGTTCTTAGTTCGAAGCAAACAATGGCTGCTAAATATCATTTCCCCAGGTTCCCCCTTTTATGATCACTATACGATCAGAATACGTGCTTCGTGTCATAATAGCACTGCTCGACCCATCAAGCTAAACAAGCTTAGTTGTTCAAATACAAATCTGATATTATTAAAATAGATTCATTTAATTGGTCAGCTAAATGTTCCAAAATTAGATTCAAAAATGCATGTTCGCCGCTCGGGTGTGTATCTCTACAGGGTGCCCACGGTGGGCCGGCCCACCCTGGGATTTTGGGTCATCCCAGGCCCCGATTCCCCTCTGTTCTACTACGCGCTTCCGATCTATACTCGCCCCCAACCGCCTGCATCGTCGGCAACTTGCCATCCCCGGACGGCATGACTCTAGGAGGAGACGCCGGACTAACAGGAGGTCAGGAGCCGCTCGCCCAACAGCGTCACCGCTGCCCGGGCACGCCGCCGTGCCTACCTTCCCAGTCCATTTAGGGCTCAGGCATGCAGCACCCACTAAGCCAACCCGATTTATCCTGAGATAAGTCCTCAACACTCAGCAGCCACTCCTCATCACCCATTTTCTAATTGATTCATTACTCATTACGTAGGACTATTATTAGGGTTTGTTGTGTGCTCAGTGCTACCTAAACTTAATGGTTCAGATGTATTTCGGTAATCTTTAGTACCTGTAAAGTTCACAGGGTTTTCAAAATTCCGGCCCTAGGAACAGACACTAGTCATTTTGGATTGTTGGTCATAGTGACATTGACCCAGATTACTACTGCAAGCCAGGTTTGTTGAAAATTTTACTTGTCTTTTTACTCATTCGATATAATATCTAATTATTCACGTCGATTAGTTGCAATCAATAAGTGCTAGACAAACTTCTTGATTCAGATTTTGGACGGTCTCTTACTGCAGTTATAATTCTGCATACTTGTCCTAGTGAGCTCACAAGTAAATGATTGATGCATTACATCTATGCTTGCCTTGTCATATTTTTTGTCAATATTCTTTTAGGGTGGACCACCCTGTTTCTAAATACTGCAACCGTAGACATGAGTGAATAGTATTTCTCTATGTGATCTCTTCCATCATGTGTGGGCAACGAACACTGTATTGTATAGAAAGAAAGTGTCATTTCCATCTTTTACATAGGCTTCGATCTTTTAAATGGAATACAATCTGCCTACTTGCTTTGTGTCCAACTACCAACACTCCACCCTTGAAGCTAAACAATATGCCACTCATAATTCATTAGTTTATTTGTTCAAATACGAATTTCATATAATTCTAATGTTCCTACTTCAGTTTTGAAATGTGTGTCTGCCTATTATAGAGACATAAGGGGTTTGTATTTCTGTGTGTGGTCTGGTCAGCACGGTTGGGGGTGAACTTTGCATATGCAGGGGTTTATAGGGAGACACTCTTCAAGTTGAATCCGCAATGCATTCCATAGATAATCTGACTACTTTTTATGTTTTCATGAATCTTAGATTCTGAACAGCATCATAATGATTATGAGCTTGCGCGCATGAAAACCATAAAGCAGAACAATGCCATGGCTGTCAAACTTGGCATTAAGGGACTGAAATCAAGTCTGGACGCAATGCAAACGCTCTCCACCTATAGATTCATGCTCAGAATATGATCCTAACAGTGATTCTGAGCTAGAGGGAGACCTAAGTCAATGTAGCTCCCTAGTGGAGGAGTCAGAGGAAGATGACCTATCTTATTCACCCATCAAGGTGCTTGCTCTAACTTTCCAAGGTTATATTTGTCGCACATATCTTGCAACTGATGCTTTGCATTGCATCTACTTTGTTGAACTGCCATTAGCTTAGTTTACACATCGTGTATGTGAATACGGCCTGCCTATCCATTTTCAGTACATATTCCATCTGTCATCATACCATATTTATCCATTCAAATGTTGTTCTTGTGTATCAGACGTTCAAAAGGAAGAGGGCGATTGCTGATCGTGGAGGAGCACAAGCAAAGTTTTTGGAAAAGGTAGTGGCACCTGATAAATCAAATAGCCCATTAGGTGTAGTTGTAATATCACCAGACCCACAAAACACCCCAACTCTAGCAGACTCTAGCCCTACTACACTGGTCATTTCTGATGCCCCAACTCAGCAGACCCGAACTGCAGCAAACATTATGATTATTCCAGTTGACATAGCACCAGCTCTACGATGCAAAACCCCCATTCCAGCAAAGGGTACACCAAATCCAGTTGCCAAATCCCTTTTCGAACTAGAGAGAGCCCCAATTGCAGCAAATAGGACCCTTGTTCCATTTCTTCCCAGTTTAGAAGACAAAGCTTATATTGTTGTCAGGAACTTTGTGCGCATCTTTCCTTCATGGAAAGATTATACCACGGACACAGAACAATTTCTAGTCTTCATCCGCAACTTACGCGTAAGTAATGTACTAATGTTATTCATGGTCATTACTGCATATGTTTCTACTGACAGAAGACACAAGATTAAATTATTTTAAATAGGCAAGGACCAAACTGGATTGTTGTTACCTCTTGAGCACTGCGTTGGTTTTCCCTGAAGAGGAAGGGATGATGCAGCAAAGTAGCGTAAGTATTTCCCTCAGTTTTTGAGAACCAAGGTATCAATCCAGTAGGAGGCTACGCGACAGTCCCTCATACCTGCACAAAACAAATAAATCCTCGCAACCAACGCGATAAGGGGTTGTCAATCCCTACACGGCCACTTACGATAGTGAGATCTGATAGATATGATAAGATAATATTTTTGGTATTTTTGTCATAAAGATGCAAAGTAAAGTAAAAGCAAAGTAAAAAGCAAAGGAAATAACTAAGTAGTAGGAGATTAATATGATGAAGATAGACCCGGGGGGCATAGGTTTCACTAGTGGCTTCTCTCGAGAGGATAAGTATTCTACGGTGGGTGAACAAATTACTGTTGAGCAATTGACAGAATTGAGCATAATTATGAGAATATCTAGGCATGATCATGTATATAGGCATCATGTCCGAGACAAGTAGACCGACTCCTGCCTGCATCTACTACTATTACTCCACTCATCGACCTATCCAGCTTGCATCTAGAGTATTAAGTTAATGAAAACAGAGTAACGCCTTAAGCAAGATAACATGATGTAGAGGGATAAACTCATGCAATATGATGAAAACCCCATGTTGTTATCCTCGATGGCAACAATACAATACGTGCCTTGCTGCCCCTACTGTCACTGGGAAAGGACACCGCAAGATTGAACCCAAAGCTAAGCACTTCTCCCATTGCAAGAAAGATCAATCTAGTAGGCCAAACCAAACTGATAATTCGAAGAGACTTGCGAAGATAACTAATCATACATAAAAAATTCAGAGAAGATTCAAATAATGTTCATAGATAGACTTGATCATAAACCCACAATTCATCGGTCTCAACAAACACACCGCAAAAAGAAGATTACATCGAATAGTTCTCCACAAGAGAGGGGGAGAACATTGTATTGAGATCCAAAAAGAGAGAAGAAGCCATCTAGCTAATAACTATGGACCTGTAGGTCTGAGGTGAACTACTCACACTTCATCGGAGGGCTATGGTGTTGATGTAGAAGCCCTCCGTGATCGATGCCCCTCCGGCGAAGCTCCGGAATAGGCCCCAAGATGGGATCTTGTGGATACAGAAAGTTGCGGCGGTGGAATTAGGGTTTTGGCTCTGTATATGATCGTTTGGGGGTACGTAAGTATATATAGGAGGAAGGAGTACGTCGGTGGAGCAACAGGGGGCCCATGAGGGTGGAGGGCGTGCCTGGGGGTAGGCGCGCACCCCTACCATGTGGCTTCCTCTTTTGTGTCTTGACGTAGGGTCCAAGTCTCCTCGGTCTTGTTCGTTGAGAAAATCACGTTCCTGAAGATTTCATTCCGTTTGGACTCCGTTTGATATTCCTTTTCTTCGAAAACCTAAAATAGGCAAAAAACAGCAATCCTGAAGAAATAATATAAAAGTGGATAATAAAGCCCAATAATGTCCAAAACAGTAGATAATATAGCATGAAGCAGTCAAAAATTATAGATACGTTGGAGACGTATCAAGCATCCCCAAGCTTAATTCCTGCTCGTCCTCGAGTAGGTAAATGATAAAAACAGAATTTTTGATGCGGAGTGCTACTTGGCATAATTTTAATGTAATTCTTCTTAATTGTGGTATGAATATTCATATCCGAAAGATTCAAGACAAAAGTTCATATTGACATAAAAATAATAATACTTCAAGCATACTAACAAAGCAATTATGTCTTTCCAAAATAACATGGCCAAAGAAAGTTCATCCCTACAAAATCATATAGTATAGTCATGCTCCATTTTCGTCACACAAGAATGCTCTCATCATGCACAACCCCGATGACAAGCCAAGCAATTGTTTCATACTTTAGTAATCTCAAACCTATAAACTTTCACGCAATATATGAGCGCGAGCCATGGACATAGCACTATGGGTGGAGTAGAATACAATGAGGGGGGTTATGTGGAGAAGACAAAAAGGAGAAAGTCTCACATCAACAAGGCTAATCAATGGGCTATGGAGATGCCCACCGATTGATGTTAATGCAAGGAGTAGGGATTGCCATGCAACGGATGCACTAGATCTATAAATGTATGAAAGCTCATCAAAAGACACTAAGTGGGTGTGCATCCAACTTGCTTGCTCACGAAGACCTAGGGCACTTGAGGAGGCCATTGTTGGAATATACAAGCCAAGTTCTATAATGAAAATTCCCACTAGTATATGAAAGTGAAAAAACAAGAGACTCTCTATCATGAAGATTACGGTGCTACTTTGAAGCACAAGTGTGGCAAAGGATATTAACATTGTCCCTTCTCTCTTTTTCTCTCATTTTTTGGGCCTTCTCTTTTTTTGTGGCCTTTCTCTCTTTTTTCTTTATGGCCTTTCTCTTTTTTTCTTTATGGCCTTTCTCCTTTTTTTATAATTCCTCACTTGGGACAATGCTCTAGAAAATGATGATCATCACACTTCTATTTATTTACAACTCAATGATTACAACTCGATACTAGAATAAAGTATGACTCTATATGAATGCCTCCGGCGGTGTACCGGGATATGCAATGAACCAAGAGTGACATGTATGAAAGAATTATGAATGGTGGCTTTGCCACAAATACTATGTCAACTACATGATCATGCTAAGCAATATGACAATAATGAATGTGTCATGATAAACGGAATGGTGGAAAGTTGCATGGCAATATATCTCGGAATGGCTATGGAAATGCCATAATAGGTAGGTATGGTGGCTGTTTTGAAGAAGATATAAGGAGGTTTATGTGTGAACGAGCGTATCATATCACGGGGTTTGGATGCACCGGCGAAGTTTGCGCCAACTCTCACTGTGAGAAAGGGCAATGCACGGTACCGAAGAGGCTAGCAAGGATGGAAGGGTGAGAGTGCGTATAATCCATCGACTCAACATTAGTCATAAAGAACTCACATACTTATTGCAAAACTCCACAAGTCATCCAAAACCTCGGCACTACGCGCATGCTCCTAGGGGGGTAGATTGGTAGCAAAAGACCATCGCTCATCCCCGACCGCCACTCATAAGGAGGACAATCAAATAACACCTCATGTTTCAAATTGGTTACATAACGTTTACCATACGTGCATTCTACGGGACTTGCAAACTTCAACACAAGCATTTCTCAATTTCACAATTACTCAACTAGCACAACTTTGATATTATTACCTCCATATCTCAAAACAATCATCAAGCATCAAACTTCTCTTAGTATTCAAAACACTCATAAGAAAATTTTACTAATCTTGAATACCTAGCATATAAGGATTTTAAGAAAATTACCATGCTATTTAAGACTCTCAAAATAATCTAAGTGAACCATGAGAGATCAATAGTTTCTATAAAACAAATCCACCACCGTGCTCTAAAAGATATAAGTGAAGTACTAGAGCAAAACTATATAACTCAAAAGATATAAGCGAAGCACATAGAGTATTCTAACAAATTCCAAATCATGTATGGCTCTCTCAAAAGGTGTTTACAGCAAGGATGATTGTGGTAAACTAAAAAGTAAAGACTCAAATCATACAAGACACTCCAAGCAAAATACATATCATGTGGCGAATAAAAATATAGCTCCAAGTAAAGTTACCGATAGAAGTAAACGAAAGAGGGTATGCCTTCCGGGGCATCCCCAAGCTTTGGATTTTAGTTGTCCTTAGATTATCTTGGGGGTGCCATGGGCATCCCCAAGCTTAGGCTCTTGCCACTACTTGTTCCATAATCCATCAAATCTTTACCCAAAACTTGAAAACTTCACAACACAAAACTCAAAGTAGAAAATCTCATGAGCTCCATTAGCGAAAGAAAACAAAAGACCACTTCAAGGTACTGTAATGAAATCATTATTTATTTATATTGGTGTTAAACCTACTGTATTCCAACTTCTCTATGGTTTATAAACTATTTCACTAGCCATAGATTCATCAAAATAAGCAAACAACACACAAAAAACAGAATCTGTCAAAAACAGAATAGTCTGTAGTAATCTGTAGCTAACGCAACTTCTGGAACCGAAAAATTCTAAAATAAATATTTGGACGTGAGGAATTTATTTATTAATCATCTGCAAAAATAATTAACTAAATATAACTTTCCAAATAAAAATGGCAGCAATTCTCGTGAGCGCTAAAGTTTCTGTTTTTTACAGCAAGTGTAACAAGACTTTCCCCAAGTCTTCCCAACGGTTCTACTTGGCACAAACACTAATTAAACACAAAAAACACAACCAAAACATAGGCTAGATAAATTATTTATTACTAAACATGAGCAAAAAGCAAGGAATAAAAATAAAATTGGGTTGCCTCCCAACAAGCACTATTGTTTAACGCCCCTAGCTAGGCATAACAAGCAATGATAGATCTAGGTATTGCCATCTTTGGTAGGCAATCCATAAGTGGCTCTCATGATTGATTCATAAGGTAATTTAATTTTATTTCTAGGAAAATGTTCCATGCCGTTCCTTAATGGAAATTGGAATCTAATATTTCCTTCCTTCATATCAATAATTGCACCAATCGTTCTAAGGAAAGGTCTACCAAGAATAATAGGACATGAAGGATTGCAATCTATGTCAAGAACAATAAAATCTACAGGCACATAATTCCTATTTGCAACAATAATAACATCATTAATTCTTCCCATAGGTTTCTTAATAGTGGAATCCGCAAGGTGCAAGTTTAGGGAGCAATCATCAAAATCACGGAAACCTAACAAATCACACAAAGTCTTTGGAATCATGGAAACACTAGCACCCAAATCACATAAAGCATAGCATTCATGATCTTTAATTTTAATTTTAATAGTTGTTTCCCACTCATTATAAAGTTTTCTAGGGATAGAAACTTCCAATTCAAGTTTTTCTTCATAAGATTGCATCAAGGCATCAATGATATGTTTAGTAAATGCTTTATTTTGACTATAAGCATGAGGAGAATTTAGCACGGATTGCAACAAGGAAATACAATCAATCAAAGAGAAATTTTCATAGTTAAATTCCTTGAAATCCATAATAGTGGGTTTAGCAACATCTAGGGTTTTAATTTCTTCAATCCCACTTTTATCAATTTTAGCATCAAGATCAAAAAATTCAGAATTCTTGGAACACATTCTAGGTAAAGGTGGATCATATTCAGTACCATCATTATCAAGATTCATATTGAAAAACAAAGATTTAATAGGGGACACATCAATAACTTTTAGATCTTCATCTTTATTTTCATAGGAACTAGAAGAACACACTCTTATAAAGGCATCTTTCTTAGCACGCATCCTAGCGGTTCTTTCTTTGCACTCATCAATGGAAATTCACATGGCTTTGAGAGAATCATTGATATCATGCTTAGGTGGAATAGATCTAAGTTTCAAAGAATCAACATCTAGAGAAATTCTATCAACGTTCCTAGCCAACTCATCAATCTTAAGCAATTTTTCTTCAATCAAAGCATTAAAATTCTTTTGCGAAGTAATAAATTCTTTACTATTAGATTCAAAATCAGAGGGCATCTTATTATAATTTCCATAAGAATTTTTGTAGGAATTACCATAATTATTAGAGGGATTACTAGGATAAGGCCTAGGATTGAAATTTCCTCTGTATGCGTTGTTACCAAAATTATTCCTACCAACAAAATTCACATCCATAGATTCATTACTATTCTCAATCAAAGTAGACAAGGGCATATCATTAGGATCAGAAGAAACACTCTTACTAGCAAATAATTTCATAAGTTCATCCATCTTTACACTCAAAACATTAATTTCTTCTATCGCATGCACCTTTTTATTAGTAGATCTTTTAGTATGCCATTGAGAATAATTAACCATAATATTATCTAGGAGTTTAGTAGCTTCTCCTAAAGTGATTTCCATAAAAGTGCCTCCCGCGGCCGAATCTAAAAGATTTCTAGAAGCAAAATTCAATCCAGCATAAAAAATTTGTATAATCATCCACAAATTTAAACCATGAGTAGGGCAATTACGTATCATTAGTTTCATTCTCTCTCAAGCTTGTGCAACATGTTCATGATCAAGTTGCTTAAAATTCATAATATCGTTTCTAAGAGAGATGATCTTAGCGGGAGGAAAATACAGAGAGATAAAAGCATCTTTGCACTTGTTCCATGAATCAATACTATTTTTAGGCAAAGACGAAAACCCAGCTTTAGCACGGTCTCTAAGCGAAAAAGGAAATAGCTTCAATTTAACAATATCATTATCCACCTGTTTATTCTTTTGCATATCACATAAATCAACGAAGCTATTTAGATGGTTAGCGGCACCTTCACTAGGAAGGCCGGAAAACGGATCTTTCATGACAAGATTCAGCAAAGCAGTATTAATTTCACGAGATTCAGCATCGGTAAGAGGAGCAATCGGAGTGCTAATAAAATCATAGTTGTTGGTATTGGTGAAGTCACACAATTTAGTGTTATCTTGAGCCATCGTGACAAACAAGCAAACTAACACACAACCAAACAAAAAGCAAGCAGGCAAAAAGAGGCAAATAGAGAAAGAGAGGGAGGATAGAGAGACAGGGCGAATAAAATGGGAAGGGTGAAGTGGGGGAGAGGAAAACGAGAGGCAAATGCCAAACAATGTAATGCAGGAGATAAGGGTATGTGATGGGTCACTACAAGAAATATGTCAACTTATGACCACCACTATTGGTCACTGAAAGGTCACAAATTTCCATTTATGACCTTTTTGTGACCAAAAACATAAGGTCAAAAGCTGGGCGTCGTAAACTGACTATAGCGACCTTTATTCTGGAATGGTCGCAAACATTTATGACCAAAATATGTCCACTGTGGTGTTTTGGTCACTAGCAACCTCCACAGGCCACGTAGGCATCCAGCGTGGCAAGCTGATGTGGCACAAGATTCAGCCCGGTCCAATTCGGTTTTCTACATGGGCCTGGCCCATTAATTCAGCCTATTAGTGTTTTTTTCTCATATTAATTTTGGCTAGGTAGATGGGCCAAGCCCAGCAATTAAGCCTTCTCATTTTTAGGCCGTGGCCTTTTCGGCTAGACAGTTTTATTTTTCCTTTTTCAAAAAATTCCTCTAGTTAGATGGGTCCCAATGGTCAAGTTCTAGTAAGTGGGCCCCTTTTGTCAATGCCTTTTTCTTCTGATTTCGATTTGACAGTAAATAAATAATCAATATTTAAATCAGCACATACATAAAACATAAGAAATACTTCAAGTAACAGCAACCAGAATCAATCTGTATACAATGCCAATCAATGTTACAATCTCTACAAATATTGGGATCCTGCTCCAGGTACAAATTCTACTAGTGTAATAACACATATACAAGTAGAATCACTGTTAAACATATGCAGTGACAATCGGCACAAACTGGGTCCCTGCTCCAATCATATTAAACATATGCACGACTCAATGGGTGACCATACTTGACTAGGCCATGACCTTCATTACACTGGACTAACAGAATGACAATATGAACTATCAGCATGTTCCACGGTTGCCCTGTTACATGAACCAGAAGAGAAGAATCAAAAAAATTGGGGCCAATATATTATGAACAAACCAATCAAAAAACAAACAAGTTCTTTAGAATGATAAGACAAATTCAGCTAGTACAATGCTTTCATTCTCCAGCAAGTTAAAATGAGATAATCATTCATAAAAGAAAGGTGACGAAAGAAAATAGAGCATTTTACTCATAGCATGCAAAGTATCAATATTCTGATAAACATATACAAGTGTAAATGTCAACTATCTTACACCCAAATGAATGACTGCTTGTGGAAGAAATATGTTAAACCAGGTTAGTTGTAACGGAGAGGGGCTGACTTACATTGGCCGTAGTGGTCGATTGTGGCCTGAACAAATCTGTTGTAGTCGTCTGGGTCTGCGACGTCCCCGAGGAGAATGATCACGCCCGGCGCGCCGAGCTCGAAGGAGCGGTCGGCGACCTGCCACAGGCTCCACTCCCTCCTTGCTACCAGGGCAAGGCATGCCCCCTTGGCAGCGTACTGGTAAGCCAGCTACTGCATGCAGAAGAGAAGATCCCAAGTTGTTTGGAGTTAACAATGAAAGTACTGTATGATGTTTAGAACATGTATATTCAATATGACAAGTAGAAAAGCAGAGTTCTAGCAGAGTAGCATAAGAAGCAGAGGAATGCCAATTCTGTAACAAGAGGAAATGGAGTTGTCCTGTGCAACAATAGGAATTCTGATTCTGTAACAAGAGGTAGAATTAGCATCACTAGCTCTGTTGCTGTTGTTTGCATATTACTTAAGTAGTTGTCTGCCTAAGCAAATAGAGAGGTATATGTAGCAAGAACACACAATGTGATGACAGTATGAGTGCACTATAACTCTGGAAGTAAAAAGAACATAAATTCATTTGGGCTGATTTGGACACAGCCAAGAAAAACTTCTTGCAAATAAATTCATGGAAGCGTATCATCCTTTTAGTCCCTCACCCATATCTCCTAGTAGTATTACATAATGCCTAGTGAGTGATCTAGCAATGTACTGTACAAGAGAGTATATATGTGTACGGATTCCTGCTGCCAGCTTCTATCAGTAACATGCATGTATATATTGAAGTAAACGTAACAGAGAGTATCTTTGGAAGCATTCAAAATATATTCAATGTTGGAGCTGCATCTTACAACTCAAGGAGCCACATGAAATCCATGGAAGGACCTTACTGTGACAATTCACTTGTATAGTCCTGCCTCATGTGCATAATGCCGTTGCAAACAATTTAGATAGTGTATGTATATATATATAGATAGAAAGAAGCGCTTGATCAACAAGCTGCTGTAATAGTGTGTGTGTATATATATAGTGTATATATATAGATAGATAGTGCACCAATAATTTTTTAGAAGGTAACTGAACTTCTGTGCACACATTTAGATAGAAAGAAGCGCTTGATCAACAAGCTGCTGTAATAGTGTAGATATAGAAATGCTAACAACATGAATGTTCCATCAGGCCATGATCAACTACTCCAAACCATTACATGCTTTGCAAGAAAATAATAGAAAAAGTAATCAGCAAATGACACAATGAACAAGTGAAGGCTTTAAATATCTCCCTGTCAAAGATTCAAGTCGATGAAGACATGCATTACAAGGAGGAGCAGCCTTGCATCATCGTTTGCTCAGATCGACACTGGAAAGTCTGCTGCTATACCATGATCAGAACCCGCACGACACAACCTCTCTGTCCCCCACCTCAACTCGCCCATGCTGCTACTGCAGTTGGATGTAAGTGTGTAAATACAACATACTTTGCATTATGTATCTAGACTATAGCATCTTGCAGCTAGCAGTACATGAATTCAACTCAATAGTATAATAAACATCCGCTGGAAGTTGTCAACTCAAACATGTCTTAGTTTTTTCAGAGAAAATAGGCATGAATTAAGACCCAAATGTGCATGTATAACCAAAACCTATAACAACCAGAAGCTATCAGAATAAATCATAGAGGCTGGCCGAACTAATTGGCGCACTCAAACGATACAAGAGAGCGGCCCGGTGAACAACTAAGCAAGCATACACAGCAAGTAAAACTACATCACCAAGGCAAGTCATGCACAAATTGTTGACAGTAAGATGCAGGGACATGTTAATTTAGTGTTCAGCAGCATCGTCAAGCCACATTAACTCTGTGAAACAATACAAATCAATGGTGATGTTGAATCACGTACAATAAATGTCCAAATCAGACTATGAAATATCTGTGACAACAGACAAATGATCACCGCATGGTCATATCAAATCAACTGCAGCCTAGCTATAACTATCAGGCACACCAAGAAAAATTTGCACAGAAACTATCAACAAAGATGCAGCAAGGAATGGAGGAATGGATGGTCACCGTTACTGAAGTTGATGCTTCAGGAGCCCGCCGGCGTGGTGGTTCAGGTGGTCGAGGAAGAAGAGGAGCATTACTGCATAATCATCATGAAACATAGCTGGACACTTCACCTGTGTTAAGAACCAAGCAAATGGTAGTATAAGCACACGATGCACAAGTATATTAAACGGAGCAGAAAACTGCGTGTGCTGTGTTTAATCCCTCGACATGAACATTTCAGCTTCAGTTGGGTTTTACTTCAGTATGTCATCTGAAGAAAAAGGGGACATGTTTTTGTTCCATTATTTCGTTCACTAGATTAGTGTTCACCATTGATTTGTAAATCTAGTCCATTTGAGCACTGTGAAGACAGAGCAATCCAAACTGCTATTACTAATTAATTCTAATCTTAGAGAACAAGATACCACAAAATGAATGATGGCACTCAAATTCTAATCTCACATAGATAAAATCCATTGCCATAGTAAATTAGTAACATTACATCTTCACTTGGGTATATATAGTAAGTCAAGTTCGTTCTTATAAGCAAGTGTTCACGGGTTACCCTTAACATGGCTGTTTAACTTATACTTAAATGTGAACAAACAATACATATCAGAATCATGGATTTGATTTAAAGTGTCAGCTATGGATAAAATCATGCATAGTCCAATATAACCAGAACAACTGCAACCAGAGTAGGACGTTGACGTACCTGAAAAGCCCGACGACCTTCGGCAGAAATCAACAGGACCAACGGACGGATCCAGGGTTGTTGCAGCTCCTCGTGTGGGCGCTTAGGAGGAAGTGACCTTCGTCTGTGAGCTGCAGCTGCGTGAGGAAGGGAGTCAAGCACGCATCAGCATCATGGTTGGATCAAATGAAATCAATCCAAGAGGATAGGGGGAGATGGGCACCTTGAATGGAAGATGCACACCTCCATGGACAGGAAGAAGCAGATCACCACCGGTGGTGGTGAGCTCCATGGCATGGCGCAGCAGATGACGGGCTCCTTGGACATCGCTCGTCTCGTACCACTCCGGGTCGCGGGGTGTAGGCCGCCTCCGAGGTGTAGGACGAGCGGGCGGGCGGCGAGGTTGGTCGAGGACGAGGGGGGCGAGGGGAGAGTAAGGGCAGCGGTGAAGGTGGGTGGCGACGAGGATCTGAGGGGTGGGTGGTGGCGACGAGGGGGACGAGGGGGTTCTGCATCGGGGGCGAGGATCTGAGGGGTGCGTGGCGGCGACGAGGGGACGGGGGGGTTCTGCATCGAGGTGGGGAGGGGAGATGTGGTGGAGGTGGGTGGCGGCGAGGGCAGAGGTGGGTGGCGGCGAGGGGAGGGGTGGGTGGCGGCGAGGGACCTGGATCGGGGAGGGTGATGGGAGGGGCTGCTACCAGCCTGGGCAGCGGGAGGGGCTGTTGCAGCCTGCCCCCGAGCCGCGGCAGGGAGGGCGGCTGCTGCGTCGCCGGGATCTCGCCGGACGTTGGTGTGCTGGTCACGGGGATCGGCGGCTGGAGGTGGCGGCGGCAAGGGAGGAAGCTAGGGTTCGCGCAAGAGAGAGGGGTTGGGTGGGGTTCGAGCTTGAGGGGAGAGGGGTGGGGTTCGCTCAGGAGAGAGGGGTTGGGTGGGGTTCGCGGTGGTGGGATGGATGGACGGAAGGATGGACAGATGGATGGATGTATGGATGGACGGATGTTCTCCATGTCAGCGATCCATGCCACAACTGACTCCACCAATCAGGATTAAGCCTACATAATTTGGTTTTTTTCTTTTGTTTCTCTTATATTTTTTACCCTCTTATTTCGGGTAACATTCAACATATTACCTTCTTATAGTTTGTTAAAATTAACCAATAATGTGCACATGTGTGTATCTTGGGATGACAAACAATGTTGATTTGGAGGTTTTCTTCTTCATTGCGCAAAAAAAATCATTTCCATTTTTAGAGTGCCCAAAATGAGTTTTTTTGTGAAGGACCTACCAAATAATTGTTGCAAAATTAGACCAAATTATTTTTCTAAAATACTAGGTCATATTTAATGCACAATTAACCAGATGGTTGAGTGTCAAAAGTTTTAATCCACCTCTGGTGAAAAAGACAAATTTTCGCCGATTCAGTTGGAAGCGGGTCAAATTTGAACTGTAGCTACCTCATAGTTTTCTCTTTATTTTTTCCAAAAATCATTTCTAGGTAGATAAGTATCTATTTAATCAGAGAAACACCAAAAAAATTCCAAGATTCAACCACTAGCTATGAATGGTTATTCCCGCCGTTTTAACCGCATTTTGAAACGGGCATAAAAAATTCAAAAAAAAATCAAAAATTTGGGAAACCTTCGCATTGTGTCATTATATGTGGCCAAGTTCCCAAGAAAAATAACAAACTTGTAATACGACAATTATTTTAAAAAAGTGTTCTCAGAAACGAGCTATCACGTGTGGAGATCAATGGCTTTCAAGCCAAATGATCAATCTTATGGCCACATTCATGGCATAGTTTGTTCAAATGATCTCATATTGTGCACAAGGGTGCATATTGGAATGGCAAACAATGTTGCCTAAGGAAGTTTTCATTTTCGTTGGACGAAAAAACCATTTTCCATTTTTTGAGTGCCCAAAAGGAGGTTTTTTTGTGAAGGAACTACCAAATAATTGTTGCAAAAATGGACCAAATCAATTTTATAAAATACTAGGACATATTTAATGCACAATTGACAAAATGGTTGTGTGTAAAAAGTTTTGATCCACCTCTCGTGAAAAAGTCAAATTTCCGCCGATTCAGCTGGAAGCGGGTCAAATTTGAACTGTAGCTGCCTTGTAGTTTGCTATTTATTTTTTTCAAAAATCATTTTTAGGTACATAAGTATCTATTTAATAAGAGAAACACCAAAAAAATTCCAAGATTCAACCACTAGCTAGGAACGGTCATTCCCGCCGTTTTGACCGCATTTTCAAACGGGCATAAAAAATTCAAAAAAATCAAAAAATTGGGAAACCTTCGCATTGTGTCATTATATGTGGCCAAGTTCCTAGTAAAAATAACAAACTTGTAATACGTTAATTATTTTAAAAAAGTGTTCTCAGAAACGAGCTATCACGTGTGGAGATCAATGGCTTTCAAGCCAAATGATCAATCTTATGGCCACATTCATGGCATAGTTTGTTCAAATGATCCAATATTGTGCACAAGGGTGCATATTGGAATGGCAAACAATGTTGCCTAAGGAAGTTTTCATTTTCGTTGGACGAAAAAACCATTTTCCATTTTTTGAGTGCCCAAAAGGAGGTTTTTTTGTGAAGGAACTACCAAATAATTGTTGCAAAATTGGACCAAATCAATTTTATAAAATACTAGGACATATTTAATGCACAATTGACAAAATGGTTGGGTGTAAAAAGTTTTGATCCACCTCTCATGAAAAAGACAAATTTCCGCCGATTCAGTTGGAAGCGGGTCAAATTTGAACTGTAGCTGCCTTGTAGTTTGCTATTTATTTTTTCCAAAAATCATTTTTAGGTACATAAGTATCTATTTAATAAGAGAAACACCAAAAAATTCCAAGATTCAACCACTAACTAGGAACGGTCATTCCCGCCGTTTTGACCGCATTTTGAAACGGGCATAAAAAATTCAAAAAAAATCAAAAAATTGGGAAACCTTCGCATTGTGTCATTATATGTGGCCAAGTTCCCAGGAAAAATAACAAACTTGTAATACGGCAATTATTTTAAAAAAGTGTTCTCAGAAATGAGCTATCACGTGTGGAGATCAATGGCTTTCAAGCCAAATGATCAATCTTATGGCCACATTCATGGCATAGTTTGTTCAAATGATCTAATATTGTGCACAAGGGTGCATATTGGAATAGCAAACAATGTTGCCTAAGGAAGTTTTCATTTTCGTTGGACGAAAAAACCATTTTCCATTTTTCGAGTGCCCGAAAGGAGGGTTTTTTGTGAAGGAACTACCAAATAATTGTTGCAAAATTGTACCAAATCATTTTTATAAAATACTAGGCCATATTTAATGCACAATTGACAAAATGGTTGGGTGTAAATGTTTTTGATCCACCTCTCGTGAAAAAGACAAATTTTCGCCGATTCAGTTGGAAGCGGGTCAAATTTGAACTGCAGCTGCCTCATAGTTTGCTATTTATTCCAAAAATCATTTCTAGTTACATAAGGACCTATTTAAGCATAAATACATGGTTTGGTGGCGATACGTCGATGTTTGGGCGGTGGCCGAGGGCCCCAACTCTAGAGCGCGTAAACTCGCATGCCCGTCGCGTGGTCCCCGTGTGACCGTAATGTTGCCATGTGTTCTGGGCGGCCTAGGCATGTCTAGTGGGTTGGGCACTCCCCAGGTTGGTGCTAGGAAGAAAATTACAACATAAGATTCTCACGAGGAGACCGATCGATGCTCAAACATGAATTAGCAGCCAAGTGTTTGATTAGCGGTATGGGAAATGCACATGGCCGATGGGTGTGAGTTTTGGCTGAGGATGATCATCTACTAAGGAGAATGTCTTCACAAATTTTTAGCTCAAAAGGAGGATCCTAGGTGGTACTTGCTTTGCAAAGTACCACGCTAGACAAAAATATGAATGTTGAAGCTGGGCTCAAAATAATGAATGGATTGAGCTGAAATTTTGTGGAGGATGGTTATTTGGGCATAGCAAAGCATTGTAGAAAATTGATACCATTTGGACATGCCAAAGTAGTACTTCCTTTACAATGCTCTTCTATGGATAGAAACTTGAGAAAACTAGTGAGAGAGATTGGATGAATGAAATGAGCTCAAAATTAGTGTAGGTAAGTTACTTAGGTATGGTCATGCACTGGTAAATTTTCAGATCATTGGGTAAGCCTAGCTAGTACTTACTTCACAAAGCTTCTCTCGAGGTAGAAACTTTGGAAATTTCCCGAGAATGATTTACTAGGAAAATTGAGCTGAATATTATCATGTGGCATTGATTTGGGTATGGAAGAGTGCCCGAAAAGTTTGAGGATAATAGGAGGGGTCTATATAACACTTGCTTTGCAACGTGCCAATTTGGCCATAAAATATAAATTGAACCTGGGCTCACATAGATGATTTGACTGAGCTGCAATTTGGAGGAGGGTGATAATTTGTGCATATGAAGAAACTATATAAATTTCATGTCATTTAGAGATATAAAAAAGGTACTTCCTTCACAATGCTTCTAGGTGGACAAAAACTTTGGAAATTTGCCGAGGAAGATTTTCTAGGCAAATGGAGCTGAATTTTGTCATGCGGTAATGATTTGGATAGGAAAGAGTGCCCAATAATTCCTAGGGCAATCAAGAATATATATATAGCAGTTCCTTCATAAAGTGTTGTTGTGAACATAATAGGAAAATGAATATTGTTGAATTAGTTTTGAACTAGGCAAGGAAGGATTTTTACATATTTGATGAATATATGATCCAAAGAATTTATGAGATTTTTTTGGGAATTTTGGGAATGATAGAAATATAGGTTGCTTCACAACCTAGGGCAAAAACTGCCACATGGACATGACACATAGGCAAAACTGATGAGATGGCGCCTAGTCATCACAACCCACCACAATCTACAAGGCTATGACCATCTATATTGGTCATGATCAGCTAGAAATAAGGCAGCAGACTAGCACTATTTGCTTTGTGACCATTTCGTGTAAGGAAATTACGACCTTTCTGACCAAAATGGTCGCAATGGTTTAGGGTTTGGAGCCCCCTGAACAGCTTTTGACCAATTGGTCTAAAATGGTCATAAATTTATGACTAATTCTTCGAGGGTCACTGACAGAAGGTCATAAGTCGACATATTTCTTGTAGTGGGTACTTGGTATATTGACTTTTGCGTAGACCTCCCCTACAAAGGCGCCAGAAATCCTTCTTGCTACCTCTTGAGCACTGCGTTGGTTTTCCCCGAAGAGGAAGGGATGATGCAGCAAAGTAGCGTAAGTATTTCCCTCAGTTTTTGAGAACCAAGGTATCAATCCAGTAGGAGGCTACACGCCAGTCCCTCGTACCTGCACAAAACAAATAAATCCTCGCAACCAACGCGATAAGGGGTTGTCAATCCCTACACGGCCACTTACGAGAGTGAGATCTGATAGATATGATAAGATCATATTTTTGGTATTTTTGTGATAAAGATGCAAAGTAAAGTAAAAAAGCAAAGGAAAAAAGGAAAGGAAATAACTAAGTAGTAGGAGATTAATATGATGAAGGTAGACCCGGGGGCCATAGGTTTCACTAGTGGCTTCTCTCGAGAGCATAAGTATTCTACAGTGGGTGAACAAATTACTGTTGAGCAATTGACAGAATTGAGCATAATTATGAGAATATCTAAGCATGATCATGTATATAGGCATCACGTTCGAGACAAGTAGACCGACTCCTACCTGCATCTACTACTATTACTCCACTCATCGACTGCTATCCAGCATGCATCTAGAGTATTAAGTTAATGAAAATAGAGTAACGCCTTAAGCAAGATGACATGATGTAGAGGTATAAACTCATGCAATATGATGAAAACACCATCTTGTTATCCTCGATGGCAACAATACAATACGTGCCTTACTGCCCCTACTGTCACTGGGAAAGGACACCGCAAGATTGAACCCAAAGCTAAGCACTTCTCCCATTGCAAGAAAGATCAATCTAGTAGGCCAAACCAAACTGATAATTTGAAAAGACTTGCAAAGATAACCAACCTATATCTATTAATAAAGCAAGGTGCATTTCTCCAATTTTTTTCATCCGTTCACCATTGAAAAGTTTTTTTCTATTCGAGGTGGTACTAATTTTTTGTTCGTTCTCTATCAGAAAAGGAAAAATGCCTGAATTTCATACATGGGCTGCCAGTAGTGTGGCCCAACAAAGCTAGCCCGTTTATTTTCGTGCCCACGTAAATAGCAAAACTCTATTTATTGCACTGAGCGTCAAATAGCAGCAAATTCGCACATGGCCACCAAGCTGGGCTGACCCGTTTTCTTTTTCTTTGTTCTGAGTTATGGTTCTATTTTTCTGTTTCTATTTCTTTCTCTTTTTCTTTTCTGTTTCTTTTGCCTTTTTCCTTTGAATTTTATTTTTCTTTCTCCCTTTTTCATATACTATTTTTTCTAAAAAGTTCATAATATCAGAAAAATTCAATTTTTAAAAAAATCAGAATTTTGAAATATATTACATTTTGAAAAAATCTAAAACATCAAATCTTTGTTCTCATTCCAAAATAGTCGCAAATTCGTATAGCGTGCCCAAGTTGTCTTGAACCATTTTCTTCTTTTTGTTCTGTCTTATGTTTCAATTTTTCATTTTTTGTTTCTTTCTCTTTTTCTTTCCTGTTTCTTTTTTCCTTTTTTCCTTTCAATTTTATTTTTTTTCTCCCTTTTTTAGTAAATTTAATTTTTTAAAAATTCATAACATTAAAAAACTGTTTAATAAAATGCCGAAAATTTTAAGATATATTACGTTTTGCGAAATGTTCAGAACATTAGATCTTTGTACTCCTTCCAATATTGGTTCAAATTAAAAAAAATATTTTTCCAAGAAAGTAGCATTTTAAAAAAATTCTAAATATGAAAAATATTCATGTAACATCCCAAATTTTCAATTTGGAATGTTATACATTAGATCATCATGCATATCATATTTTATTTTCATTTTGGTTGATCCTAGAAATTCTACGCAACTCAATGACCCACGGAGAGAGTTGGGTATTTCGTTATTTTCATATTTGAGTTCTCTCAAATTTTGAGAATAGGATCATTTGATTTTATTTATTTTATCATCAATTATTTCTACTACAAAAATATGAGAGAGGGAATAAAATGACTTTCCCAAAATAAAGTAATATTGAGGATTTAATAATAAAATCAAATAAGATTTTATTTTGGAGTTTTTCGGTGTTTTATTTGAATTTAGGAAAAATGTGCATTTTTCAAAATTGCATTTAGGGCCCAAATAAATGTTCACCTTGTGCGGCTTGATTTTAGAAGCCCGTGAAAATTTATTTAGGAATTTTTGGAGTCCGTTTAGTATTTCTTTTTATTTTTCTTCCGAGCGGAATAAAAAAACGAACCGACTTCGGGCCGTACCCGAGCGGGACACCGCCCGGGGACAGCCTTTAAATAGCGCCGCCCCGAGCCGCCCCAGCCCATCAGCCCCGCCTCGATCCGTGCGCGCCGCCGGAGCCGCCGCCGATGATCCCGCCGCCCGAGGTTCGACGCGCCTCATTTTCCATGCCGAAAAAAAGAGAAAAAAGAAAAAAAATCGGTGTTCGTCGTTTTTCTTTTTCTCGGATTAAATCCGCGATTTTTCTGATCGCGATTCCTGATCCGATTTTTGTTTTAGTTTAACTTTTCGCTCGTTCATCGAAATCAGGCGATTCAAGCGCCTAGAGTTTCGTCTCGAAACCCTCTATCCGTTTAACCAACTTAAACAAGTTTTTGCTACTGTAAAATTTGCCCTAGATCCAGATTACTAGAACGAAGTTGTTTTCTTTCGCCGTTTGACTTTCGTTGCTTCGTTCGATTCGATTCTTTTTGCCAACCAGAGTTCTTAAGTTGAGCCTTCTGGTTAGATCTCTTATTTGAGTTTTACCCATGCTTTAGATGAGTACTTATTGTATGCTTGTTTGTTTGTCTGTGATAGAATACCCGGAGTGCGCCGCCTGTTACTTCTAATCGTTAGGTTTTGCGGATCATGAGCAAGGCAAGTATAACTTTGATCATACCTTTTCTACTACCCAGTTCTATTGCATTAGGTCAAATCCTCACACATTGCATGATTAGGATCTAATTAATTTGTGGGATGGGAAGTAGTTGAGGTAGTACCTATTACCTGTTATTATCAAACCTTTGGGAGTTACTTCTATGTTTGCTTATTATGCCATGCTATGCTAGTAGACGTGGATTGGGTGAGTGATATCCATGACAGATGTGAGATTGTTAATTAATGGTTTATCTAAGGTGGCAACTTAAACACACATCTGGGTGGATTGAGGCACCTGGGTATTCCAGGACTTGCCTGTTTTCTTTTGGACCGTCACCCAGGCTCAAAGGGATCATGAGACTATTCAGACTAGAAACTTCCGTGTGCAGCCACAAGCTATTATGGGCTCTAGCATAGTTGACTAAGTCGTGCGAACTCTTACAGTGGTAGACTAGCAGATGTAGGGGATGTAGGTGGTACGGTCTACCCATCGTAAGGTGCTAGCGCTTCTGAAAGACTATGTCTCGGTCATCCGTCTTCTCAAACACCATGTAGTGCGAGAAATCAAACGGAGGCGATCGAGTCTTGTGGGGAAAAGTGCGCAAACCTCTGCAGAGTGTAATAAACTAATCATGGTTAGCCGTGTCCCCGGTTATGGACATCTTGAGTATCTAGTACCTGGATTTTCATGTGAATCTCAACATGTTACTCTAAATTAATTTTGTTGGGTTATGTTTAATGATGATGCTTAATTGGGATTGAGAATGCTGTCAACCATTCTCAATGTTTAACAACCACCAAGATAGTAATTAAATTTTATTCCTTTGAAGTAGGGAAAAAATGGCTTTACGCAAAACTATAACCATAGAGCTTTCCACCAACCAAATATGCATATAGTATAGCTGTTTCATTCAATTACTCTCTATGTGTTACCTTGCCAGCATATTCCATGTGCTGACCCGTTATCGGGCTGCAACGTTAATGTTGCAGACTTTTCAGATGACGATTAAGGAGTTTTTAGGTCGTGGTTCTATACTCAGTGATGTCGTTGGAGTTGATGGACTCACTTATCTTCCAAGCCTTCCGCTGTTATCGTTATTAGATGGCCTTAAGCCATACTTATTGTAATAAGTTCTCTTTTGATACACTTGATGTAATAAGTGTGTGATTGCTACACTATTATAAATCCTCCGAGTACTGTGTGGTGTCAGCATTACTGATCCAGGGATGACACCGGAGCACAAAGATCAGACTGTTTGAGGTCTGGTCGCTACAAAGATGGTATCAGAGCACACGCTGACTGTAGGACACGACCACTAAGCTAAAGACCTAGATCACTATTCACTCTCTTCTCTTATGTTTTCTACTCTTTAGGATGGCGGATGCAAGGAACAAGTTCACGCAACCGGATGAAGATACACCCTTTGGACGACACTTGAAGGAAGTCACTAGATACCTGAATATAGGAGTACCAAGCTTCACCGGAACCTACAACGCCACTTTACCTGAAGAAGAGCGCTGGATGATTCAAGTTCAAGTTCCAGGAAGGATGTTCATGCCAGTCACTGAGCCCATAGAGTTTTCTTTTGATGCACCAACTTGGAGTCTAGGAAAGAGCATGGCAGCTCACATCGCCATGGGACGCATTGGAGAAGTCTACCGCAAGCATCTCAAGGATACTATCTACCAGATTTGTGGATGCCGAGATGAACACTGGGAGATGATCAGCACCAGGAAGGATAGATCAATTGCAGCTTTTATCCAGGAATTAAACCAGCACATTCGATGACAGGAGAACCAGATGTGCGCCGACATGATAGACCTGAAGAAGGCAAAGACTAGAATCAAGGAACTGGAGGAAGAACTCAAGGCTACACGTGAAGATTATGAAGAGGAAATTGAAGTCTTGGTGGAGAAGAATGACGACCTAATCAAGAAGATTGGAATATTTATGGGAGGCCCTACGCCAGTAGATGAAGACGAAGAACCCCAGGAGATTAGCCCGGAAGACTACATCATCATCGACGGCACCGACTCGGAAGCAGATAGTAGCAATGATGACTATGTTGATGAAGCTGGAGTAGATATTATGGAGTCAACGACCGAAGAATATTTCTAGTAGACCACCTCATCAGTAGTAGTAGTCCACCATGTAAATATAGTAGTCCGAGCACTTTTGCGATAGTTAGATCGATTGTATGCCTTTATTTGATTGAATGAAGTGAATTGTTTGCTTTTGCCTCATGTGCATATGGGTAGTGTTTTCTCTTTAGACCCCCTCTATTCTTATATCTCATCTTTTCTAAACCCTCAGATGCCTCCGAGATGTGACCCCGGATTTGCCTTTCCACCGGAGCTCACCCAGTTGATCCAGCAGCAGAACACATTGATGCAGTTGCTAGTTCAGAATTAGAATCAGGGGAACAACAACAATCCACCACCACCACCACCTGTTGACCACTTAGCCCGTTTTCTTAGGCTGAATCCGCCGGTGCTTTTCGGTAGCACTGAGCCGATAGTAGCGGACGATTGGCTCCGCAAGATAGCTAGGGAGTTAACCACAGCCGGATGCACAGATGCGGAGAAGGTGAAGTTTACCGCACATCAGCTAGAAGGACCCGCAGCATCATGGTGGGAGAATTTCACAGCCACTTTCCCAGTTGACACTGTCACATGGGACCAGTTTTAGCAGGCTTTTCGTACTGCACACATTTCAGCAGGAGCTACGGCCATGAAGAAGCGTGAGTTTCACAACTTGCACCAAGGAGGAAGGACAGTTGGCCAGTATGTGGAGGAATTTAGTAAGTTAGCACGTTATGCACCAGATGACGTTGCTACGGATGCAGCTAAGCAAGAGAAGTTTCTGGAAGGACTGAATGATGAGTTGAGCATGTAGTTGATGGTAGCCACCTTCAACAACTACCAGGAGTTGGTAGATCATGCTCTTATGATTGAAGGGAAGCAGCAGCAGATTGAGAATCGCAAGAGGAAGTATGGAGAAGGAAAGTATAATTCAGGAGCTCAGCAGAAGCCATGTTTTACCCCTAGACCGGGAGGACATTTTCAGCATACCCATGGAGGAGGTAGCTCGCACAATCACAATGGCACCAAGAATGGTAATGGCAACGGAGGAAGCAACAGCCAGAACCGCACCAACCCCTCAACCCCAGCCAATAAGGACCTAAGCCAAGTCACTTGCTTTAAGTGTTCGAAGATAGGACATTATGCCAATGAATGTCCTGGATTACAAAATGGAAATAGCAATGGAAGTTTTGGGAAGAAGCCGAACCCTTTCAACAGGGGACAGGTGAACCACGTTAGCGTGGAGGAGGTTGAAGCTCAGCCCGATGCAGTAATAGGTAAGTTTTTGGTTAAGTCATTTACTGCACTCGTTCTTTTTGATACTGGTGCATCACATTCATACATCTCAAGGGGATTTGTGGATAAGTATAACCTACCAACCCAAGCCCTTAGGTCACCCATGTTAGTAACCTCACCCGGAGCAGAGTATGTGGCAAGTCTATGGTGTGATCGGTTACCATTAAGGATTGGTAACTATGTTTTTCCCTCGGACCTAATAGTATTGGAATCTCAAGGATTGGATGTGATATTAGGCATGGATTGGTTATCAAAGTATGAAGGGAATATTGAGTGTGCTAGTAAGTCAATTTTGCTTACCACCCCAGAAGGGAGAAGGATCAAGTATGTATCCCGGCATGTGCCAAAGAGGACTCAAGTAAATTGCCTAACAGGAGTTGTGCAGGAGGAAGTACCAGTGGTAAGGGATTTCCCTGATGTATTTCCAGAAGAGTTGCCAGGCATGCCACCGGATAGAGATATTGAGTTTTTGATTGAGCTATTGCCAGGCACAGGGCCAATATCAAAGAGACCATATAGGATGCCAGCAAAGGATTTGGTGGAAATTAAGAAGCAGATTAAGGAGTTACTGGATAAAGGATATATTCGCCCAAGTTCTTCACCTTGGGGATCGCCAGTACTCCTAGTGGAGAAGAAGGATGGATCGTTAAGTATGGTTGTCGATTATCGAGGATTGAATGAAGTAACGATCAAGAACAAGTACCCGCTACCAATGATCAATGATCTGTATAGATTGCAAGGAGCTAAGGTATTTTCCAAGATCGATCTGCGATCAGGATACCACCAGTTGAAGATTCAAGAATATGATATTCCGAAGACAGCTTTTACCACCAGGTATGGGCTGTATGAGTATATATGTCATTTGGTCTGACTAACGCACCTGCCTATTTTATGAACATGATGAACAAAGTGTTTATGGAGTTTTTGGATAAGTTCGTCGTAGTGTTCATTGATGATATCCTAGTTTATTCGAAGAATGAAGAGGAACATAAGGAGCATTTGCGTTTGGTACTTGTAAAGCTCAGAGAACATCAATTACATGCCAAGTTCAGCAAATGTGAGTTTTGGTTGAAGGAAGTAGGATTCCTCGGACATGTTATATCTGGAGAAGGTATAGCAGTAGATCCCGCTAAAGTTGAAACCGTGACCAAGTGGGAAGCCCCAACAACAGTTGGAGAGATCCGGAGTTTCCTTGGACTAGCAGGATACTACCGGAGATTTATTGAGAATTTCTCAAAGATTGCGAAGCCTATGACTGAGTTGTTGAAGAAAGATACCAAGTTCATATGGACAAAGGAGTGTGAGGCTAGTTTCCAGGAGTTGAAGAAACGTTTGGTTACCTCACCAGTGTTGATTTTGCCAGACCATACCAAGGATTATGAGGTGTATTGTGACGCTTCACATCGAGGACTTGGAGCAGTGCTTATGCAGGAAGGGGGAGTTGTTTCATATGCCTCAAGACAACTGAAGCCTCATGAGTTAAATTATGCCATGCATGATTTGGAGTTAGCAGCCGTAGTGCATGCTTTGAAAACATGGAGACATTTTCTCATTGGAAATCATTGTGAGGTGTACACGGATCATAAGAGTTTGAAGTACATTTTCACACAGAAGGAGTTAAATCTCAGACAAAGGAGATGGTTGGAGCTTATCAAGGATTATGATATGAAATTGCATTATCACCCCGGAAAGGCTAATGTAGTAGCTGACGCATTAAGCCGTAAGAGCCATGTCAATACGTTAATGACGGGAGGAATACCAAGGGAGTTAGCCAAAAATCTTCGTGAACTATGTTTGGAAATAGTTCCGAGAGGTTATGTAGCAGCAATGGAGATTCAGTCAACCTTGATGGATAAAATCAGGGAAGCTCAGAAAGCTGACAAAGAGATTGCCGCTATAAAGGAGAAACTGAGCAAAGGAAAAGCTAAAGGATTTCGTGAGGATGAGCACGACACCCTATGGTTTGAAGACCGCGTTTATGTGCCCAATGACCCGGAGATCAGGAAGTTGATTTTGCAAGAGGCACACGACTCACCGTATTCAATTCACCCAGGAAATACCAAGATGTATCTGGATTTGAAGGATATTTTCTGGTGGACCGGAATGAAGAAGGATATAGCGGAGTATGTAGTAGTTTATGATGTATGTCAGAGAGTAAAGGCAGAGCATCAAAAGCCAGCAGGATTGTTACAACCATTGCCGATACCCAAATGGAAGTGGGATAATCTAGGCATGGATTTTATCATGGGATTGCCCAGGACTCGTTCAGGCTATGACTCGATTTGGGTTGTAGTTGATTGATTGACAAAAGTAGCTCATTTGATCCCAGTAAAGACCACTTATACCAGTGCTAAGTTGGCAAAGATATACATGACCAGGATCGTATGTTTGCATGGAGTTCCAAGGAGTATCGTATCAGATAGAGGAACCCAGTTTACCTCAAAGTTCTGGAAGCAGTTGCACGAAACTTTGGGAACCAGGCTAGAATTTAGTACAGCTTTTCATCCACAAACAGATGGACAGACCGAGAGAGTCAATCAGATTTTGGAGGATATGCTGAGAGCTTGTGCGCTAGATTATGGATCTAGCTGGGACGATAATTTGCCATATGCAGAGTTCTCTTACAACAACAGTTACCAAACCAGTTTGAAGATGGCCCCTTTCGAAGCTTTGTACGGAAGGAGGTGCAGGACACCATTATCATGGGACGAAGTTGGAGACCGCCAGTTGTTTGGTCCTAACTTGATTAAAGAGTCTGAACAGAAGGTGAAATTGATTCGCGATAGGCTCAAGGCAGCCCAGTCCAGACAGAAGAGTTATGCAGATTCTAAACGCAAGGAGACAGTTTATGAAATTGGAGATAGAGCTTATCTTCGAGTATCACCACTTCAGGGAACAAAGCGTTTTGGAGTTAAAGGGAAGTTAGCACCACGATTTGTAGGACCATATCGAGTTTTGGAGGTATGGGAGAAGTGGCCTACAAGTTGGAATTGCTTGAAGGATTGTCAGGAGTACATGATGTGTTACACGTTTCTCAGTTAAAGAAATGTCACGCAGAGATGGCTGATATACCCTTGAGAGACACAGTGCCTTTGGAAATTATTCAGTTGGATAACGATTTGACCTACGAGGAGAAACCAGTCAAGATTCTCGAGTTTGCCAACCGAGTTACTCGCAACAAGGTTATTAAGTTTTGCAAAGTTCAGTGGAGCCACCACACGGAGGATGAAGCCACCTGGGAACGAGAGGAAGATTTGCTCAAAGACAACCCTCACCTATTTTCTAGCCAACCCGAATCTCGAGGGCGAGATTCATCTTAAGGGGGGTAGGTTTGTAACATCCCAAATTTTCAATTTGGAATGTTATACATTAGATCATCATGCATATCATATTTTATTTTGCATTTTGGTTGATCCTAGAAATTCTACGCAACTCAATGACCCACGGAGAGAGTTGGGGATTTCGTTATTTTCATATTTGAGTTCTCTCAAATTTTGAGAATAGGATCATTTGATTTTATTTATTTTATCATCAATTATTTCTACTATAAAAATATGAGAGAGGGAATAAAATGACTTTCCCAAAATAAAGAAATATTGAGGATTTAATAATAAAATCAAATAAGATTTTATTTCGGAGTTGTTCGGTGTTTTATTTGAATTTAGGAAAAATGTGCATTTTTCAAAATAGCATTTAGTGCCCAAATAAATGTTCACCTTATGCGGCTTGATTTTAGAAGCCTGTGAAAATTTATTTCGGAATTTTTGGAGTCCGTTTAGTATTTCTTTTTATTTTTCTTCCGAGTGGAATAATAAAAAAACGAACCGACTTCGGGCCGTACCCGAGTGGGACACCGCCCAGGGGCAGCCTTTAAATAGCGCTGCCCCGAACCGCCCCAGCCCATCAGCCCAGCCTCGATCCGCGCGCGCCGTTAGAGCCGCCGTCGCCGCCGCCTACGATCCCGCCGCCCGAGGTTCGTCGCGCCTCATTTTCCGTGCCGAAAAAAAGAGAAAAAAAATTCGGCGTTCGTTGTTTTTCTTTTTTTCGGATTAAATCCGCGATTTTTCTGATCGCGCTTCCTGATCCGATTTTCGTTTTAGTTTAACTTTTCGCTCGTTTATCGGAATCAGGCGATTCAAGCGCCTAGAGTTTCGTCTCGAAACCCTCTATCCGTTTAACCAACTTAAACAAGTTTTTGCTATTGTAAAATTTGCCCTAGATCCAGATTACTAGAACGAAGTTGTTTTCTTTCGCCGTTTGACTTTCGTTGCTTCGTTCGATTCGATTCTTTTTGCCAATCGGAGTTCTTATGTTGAACCTTCTGGTTAGATCTCTTATTTGAGTTTTACCCGTGCTTTAGATGAGTACTTATTGTATGCTTGTTTGTTTGTCTGTGTTAGAATACCCGGAGTGCGCCGCCTGTTACTTCTAATCGTTAGGTTTTGCGGATCATGAGCAAGGCAAGTATAACTTTGATCATACCTTTTCTACTACCCAGTTCTATTGCATTAGGTCAAATCCTCACACATTGCATGATTAGGATCTAATTAATTTGTGGGATGGGAAGTAGTTGAGGTAGTACCTATTACCTGTTATTATCAAACCTTTGGGAGTTACTTCTATGTTTGCTTATTATGCCATGCTATGCTAGTAGACGTGGATTGGGTGAGTGATATCCATGACAGATGTGAGATTGTTAATTAATGGTTTATCTAAGGTGGCAACTTAAACACACATCTGGGTGGATTGAGGCACCTGGGTATTCCAGGACTTGCCTGTTTTCTTTTGGACCGTCACCCAGGCTCAAAGGGATCATGAGACTATTCAGACTAGAAACTTCCGTGTGCAGCCACAAGCTATTATGGGCTCTAGCATAGTTGACTAAGTCGTGCGAACTCTTACAGTGGTAGACTAGCAGATGTAGGGGATGTAGGTGGTACGGTCTACCCATCGTAAGGTGCTAGCGCTTCTGAAAGACTATGTCTCGGTCATCCGTCTTCTCAAACACCATGTAGTGCGAGAAACCAAACGGAGGCGATCGAGTCTTATGGGGAAAAGTGCGCAAACCTCTGCAGAGTGTAACAAACTAATCATGGTTAGCCGTGACCCTGGTTATGGACATCTTGAGTATCTAGTACCTGGATTTTCATGTGAATCTCGACATGTTACTCTAAATTAATTTTGTTGGGTTATGTTTAATGATGATGCTTAATTGGGATTGAGAATGCTGTCAACCATTCTCAATGTTTAACAACCACCATGATAGTAATTAAATTTTATTCCTTTGAAGTAGGGAAAATTGGCTTTACGCAAAACTGTAACCATAAAGCTTTCCACCAGCCAAATGTGCATATAGTATAGCTGTTTCATTCCATTACTCTCTATGTGTTACCTTGTCAGCATATTCCATGTGCTGACCCGTTATCGGGCTGCAACGTTAATGTTGCAGACTTTTCAGACGACGATTAAGGAGTTTTTAGGTTGTGGCTCTATAGTCAGTGATGTCGTTGGAGTTGATGGACTCACTTATCTTCCAAGCCTTCCGCTGTTATCGTTATTAGATGGCCTTAAGCCATACTTATTGTAATAAGTTCTCTTTTGAGACACTCAATGTAATAAGTGTGTGATTGCTACTCTGTTATAAATCCTCCGAGTACTATGTGGTGTGAGCATTACTGATCCAGGGATGACACCGGAGCACAGAGATCAGACTGTTTGAGGTCTGGTCGCTACAATTCATGTTTTAGTGAAATGATCGCAAATTCAGAATAATGTCCGAGTTTCAAGAAACACATTTCAAAAAATTGTTCTGAGTGTTCAAAATGTGTTTCCTTTTGCAAAAACAATCACAAATTCATAAAACATTCATGTTATTATAAAAGGTTCATGTTTTCAAATAAAATTGTGAATTTCAAACGTTTCAAATTTTGTTGTATAATTCTGAAAAAATATAAAGAATGACAAAAAATGTTTGGGATTTTCAAAATTATTCATGTTTCCAAGAATATCCAGTAAATGTATTTTTTTAAAGTAAATTTTTTACCAATCTGACATTGGAGTATGATCTTAAATCTTTGAGTTGGCCATTGGTTGATAGGACTCGTGTCTTCGAGTAGCTAGCAGCATGTAGTCAGGTCTTTGAGGTCATGATTTTGATCCTTTGACTCATCATTTTTTGGATTTTTTGCAGGTCATCTTCGATCCTACCAGTGTGTTGGCCCATACACGAACTGATGTGCGTCTCGCGCGCTATTTTATGTAACTAGCTTCATATAGTAGCCCCTGCACAGTTGGCCCAAAAAAATTGTTTCATTGCACATGCAATATTGAGCCTTAGCCGCACTCCCCTACTTGGTCGTCCGAGGGAGAATTTTTTTTCTTGGGCCAATAAAAGAGAATATGTTGGTTTTGATCGAATAAAAAAATTGTGGGCACGTTAGTGCTAAAATAATCAAAAAGAATAAACCCTAATAAAGAAGGGACAATGATGTATGGTTATGCGCTAAATATGCTAATGAAACAGGATTTATGCGCTACAATTAGTAATCCATCCGGTTACGCAATCGTAAGACAGAGTGGTCAAAACAACCATGCCCTAAAGGTCACCGCGTTGCCACCAAATGAGGAGGCAGACACAACCCCGGGACAGAGGCGGACCCAGAGGAAAAAAAGGCACGAGCTTGATGGTTGCCGCCACTCCAACTAACCCCACCAATATCAAGATCTCACGGGACAAACATGACTCGCGAGAAGACCACAACTCCTCTCTATCACACCACTATGGAGATCGTTTTTGGTGGACAAATCAATTATCTCTCCCATTACTTCTCGCAAAGAAATAACTCGCCTGTTGCAACGCACAGGCATATGTGCTAGTCATACATAAAAGAATTCACACAAGATTCAAATATTGTTCATAGATATACTTGATCATAAACCCACAATTCATCGGTCTTAACAAACACACCGCAAAAAGAAGATTACATCGAATAGTTCTCCACAAGAGAGGGGAGAACATTATATTGAGATCCAGAAAGAGAGAAGAAGCCATCTAGCTAATAACTATGGACCCGTAGGTCTGATGTGAACTACTCACACTTCATCGGAGGGCTATGGTGTTGATGTAGAAGCCCTCCGTGATCGATGCCCCCTCCGGCAGAGCTCCGGAACAGGCCCCTAGATGGGATCTCGTGGATAAAGAAAGTTGCAGCGATGGAATTAGAATTTTGGCTCCATATTTGATCGTTTGGGGGTACATAGGTATATATAGGAGGAAGGAGTACGTCGATGGAGCAACAGGGGGCCCATGAGGGTGGAGGGCGCGCCTGGGGGGGTAGGCGTGCCCCCTACCTCGTGGCTTCCTCTTTTGTGTCTTGACGTAGGGTCCAAGTCTCTTGGGTCTTGTTCGTTGAGAAAATCATGTTACCGAAGGTTTCATTCCATTTGGACTCCGTTTGATATTCCTTTTCTTCGAAACCCTAAAACAAGCAAAAAAACAGCAATTCTGGGTTGGGCCTCCGGTTAATAGGCTAGTCCCAAAAATAATATAAAAGTGGATAATAAATCCCAATAATGTCCAAAACAGTAGATAATATAGCATGGAGCAATCAAAAATTATAGATACGTCGGAGACGTATCAATTGTGAAGACAAGCAAGGGTTGGTTGCGCTTTTCAAGCACTCGTTGATGAAGTATCGTTCCTACCTGAGGCAAGCGCACTTCGATGGCAAGCCTCTAAACAAAATTTCTGTAAAGTCTCTGGTGCTACATTTATCCGACGGTGACTGGAATAATCTTGTTACACATTGGTCTCGGCTGCAGCGTAAGGTACTATCTATGATATCACTTCATAATTTAAACTACATTTCTGCATTTGCCTTAACGTCTCACTTGTACAAAAACTGTTAGCAGAAGAACATTCGTTCTCAAGGGACCACAGAATCTCGCAAGTATACTGCACACTGCATTGCTCTTGTGAGTACCTCTTGCCCTATATGACCATACTTACTTTCATAGCTGTTTGATTATGTAGCATCACTGCACATGTTAGCCTCATTATCGTCCATTTGGTGGACATTATAAGATCTGTATGGACTCTTACATAAATTTAGAATCAACCCAATGCTTTTGAAGAGGTTTAGCTCTGCAGTCCTCTTGTAAGGACTGAACGCCGTCTATCACTGTACTTACATTAACAGCTACTCCCTCCGTCCCATAATATAAGAACGTTTTGTACAGTACACCAGTGTTCAAAACACTCTTGTATTATGGGAAGAGGGATTGGTTCATTGTGTAGCATTCTGCATCTTATCTCCCTTGCCCACCATTTACTAAAAAAGATTAGATCTATATTTAATCTTACCAAAAAGTAGAATACACAGACAATGCCAGTGCAGAAGTGTAGCCCATTGCTCTTGTCAGTACATTTTGTCATGTATTGCTTGTACTTCCATGGATTGGTAGTTGATTATGTAGCATCAATCTACATCTTATCTTCATTATCCTATATTCCTTCCAATATTATCATATCTATAATTACTCTCTACAAAATGTAGAGTACAGGCAATGCTTGTGAAGAAGATTCTATGCTGAAATTCTTGAGTTATCCTTCCCTTGACATGGAGAAGGGCATTAAAGCCGGTGTTAACTGTTAATGTAAGTCAGTCCTTCTAAAGCCTTTATCCTCAACTGTTGTTTAATTTTCTCATACTCCCTATTGTTTACTGCTATTTAGTTTGCTGTTTCTACCAAAATGCATGTTCGCAAGAACCATAAGTTCTAAGTTTTACTTGTAAAACCAAATTCCTTATTCATACCATGCACATTACTCAATACTCCCTATATGTATGCTTGTTTTTGTGGATCTATAATCTAGTGTCTGGTGAAGTAGCCCACGTTTGCACCTTGTCATCTCCTGTTTTATCTTACTGATGTGGTCGATGATATGAACAACATGCCATGCACATTAACCAAAATAGATACAATGATTTTCTTTGCCCTTCATCTATGCTTGTTATGTTGACATGGTAATCCAGTAGTGTGGTGAAGCTCCCCGCATTATGAACAATGCCAAAGTATGATATTGATATTTTGAACTTACTCTTTATTTTCTAATTTGAAATTAGATGGAATTGACAGCACAGTTATCATCTTTGTTTATACATGTGCAAAACATGTCATCTCTCTGCTTTGTTTTAGGGTGATATGCCTGATGGCATGCACAAGTATGTTGAAGGCTGTGCAACAAACCCAACATATATTGCAGCAAAGAAGGCAACACATCTTGAAGATAGCGAGACAAACCCAAAGTCTTGTCTTGATGCATTGTTCAAGTTACTTGAGACTAGCAGTCAGACAAGCTCACAGAATTCGTTGTCTGAATCAGTTCGACTTCTTCAGTCCCAAGTTCTAGCAGAAAGGCATTCTGCAACTCAACTTCGACTTGAAGTCCTATCTCTAAGAAATATTGCGAGAACACCAATGAGAACCTCATCGCTAAACAGCTAAACCTGGAAGCTATGACCGACATGCTAGGCCGGTCTCACAACCATGCTCAGCAGCTTGCGCAGCAGTTCCCGCGCAAGGCTAACCTTTCTTGAACTGTCTTGGAAGTGGTCTCGGTTCAGTATTATTTTGTTACGCTGCAATGGTGCCCAGTTTTTGTAATCTGCTTCTTCGTTGTGCTTTATGATCACTAGTGGCGAACTTCGATGCCCAGTGGATGTAATATACCATAAATCCTCTATTGTATAGTGTAGGTTTATTCTTAGTTACTATGTCGTAATTTCTTTATTGTATAGATTATGTTTGTTCTTAATTCCTACTAGTTACTGCCATCATTCGCTATTTGAAAAAAAAATCTGATGTGGTCAACCAGGCCGAAACATTCACCTCTAACGGGCCTGGTGTTTAGCGGTCCACAATTGGGCCGGCCTGCATCTTTCTTGGGACCGAATGATTGGGGCCTTCACACTTTGCGTGAGGCCCACAACTTACACCGACCTATATTTTAGTTGGGCCTTTTGTGGACCCAGCGCTTACTTTGACCCTAGTAGCGTTGGGCCATTAACAGGCTGAATATTGTAATGGCATGTTATGGCCCAGATGAAACAATGGGCCTTTAGTAGGCCGAAATGCATATTAGGCCTCAATTTTCACTAGTCGTTGACGGGCCTTCAGCAGGCTGAAATGTAGAACGGGCCTTTTTGGGCCCAGTTATATCAAGGGCAGTTACCAGGCCGAAACATATCTCGGGCCTTAGTTGGCCCACTAATATCATGGGCCTTTAAGAGGCCGAAAGCTTAGTACAGACATCAACGGGCCGAATTATGCAACAGGCCTTTAACAGACCCAAAGTCTCGTTGGGCTTAACTGTTGCCACCTTTATCACGGGCCGTTAGTGGGCCCGATGTCCCGTCGGACCATATATGTCCCATGGGCAGCACAGGCCATTCCCAGGCCGAAAGTCACACCGGGCTGAAATGGGCCCATGTCTACATCGGGCCTCTAACAGGCCGAAAGTCACTAGGCTTTAATTGGGCCCAATATTCGGCGAACAATTAACGGACCAGATCTGGCTTCGGGCCGTAAATGGGCCCAAATATTTGGCAAACAATTAATGGGCCAGATCTGGCTTCGGGCCGTAAATGGGCCTTTATTAAGCAGGTCGTTATTGGGTTGGCCCACTAGTGCCTGAGTAAGTACTACAGGCCTTTGACTAGGCCGGCCTTTTTAACCTATATGGGCCTCTGTTGGGCCGTGCCACGTGTCGACGTATCATAGGCACTTTGGGTCCAACGAGTGAATGACATCTGTCCCAACGGTGAGCCGACACGTGTTTCCTCCAGCCGATGATGATTTTACATGTGGAAAATCCCCATTGGTCGGGGCTGTTAACGGTTATCGGATCCAAAACCGGACCCGATAGCTTAACGGCGTTCCGTTATGGTGGATGCCACGTGTCGGTCACCCTTGATGAAAGCACTTCTGTGACGCGCGATATATCGTCATGGAAGTGGACACTTCCATGATGGTAATTTTGGTAATGTCATGGAACACTTCTACGACAGCATTGGTATGACTATCTTGATTCTGTCATAAATTTGTCATGGATGTACATGCATGACAGAAAACGTGACCTATTGTGACAAACACGTATCATCACGGAAGTGTATTTTTTGTAGTGACGTGCCTTGCTGCCCCTACTGTCACTGGGAAAGGACACCGCAATATTGAACCCAAAGCTAAGCACTTCTCCCATTGCAAGAAAGATCAATCTAGTAGGCCAAACCAAACTGATAATTCAAAGAGACTTGCAAATATAAACCAATCATACATAAAAGAATTCAGAGGAGATTCAAATATTGTTCATAGATAAACTGGATCATAAACCCACAATTCATCGGATCTCGACAAACACACCGCAAAAGAAGATTACATCGAATAGATCTCCAAGAAGATCGAGGAGAAATTTGTATTGAGATCCAAAGAGAGAAAGAAGCCATCTAGCTAATAACTATGGACCCGTAGGTCTGAAATAAACTACTCACACATCACCGGAGAAGCCATGGAGTTGATGTAGAGGCCCTCCGTGATCAATGCCCCCTCCGGTGGAGCTTCAAAAAAGGCCCCAAGATGGGACCTCTCGGGTACAGAAGGTTGCGGCGATGGAATTAGGTTTTCGTGGTGCTCCTGGATGTTTGGGACTACATGGATATATATAGGAGGAATAAGTACGTCGGTGGAGCAACAAGGGGCCCACGAGAGTGGAGGGCACGCCCAGGGGGGTAGGCGCGCCCCCTGCCTCGTGGCTTACTCGGTTGTTTCTTGACGCCTACTCCAAGTCTCCTGGATCACGTTTGTTGAGAAAATCATGTTCTCAGAGGTTTCATTCCGTTTGGACTCCGTTTGATATTACTTTTCTTCCAAACCCTAAAATAGGCAAAAAAAATAGCAATTTGCGTTGGGCCTCCGGTTAGTAGGTTAGTCCCAAAACTGATATAGAAGTGTAAAATAAAGCCTATTAACATCCAAAATAGATAATATAATAGCATGGAGCAATCAAAAATTATAGATACGTTGGAGACATATCAAGCATCCCCAAGTTTAATTCCTGCTCGTCCTCGAGTAGGTAAATGATAAAATAAGAATTTTTGATGTGGAATGCTTTCTAACATATTTCTCAATGTAATTTTGTTTATTGTGGCATGAAGTTCAGATCCGAAAGATTCAAGATAAAAGTTTAATATTGACATAAAAATAATAATACTTCAAGCATACTAACTAAGCAATTATGTCTTCTCAAAATAACATGGCCACATAAAGTTATCCCTACAAAATCATATAGTCTGGCTATGCTCTATCTTCACCACACAAAATATTTAAATCATGCACTACCCCGATGACAAGCCAAGCAATTGTTTCATACTTTTGATGTTATCAAACTTTTTCAATCTTCACGCAATATATGAGCGTGAGCCATGGATATAGCACTATATGTGGAATAGAATGGTGGTTGTGGAGAAGACAAAAAAGGAGAAGATAGTCTCACATCAACTAGGCGTATCAACGGGCTATGGAGATGCCCATTAATATATATCAATGTGAGTGAGTAGGGATTGCCATGCAACTGATGCACTAGAGCTATAAGTATATGAAAGCTCAACAAAAGAAACTAAGTGGGTTTGCATCCAACTCGCTTGCTCATGAAGACCTAGGGCATTTTGAGGAAGCGCATCATTGGAATATACAAGCCAAGTTCTATAATGAAAATTTCCCACTAGTGTATGAAAGTGATATCATAGGAGACTCTCTATCATGAAGATCATGGTGCTACTTTGAAGCACAAGTGTGGAAAAAGGATAGTAACATTGTCCCTTCTCTCTTTTTCTCTCATTTTTTTATTTGGGCCTTTTCTCTTTTTTTTCTTTTGGCCTCTTTTTTCTCCCTTTTTTTATTTTTCATCCGGAGTCTCATCCCGACTTGTGGGGGAATCATAGTCTCCATCATCCTTTCCTCACTTGGGACAATGCTCTAATAATGATGGTCATCACACTTTAATTTCTTACAACTCAATACTTAGAACAAAATATGACTCTACGTGAATGCCTCCGGCGGTGTATCGGGATGTGCAATGATTCATGAGTGACATGTATGAAGAATTATGAACGGTGGTTTTGCCACAAATACGATGTCAACTACATGATCATGCAAGCAATATGAAAATGATGAAGCGTGTCATGATAACGGAACGGTGGAAAGTTGCATGGAAATATATCTCGGAATGGCTATGGGAATGCCATAATAGGTAGGTATGGTGGCTGTTTTGAGGAGGGTATATGGTGGGTTTATGATACCGGCGAAAGTTGCGCGATACTAGAGAGGCTAGCAATGGTGGAAGGGTGAGAGTGCGTATAATCCATGGACTCAACATTAGTCATAAAGAACTCACATACTTATTGCAAAAATCTATTAGTTATCAAAACAAAGTATTGCGCGCATGCTCCTAGGGGGGTAGATTGGTAGGAAAAGACCATCGCTCGTCCCCGACCGCCACTCATAAGGAAGACAATCAATAAATAAATCATGCTCCGACTTCATCACATAAAGGTTCACCATATGTGCATGCTACGGGAATCACAAACTTCAACACAAGTATTTCTCAAATTCACAACTACTCAACTAGCATGACTCTAATATCACCATCTCCATATCTCAAAACAATTATCAAGTATCAAACTTCTCATGGTATTCAATGCACTTCTATGAAAGTTTTTATATTAAAGCAAATTTCCATGTTGTTCTAAAGGACTCTCAAAATAATATAAGTGAAGCATGAGAGATCAATTATTTCTATAAAATAAACCACCGCTGTGCTCTAAAAGATATAAGTGAAGCACTAGAGCAAAAACTATATAGCTCAAAAGATATAAGTGAAGCACATGGAGTATTCTAATAAATTTCAAATCATGTGAGTCTCTCTCAAAAGGTGTGTACAGAAAGGATGATTGTGGTAAAATAAAAATCAAAGACTCAAATCATACAAGACGCTCCAAGCAAAACACATATCATGTGGTTAATAAAAATATAGCTCCAAGTAAAGTTACCGATAGACGAAGACAAAAGACGGGATGCCTTCCGGGGCATCCCCAAGCTTAGGCTTTTTGGTGTCCTTGAATTTTACCTTGGGGTGCCATGGGCATCCCCAAGCTTAGGCTCTTGCCACTCCTTGTTCCATAATCCATCAAATCTTTACCCAAAACTTGAAAACTTCACAACACAAAACTCAAAATAGAAAATCTTGTGAGCTCCGTTAGCGAAACAAAACAAAACACCACTTCAAGGTACTGTAATGAAATCATTCTTTATTTATATTGGTGTTAAACCTATTGTATTCCAACTTCTCTATGGTTTATGAACTCTTTTACTAGCCATATATTCATCAAAATAAGCAAATAACCCACGAAAAACAGAATCTGTCAAAAACAGAACAGTCTGTAGTAATCTGTAGCTAACGCAACTTCTGGAACCGAAAAATTCTAAAATAAATTGCTGGACGTGAGGAATTTATCTATTAATCATCTGCAAAAAGAATTAACTAAATATAACTTTCCAAATAAAAATGGCAGCAATTCTCGTAAGCGCTAAAGTTTCTGTTTTTTACAGCAAGATCAAAAAGACTTCCCCTAAGTCTTCCCAACGGTTCTACTTGGCATAAACACTAATTAAACACAAAAAACACAAGAAAACAGAGGCTAGATAAATTATTTATTACTAAATAGTTGAAAAAAGCAAGAAATAAAAATAAAATTGGGTGCCTCCCAACAAGCCTATCGTTTAACGCCCCTAGCTAGGCATAAAAGCGAAGATAGATCTAGGTATTGCCATCTTTGGTGGGCAATTATTCAATAAGACACCTATAGCCCCTGGGAGTTTCTTTATTTTTATTAATTATCAAACTCCCAGGCACAAAATCAAGATAATCATTTGTAGCAAACGGTTCCTTAATGATAGCAAAAAGATTGGGATGAACACTTATTGATTTTAAATCTGCAGTTTCCTTACTAGGGGATTCACCCTTATTCTTAGGAACATACACAAGCTTGGAAATTTTGGTAGGAGAATTTGGTGTATTTTTAACGGAAGAAAAAGTGGACCCCAAGTTTGTGATAATTCCGTCAAGTTTATCGATTCTAGTGGAATCTTGATCTATCTTCTCATTGACCATAGGTCCCTTTTCTTTTAAAAATTTAAGAGCAACTCCTACCTTAGATCCGTATTGGGTAATTTGGTTATGGATCTTTCTATCCAAATTTTCAATTGACTCTATGGTGGCAACTTTATTTTCAATAATTTCAAGCTGTTGCATCACGTGTTCCAAAGTTAAAATAGTTCCATTAACCAAAAGAGGTGGTGGGCCAAACAAATCTATCATAGCATTATAAGAATCAAAAGTATGGCTACCCAAGAAATTTCCTTCGGTAATGGTACCAAGAATATATCTATTCCAAGGAGTGATGCCTACATAAAAATTGCGAAGAAGAACGGAAGTGGATTGCTTTCTAATAGATCTATTTTGCGCATTGCAAATTTTGTACCAAGCATCTTTTAGATTTTCTCCCTCCCTTTGTTTAAAATTAAGAACTTCATTCTCATGAGACAAAGGAGTAGATACAGGACTAGCCATAGCGACGAAGCAACCAATCCAACACACAAGCAAACAAGAAACATGCAAAAAGGCAAATAGAAAAAAGAGAAGGGGGACGGGAAAAGAGAGGGCGAGAGGAAAAGAGGGCGAATAAAACGGCAAGGGTGAAGTGGGGGAGAGGAAAATGAGAGGCAAATGGCAAATAATGTAATGCGAGGGACAAGAGTTTGTGATCGGTACTTGGTATGTCTTGACTTCACTTGGCGCAAATCTCCCTGGCAACGGCGCCAGAAATCCTTCTTGCTACCTCTTGAGCACTGCGCTGGTTTTCCCTTGAAGAGGAAAGGGTGATGCAGCAAAGTAGCGTAAGTATTTCCCTCGGTTTTTGAGAACCAAGGTATCAATCTAGTAGGAGATCATGCTCGAGTCCCACGCACCTACACAAATAAATAAGAACCTCGCAACCAACGCGATAAAGGGGTTGTCAATCCCTTCACCGTCACTTACGAGAGTGAGATCCGATAGATAGGATAAGATAACATTTTTGGTATTTTTATGATAAAGATGCAAAGTAAAATAAACGGCAAAAGAAATAACTAAGTGTTGGAAGATTAATATGATGGAAGATAGACCCGGGGCCATAGGTTTCACTAGTGGCTTCTCTCAAGAGCACAAGTATTACGGTGGGTAAACGAATTACTGTCGAGCAATTGATAGAACTGAGCATAGTTATGAGAATATCTAGGTATGATCATGTATATAGGCATCACATCCGCGACAAGTAGACCGAAACGATTCTGCACCTACTACTATTACTCCACACATCGACCGCTATCCAGCATGCATCTAGAGTATTGAGTTCATAAGAACAGAGTAATGCTTTAAGTAAGATGACATGATGTAGAGGGATAAACTCATGCAATATGATATAAGCCCCATATTTTTATCCTCGATGGCAATAATACAATACGTGCCTTGCTTTCCCTGCTGTCACTGGGAAAGGACACCGCAAGATTGAACCCAAAGCTAAGCACTTCTCCCATTGCAAGAAAGATCAATCTAGTAGGCCAAACCAAACTGATAACGCGAAGAGACTTGCAAAGATAAACCAATCATACATAAAAGAATTCAGAGGAGATTCATATATTGTTCATAGATAAACTGGATCATAAACCCACAATTCATCGGATCTCGACAAACACACCGCAAAAGAAGATTACATCGAATAGATCTCCAAGAATATCGAGGAGAACTTTGTATTGAGATCCAAAGAGAGAGAAGAAGCCATCTAGATAATAAATATGGACCCCTAGGTCTGAAATAAACAACTCACACATCACCGGAGAGGCCATGGAGTTGATGTAGAGGCCCTCCGTGATCAATGCCCCCTCCGGCGGAGCTCCGGAAAAGTCCCCAAGATGGGATCTCTCGGGTACAGAAGGATGCGGCGGTGGAATTAGGTTTTCGTGGTGCTCCTGGATGTTTGGGGGTACATGGATATATATAGGAGGAAGAAGTACGTCGGTGGAGCAACGAGGGGCCCACGAGGGTGGAGGGCGCGCCCAGGGGGGTAGGCGCGCCCCCCTGCCTCGTGGCTTCCTCGGTTGTTTCTTGACGCCCACTCCAAGTCTCCTGGATCACGTTTGTTGAGAAAATCACGTTCACGAAGGTTTCATTCCGTTTGGACTCCGTTTGATATTCCTTTTCATCGAAACCCTAAAATAGGAAAAAACGGCAATTTGGGCTGGGCCTCTGGTTAGTAGGTTAGTCCCAAAAATGATATAAAAGTGTAAAATAAAGCCTATTAACATCCAAAATAGATAATATAATAGCATGGAGCAATCAAAAATTATAGATACGTTGGATACGTATCAACCATCAACACTTGACGCTCCTTCTTGATTTCTACCTCCGGAGCTTTTAGCATTGGGAATAACTCAGGAATCGTCTTATCCATCCCTTGCATATTATAGTTCATCATGAAGCTCTTGTAGCTTGGTGGCAGTGATTGAAGAACTCTGTCAATGACACTATCAACAGGAAGATTAAATGGTACCCAGACATTCTGAGTATATGTTCATTGACAGAACTATTCTCCTCCATCTTGCAGCTATAGAACTTATTGGAGACTTCATATCTCTCAATCCGCGAATTTGCTTGAAATATTAACTTCAATTCTTGGAACATATCATATGCTCCATGATGTTCAAAACGTTGTTGAAGTCCCGGTTCTAAGCCATAAAGCATGGCACACTGAACTATCAAGTAGTCATCAGCTTTGCTCTGCCAGGCGTTCATAACATCTAGCATTGCTCCCGCAGCGGGTTTGGCACCTAGCGGTGCTTCCAGGACGTAATTCTTCTGTGCAGCAATGAGAATAATCCTCAAGTTATGGACTCAGTCTGTGTAATTGCTACCATCATCTTTCAACTTTGCTTTCTCAAGGAACGCATTAAAATTCAACAGAACAACAGCACGGGCCATCTTTCTACAACAACATAGACAAGCAATAATACTATCAGGTACTAAGTCCATGATAAATTAAAGTTCAATTAATCATATTTAAGAAATCCTACTTAGACAGACATCCCTCTAATCATCTAAGTGATCACGTGATCCAAATCAACTAAACCATGATCGATCATCACGTCAAATGGAGTAGTTTTCAATGGTGAACATCACTATGTTGATCATATCTACTATATGATTCATGCTCGGCCTTTCGGTCTTAGTGTTCCGGGGCCATATATGCATATGCTAGGCTCGTCAAGTTTAACCCGAGTATTTCTGCGTGTGCAAAACTGGCTTGCACCCGTTGTATGTGAACGTAGAGCTTATCACATCCGATCATCATGTGGTGTCTCAGGACAACGAACTTTGGCACGGTGCATACTCAAGGAGAACACTTGTACCTTGAAATTTAGTGAGAGATCACCTTATAATGCTACCATCAATCAAGCAGAATAAGATGCATAAAGGATAAACATCACATGCAATCAATATAAGTGATATGATATGGCCATCATCATCTTGTGCCTTTGATCTCCATCTCCAAAGCACCGTCATGATCACCATCGTCACCGGCGTGACACCTTGATCTCCATCGTAGCATCGTTGTCGTCTCACCAAATATAGCTTCTACGACTATCGCTACCGTTTAGTGATAAAGTAAAGCAATTACAGGGCGATTGTATTGCATACAATAAAGCGACAACCATATGGCTCCTGCCAGTTGCCGATAACTCGGTTACAAACCATGATCATCTCATACAATAAAATATAGCATCATGCCTTGACCATATCACATCACAACATGCCCTGCAAAAACAAGTTAGACGTCCTCTACTTTGTTGTCGCAAGTTTTACGTGGCTACTACGGGCTGAACAAGAACCATTCTTACCTACGCATCAAAACCACAACGATATTTCGTCAAGTTAGTGTTGTTTTAACCTTCAACAAGGATGGGGCGTAGTCACACTCGGTTCAACTAAAGTTGGAGAAACTGACACCCGCCAGTGATAACCCACAAGTATACGGGATCGCAACAGCTTTCGAGGGTAGAGTATTCAACCCAAATTTATTGATTCGACACAAGGGGAGCCAAATAATATTCTCAAGTATTAGCAGCTGAGCTGTCAATTCAACCACACCTGGAAACTTAGTATCTGCAGCAAAGTGTTTAGTAGCACAATAATATGATAGTGGTGGTAGCGGCAGCAAAAGTAAAGACAGCAAAAGTAATGTTTTTGGTATTTTGTAGTTATTGTAACAGTAGCAGCGGAAAAGTAAATAAGCGTAAACCAGTATATGGAAAACTCGTAGGCACCAGATCAGTGATGGATAATTATGCCGGATGTGGTTCATCATGTAACAGTCATAACATAGGGTGACACAGAACTAGCTCCAATTCATCAATGTAATGTAGGCATGTATTCCGTATATAGTCATACGTGCTTATGGAAAAGAACTTGCATGACATCTTTTGTCCTACCCTCCCGTGGCAGCGGGGTCCTATTGGAAACAAAGGGATATTAAGGCCTCCTTTTCATAGAGAACCGGAATAAAGCATTAGCACATAGTGAATACATGAACTCCTCAAACTATGGTCATCACCGGGAGTGGTCCCGATTATTGTCACTCCGGGGTTGCCGGATCATAACACATAGTAGGTGACTATAGACTTGCAAGATAGGATCAAGAACTCACATATATTCATGAAAACATAATAGGTTCAGATCTGAAATAATGGCACTCGGGCCCTAGTGACAAGCATTAAGCATAGCAAAGTCATAGCAACATCAATCTCAGAACATAATGGATACTAGGGATCAAACCCTAACAAAACTAACTCTATTACATGATAAATCTCATCCAACCCACCACCGTCCAGCAAGCCTACGATGGAATTACTCATGCACGGCGGTGAGCATCATGAAATTGGTGATGGAGGATGGTTGATGATGACGACGGCGACAAATCCCCCTCTCCGGAGCCCCGAACGGACTCCAGATCAGCCCTCCCGAGAGGTTTTAGGGCTTGGCAGTGGCTCCGTATCGTAAAACGTGATGATTTCTTCTCTCTGGTTTTTTCTCATCGAAACTCAATATATGGAGGTAGAGTTGGAGTCGGAAACGCAACAGGGGGCCCACGAGGTAGGGGGCGCGCCCCCACCCTTGTGAGAAGGGTGTGGGCCCTCGGTCTTCATCTTTGGTGAGGATTTTTTATTGTTTTTTCTAAGATGTTCCGTGGAGTTTCAGGTCATTCTGAGAATATTTGTTTTCTGCACATAAAACAACACCATGGTAATTCTGCTGAAAACAGCGTCAGTCCGGGTTAGTTCCATTCAAATCATACAAGTTAGAGTCCAAAACAAGGGCAAAAGTCTTTGGAAAAGTAGATACGATGGAGATGTATCAACTCCCCCAAGCTTAAACCCTTGCTTGTCCTCAAGCAATTCAGTTGACAAACTGAAAGAAAGAAAGAAAGAAAAACTTCTACAAACTCTGTTTGCTCTTATTGTTGTAACTATGTCAAGCCAGCATTCAAGTTTTCAACATAGATCATAACTAACCACACTTGCAATAATTCTCAGGTCTCATCATTACTCATATCAATAGCATAATCAACTAGCAAGTCATAATAATACATCTCGGATGACAACACTCTCTCAAAACAATCATAATATGATATAACAAGATGGTATCTCGCTAGCCCTTTTTGAGACCGCAAAACATAAATGTAGAGCACCTTTAAAGATCAAGGACTGACTAGACATTGTAATTCATGGTAAAAGAGATCCAATCATAGTCATACCCAATATAAATTAACAGTGATGAATGCAAATGACGGCTGTGCTCTCCAGCTAGTGCTTTTTAATAAGAAGGTGATGACTCAACATAAAAGTAAATGGATAGGCCCTTCGCAGAGGGAAGCAGTGATTTGTAGAGGTGCCAGAGCTCAGTTTTGCAATAGAGATAAATTGTATTTTGAGCGGTATACTTTCATTGTCAACGTAACAACTAAGGGATGGCGATATCTTCCATGCTAAACACATTATAGGCGGTTCCCAACATAATGGTAAAGTTTATACTCCCCCTCCACGAACAGGCATCAATCCATGGCTTGCTCGAAACAACGATTGCCTCCAACATACATCAGGTCCCAGGGGGAGTTTTGTTTGCAATTAATTTTGATTTAGTTTGCATAAAGCATGAGACTGGGAATCCAGGTGACCAGCCATTTTCTCGTGAGTGAGGAGCGGAGTCCACTCCTCTTGAGAATAACCCGCCTAACACGGAATATAAGGACAGCCTTTGTTGATACATGAGCTATTGGAGCATACAGAATAGAATGTTTATTTGAAGGTTTAGAGTTTGGCACATACAAATTTACTTGGAACGGCAGGTAGATACCGCATATAGGAAGGTATAATGGACTCATCTGGAATAACTTTGGGGTTTAAGGGATTGGATGCACAAGCAGTATTCCCGCTTAGTACAAGTGAAGGCTAGCAAAAGACTAGGAAGCGACCAACTAGAGAGCGACAACAGCCATGTACATGCATTAAAATTAATAAACATTGGATGCAAGCATGAGTAGGATATAATCCACCATGAACATAAATATCGTGAAGGCTATGTTGATTTTGTTTCAACTAATGCGTGAACATGTGCCAAGTCAAGCCACTTAAATCATTCAAAGGAGGATACCACCCCATCATACCACATCATAATCATCTCAATAGCATGTTGGCATACAAGGTAAATCATTATAACTCATAGCTAATCAAGCATGGCACAAGCAACTCTGATCTCTAATTGTCATTGCAAAAAATTTTATTCATAATAAGCTGAATCAAGAACGAGGGACTCATCATATTTACAAAAACAAAAGAGGTCGAGTTCATACCAGCTTTTCTCATCTCAGTCAGTCCATCATATATCATAATTGCCTTTCACTTGCACGACCAAATGGTGTGAATAATAATAAGAGTGCACGTGCATTGGACTAAGCTGGAATTTGCGAGCATTCAATAAACAGGAGAGGACAAGGCAATATGGGCTCTTGGTTAAATCAACAATAATGCATATAAGAGCCACTTCAACAATTTAATTACGGTCTTCTCCTACCGACCCCCAAATAAAAGAAAAGAAATAAAACTATTTACGCAGGAAAGCTCCCAACAAGCAAAAGAAGAACGGGAAATATTTTTGGGTTTTCTTTTTAATTATTACTACTACAGCAGAAAAATAAACTACTACTATTTTTTTTAGTTTTTCTTAAGGTTTAACAAACACACAAGAAGAAAGCAGGGAAAAGAAGATAAACTAGCATGGATATTACAGTGAAAAAGTATGAGCACTGACATCTAGCAATGAGTGTGTGTGAACATAAATGTAATGTCGGTGAGAAATACGTACTCCCCCAAGCTTAGGCTTTTGGCCTAAGTTGGTCTATGGCCACGGCTGGCCTGGCGGATATCCATAATAATAGTTGTTGGGCTCGTACTGTGATGAGGAAGGATAGTTGGGATCATACTGATGTGCAGCGGTTATCGCCTGTTGAGCTGCAGCATGGAGTCGGGCTGCCTCCGCTCTCCTCTCGTACTCTTCTGCCTCCTCTCTGGTAATAACATATCTTCCTTTTGTCTGTGAATCAAAGAAGGCAGGAGCAGGGAGAGTAATACGGAAAACACGTCGTTTATCAAAAATTAAGCGATATAAGAGAGGTGATTCAGGCCTCTCGACAAACTGGTGCGAAACCATAGACTTATAATCTAAATATGCAGGAGGAAACTCCATATCACCCTCACGAATGTTTATTTCAAGAAAATGAGCTAAGCGGGTTGCATAAATTCCTCCAAAGAAATCTCCATTATGTCTATTATGATGCAACCTACGAGCTATAATGGCTCCCATATGATAAGATTGGTCTCCTAACACAACACTCCTAAGAATGCTGAGATCCGGGACACACATGTGACATGCTTTATCCTTAGCATTTATGCATCTATCGATGAAAAGAGGAAAATAATGTATAGCAGGAAAGTGAATGCTCCCTATGGTAGCCTGCGTTATATCTCTGGATTCCCCCACAGTTATACTAGCAAGAAAGTTTCTAAATTCTGATTTAGGTGGATCCCTAATACTGCCCCATGATGGAAGTTCACAAGCAGAAGTGGAATCCTCTAGGTCCATGGTATAAGATTTGTCATAAAGATCAAACATGACTAAAGGAGAATTACGCGAAGATGAATACTCAAACCTCCTCACAAATGAACTTGTGAGATCATGATACTGGGGGCATTTGTTAGCCTCAAAATCCTCAAGACCGGCATTGCGCAAATATGATTTGAATTCTTCTTTAATTCCCGCACGGTCCATAAAATTTTCTGACGGCCATTCCCAAGGCCGTACTAGAGCATCTCTTGGTGGATCCTCATCAGCATCGCGCATAGAAATCCTAGGTCCTTGCTTCTTAGAGGAACCACCTTGGAACATCTTCCTAAACATATTGTTTTTCTCTGAAAAAATCCAAAAATTTTAGTAACTTCAAAATAAAAGTGAACCAAACTCAATAAAACTGATAGCAACTACTCCTACAAGTGCCTAGAGCCTATATCAAGCATTAGAACTACTTGGAACCATATAAATTTGACATGCAAGCTCAAGAACATGGTCACCTATGTAGCACAAATTTGCAAAGAATTAAGCACTAGAACAAAAACTAATTGGACCAATGGAGGAGTCACATACCAAGGAACAATCTCCCCAAGCAGTTTTGCGAGAGGTGCTTTGAACAAGGAGATCGAAAATCGCAGCAAAAGTGGCTGGAACTCGTGCTTGAGTTGGTTTTTCGGGTTTGTGTGAGATAGAGGAAGAAGACGGGTGCTGGGATAAGTGGAGGAGGGCCACCGTGGGCCCATGAGGCAGGGGGCGCGCCCTATAGGGGGGCGCCCACCACCCTCGTGGCCAGGTGGCAGCTCCTCCCGCGGTAATTTTTGCACAGTAAATCCTCAAATATTCCCGAAAAAATCATATTAAATTGGCATGGCATTCTGAGGACTTTTATTTTCGGGATATTTTTATATTGCACGGATAGGTCAGGAAACAGACAGAAAATACTATTTTTACTTTATTTAATATAAATAACAGAAAATATAGAGAGGGTACAGAAGGTTGTGCTTCTAGTTTCATCCATCTCATGCTCATCGAAAAGAATCCACTAACAAGGTTGATCAAGTCTTATTAACAAACTCATTCCGATAATCATGAAACCGGAGAAATTTCGAATAACACTAAGTTACCTCAACGGGGATATGCACATCCCCAATAATAAGAATATCATATTTCTTATTGACAGTAGGAAGAGGAAATTCAAAACCTCCAAATATAATCGATGGAATTTTTCCAATAGAGTTGATACTATGAACTTGAGGTTGATTCCTCGGAAAGTGTACCGTATGCTCATTACCATTAACATGAAAAGTGACATTGCCTTTGTTGCAATCAATAATAGCCCCTGCAGTATTAAGAAAAGGTCTTCCAAGAATAATAGACATACTATCATCCTCAGGAATATCAAGAATAACAAAGTCCGTTAAAATAGTAACGTTTGCAACCACAACAGGCACATCCTCACAGATACCGACAAGTATAGCAGTTGATTTATCAGCCATTTGCAAAGATATTTCAGTAGGTGTCAACTTATTTAAGTCAAGTCTACGATATAAAAAGAGAGGCATGACACTAACACCGGCTCCAAGATCACATAAAGCAGTTTTAATATAATTTCTTTTAATGGAGCAAGGTATAGTAGGTACTCCGGGGTCTCCAAGTTTCTTTGGTATTCCACCCTTAAAAGTATAATGAGCAAGCATGGTGGAAATCTTAGCTCCCGGTATCTTTCTTTTATTAGTAATGATATCCTTCATATATTTAGCATAAGGATTTGTTTTGAGCACATCAGTTAATCTCATACGCAAAAAGATAGGCCTAATCATTTCAGCAAAACGCTCAAAATCCTCATCATCCTTTTTCTTGGATGGTTTCAGAGGAAAAGGCATGGGTTTCTGAACCCAAGGTTCCCTTTCTTTACCATGTTTCCTAGCAACAAAGTCTCTTTTATCATAACATTGATTCTTTGATTGTGGGTTATCAAGATCAACATCAGGTTCAATTTCTACATCATTATCATTACTAGGTTGATCATCATCATGAACATCATCATTAATATTTTTATTAGGTTCATGTTCATTACCAGATTGTGTTTCAGCATTAGACATAGATATATCATTTGGATTATCAGGTGGTTCAGCAATAGGTTCACTAGAAGTTTGCACAGTTCTATCATTTTTCTTCTTCTTCTTTTTAGAAGAACTAGGAACATCAATATTATTTCTTTGAGAATCTTGCTTGATTCTCTTAGGGTGGCCTTCAGGGTACAAAGGTTCCTGAGTCATTCTACCAGTTCTAGTAGCCACTCTAACAGTATAATCATTTTTCTTATTATTCATTTCGTTAAGCACTTCTTTTTGATCCTTAAGTACTTGTTCTACTTGAGTAGTAACCATAGAAGCATGTTTGCTAACAAGTTTAATTTCACCTTTAATATCAGCCATATAATCACCCAAGCGTCTAATCATATAAGCATTTTCTTTTAATTGTCTGCCAAAATAAGCATTGAAGTCATCTTGCTTATACATAAAGTTATCAAACTCATCCAAGCATTGACTAGCAATTTTAGTAGGAGGGACTTCAGCTTTATCATATCTATAGAGAGAATTTACCTTTACTACCTGTGTCGGGATATCGGGATCAGGAGGTTCTTCAGTAAATAAATAATTGAGATCATAGGTTTCTTCAACAAGCGGTATACTAAGACCATATATTTCTTCAATAGGAGGTAAATTCTTAACATATTCAGCTTTAATACCTTTTTCTTTCATATATTTCTTCGCCTCTTGCATATCTTCGGGACTGAGAAATAGAACACCTCTCTTCTTCGGAGTTGGTTTAGGAATAGGCTCAGTAATTGGAGCAGGAGATGGCTCAGGAGGTGCCCAATTATTTTCATTTGTCAACATATTATTCAATAGAATTTCAGCTTCATCCGGTGTTCTTTCCCTGAAAAGAGAACCAGCACAACTATCCAGGTAATCTCTGGAAGCATCGGTTAGTCCATTATAAAAGATATCAAGTATTTCAGGTTTCTTAAGAGGATGATTAGGCAAAGCATTAAGTAACTTGAGAAGCCTCCCCCAAGCTTGTGGGAGACTCTCTTCTTTAATTTGCACAAAGTTGTATATTTCCCTCAAAGTAGCTTGTTTCTTATGAGCAGGGAAATATTTAGCAGAGAAGTAATAAATCATATCCTGGGGACTACGCACACAACCAGGTTCAAGAGAATTAAACCATATCTTAGCATCACCCTTTAATGAGAACGAAAATATTTTGAGTAAATGAAGGTAACGCGATCTCTCATCATTAGTAAACAGGGCAGCTATATCATTTAACTTAGTAAGATGTGCCACAACAGTTTCAGATTCATAGCCATAAAACGGATCAGACTCAACCAAAGTAATTATATCAGGATCAACAGAGAATTCATAATCTTTATCAGGAACACATATAGGTGAAGTAGCAAAACAGGGTCGGGTCTCAATTTATCTCTAAGTGATTCTTTGTTCCATTTAATTAATAATCTCTTAAGCTCATATCTATCTTTGCAAGAAAAAATAGCGGCAGAAGATTCCCTATCAAAAAGATAACCTTCAGGAATAACAGGCATATTTTCATCATCACTATCATCATCGTATTCAGATTCAATAATTTCTTTTTCTCTAGCCCTAGCAATTTGTTCATCAAGAAATTCACTAAGGGGCACAGCAGTATCAGGCATAGAAGCAGTTTCATCATAAGTATCATGCATAGCAGAAGTGGCATCATCAATAACATGCGACATATCAGAAGGAATAGCAGAAGCAGATGTAGGTGTCGCAAACTTACTCATAACAGAAGGTGAATCAAGTGCAGAGCTAGATGGCAGTTCCTTACCTCCCCTCGTAGTTGAGGGATAGATCTTGGTTTTTGGATCTCTCAAATTCTTCATAGTGTCCAGCAGATATAAATCCCAAGTGACTCAAAGAATAGAGCTATGCTCCCAGGCAACGGCGCCAGAAATTTGTCTTGATAACCCATAAGTATATGGGATCACAACAGCTTTCGAGGGTAGAGTATTCAACCCAAATTTATTGATTCGACACAAGGGGAGCCAAATAATATTCTCAAGTATTAGCAGCTGAGCTGTCAATTCAACCACACCTAGAAACTTAGTATCTGCAGCAAAGTGTTTAGTAGAACAGTAATATGATAGTGGTGGTAGCGACAGCAAAAGTAAAGACAGCAAAAGTAATGTTTTTGGTATTTGTAGTTATTGTAACAGTAGCAGCGGAAAAGTAAATAAGCATAAACCAGTATATGGAAAACTCATAGGCACCGGATCAGTGATGGATAATTATGTCGGATGCGGTTCATCATGTAACAGTCATAACATAGGGTGACACAGAACTAGCTCCAATTCATCAATGTAATGTAGGCATGTATTCCGTATATAGTCATACGTGCTTATGGAAAAGAACTTGCATGACATCTTTTGTCCTACCCTCCCGTGGCAGCGGGGTCCTATTGGAAACTAAGGGATATTAAGGCCTCCTTTCAATAGAGAACCGGAACAAAGCATTAGCACATAGTGAATACATGAACTCCTCAAACTATGGTCATCACCGGGAGTGGTCCCAATTATTGTCACATCGGGGTTACCGGATCATAACACATAGTAGGTGACTATAGACTTGCAAGATAGGATCAAGAACTCACATATATTCATGAAAACATAATAGGTTCAGATCTGAAATAATGGCACTCGGGCCCTAGTGACAAGCATTAAGCATAGAAAAGTCATAGCAACATCAATCTCAGAACATAATGGATACTAGGGATCAAACCCTAACAAAACTAACTCGATTACATGATAAATCTCATCCAACCCATCACCGTCCAGCAAGGCTACGATGGAATTACTCATGCACGGCGGTGAGCATCATGAAATTGGTGATGGAGGATGGTTGATGATGACGACGGCGATGAATCCCCCTCTCCGGAGCCCCGAACGAACTCCAGATCAGCCCTCCCGAGAGGTTTTAGGGCTTGGCGGCGGCTCTGTATCGTAAAACACAATGATTTCTTCTCTCTGATTTTTTTCTCATCGAAACTCAATATATGGAGGTAGAGTTGGAGTCGGAAACGCAACAAGGGGCCCACGAGGTAGGGGGGCGCTCCCCCCACCCTCGTGAGAAGGGTGTGGGCCCCCCGGACTACATCTTTGGCGAGGATTTTTTATTGTTTTTTCTAAGATGTTCCGTGGAGTTTCAGGTCATTCTGAGAATATATTTTTTCTGCACATAAAACAACACCATGGTAATTCTGCTGAAAACAGCGTCAGTCCGGGTTAGTTCCATTCAAATCATACAAGTTAGAGTCCAAAATAAGGGCAAAAGTGTTTGGAAAAGTAGATACGACAGAGACGTATCAGCCAGCCACCTGTGTGCAAAGCACGTCGGTAGAACCAGTCTTGCGTAAGCGTACGCGTAATGTCGGTCCGGGCCGCTTCATCCAACAATACCGCTGAACCAAAGTATGACATGCTGGTAAGCAGTATGACTCGTATCGCCCACAACTCACTTGTGTTCTACTTGTGCATATAACATCTACACATAAACCTGGCTCGGATGCCACTGTTGGGGAACGTAGTAATTTCAAAAAAATTCCTACGCACACGCAAGATCATGGTGATGCATAGCAACGAGAGGGAATAGTATCATCCACGTACCCTCGTAGACCGTAAGCGGAAGCGTTATGAGAACGTGGTTGATGTAGTCGTACGTCTTCACGATCCGACCGATCCAAGTACTGAATGTACGGCACCTCCGAGTTCAACACACGTTCAGCTCGATGACGTCCCATGAACTCCGATCTAGCAGAGCTTCACAGGAGAGTTCCATTAGCATGACGGTGTGATGACGGAGATGATGTAGCTACCGATGCAGGGCTTCGCCTAAGCACCACTACGATATGATCGAGGTGGATTATGGTGGAGGGGGGCACCGCACACGGCTTGGAACAATCAACTTGTGTGTCCTAGGGTGCCCCCCTGCCCCCGTATATAAAGGAGCAAGGGGGACGCCGGTCGGCCCTTGCAGGGCACGCTAGGAGGAGGAATCCTCCTCCTAGTAGGCGTAGGACTCCCCTTTCCTACTCCTACTAGGAGAGGGAAAGGAAGGGGGAGAGGGAGAAGGAAAGGGGGACGCCCCCCCCCCCCCTTCCCTAGTCTAATTCGAACAAGAGGGGGAGGGGTGCGCGGCCTTCCCTAGCCGGCCCTCTCTCTCTCTCCACTAAGGCCCATGTGGCCCATTACTTCTCCTGGGGGGGTTCCGGTAACCGTACCCTCCGGCACTCTAGTTTTCTCTGAAATCACCCGGAACACTTCCGGTATCCGAATATAGTCGTCCAATATATCATTCTTTACGTATCGACCATTTTGAGACTCCTTGTCATGTCCGTGATCACATGCGGGACTCCGAACTACCTTCGGTACATCAAATCACATAAACTCATAATATCGATCATCACTGAACGTTAAGTGTGCGGACCCTGCGGGTTCAAGAACTACGTAGACATGACCGAGACACGTCTCCGGTCAATAATCAATAGCGGAACCTGGATGCTCATATTGGCTCCTACATATTCTACGAAGATCTTTATCGGTCAAACCGCATAACACCATACGTTGTTCCCTTTGTCATCGGTATGTTACTTGCCCGAGATTTGATCGTTGGTATCTCAATACCTAGCTCAATCTCGTTACCGGCAAGTCTCTTTACTCGTTCCGTAATGCATCATCCCGCAACTAACTCATTAGTTGCATTGCTTGCAAGGCTTATAGTGATGTGCATTACCGAGAGGGCCCAGAGATACCTCTCCGACAATCAGAGTGACAAATCCTAATCTCGATCTATGCCAACTCAACAAGTACCATTGGAGACACCTTTAGAGCACTTTTATAATCACCCAATTACGTTGTGACGTTTGGTAGCACACAAAGTGTTCCTCCGGTAATCGGGAGTTGCATAATCTCATAGTCATAGGAACATGTATAAGTCATGAAGAAAGCAATAGTAGTAAACTAAAATGATCAAGTGCTAAGCTAACGGAATGGGTCATGTCAATCACATCATTCTTCCTAATGATGTGATCCCGTTTATCAAATGACAACTCATGTCTATGGTTAGGAAACATAACCATCTTTGATCAACGAGCTAGTCAAGTAGAGGCATACTAGTGACACTCTTTTTGTCTATGTATCCACACATGTATTATGTTTCCGGTTAATAAAATTCTAGCATGAATAATAAATATTTATCATGAAATAAGGAAATAACTAATAACTTTATTATTACCTCTAGGGCATATTTCCTTCATCTAGTAGATGTAGTCAACGGTTGGATTGGATGGACACCATGTTGTAGTATGCTTCAGTTGGACACCATCAAACTCTACCCCCCCCCCCCGGGTATCGCCATTTCAGTTTTGAAAAGAAAACAAAAGAAAATTATAAAAACTTCAAAAAATAAAATCCTTCCAGATGTAGTTATGTTACTATGTCTACTAGTTAGGAAAATTAAAAAGCATAAATTTCGACATGTTTTGCAAAAAGGTGTTATGAAACAGTAGGGGGTTTTATCATTTTTGACACTAGTTGTGTCCCACTACTCAGTTTTGCCATTAGAAGTTACAACTACTCAAAAATGCCATCGATCCGTGAGATGTTTGCTCAAAAATGCCATCGTTCCATTAGATGTTTCCTCAAAATGCCATTAGACATTGTTATTTTCACATCAAACTCATTGACCATGTTATATGACAAAAATAAGCCTAGACCCACATGTCAGTTCTCTCTATCTCACAATGATAAGTGTGGCCCACTTGTTAGGAGTAACCAAGCGAATAATTTTATAGAAAAATAAGAACGTCGTTGGGATCAAGTGGGCCCCACACTTTATTGTAGTAAGATAGAAGGAGAGCTGGCATGCTAGTTCATAGGTATTTATGTCATTATAACATGGCAAAAGAGATTTGAGATCACAATAATGGTGCCCAGTGGCATTTTTGAACATGTGTCTAACAAAGCGATGGCATTTTTGATCAGTTGAAATTCCTAGTGGCAAAACTGAGTAGTGGGACACAACCGATGGCATAAATGATAAAAACCCAAAAACTAAAACAGCTATAACTTTTGCATACGATGTCGAAAAAATCGTATAATATATCAAAATATTCAACACGGAAATCTGGTTCTGATTTCGACCACCATAGGCCGTTTTGCAAAATTTTTGAATCCTCAAATTCTGAAAGGAAAAAAGTTATCCTCAAATTTAAGTATTTTTGAATTTTTGGTCAAACTGTGGTCAAACTATTTATTCAAGAAATATTAGTGTTACTAAATAATTATTGTTTTTTAGAATAATAGTTTCAAACTCAAATGGTGCTTCATGCTCAAGTTCAACTCCTAAGGGTTAATATGATTGACGGCTTACTATTGTCAGGAAACATCAAGTGTAGACTTGGAAACCAGGGAGAATAGAACTTGGAAGTTAAGCATGCTTAGGCTGGGGTAGTGAGAGGATGGGTGACCAGTCGGGAAGTTAGACGATTTGGAATGAGTGGTCCATACTTGAGTAGTGAAGAGGGGTGTTACCAACCAGGACTAAAGGTGGAGCTCCAGACAGTGACCACGTGGAGCTCCTTTAGTCCCGACTCATAAGCCAATCGGGACTAAAGGTTTTGGGCTTTAGTCCTGATCATTTTGTCCCGGTTCCAGAACCGAGACTAGAGGCCCTCTGTAACCGGGACTAAAGGCTCGTTTTCTACTAGTGGGCGATGCCGGTACCGTTTGATGCACTCGGTCATCATCTCCTTCTTGGAGACGTTATTGAGGAGCTTCCCTACACTGCGCAGGTTCCCTTCGACTCTCGGTTTTTAGTTTGTGTTTCATGGTGGAGTCTTGTTCAACATGGTTTTGCCTGTACTTGTCGTCGGGTTTATTGCATAATCGTCCCTTAATCAATCATGTCCTTGTGTCGTTTTCCGGCTTGGTTTTGTGCATAAACTGAGTCAATTCTTGTTTTCCCTTTTTCTATCTTAGTGAAATCAGCACAGCTCCTGCCTTGCACGTCAAAAAAACAGAGGTTAGGGTTCATGGTTGAGGGAGTCCTGGATTAGGGGGTATCCGGACAGCCGGATTATGACCTTTGGTCGGACTGTTGGACTATGAAGATACATGATTGAAGACTTCGTCCCGTGTCCGGATGGGACTCTACTTGGCGTGGAAGGCAACCTAGGCAATACGGATATGTATATATCCTCCTTAGTAACCGATCTTGTGTAACCCTAGCCCCCTCCGGTGTCTATATAAACCGTAGGGTTTTAGTCCGTAGGACAACATACAATCATACCATAGGCTAGCTTCTAGGGTTTAGCCTCTCCGATCTCGTGGTAGATCAACTCTTGTACTACTCATATTATCAAGAATAATCAAGCAGGACGTAGGGTTTTACCTCCATCAAGAGGGCCCGAACCTGGGTAAAACATCGTGTCCCCTGCCTCCTGTTACCATCCGCCTTAGACGCATAGTTCGGGACCCCCTACCCGAGATCCGCCGGTTTTGACACCGACATTGGTGCTTTCATTGAGAGTTCCACTATGTCGTCGCCGTAAGAAAGGATGCCTCGTCTCGTTGTTAAAAACAACATTACCGCCGGAAGAGCCCTGGCTGTCGGCCAAACTCTCTGGCTTGGCAGTTTCATCATGACCGCTAGTTCGGTCGCTGCACCGATGATGACTTCTCGGACCATCAAAAACAGCCTCCACGCCGGCTCGGAATTCGCTGAGCAGATGAATCCAATAGTGCTCTCTTCCCTAAACGAGCTCTTGGATTGTATCGCCGCCTTGGGAGTCGCTACAGACTATGATCAGATTGGGCTTAAACCTGATCAAAGGGAGATTAATTCTCCACCGGTCACCCATCATATTGCGGTAGTGGAGGAACAATGCGGCGATTTAGCCTCTACCTTGAGGACTAACTATGTCCGGATTCCTGAGCTCTCTGAGCCGGATACCCGTGTACGGAAGAACATCACCCAAGCCCTGAACCTAGAGTCAGGCAGCGAGCCAGACTCATTGGGCAACACTCCGGAATCCGAACTTTCAAGATCGGAAACTCCTCGGCCCCTGGGTCTTAGATCGGGTAGGGGTTCGGACTCAAATCCACCCACCCACCCAGACATAAACGACCTTTCCCATATTAGGAAAGAGCCCCATGAAACAGTACATCATTATTGGGCTAGATTCCTCCTTGTGATGAACAAGGTTAAGGACTATCGCGAGGAAGACGCGGTCCCATTCTTCTGTAATAATTGCACGGACAAGGGAATCTTTAACACCTTAAGTCGCCATGACATATCACGCTTCGCTGACTTGCATCCATAGTACGAAAGTACTGTGCGATGGAAAGCGCCTGGAAAACCGAAACGAAATTTTGGGATAATCCGGCTTGGAATATACACCCAGTCTAAAGTAAAAGGGTGCACTATCATAAGACACCCGAACTAGTTACAAAGAACCAAAAACCCTCTACAAGGCATGGAACCATATTGGAGGGATGGCTTAACGGACCCTGCAAAATTCATAGTACAGCGGATACCATACCAACACACAACCTTAGAGCATGTTGGATACTCCGGCAGGTGGCCAAAAGTGGTGAGGATCTTCTCATCCCAAATGCCACAGGGCACCATCCCGTGGATAACAATACGATATTAACAGTCTTTGAAACCTTCGCATCAAATAATAGTCGCAAGCGAACACTCAGCAGCCTCGCCGAAATCTGCCACGTAGCAGCAATGAATCCATGTAGTGACACGGCTATTACCTTCAATGCCAGTGACGAACCCAAATTCCGAACAGCCCGAGCACCAGCTACATTGGTCCTCAGTCCAATTGTGGACGGCTTTCGACTCACCAAAGTACTCATGGACGGTGGTAGTGGATTAAACCTCATTTATGAGGAAACTCTTCAAAACATGGAAATAGACTGGAACCGCATTGAGCAAAGCAGCACAACCTTTAGAGGAATCATCCCCAGTTGGGAAGCACGATGTGCTGGGAAAATCACACTAGATGTGGTATTTGGCACGCCGGAGAACTATAGGTCCAAAGAAATTACATTCCAAGTGGCCCCGTTCAGTAGTGGATACCACGCCCTTTTAGGACGGGAGGCGTTCACGATCTTCCAAGCCATACCCCATTATGGGTACATGAAGCTCAAAATGCCCGGGCCCAACGGAATCATCACTCTCGCTAGTGATCCGGACACAGCACTCCGCGCCGAAAACAAAACAGCCGCATTGGCCCTCGAGGCATTATCCGAAGCCCTTTCGGCCGAGGAATTAACTGCGCTACGCTCCACAGTGGACAGGGACGACGTGATACTTGACAAGAGATCCAAGTCCACCTCTTTTAAACCAGCGGATGAAATAGTCAAATTCCAAGTCCACCCAACGGACCCTACAAAAACAGCCTCCATCGGGGCACAGTTAAACCCCGCCGTGGACGCCGCACTACGAGAGTTCCTGCGCGAGAATTGGGACATATTCGCCTGGCACCCCTCAGACATGCCAGGAATCCCACGCAGGCTAGCCGAGCACAGCCTCAATATCCTAAAGGGATTCAAGCCGGTCAAGCAGGCTCTTCGGCGTTTCTCTGAACCTAAGAGACAAGCTATGGGAGAGGAACTAGCCAAGTTATTGGAGGCCGGATTCATTAGAGAAATAAAACACCCGGACTGGCTAGCAAACCTGGTGATGGTACCAAAGAAGGACAAATCCTGGCGCCTATGTGTCGATTTCAAGGACCTCAACAAGGCTTGCCCAAAGGATCCCTTCCCCCTCCCCCGCATTGATCAAATTATCGATGCTACCGCAGGACACGAGTCATTGTGTTTCCTCGACGCATACTCCGGCTACCACCAAATCAAGATGGCGGAGTCCGACCAAGCCGCAACGGCATTTATCACACCATACGGCCCCTTCTGTTTCAACACAATGCCTTTTGGGCTCAAAAACGCCGGCGCAACATATCAGCGCATGATTCAGACATGTCTGGAGAAACAGATCGGCAAAACAGTAGAGGCATACGTAGATGATGTGGTCGTCAAAACCAAACACGTCGACTCTCTAATAGACGACTTGAGGCTCACATTCGACAACCTCCGAACATACGACATCAAGCTCAATCCGGAAAAATGCGTTTTCGGCGTACCAGCCGGAAAGCTCCTGGGCTTCATTGTCTCCAGTAGAGGAATTGAAGCTAATCCGGCCAAAATCCGAGCTTTGTCACAGTTGGCTACCCCAACAGACCTCAAACAAATCCAGAAATTAACTGGATGTGTGGCGGCTCTAAGCCGCTTTATCTCCCGCTTAGGAGAAAAGGCATTACCCCTTTATCGCCTCCTTCGGCGCACCGAACACTTCGAGTGGACGGACGCTGCCACAGCCGGATTGGAAGAAATAAAAGCCATACTGGCAACCAACCCAATCCTGGCCGCGCCAAACATTGGCGAACCAATGTTGTTATACATTGCGGCAACTCATCAGGTTGTAAGCGCAGTGCTCGTCGTCGAACGAGAAGCGGACGGACATAAATTCCCTCTTCAAAAGCCGGTATATTATGTATCCACCGTCCTCACTCCATGCAAATCACGGTACCCACATTATCAAAAGATAGCCTATGCGGTATTCATGGCATCCCGGAAGCTGCGACACTACTTTCAAGAGTGTTTGATTACAGTAGCCTCGGAAGTGCCACTTAATGATATTATAAACAACCGCGACGCCACGGGCCGGATTGCCAAATGGGCCATTGAGCTCCTCCCGTTCGACATAACATACAAACCTCGGCGAGCCATTAAATCGCAAGTATTGGCCGACTTTGTCGCCGAATGGACGGAAGCCGAACTCCCTAAAGAGTACGGCGCATACTCCAATTGGATCATGCACTTTGACGGCTCCAAAATGCTGGCTGGTCTGGGGGCTGGCATCGTCCTGACGTCCCCAACCGGAGATACAGTGCAATACGTACTGCAGATACTATATACAGACTCCAACAACGCAGCCGAATACGAAGCCCTGTTACATGGTCTTCGGATGGCAGTTTCCATGGGCATTCAATGCCTGGAGGTGCGTGGGGATTCGAACCTTGCAATATCCCAAATAAATGGAGACTTCGATGCCAAGGATCCGAAGATGGCGGCATATCGAAATGTCGTCCTAAAGATGTCAGCTCGGTTCAAGGGGCTCGAATTTCACCATGTGGCCCGGGAAAACAATCAGGTGGTAGATATCCTCGCCCGCATCGGTGCAAAACGCGATGCGGTCCCCCCCCCCCCCAACATCTTTTTGGAGAGGTTGTTTAAACCATCCGTCGTATGGGAAGGGGACACCGGTAACAATAGTCCGGACCCGGCGACAATGCCCGACACCGAACACTCTAACATAATCGGAGGCTCTCCCAACGAAATAACACCTTCAGCCCACGTCATAATGGCCATTATTGCCCCGTAGACAGAACCATTCTTGGCCTACCTAACTAGGCAGGAACTTCCCGAGGACCAAAATGAGGCACGCTGCATAGTGCGGCAATCTAAAGCCTACAGGGTCCACGAGGGAGAGCTGTATAAAAAAAGCACTACCGAAGTCCTTCAAAGGTGCATCTCCGAAGAGGAAGGGCGGAAGCTTTTGGTAGAAATTCATGCCGGACTCGGCGGCCACCACGCCGCAGCCCGGGCCCTTGTAAGCAAGGCCTTCCGTACAGGGTTTTATTGGCCGACGGCCCGGGCAAACGCACATGACTTGGTCCAACGCTGCGCCGGTTGCCAGCTTTTTGCAAACCAAAGCCACATGCCACCCACCGCCCTCCGAACAATCCCCATTACCTGGCCCTTCGCGGTCTGGGGGCTTGACATGGTTGGACCCCTTAAAGGGGGAACCCATAAGAAAAAATATTTACTGGCCATGGTGGATAAATTCACCAAATGGATAGAAGCCAAACCTATTAAAACAGCCGAATCCGGACCGGTGATAGACTTCATATCCGGGGTTGTACACCGTTATGGCGTCCCCCATAGCATCATCACTGACAATGGCACGAACTTCACGGCCAACGAGGTAAAACTCTGGTGCAGCAACATGGGCATCAAGCTCGATTATGCTTCCGTCTATCACCCACAAACCAACGGCCAAGTTGAGCGAGCGAATGGTCTTATCATGAGCGGCATTAAACCCAGATTAGTGCGGTCCTTAAAGGAGTCTAACACGCACTAGGTAGAGGAGCTCGACTCCGTACTCTGGGGGCTGCGGACCACGCCGAATCGTACCACCGGATATACATCCTTCTTTATGGTGAACGGCGCAGAGGCAATTCTGCCCTACGACATAATTCATGACTCACCTCGAGTGCGCATGTACGAAGAAAGAGAAGCCGAGCTTGATTGGCAGGACAGTTTGGACACCCTGGAGGAGGAGCACGATGTGGCAAAAGCCTGTTCCGCATTCTATCAGCAACAGGCTCGCAGATACCAAAGAAGAGAAGTACGTGCCAAAACTTATAACGTTGGCGAGTTAGTTCTACGCCTGCCGAAGAAGAAAAAGTCCAAGCTCGAGCCCAAATTGGGAAGGTCCCTTCATTATTGACCAAGTTCTGACCGGTGGAGCGTACCGTCTGTGGGACGCATCGAATAATCAACTTGAGCCGAACCCATGGAACGCAGCCAGGCTCCGAAGATTTTATGCCTAGCATCGGACTCTATGTTCATCTCCTTCCTCTGTCCAGTTTTTGCATATACATTATCTGTCTTTTTTCTCTTTCTTTCCTTTTTTTATTCTTTCTCAAGGCCTTCAAGGGCCAACTTGTGCCTCGCTTGCACACTATAGATGCGCTAACCGCGCTTATTATACATGGGGGCTTCTTACACAGAAGCTTAATTATCTATCTGGGCTTCATGCCCCGCACATGTGTTATTCTTCCGCATGTACCTTTTCTTCGCCATTATATGCATCGATATGACTTAAGTTTTGGCCATGCTGGGTTGCCTGGCTCTTGTATTTATGCCCTACGTTCCCGTTAATTCGGCTAGGGCATAAGGGGAGCACCTCTGCGATTGTTACTGCCGGGTCAGTCGGATGTGTACCTCAGACTGGGTGAAGCCGAAAGCTAGCGTTCTTAAGGGAATATTTGGTCGGCGAACAAAAGATGATTTTTTATTTATTTTCCATATATGCCCCTAGATGTTTTTCATGCGTCTCCGCTCGCAGTCCGGACATGCACTTTAGGGCATGCGTACCCAGGGAAAGGAACCCCTAACGGAACTATTCTCCCTGGAAGATGTTTCTTACTACCCATGTAATATAACATAACTAGTTGGGCACTTATCTGTTCAAGCACTAATGACCCCTACGCCTGGTTTCCACGCATACCCCGGTTCTTATATAACTGAGCGGGTATTCGGACACACTCCGGACTATCGGGTCCCGAGGTTGAAGCGAAAAGGTCCGCCATGACAAATGATCTACAATCCGGCTAGAAAGCATTATACATGTCACTTTAATTACATAGTCATGTAGACTGACTAAATTCCTCTTCTATACCATCCAATAGGCGGTCTAGCCTACAATTCTGTTGGGAATACTTTGCGGCTAATTCTACTTGCCCATAGACTAAGCTAACGGGGATCTCTTTCCCATCAGGCCCCACAGGTCCGACCTTGGCCATGTGGTTCGGGTCAGCTAGGGTATACCGCGTCTTCACCATGGCCTAGGCTTCCCTGGAACTTTGACGGTAGGCCGATATCTTCCATAATCGGAAGCGCCGCCATGCTCCCTTGAGCTTCTCCGCAAGCTCTCCAATGCCTTCTAGCAGGGAGACTGATGGCCACAAGGCCTGTGCAATACCTTGCATCACCTGCCGAACTTGTTCATGCAGTTGTGAGAGCTCGGATAGAAGATCACCCGCAGACCCGGGCATCTCCTCCGCGGGACGACCCGTCAGCATACCTGCAGACATAACTCTGTTAGCCGGCTTCTCCGCCGTCCCCTTTTTAAGGGTTCGTTCAAGCACTTACTGAAAATGCCGCATCGAAGCCGCTTATTCTCCTTCACGGAGTCTGCAAGCTGGGCTCGAATATCTTTTAGTTCCATGCTCAGCTTGGTATTGGCGTCTTGGAGATTGTTTTTCTCCCGCCTGACCTCAGTCAGCACGCGTTCGCCAGCCTTTAGCTGTCGTATGGCATGCTGGTCCTCCGGATTCTCTCCGGATTCATCTGCAATATCTACTGTTAGATCTGTAGCCACGCAGCACACTATATGGTACCTATCATTCTTTGAAACAAATGTTAGCAGCTGGGGACTTTTTAGGTTCCTTCAATGCGGCAACGGCGGCCCGAAGTTGGGTCTTGCATTCCTCCAGCTCCTGTGACAGTCGAGTATTCTTCTCTGTAAGAACATGCACAATAGATGATCCTTAAATCAGTTCTGCTAACTGTTTCAAGTCTCAGGGGCTACTGATACATATAATCGTCAGATTTGCTTACCCGTACATCCCTTACATACTCGTCCGTGGCTCTGGCTAGACCATTTTGAGCAGCACGGAGGTACGCGTCTCCAGAATTGAAGGCGTCAAATGCCTCTGGGGAGAAGCAAGCGTCACGAAGTACGGCCCGGCGACGCCTATGATTCATGGTGCTCTCCACTTTTGAATTTGTAGCGGATAGTCTATCAGCATCCTCTGTAGGAGGAGTATCCGGCATCCGCCCCATGTCGGCTTCCACCTCTATGCCCGGCCATGGAGCCCGACTGGTGGAAGCATGATCGGCAGCCTCACCGGACATATTCCGGCGAGCATTTTTTCTGATTAAGAAACATGGACGTCATTACATTTTGAGAAAGGCGACAACCACGGAGCGGGGTTTTTGTCATACCTATGCGTCGGCGTCTCCGTCCTGACCGCCTTCCTTTTTGGCCAGCCCGGCCTCGGTGCCTCTTGTTGGCGAGTTGCTGCGGGTTCGCCACGGCGTCCCGAAGGCCTTCCCTGTAAAACACCATATGTATATGGTAGGTGAAGTGTCTAAAAGGGGATCCTAGTTTTTGGAGTTGGGATTTTTGGTTTTTCTTACGTGCGACGCAGGAAGCAGTCCGGGATAGTCGGCCGTAATGGCCACCATGGCGTCATCACGGCTTAATTGATAGAACTGTCGGTCTATCAGCTCCACGAATATGTCTGGATCTTCTTCGAGTCCGGGACCGAGGGCCCGGTCAGGGTCCTCTGGTTGTGGAGATGGGCTGCTGACCTCCCTTATGGCTTTTCGCAGTTTCTGCCGCAAGATGGCAAGGTGAGTACCTACGATAGAGAATGCGGGAAGAATGGGAGTGAGGAGATATAACTCACCCAGCTTGGAGGGTTGTACATGGAGAATCCATCCCGTGGCTTGATGCGGATGAACTCCTCTTCCTCTCCCTTGAACAACTCGGACAGAATTTTTGCTAAAGCAGCAGCGTTGTCTGGACCCTTACGCCCGCAACGGGTGGCCTCATCTTCCCCGTTAAAACACCACAGGGGATGCCCTCGATATTGAAGTGGCTGCACTCCCCGCATTATGCATATTGACATAACCTCGATTACTGTCAACCCTGATTGAGCCAGCGCTTTAATCCGGTTCATCAGGTAAAGGACTTCTCCGTTGACTTCTTCCTGGGGGCTCCGTGGGCGCCAACTTCGGCGTTTCTTCAGAGGAGCATTGTTGAACTCAGGAAGACCCCGCCGAAGAGGGTCTGAAAGGGGGACGTCCTTCATATAAAACCATTCTGAAGGCCAGTCTGGAGTACCAGATAGGTATCCGGTTTCGGTGATGCGCCATATTTCGGCTCCGCCCACTTGATAAAGTGACCCCTTCTGAGTGCGGGGGACGAGGCAAAATAACCTTTTCCACAGCTCGAAATGAGCCTCGCAGCCCAAGAATAACTCGCAGAGGGCAACATACCCGGCGATGTGTAATATGGAAGCAGGAGTGAAATTATGCAGTTGGAGGCCGTAAAACTCCAAGAGCCTGCGGAGGAATGGATGAATTGGAAATCCGAGTCCCCTTAATAAGTAAGGAACAAGGCATACCCGCTCCCCCGTAGAGGGACTGGGGAAGCTCTCCGCTTGCTCCCCGCCATTGTAGGTGGCGAGCCCGGCTCGGACGGGAACCATATACGCTGGAGGGAGAAATCCCTTGGTCTGCAATTCGACTAATCGACTGTGTGGGATAGAATACCTCTCCCAATCACCGGGCTTAGGGCTACGGGGGCGGGAGGAGGAGCTGCTGAGGTTGGCCATGCTGGAGTGGATCTTTCCGAAGCGCGCTCCGATGGATTCTCGCTGGGGGAGGATGGTGTGGATTGGATCTAAGAATCCCCATCCCTTTAATAGACAATTTATTTATCTGGCTAGGAGGGCGAATGTAAAAATGCCCTGGCGCCTCGTATTCATTTGACGCGTGGAAGATAGCCCTTATTGGGCACAGAAGTTAAGAGGTCCTACATTTATGGGGCCGGACACTGCTTAATAAACGTTCAAAATTTGGAGAAGAACCCGCCTTGCAATGCCGAGGACAATAGTGAGCGCCGGACTCATCGTCATTGAAGCCTGGTTCGGGGGCTACTGAGGGAGTCCTGAATTAGGGGGTATGCAGACAGCCGGATTATGACCTTTGGTCGGACTGTTGGACTATGAAGATACAAGATTGAAGACTTCGTCCCATGTTCGGATGGGACTCTACTTGGCGTGGAAGGCAAGCTAGGCAATACGGATATGTATATCTCCTCCTTTGTAACCGACCTTGTGTAACCCTAGCCCCCTCCGGTGTCTATATAAACCGGAGGGTTTTAGTTCGTAGGACAACATACAATCATACCATAGGCTAGCTTCTAGGGTTTAGCCTCTCCGATCTCGTGGTAAATCAACTCTTGTACTACTCATATTATCAAGAATAATCAAGCAGGACATAGGGTTTTACCTCCATCAAGAGGGCCCGAATCTGGGTAAAACATCGTATCCCCTGCCTCCTGTTACCATCCGCCTTAGACGCACAGTTCGGGACCCCCTATCCGAGATCCGCCGGTTTTGACACCGACAATGGTCCTTATAGATTATTCTTGTATTTCCGGAAAGCTATGCTTGCCTTGAAGATTAAATATGGCTGGGGTTAATCTAGGACAATGGATTACCCCCCCCCCCCCCCCCTTGGTTCCAAACATAAGATGTTCTAACTTTTTTCTAATCTGACTTTTATCTGAATCTGATGTATAGAGACACGTTCTAGTATGTTTATTCGCTCATTTCAGTCCATATGTAGTTCATATTAAAATATGCAAAACATCTTTTGTTTGTGAATGGGGGGATTAGCTACCAAGGACAACATGTTGAAAGGAAGTGTCTTGGGAATTTTTCCACCTTTTTCCTGTTGTGATAGAAATCACTGGGCATCTACAAACTGCGGCACATGGAAATGTTTCAAGTGTAAACTACTTCCTCTGTCTTATAATATAAAAGTGTATTTTACACTAGTCTAGTTCAATACATGATCAACCTACACCGTCGATCCAGTCCATTTGATCAACATCTGGGAGAACTCCTAAACCTTAATTTGGCATGTGCTCCTCATGCCGGCCCAAGCACACGCATGTAAGGCATGATCTAGCTACCTAGCCTTCTACTGATTCAATTCGGCCAGGCTAGCTTCACTACACACTACACGCACGGTCCTTTTCCCGATTAAGCTCACGCTTCAGTCCTTGCCAGAACTAAGCCGGCGGGCCCGACGTGACAGCGACGCAGGTGCGCGCGGCCTTTACCCGATCGAGCATAGATCGCGCCGCAAAACAAAGGGAAACACCATACGGCGGCCGTGCGTACGTTTGTCGCACGTGCTTAAAAACACACATTCATCCTTACGCTCGCTCACGCGCACGTGTGCCGAACTGCATGCCGAACCGAGAAAGTTTCAGCCTTAAAACCCATCGATCGATCCTCTGCTTTCTTGCTTCTATGCTCTGTCTCTCTCTCCAAGATCGAAACGAATAATTAAGAAGAGAGTTTGCCCTGCCGTGCCGGAGCCGGAGAAGGCAGCGATGGGCAACGACGGCGAGGCAGACGTTGCTGCATCGACCAAGGAGCAGGGGAGGGCGATCATACGCACGGCGAAGAGGGCGCTGGAAGACGGGCATGCGAAGGGAGGGCAGAGCGTCGTGAGGTCGCTGCAGCGGTTCCTGGAGAAGAGGAGGAAGGCTACCACTACGGTCGCCGCGGCTCAAGAATCCTCCTCGTCGTCGTCGTCGTCTCCGGCCATCAGCTTTTAGCTAGCTGTATGTATCTGTAGTTCCCCTCGCCTCCCGATAGCTTAGCTGTTAGCGTCATGCCATTCGATCACCGGCTTGGCCATTAATTTGCTTGTACGGTACTACTCAAGGAAGAAGGAACACTGGCCTCTTTTTTCTCCATGTAGCTAAGTTAGTGCATGGGCATTTTCAGATCACCAAAAGCATCACTTGGTCATTGGACGGCTCGCGCTTTTTAGAGAACAACTAGGATTAGGGTTTTTTTTTAGATGCTCAGACTCCCGAACCCTATGTGCCGCTCACTGCGTGACGAAGAGTTTGTCGTTCCGGTTATGGGAACCTTCTGGAAGGTTCCATTCCGGTTTAACTGGTTTTGATAACCTTCTAGAAGGTTCCTAAACCGGGTGTTTTACTCGTTTTTTGCCATTTTCATTTTTTCCCTTTATTATTTTATCCCGTTTTTGTATTTTTGTTTCCTCTTCATATTTAGTTTTCTATTTCCAAAACTGTTCAGGAACTTCAAATATTTTTACCTAATCTAGGAAAATCAGAAATTTTCAAAACGTTTCTTTATTCCCGTTTCAAGAATTGTTTCAAAACTTCAAAAAATATTCATACTTCTTGTTCCAGTTTTTACAAATTTTATATAAATTCAAAAAATGTGTGTGTTTCCTAAAAATGTTTGGCAATTTCAAACAATGCGTGTTTTCCAAAAATATTTCTAGTTTTCAAATTTGTTCAAAAAGTCAAAAAATTGTTCGTGCTTTCCAAAAATGTATGGAAATTTCCAAAAATATTTTTTTAAAATATAATTTCAAAAAATAAACACATTCTTAAGATTTGTTCACAAATTACAAAAAAATGTTTAAATTTTCGCAAAAATTGAAATTTTGAAGAAAAAATGTGTTCTTAAATTTTTTTCATAATAATAACAATAATACAAAAAAACGAATCGCTACAGTGATCAGGCCGCAATAGTGAACCAGGACACTACTGTAGATTTGGCGTCATAGTGCAAAACCCTCGCTATTGTGCCTGCTAATGGGCCGTCTGTGTGTTGCTCCTTCATTCGTCAGGAGACAAGGAAGAGGAGCAGTGAAGGTCAACGTATATGACCGCACACGGACCACACGATCTATTTCGGTCGAACGAACCATGCGCAACCGGCCGAGCCTCCGCTGGCCAGCCAGATAAAATCGTTTACCTTCATATTTTTGGATTGTGAAGCAAATCGGTACAACTGCGTCTGTGCTTTGCTACGGGCTACAAAGTCTACAACGTATATAAATAAATCAGATAAATGATTAAGATTATTTTTATGGTCAAAGTCATTTCTTCCTCGTACGCTCACGCTATTCGGACATCAAACGGGTGGCCAATCCATTTGAACAGTCCGAGCTTCCCCAAATCTAGACCATATGGGGAATGTGGTTGTTCTGATTATCGTCGTGTTATTTTCAACACGCACATCCAACATAAAAAAAAAACACCCCACGACGTATCATTTCCTTTTTCTGTCGGACCCTCTCCTTCCCACTTGGTTTCCGTCGTAGAGAGACATTTCTTGCTAGAGCCCTCTCCTTTGAAATCGGATGAAGCCGACTTCAACTTCCCCTTGGTGCCCTCTCTTCTTCACACCGTTCTTCCCCACAGACCACCAAGGAGTCCCTCGTCAACCAACCCGCGCTCCACCCTGATTCCCTCACCCATTTTCATGTTGATTTGCCACCGCTATTGTGACGCCCCCAATTTGACCGTACACTAATCATACACGCAAACGTGTACGATCAAGATCAGGGACACATGGGAAGAAATCACAACACAACTCTACAAATAAAATAAGTCATACAAGCATCATATTACAAGCCAGGGCCTCGAGGGCTCGAATACAAGAGCTCGATCATAGACGAGTCAGCGGAAGCAACAATATCTGAGCACAGACATAAGTTAAACAAGTTTGCCTTAAGAAGGCTAGCATAAACTGGGATACAGATCGAAAGAGGCGCAGGCCTCCTGCCTGGGATCCTCCTAAACTACTCCTGGTCGTCGTCAGCGGGCTGCACGTAGTAGTAGGCACCTCCCGAACGGTGGCGTCTAGCTCCTGGGCTCCAACGTCTGGTCGGAGCAATCGAGTATAGAAAAGGAGAAAATGGGGGAGCAAAGCAACCGTGAGTACTCATCCAAAGTACTCGCAAGCAAGGAGCTACACTACATATGTATGCCTTGGTATCAAATGGAAAAGGGGTATCATATGTGGACTGAACTGCAGAATGCCGGAATAAGAGGGGGATAGCTAGTCCTTTCGAAGACTACGCTTCTGGTAACCTCCATCTCGCAGCAGAAGAAGAGAGTAGATGGTAAGTTCACCAAGTAACATCACATAGCATAATCCTACCCGGCGATCCTCTCCTCGTCGCCCTATTAGAGAGCGATCACCGGGTTGTATCTGGCACTTGGAAGGGTGTGTTTTATTAAATAACCGGTTCTAGTTGTCATAAGGTCGAGCTACAACTCCAAGTCGTCCTGTTACCGAAGATCACGGCTATTCGAATAGATTAACTTCCCTGCAGGGGTGCACCACATTTCCCAACACGCTCGATCCCCTTTGTCCGGACACACTTTTCTGGGTCATGCCCGGTCTCGGAAGATCAACACGTCGCAACCCTACCTAGGCACAACAGAGAGGTCAGCACGCCGGTCTAAATCCTATGCACGCAGGGGTCTGGGCCCATCGCCCATTGCACACCTTCATGTTGCGTGGGCGGCCGGAGAGCAGACCTAGCAACCTCCATTACAAAGGAAGTTACGTTACGCGGTCCAACCCGGTGTGCGCCGCTCAGTCGCTGACGTCACGAAGGCTTCGGCTGATACCACGACGTCGAGTGCCCATAACTGTTCCCACGTAATTAGTTAGTGCGTATAGGCCAGTAGCCAGACTCAGATCAAATACCAAGAACTCGTTAAGCGTGTTATCTTGAAGTCAACGCGAATGCCGACCAGGGCCAGGCCCACCTCTCACATGGGTGGTCTCAACCTGCCCTGTCGCCCCGCCACAAAGATCCACATAGAGGGCCGTCGGGAAAGTATGTCCTTCCAGCCCCCAATTCGTGAACAAACCGCAGGTACTCAACGAGCCGACCCGACTTTAGTCACAACATATATCATGTGTAGTAGGTTGATACATCTCCAACGTATCTATAATTTTTGATTGCTCCATGCTATATTATCTACTGTTTTGGACTATATTGGGCTTTATTTTCCACTTTTATATTATTTTCGGGACTAACCTATTAACCGGAGGCCCAGCCCAGAATTGCTGTTTTTTGCCTATTTCAGTGTTTCGAAGAAACGGAATATCAAACGGAGTCCAAATGGAATAAAACCTTCAGGAACGTGATTTTCTCACCGAACGTGATCCAGGAGACTTGGACCCTGCTCCAAGGAACAAAAGAGGCGGTCACGAGGGTGGGGGGCGCCCCCCCCCTAGGGCGCGCCCCCCTGTCTCGTGGGCCCCTCGGTGCTCCTCCGGCGTACTCCTTCCTCCTATATATACCTACGTACCCCCAAACGATCAGAACAGGAGCCAAAAACCTAATTCCACCGCCGCAACTTTCTGTATCCACGAGATCCCATCTTGGGGCCTGTTCCGGAGCTCCGCCGGAAGAGGGCCGTCATCACGGAGGGCTTCTACATCATCATAGCCTCTCCAATGAAGTGTGAGTAGTTTACCTCAGACCTTCGAGTCCATAGTTAGTAGCTAGATGGCTTCTTCTCTCTCTTTGAATCTCAATACAAAGTTCTCCCCCTCTCTTGTGGAGATCTATTCGATGTAATCTTCTTTTTGCGGTGTGTTTGTTTAGACCGATGAATTGTGGGTTTATGATCAAGTCTATCTATGAATAATATTTGAATCTTCTCTGAATTATTTTATGTATGATTGGTTATCTTTGCAAGTCTCTTCGAATTATCCGTTTGGTTTGACCAACTAGATTGGTAGTTCTTGCCATGGGAGAAGTGCTTAGCTTTGGGTTTGGTCTTGCGGTGTCCTTTCCCAGTGACAGAAGGGGCAGCAAGGCATGTATTGCATCGTTGCCATCGAGGATAACAAGATGGTGTTTATTTCATATTGCATGAATTTATCTCTCTACATCATGTCATCTTGCTTAAGGCATTACTCTGTTTTTAACTTAATACTCTAGATGCATGCTGGATAGCGGTCGATGAGTGGAGTAATAGTAGTAGATGCAGAATCGTTTCAGTCTACTTGTCACGGATGTGATGCCTATATATATGATCATGCCTAGATATTCTCATAACTATGCTCAGTTCTGTCAATTGCTCAACAGTAATTTGTTCACCCACCGTATAATACTTGTGCTCTTGAGAGAAGCCACTAGTGAAACCTATGGCCCCCGGGTCTATTCTCATCATATCAATCTCCATCACTTTAATCTTGCTTTGCTTTTTACTTTGCCTTTACTTTTTACTTTGCATCTTTATACCAAAAATACCAAAAATATTATATCTATCAGATCTCACTCTCGTAAGTGACCGTGAAGGGATTGACAACCCCTAATCACGTTGGTTGCGAGTAGCTATCGTTTTGTGTAGGTACGAGGGACTTGAGCGTGGCCTCCTACTGGATTGATACCTTGGTTCTCAAAAACTAAGGGAAATACTTATGCTACTCTGCTGCATCATCCCTTCCTCTTCGGGGAAAACCAATGCAAGCTCAAGACGTAGCAAGAAGGATTTCTGGCGCCGTTGCTGGGGAATCTATGCAAAAAGTCAACATACCAAGTACCCATCACATTCCCTATCTCTCGCATTACATTATTTGCCATTTGCCTCTCGTTTTCCTCTCCCCCACTTCACCCTTGTCATTTTATTCGCCCTCTCTCTCTCTATCCTCCCTCTCTATTTGCCTCTTTTGCCCGTTTTCTCTTGTTTGCTCGTGTGCTAGTTTGCTTGCTTGTCGTTATGTCTAAAATTGGGGAAGTTATCACCAATATGGGCGATAACAATATCATGGAAAATTCTGACGCTCCTGCTGAAGAACCCCTACCTACCATACAAAAAGATTTCGAATCGGTAGTGGTAATATTATTGGAAAAGGAGTTATTCAAGATTTCTTTACTTGTGTCGGTGCTTTTCCCTCTATGGGCGGTTCTATTCTCCATAGAACTAGGAGTCTTGCGGATGCTATTGCCATGCTTATCATTGAACTTGAAAGGCAATTTATGCATATGCACCCATCTATACAAAGAGTTTTCCTAGAATTTTCTAATATCGAGCATTCCTCTGTTAAGCGTGCCGCTACTATCTTTTTGGCTCATGAATTCAGATTTATAATAAAAGAAGCCAAAGAAATCTTTGCGCACTATAGGGTGGACGCTGGTCGTCCTCCCATAGAATCTATCCTCTTCGATCAAGAAGAAATTATGCGCTTTCAATCTCCTGACTATGTTGCTTTTAATGAGAACCTCAGAAAAAAGGTGCCAACCAATATTTTAATTGATAGAATCTCTGAACTTAACGATGATCTGTCTATTCGAAATAATGAGCTAGGATACTCTCTTGAGTCTAGGCTCACAAAGTTCTGTCAAAAGAATGCTTATAATGATGAATTGGTTGTACAATACGAAGGGCCGAAAGAGGAACCTATACCTCCTAAAATCGATCTTGGGGACTTTTGTCCTATTAAATTTAGCCCTTTTGATTACTTTTGCTTGCCTCAAAGAAAACTTGCTGCTGAACATAGAGAATATGAAATGAGATTCACCGATCTATCTTATTACTACGGCACAACCTAGATCTATCCTCGATTTTATGCCTAGCTAGGGGCGTTAAACGATAGTGCTTGTTGGGAGGCAACCCAATTTTATTTTTATTCCTTGATTTTTGCTCCTGCTTAGTAATAAATAAATTATTTATCCTCTGTTTTGGTTGTGTTTTTTGTGTTTAATTAGTGTTTGTGCCAAGTAGAACCGTTGGGAAGACTTAGGGAAAGTCTTGTTGAACTTGTTGTAAAAAACAGAAACTTTAGCGCTCACGAGAACTGCTGTCATTTTTATTTAAGAGTGCTATTTAGTTAATTCTTTCTGCAGATGATTAATAGATAAATTCCTCACGTCCAGCAATTTATTTTAGAATTTTTGTGGTTCCAGATCTTGCGCTAGCTACAGATTACTACAGACTGTTCTGTTTTTGACAGATTCTGTTTTTCGTGTGTTGTTTGCTTATTTTGATGAATCTATGGCTAGTAAAATAGTTTACAATCCATAGAGAAGTTGGAATACAGTAGGTTTAACACCAATATAAATAAAGAATGAGTTCATTACAGTACCTTGAAGTGGTCTTTTGTTTTCTTTCGCTAACGGAGCTCACGAGTTTTCTATTTTGAGTTTTGTGTTGTGAAGTTGTGAAGTTTTGGGTGAATTCTTTTGATGGATTATGGAACAAGGAGTGGCAAGATCCTAAGCTTGGGGATGCCCATGGCACCCCCAAGATAATCCAAGGACACCAAGAAGTCAAAGCTTGGGGATGCCCCGGAAGGCATCCCCTCTTTCGTCCACTTCCATCGGTAATTTAGTTGGAGCTATATTTTTATTCACCAACATGATATGTGTTTTGCTTGGAGCATATTGTATTATTTGTGTCTTTGTGTCTGAGTATGCCACAATCATCCTTGCTGTACACACCTTTTGAGAGAGCCATACATGAATTAAAATTTGATAGAATACTCTATGTGCTTCACTTATATCTTTTGAGCTAAGTAGTTTTGCTCTATGTGCTTCACTTATATCTTTTGAGCGTTATAATTTTGCTCTATGTGCTTCACTTAGATCTTTTAGAGCACGGTGGTGGATTTGTTTTAAAGAAACTATTGATCTCTCATGCTTCACTTAAATTATTTTGAGAGTCTCTTAATAGCGTGGTAATTTTCTTAATAATAATATGCTTGGTATTCAAGATTTGTGAAACTTTCTTTTGAGTGTGTTGAATACTAAGAAAAGATCGAAGCTTGATAATTGTTTTGAGATATGGAGGTGATAATATTAAAGTCATGCTAGTTGAATAGTTGTGAATTTAAAGAATACTTGTGTTAAAGTTTGTGACTCTCGTAGCATGCACGTATGATGAACCGTTATGTGATGAAGTCGGAGCATGATTTATTTATTGATTGTCTTCCTTATGAGTGGCGGTCGGGGACGAGCGATGGTCTTTTCCTACCAATCTATCCCCCTAGGAGCATGCGTGTAATACTTTGCTTTGATAACTTATAGATTTTTGCAATAAGTATATGAGTTCTTTATGACTAATGTTGAGTCCATGGATTATACGCACTCTCACCCTTCCACCTTTGCTAGCCTCTCTAATACCGCGCACCTTTCGCCGGTATCATACACCTACCATATACCTTCCTCAAAACAGCCACCATACCTACCTATTATGGCATTTCCATAGCCATTCCGAGATATATTGCCATGCAACTTTCCACCATCTAGTTCATCATGACACATTCATCATTGTCATATTGCATATCCCGGTACACCACCGGATGCATTCATATAGAGTCATATTTTGTTCTAAGTATCGAGTTGTAATTGTTGAGTTGAAAGAAAAATAAAAGTGTGATGATCATCATTATTAGAGCATTGTCCCAAGTGAGGAAAGAATGATGGAGACTATGAATCCCCCATAAGTCGGGATGAGACTCCGGATGAAAAATAAATAAAAGAGGCCAAAGAAGCCCAAATAAAAAGAGGCCATAAAAAAGAGAAAAAGGCCCAAATAGAAAAATCTATAAAAATGAGAGAAAAAGAGAGAAGGGACAATGTTACTATCCTCTTACCACACTTGTGCTTCAAAGTAGCACCATGATCTTCATAGTAGAGAGTCTCTCATGTTATCACTTTCATATACTAGTGGGAATTTTACATTATAGAACTTGGCTTGTATATTCCAATGATGGGCTTACTCAAATTTCCCTAGGTCTTCATGAGCAAGGAAGTTGGATGCACACCCACTTAGTTTCTTTTTGAGCTTTCATATACTTATAGCTCTAGTGCATCCGTTGCATGGCAATCCCTACTCACTCACATTGATATCTATTGATGGGCATCTCCATAGCCCGTTGATACGCCTAGTTGATGTGAGACTATCTTCTCCTTTTTGTCTTCTCCACAACCACCATTCTATTCCACCTATAGTGCTATATCCATGGCTCACGCTCATGTATTGCGTGAAGATTGAAAAAGTTTTGAAAAAGTTAGAGTATGAAGTAATTGCTTGGCTTGTCATCGGGGTTGTGCATGATTTAAGTACTTTGCGTGGGGAAGATAGAGCATAGCCAGACTATATGATTTTGTAGGGATAACTTTCTTTGGCCATGTTATTTTGAGAAGACATAATTGCTTTGTTAGTATGCTTGAAGTATTATTATTTTTATGTCAGTATGAACTTTTGTCTTGAATCTTTCGAATCTGAATATTCATATCACAATTAAGAAGATTTGCATTGAAATTATGCCAACTAGCATTCTGCATCAAAAATTCTCTTTTTATCATTTACCTACTCGAGGACGAGCAGGAATTAAGCTTGGGGATGCCTGATACGTCTCCAACGTATCTATAATTTTTGATTGCTCCATGCTATATTATCTACTGTTTTGGACTATATTGGGCTTTATTTTCCACTTTTACATTATTTTTGGTGTTTTTTTGCCTATTTCAGTGTTTCGAAGAAACGGAATATCAAACAGCGTCCAAACGGAATAAAACCTTTGGGAACGTGATTTTCTCACCGAACGTGATCCAGGAGACTTGGACCCTGCTCCAAGGAACAAAAGAGGCGGTCACGAGGGTGCCCCCCCTAGGGCACGCCCCCTTGTCTCGTGGGTCCCTTGGTGCTCCTCCGGCGTACTCCTTCCTCCTATATATACCTACGTACCCCCAAACGATCAGAACAGGAGCCAAAAACCTAATTCCACCGCCGCAACTTTCTGTATCCACGAGATCCCATCTTGGGGCCTGTTCTGGAGCTCCGCCGGAAGAGGGCCGTCATCACGGAGGGCTTCTACATCATTATAGCCTCTCCGATGAAGTGTGAGTAGTTTACCTCAGACCTTTGGGTCCATAGTTAGTAGCTAGATGGCTTCTTCTCTCTCTGTGAATCTCAATACAAAGTTCTCCCCCTCTCTTGTGGAGATCTATTCGATGTAATCTTCTTTTTGTGGTGTGTTCGTTGAGATCGATGAATTGTGGGTTTATGATCAAGTCTATCTATGAATAATATTTGAATCTTCTCTGAATTCTTTTATGTATGACTGGTTATCTTTGCAAGTCTCTTCGAATTATCCGTTTGGTTTGACCAACTAGATTGGTAGTTCTTGCCATGGGAGAAGTGCTTAGCTTTGGGTTTGATCTTGCGGTGTCCTTTCCCAGTGACAGAAAGGGCAGCAAGGCATGTATTGCATCTTTGCCATCGAGGATAACAAGATGGGGTTTATTTCATATTGCATGAATTTATCTCTCTACATCATGTCATCTTGCTTAAGGCGTTACTCTGTTTTTAACTTAATACTCTAGATGCATGCTGGATAGCGGTCGATGAGTGGAGTTATAGTAGTAGATGCAGAATCGTTTCGGTCTACTTGTCACGGACGTGATGCCTATATACATGATCATGCCTAGATATTCTCATAACTATGCTCAATTTTGTCAATTGCTCAACAGTAATTTGTTCACCCACCATAGAATACTTATGCTCTTGAGAGAAGCCACTAGTGAAACCTATGGCCCCCGGGTCTATTCTCATCATATCAATCTCCATCACTTTAATCTTGCTTTCCTTTTTACTTTGCCTTTACTTATTACTTTGCATCTTTATACCAAAAATACCAAAAATATTATATCTATCAGATCTCACTCTCGTAAGTGACCATGAAGGGATTGACAACCCCTAATCGCATTGGTTGCGAGTAGTTATCGTTTTGTGCAGGTATGAGAGACTTGAGTGTGGCCTCCTACTAGATTGATACCTTGGTTCTCAAAAACTGAGGGAAATAGTTACGCTACTCTGATGCATCATCCCTTCCTCTTCGGGGAAAACCAACGCAAGCTCAAGACGTAGCATAGGTATAGTATATACCCGTGATCAACACCCGACATGATCACGGCCCGATAGTATAGCATGGCAGACAGACAAGAATGTTGGGCCACTGATGATAAACTAGCATCCTATGCTAAGCATTTGGGATTTGCAGGTAAGGTATCAACAGCTATAGCAACAATGACAGGCTATGCATCAGAATAGGATTAATGGAAAGCAATAACATGCTACACTACTCTAATTCAAGCAGTAGAGAGAGATTAGGCGATATCTGGTGATCAAGGGGGGGGGCTTGCCTGGTTGCTCTGGCAAGAGAGAGGGGTCGTCAACACCATAGTCGTACTGGGTAGCAGCGGCGTCGGTCTCGGTGTCTAGCGAGAGAAGAGGGGGTAATAAACAATAAATATTAAGCAAACATATGCATAGCGATGCATGACATGACAAGTAGCGGTGCTAGGGGTGCCCTAACGCGGTAAGAGGTGGTACCGGTGAAGGGGGGAAACATTCGGGAAAATATCCCTGGTGTTTCGCGTTTTCGGACAAATGAACCGGAGGGGGGAAGTTGCGTGCTCGCTATGCTAGGGATGCATGGCGGACGAACGGGCTGCGTATCCGAATCCGTCTCGTCATTCTGAGCAACTTTCATGTACAAAGTTTTTCCATCCGAGCTACGGTTTATTTTATATTAATTTTTATAAAAGATTTAAAATATTTTTAGAATTTATTTAATTTATTTAATTTAACATTATCCAGAATAGTGTTTGCTGATGTCAGCATGACGTCAGCATTGACCTGGTCAACCTGACAGGTAGGTCCCGCATGTCATACACTGCTTACTTTAATTAGGGTTTAGCTAATTAATTACTGTTTAATTAAATTAACTTATTAATTAGATTAATTAACTTCATTAATCGACTAATTAATTAATTGTTAATTTAATTAATTCTTTTTCTTTTTCTTTTTCTTTTTTATAAAAATGTTCTGGGGGCAGGGCCCCCATGTCATAGGCACACGGGGCCTAACGGGCGCCGCTTAGCGGGCGCGGGCGCTGGGCAATGGATCAGGCGCTGGGCGTGGGCGCCTGAGGCCATCGGGGGTGAGGCTGGCGGGTTGCCACCGGCCATCGCACGAGCGGCGGTATGGCATGGGGGCCAAGGCGACGCGCTGGTGTCGGCCATGGCGCGGCCAACAGGGGGTGCGGGAGGCGCTGCAACGGCGGTGACTGGCGAAGCAGGGGGCCACGGGGAGGTAGCTGTGGTGGCCGAAAATGGCATGGCAGCTTCGCGAGCACGGGGAGGGGCTGGACGCGGCGAGCACGACGGCCGGTAGGGCGCGCACGCAGGACGGGGGTGGCCGCAGGAACAAGCAGCGCCAGCGGAGGCAAGCAGCAGGGGGAGGCGACACGGTCAAGCAGTGGGCCGCGGCATGGGCGGAGAGGTGGGGCGTCGCGGCGCACGGCTAGACGGGGAGGTGGACGGTGAAGGCGAGGGGCGGTTCGCGCAGCGGGAGCAGTATGGGCTGCGGCGAGCGAGGCCAGGTGCGGCGTGGCGCGGCGCGGTAGGGCGACGGTGGCGCGAAGTTGCAGTAGCAGTTGTGCCGCAGCGGCAGGAGGAGGATGCTAGGGGTTGGAGCGCGGCGTAAGGGGCTGCGGGCGCGGGGCGCATGAGAGCTCGGGCGGTGCGCGTGCAGGGAGAGGACGAGGCCAGGGCCTCACCGAGTGGTGTAGGGACGAGGGCAGCGGGGCGCGAGGTGGAGGTTGGGGACAACGGGTGTAGAGGAGGAAATCCGGTGAGGGAAGCTCCGGGCGGCAGCGTCCTGGCGCGGGCGGCGGACGGCGCGGTGGGATCGATCCCGATCCAATCTGGATCAGGAGGGGGAAAGTGGGGCGACGGGGGAGTGGTGCGTGGGGGTTAGGGTTTCGGGGGCGTGGGAGGTTATGGGGATGGCCGGTTGGGCCTGAGGGGCAGTGGGCTGGCCAGCAGCTGGGCCGGCTGCCTAGTGGGAGGAGGGTTCTGTTTTTTTTTGTCTTTTGTTTTTCTGTTTTTATTCTTTGTCTTTTATCTATTTTCGTTTATTGTTTTAATTCAACTTAGGGCATTTAAGTTTTATAAATTTGTGTTTTCTTTACTATAATTACCTATGCCATTTTTGGCACGCTCCGAACATTTTTGTTTTAATTTTTGAAAACTTTTATTATTTAACTTTATTTTAAATTTGAAGTTGAATCGGTTTTGAACTAACGGTAGATTAGCAACAGTAACCGTGGTGACGTGGCACCATTTGCGTGGAATTACTATAGCTTGATTACCCGGGCGTTACAAAACTCCTCCACTACAAGAAATCTCGTCCCGAGATTTAGGAGGTAGAAGGAAACAGTGCGGGTTATTCATCACGCAGGCGGTCCTCGCGTTCCCAAGTGGCTTCATCTTCAGAGTGAGGCGACCATTGGACCTTGAGGAACTTGATCGCTTTCTGACGTGTGCGGTGTTCAGCTTGGTCGAGAATGCGGACCGGATGCTCTTTATAGGAGAGGTCCTGTTGCAATTCGAGCACTTCTTGATCCACTGCTCGGATTGGATCCTTGAAGCAACGACGGAGCTATGACACGTGGAACACATCGTGAACCTGAGAAAGGTTCGGCGAAATCTCCAGTTGATATGCCACTTTTCCACGCCTTTCGAGAATAGTGAATGGGCCAATAGAGCAAGGAGCTAGCTTGGCCTTGATCCCGAAGCGGTGAGCACCCTTCATTGGTGTAACTCGAAGATAAGCCTTTTCGCCAGGTTGATAGACCATGTCTTTGTGATGACGGTCATACTGACTTTTCGGACGTGACTGAGCAGTCTTGAGATTCTCGCGAATGATGCGGACTTGTTCTTCGGCCTATTGGATAATGTCTGGACCAAAGAGTGGATGTTCCCCAGTTTCTGACCAGTTCAGAGGGGTCCGATACTTTCGTCCATATAGCACTTCGAAGGGGGACATCTTCAGACTAGCTTGATAGCTATTATTATAAGAGAACTCGGCATATGGAAGAGATTCCTCCCATTTCTTGCCGAAGGAATTTACGCATGCTCGAAGCATGTCTTCGAGAACTTGGTTGACACGTTCAACCTGCCCTTGCGACTGAGGATGAAACGCAGTACTGAACGACAGATGAGTTCCCATAGCTTCTTGGAAACTTACCCAGAATCTTGAAGTAAACAAGATGCCACGATCTGTATTGATAACCAGTGGAATACCGTGAAGTGAAACAATTCTGGACATGTAGAGAGTTGCAAGCTGACTTGCAGTGATTGTTTCTTTGACCGCCAGAAAATGTGCAACTTTAGAAAGCCGGTCAATGATGACAAGAATAGCATCATTACCTTTCTGCGATTTGGGAAATCCAGTGACGAAATCCATTTCAACATGGTCCCATTTCCATTCAGGAATAGAGATAGGTTGCAGAGTTCCAACAAGCCTTTAATGTTCAGCTTTGATAGGACGATAAACGTCACACTCAGCAACATATCGAGCAATGTCTTGCTTCATATTAGACCACCAGAATCTTTGATGGATGTCCTGGTACATCTTTGTACTACCGGGATGAATAGACAAAGGCGTATCCTGAGCTGCTACCTCTTGAGCACTGCGTTGGATTTCCCCGAAGAGGAGAGGATGATGCAGCAAAGTAGCGTAAGTATTTCCCTCAGTTTTGAGAACCAAGGTATCAATCTAGTAGGAGGATACACGCGAGTCCCTCGTACCTACACAAAAACAATAGCTCAATGCAACCAACGCGCTTAGGGGTTGTCAATCCCTTCACGGTCACTTACGAAAGTGAGATCTGATAGAGATGATAAATAATATTTTTGGTATTTTTGGTATAGAGATGCAAAGTGAAAAGTAAAAGCAAAACAATAATAAAGTGATGGAGATTGATATGATAAGAAAGAGACCTGGGGGCCATAGGTTTCACTAGTGGCTTCTCTCAAGAGCATAAGTATTCTACGGTGGGTGAACAAATTACTGTTGAGAAATTGACAGAATTGAGCATAGTTATGAGAATATCTAGGTATGATCATGTATATAGGCATCACGTCCGAGACAAGTAGACCGACTCCTGCCTGCATCTACTACTATTACTCCACTCATCGACCGCTATCCAGTATGCATCTAGAGTATTAAGTTAAAAACAGAGTAATGCCTTAAGCAAGATGACATGATGTAGAGGGATAGTTTCATGCAATATGATAAAAAACCCATCTTGTTATCCTCGATGGCAACAATATAATACGTGCCTTGCTGCCCCTTCTGTCACTGGGAAAGGACACCGCAAGATCGAACCCAAAGCTAAGAACTTCTCCCATGGCAAGAAAAACCAATCTAGTAGGCCAAACCAAACTGATAATTCGAAGAGACTTGCAAAGATAACCAATCATACATAAAAGAATTTAGAGAAGATTCAAATATTATTCATAGATAGACTTGATCATAAACCCACAATTCATCGGTCTCAACAAACACACCGCAAAAAGAAGATTACATCGAATAGATCTCCACAAGAGAGGGGAGAACATTGTATTGAGATCCAAAAAGAGAGAAGAAGCCATCTAGCTACTAACTATGGACCCGTAGGTCTGAAATAAACTACTCACACTTCATCGGAGGGGCTTGGATGATGATGTAGAAGCCCTCCGAGATCGACGCCCCCTCCGGCGGAGCTCCGGAACAGGCCCCAAGATGGGATCTCGTGGATACAGAAAGTTGCGGCGGTGGAATTAGGTTTTTGGCTCCGTCCCCGATCGTTTGGGGATACATGGATATATATGGGAGGAAGAAGTACGTCGATGGAGCTTCGAGGGGCCCATGAGGCACGGGGCGCGCCCTAGGGGGGCGCCCTCCACCCTCGTGACCGCCTCGTGGTTTCTTGACGGAGGGTCCAAGTCTCCCGGATCTTATCTGATGAGAAAATCACGTTTCCGAAGGTTTCATTCCGTTTGGACTCCGTTTGATATTCTATTTCTCCGAAACACTGAAATAGGCAAAAACAGTAATTCTGGGCTGGGCCTCTGGTTAATAGGTTAGTCCGAAAAATAATATAAAAGTGGAAAATAAAGCCCAATATAGTCCAAAACAGTAGATAATATAGCATGGAGCAATCAAAAATTATAGATATGTTGGAGACGTATCAAGCATCCCCAAGCTTAATTCCTGCTCGTCCTCGAGTAGGTAAATGATAAAAAGAGAATTTTTGATGCAGAGTGCTACTTGGCATAATTCTAATGTAATTTTTCTTAATTGTGTATGAATATTCAGATCTGAAATATTCAAGACAAAAGTTCATATTGACATAAAAATGATAATACTTCAAGCATACTAACTAAGCAATTATGTCTTCTCAAAATAACATGGCCAAAGAAAGTTCATCCCTACAAAATCATATAGTTTAGTCATGTTTCATTTTCGTCACACAAGAATGCTCTCATCATGCACAACCCCGATGACAAGCCAAGCAATTGTTTCATACTTTAGTAATCTCAAACCTATAAACTTTCACGCAATATATGAGCGCGAGCCATGGACATAGCACTATGGGTGGAATAGAATATAATGAAGGGGGTTATGTGGAGAAGACAAAAAAAGTAGAAAGTCTCACATCAACGAGGCTAATCAATGGGCTATGGAGATGCCCACCGATTGATGTTAATGCAAGGAGTAGGGATTTCCATGCAACGGAGGCACTAGAGCTATAAATGTATGAAAGCTCAACAAAAGAAACTAAGTGGGTGTGCATCCAACTTGCTTGCTCACGAAGACCTAGGGCACTTGAGGAGGACCATTCTTGGAATATACAAGCCAAGTTCTATAATGAAAAATTCCCACTAGTATATGAAAGTGATAACATGAGAGACTCTCTACTATGAAGATCATGGTGCTACTTTGAAGCACAAGTGTGGTAAAAGGATAGTAACATTGTCCCTTCTCTCTTTTCTCTCATTTTTTGGGCCTTTTTTATGGCCTTTCTCTTTTTTTGGGGCCTTCTCTTTTTTATTCCTCACTTGGGACAATGCTCTAATAATGATGATCATCACACTTCTATTTATTTACAACTCAATGATTACAACTCGATACTAGAACAAAGATGACTCTATATGAATGCCTCTGGCGGTGTACCATTATATGCAATGAACCAAAAGTGACATGTATGAAAGAATTATGAACGGTGGCTTTGCCACAAATACTATGTCAACTACATGATCATGCTAAGCAATATGACAATGATGAATGTGTCATGATGAACGGAATGATGGAAAGTTGCATGGCAATATATCTCGTAATGGCTATGGAAATGCCATAATAGGTAGGTATGGTGGCTGTTTTGAGGAAGATATAAGGAGGTTTATGTGTGAAAGAGCGTATCATATCACGGGGTTTGGATGCACCGGTGAAGTTTGCGCCAACTTTTAATGTGAGAAGGGCAATGCACGGTACCGAAGAGGCTAGCAAGGATGGAAGGGTGAGAGTGCGTATAATCCATGGACTCAACATTAGTCATAAAGAACTCACATACTTATTGCAAAAATCTACAAGTCATCAAAAACCTTGGCACTACGCACATGCTCCTATGGGGATAGATTGGTAGGAAAAGACCATCGCTCGTCCCCGACCGCCACTCATAAGGAAGACAATCAAATAACACCTCATGTTTCAAATTTGTTGCATAACATTTACCATACGTGCATGCTACGGGACTTGCAAACTTCAACACAAGTATTTCTCTATTTCACAACTACTCAACTAGCATGACTTTGATATTATTACCTCCATATCTCAAAACAATCATCAAGCATCAAACTTTTCTTAGTATTCAACACACTCATAAGAAATTTATTATTAATCTTGCATACCAAGCATATTAGGATTTTAAGCAAATTACCATGCTAATAAGACTCTCAAAATAATCTAAGTGAAGCATGAGAGATCAATAGTTTCTATAAAACAAATCCACCACCGTGCTCTAAAAAATATAAGTGCAGCACTAGAGAAAAACTATAAAACTCAAAAGATATAAGTGAAGCACATAGAATAAAACTATAGAGCTCAAAAGATATAAGTGAAGCACATAGAGTATTCTAACAAATTCCAAATCATGTATGGCTCTCTTAAAAGGTGTGTACAGCAAGGATGATTGTGGTAGACTAACAAGAAAATACTCAAATCATAAAAGACGCTCCAAGCAAAACACATATCATGTGGTGAATAAAAATATAGTTCCAAAAACAGGGCAAAAAATGAAGACTCCCACCTCCCACCACCGACCTAAACCCTAGCCGCCCTCCACGCCGGCGATCTCCACGTTCAACCGTGGGGCAGGATTTTTGATCCGCTCATTCGCTCCGGCATCCTTTCCTCTTTCCTTTGGTTATCATCTTCATGGCGGTGCATGCATCCATCTCGCTTGGGTTGGATTTTTTTCCCCGGAATGGCCTTTTCTCAGGAGATCTGGCACTCTTTTTGGAGGACGGTGCATCCTACGGAACGATCTGGCCACTTCATCATGGTGGTCTCTTTTGCTCGGAGTTCCTTCCGACTGGATGAGGATAATGTTGGTCTCTCTCTTGAAGCTGCTCTTGGAGGGTATTGTTCTTCACTTAAGGTATCTTGCCTACGAGACCGTGTATTCTCCTTTCATGTCTTGCAAGGATGTTGGATTTTTCATTCTGCACCAAAGATCCTTTGTGTGCGACCATTTTAAGTGTTTCTTTCATCTTTGGGGACGTGGGGGTCCTGATTGGGAGCAAGAGTTTAAGCGTTGGCAATTAGAGTGTCAACAGGAATGGATCTTGGTTAGTCCCTCAAAGGCTAGAGCCAAAGTAGGGTTGTTAGCCATGAAAAAACCTCCGGCCAAATCATCTCCTAAAACCTCTTTGGGTGCCAAGAAGAAGCTTAGGTTTGCCACCTTCATTAACTATGAGGCGTCCAAAGGTTATCGTTATCCTACCTCCTCTCAAGATTGTTTAACTGTTCGGGAGGCTGGTTATGTGGTTAATTCTGATGAGGAGCCTTCCTCGCCGGAGATACACACCCCCTCGCCGCCGGTGGCCATCAAATTTGGATCTTTGCCACCTTCTCCGGAATCTCCGCGTTTGGTTCCTTCTTCGTCCGGATCTTCAGGGATTTTGAAAGTTATTGTTCGGCCAAAGTTCTCGGGTTCAAAAGATTTTCCTATTGATCTAGATAACGCTGGCCCACCTAGCCCTGACACCATGGGCCCAAATACTGTCAATGCCCCAATCAACGTATCTGATGATGATTCTATTGATGCTGGACCTCAGGCTGCTCATATTCCATCCCCACGGGATATTGTTTCCGATCTGCAGAGTTTTGATGAGATGATTGAAGACCTCGCTGCCAAGTTTTGGGACTGTCAGCATTGTTTGGGTATGGCCCACACTTCAGCGACCTGCACAAATTTGGTCCGGTGCCGCAAGTGCTTTAGGTCTGGTCACATTAAAAAAGATTGCGTCCGCCGGCCGCCCGAGTCATCCATCTGGGTGCCCAAAGTCCCATCGCCAGGTTTCGTTTCTCGCACCCGAACAGAGCAGCTGGCCTCTCCGCCTTCCAATCCATCGCCGCCCCCAAAAAACCCCAATCTGCTACTTCTTCATTGCCGTCGCCGACTACATTGCAACCCCCTAGAGTCTCTCCGCCTGATCTCTCAATGGCGGTCTATGCTCTCGACCCACGGCGTTTTCTTCCGGCCAGCTACGACATCATCGACGGTGGTGGAGACAGACTGCCGCGCACCTACTTCACCTCTCAGCAGCCGCCCCCACGCATGCATGAGCAGTTCATGGTGGCCATCGCTGAGCCAGTGCCACCCGCTCATCTGGTGGCCATCAGGCGGGAACAGGTGTTGCACTTCATCACCCAGACCCTGCAAGTTCTGGTACGTTCTGCTCAGCCATGGGTTCATGGAGTTAGCATGTTTGAGATGGATGACCCAGTCATCCGTGGATCCTTTACCTTGCATCCGCCTTTTCCTTTGGGCCTAGACGAGGAGGGAGAAGAGTTCTTTGTCAGATTTATTCCGCATGATCATGGAGAGGGGTTTCGTGCACTGCATGGATATCGTACGGGCTGGCTTATGCTCATTGGAATCCCTTTGGATTATTGGAACACGCAGGGACTTGCTGATGTGGTCGGGACTTTTGGTCAGTTTCATTATTGGAACCACACCGACCGTCGACGCGCCCGCTCCCTTGTCCGCACTTCTTTTCCGGATAATGCTCTAGTTCCTCGCGATGTGGTTTTCCACGAGTTCGCTAATTGGGGTGGTACGATTGTGTCTTGGATGTCTGCATGCTATATACTGTCTGCTGAGTTTGCTGAAGCCATGATTGGGGCAGATGAGGATCCGATGCCGTTGGATGGCAATCCACATCCGATGCCTGGAGAAAACCCCCCGCAACCTTTTTGGGCTATGCCACCTTACCCAGCTTTAGGGTGGAATGCCGTCCCGCCACATCATCAGCCAGTTCAGCAAGGATTCAATGGTTGGGAACCGAATGTTCAGCAGGATGAGGGCTCGGGTGCTTGGGAAGATCAAGCTCAGAATCAGCCTGTGGATGATAATCAGGACGCCGCGCAGAATGAGGAAGAGGTTGAACAGAACTCCATGGTAATGGACGCGCCTTCTTTTGGTTCCTCTGGCTCTGTGGCAATGAATGACCATCAGGGTCTCAATTTGGAGGTCCAGCAGCAATTGCACCAGCCTGTGGTTGACCCAATTCAGTTGGGCATTGTGCGTGTAGTTTATGGGCCGGTTCTGCCGCCACAGATGATCTGGGAACGAATTTTCCGTATGATGTTACCTGAGATTGTTACTGCACGGATCCCCTGCTCTCTTTCTTTGTCGGTGCTCCCACCTTTTGTCTTGCCCAGACACTTTTGGCCATGGGTGATTTAGCTGGAATTTATCAATCAGATGGCAGCTGCTGGTTTCTTCTCGTCGGCCCGGTGCGCTCCCAAGAATAGGTCTTCAGTTATAATTGCGCTGCTACAGCCGCAGTCACTTACCATGACAGAACCAGAGCAGTCTACTCAGGAGGTACAACACGTGGAGGAGCAGCCGCCCAGCCAGGATATTTCTTCGGGGGATTTTCAGTTCCAGGCTTAGACACCTCCTATCCTTGGGAAGCGAACATCCAGCAGATCATGCAAGGCTGCCCAGTTGGTTGCTGTAGAGCCAGACTTCTCCACCAGACAGGTAACTCGGAGCTGCGCCAAGGCGACAGGTTTCAAGCCCATCTCTGCCATCCCGATGAGGACTTCAAGCCTACGTCGACCGCGGGCTAAGAAGCCACGCCTCCCTGTGCCGGAGCCGAACAAAGATGGAGTTTCGCTTCCACCTCCGACGCCTATTCCTACTCTGCAGTTGCTGGGTGAGGCGCTGCAAATCCCTCCTGAAGATCTTACGGTGGCCAAGCTTATGGCGGGCCCGGAGTTTGATGAATCGACCAAGCCTCCCAATGATGATTGATCTTGTTTATTTTGGATGGGGATGGGTTCAGAGACCTCGTTTCTTTTGGGTCATTATTATTCTGGACTTATGTGTGTTGGGTCTATCTGTCGTTTGGGTGAACTTTGTTATGCTCTGTTACTCATTCTGTTATGCAGTTATGAGTTTACTATGCTTTTATTACTGCATTTATGGATCATACATCTTATTGTAATTGGCGAGTGTTGTGCTGGAATGTGCGTGGCCTGAACTCTGAGGACAGGCAACGGGATGTCAGGGCTAAAATTGAAGAGAGCAAATGTTCTATCATATGTCTGCAAGAAACTAAGGTCGAGCATTTTGATCAGAGATCGATACGTGCTTTTTGTCCACGTAGGTTCGATTGATTTGCATTTTCCCCTTCTGTGGGAGCCTCAGGTGGTATACTGGTTATTTGGAATTCAGCAGTTTTTAGTGGCACTCTGGTTGAGGTACAACGCTTTGGCCTAGTTATATCTTTCAAGTTTGTGCATAATTCTGAAACTTGGACTTTGGTGTCTGTCTATGGCCCATGCCATGGGCCACAACGGGATGATTTTTTCAATGGTTGTATAACCTTCCTATACCTCTGGATCAAAACTGGCTCTTACTTGGAGATTTCAATTTTATCCGTTCTTTGGATAATAGGAATAGGCCTGGGGGAGATGTTAATGATATTTTTTTGTTCAATGAGATCATCGGCCATCTAGGTTTGCTTGAGTTACCACTGAAAGGCAGAGCCTACACCTAGTCTAATATGCAGGAACAGCCTCTTTTGGAGAAGCTGGATTGGTTTTTTACTACTGTTGACTGGATATCTGCTTATCCGAATATAGTAGTATTTCCTTTGGCTAAAACCTCCTCCGATCATGTGCCTTGTGTTGTGTCAATCGATACCACTATTCCAAAGTCGAAGATCTTCCGCTTTGAGAATTTTTGGGTGGAAATGCCAGGTTTTCTTGACTGTGTTAAGACCTCTTGGGAGGAGCCCGTTGCTGTGGGCTTATCTGCACCTGCCACTTTGTCTGTTAAATTCAAGAGGTTGAGACTTGCACTCAAGAAGTGGAGCACTAATATTTCCTCCTTAAAAAGGTTGGCCACTAAATGTTCAGAGGTGGTTTTGTATTTTGATAACCTTGAGGAACTCAGACCCCTGACCAGACCTGAGTTCAACTTCAGGAAAAGGGTCAAGCTTCAGTACGAACGCGTACTAAAACTGCATCATATATATTGGAAGCAGAGGTGCACCATCAAATATATCATGGTGGGGGATGAAAACTCCAAGTTCTTTCATGCTATGGCCTCAGAGAGGCTTAGACGAAACACGATCTCCTCGTTGCAGAGAGAGGATGGCTTTGTTATCAGTGATCATGACCAAATGGCAGGAATTTTATGGAACTCCTTTAAGTCCAGAATGGGCCAAGCGCAGGGTATCTCCATGGGTTTTGATCTCTCCTCTCTGATTGCCCCTGTCTTGGGCCTTGAGGAATTGGATGCTCCCTTTTCTGATGACGAGATTTCTGCGGTACTTAAAGATCTGCCTACTAATCGGGCACCTCGACCTGATGGGTTTAACGGTATGTTTGTCAAGAAATGTTGGACTATTATTGAGACAGATTTCAGAAAGTTAGTTAAGGACTTTTTTGAGGGGAGGATCAGCTTGCAGAATATCAATTCTTCCTTCATCACCCTCATCCCCAAAATGTTGACGCCAATGGGCCCTAATGATTTCAGGCCTATTTCCTTAACTAATACCTGCCTCAAATTCCTCACCAAACTGTTGGCCAATCGACTGCAAAAGGTAATCCTCAAGTGCATACACAAGAACCAATATGGTTTTTTGAAACATCGGTCTATTCAGGATTGTTTGGCATGGGCGTTTCAGTACATCTATCAGTGTAAGCAATCAAAGAAACCAATCATACTCTTAAAGTTAGATTTTGCTAAGGCTTTTGATACTGTTGAGCATGAGGCCATTCTGGCTCTGCTTATGGCAAAAGGTTTTCCCCCCAAATGTATTGGTTGGGTCAAGGAAATTTTGTCCTCTGATGACTCTCAGGTACTTCTTAATGGCATCCCTGGCAATCACTTTAAGTGTAAGCGTGGGGTTAGGCAAGGGGACCCTTTTTCTCCATTGCTTTTTGTTTTGGCAGCAGACCTGTTGCAGTCGGTTGTTAACAAGATGTTGCTGTATGGTACTCTCTCTCTGCCGATTGATTGCAATGACAAGGATTTTCCAATAATCCAGTATGCTAATGATACTATCATGCTACTCCCTGCGGATGAAGCCCAGCTCCTAGCCCTCAGAGCTATGTTGCAGGTTTTTGCTGAACCGACTGGTCTTAGAGTAAACTTTGCTAAGTCCATGATGGTACCTATTAATTTCCCTAAAGCTGAGGCTCTTCGGCTTTCTCAGGTCTTTCAATGTACTCTAGGATCACTGCCATTCACCTATCTTGGCCTCCCCTTGGGAACGACCAAGCCCACGATCCTTGATCTGATGCCCTTGGTGGATTCACTTGAGAGGCGTTTGACTGCAAGTTCAGCTATGTTGAACCAAGGTTGCAGACTCCAGTTGCTGAGATCGGTTCTTTCGTCCATGCCTATATACTTCCTCTGCTCCCTATCCATTCCACCTGGCATCATCAAGCAATTAGAGCGGATTATGCGCCAATGTCTTTGGAGAGGAAACTCTGATACACCGAGGCAATCCCTTGCAGCGTGGGATATGGTTTGTAGACCCAAGGAAAAAGGAGGATTGGGGGTCATCAACTTGCAGCTTCAGAACCAAGGGCTCCTCATTAAACACTTACATAAATTCTACAATAAAGCGGATATACCCTGGGTATCCTTGTTGTGGGATTCATACTATGATGGAGTTGTCCCTGATGCCACTGTTCTTTGTGGCTCCTTTTGGTGGAAGGATATTTTTAAGTTAGCTGATAATTACAGAGCTGTTGCCTCTGTTTCAGTTAACAAAGGGGACTCGGTTTTGTTCTGGTCTGATGCTTGGAATTTGGGTGGTTCAACCATGCCTTTGAGACATAGATTGCCTCGGTTGTTCTCTTATGCTTTGGATGATAAGATTTCTGTGGAAGATTTCATTGACAGTCACGATAGGGCCTCTTTCTTTCAGTTGCCTATTTCCCACCAGGCTGCTACTGAACTTGATTCGCTCACTGTCTGGGTGAACAATTTGGATAGGGACCCGTTGGCTAATGATGTTTGGTCTTGGGTAGGACCCACGGGAGCTTACACTTCAAAGATCTACTACACCATCATGCACTCTCATATGGTCACCATTCAGCCTTGCAAATGGTTATGGAGTAGTCGATGTACGCTAAAAATCAAGGTTTTTGCTTGGCTCCTATTCTTTGACAGACTCAACACCAAGGACCTGCTGGTGAGGAGGCACTGGCGGGCTGGGGATGCTGATAATCTTTGTATGTTGTGCCACCAGCATATTTATGAGGATTGTCAACACCTGTTTTTTTCCTGTAACTTCAGTATGAGGATCTGGACTTATTTGCAGATTGACTGGTTTGGTGGTTCTAATGTCCATCAATGCATTTCTTTGGCCAGACAAAGATTTGCTAAATGCTTTTTCTTTGAGGTGGTGTTCACAGCAGCTTGGAACATTTGGATTCTTCGGAATGGAAGGACTTTCAGAGGGGAACGGCCTACGTTTAGTGCTTGGCGTTGTAAATTTGTACATGACCTAACTTTGCTTTATCATAGAGTTAAGGCTCATGTTAGACCCCTCCTCCTAGCCTGGTTGGAAGGGTTACCTTGAGTTCTCCTTTGTATAGGTAGGTTTAGGTAAGTTTGCCTCCCTTGGATCTCTTTTGTTTCTTTCTGTATATAGTTAACTTGTACTGGACTATTGCTTCATTTGGAATAAACGACTGTGAGGTTGTGCCTTGCAGTAGTTAGTCAAAAAAAATATAGCTCCAAGTAAAGTTACCGATAGAAGTAGACGAAAGACGGGATGCCTTCCGGGGCATCCCCAAGCTTTGGCTTTTAGGTGTCCTTAGATTATCTTGGGGGTGCCATGGGCATCCCCAAGCTTAGGCTCTTGCCACTCCTTGTTACATAATCCATCAAATCTTTACCCAAAACTTGAAAACTTCACAACACAAAACTTAAAGTAGAAAATCTCGTGAGCTCCGTTAGCGAAAGAAAACAAAAGATCACTTCAAGGTACTGTAATGAACTCATTCTTTATTTATATTGGTGTTAAACCTACTATATTCCAACTTATCTATGGATTATAAACTATTTTACTAGCCATAGATTCATCAAAATAAACAAAAAACACACGAAAAACAGAATCTGTCAAAAATAGAACAGTCTGTAGTAATCTGTAGCTAACGCAAGTTTTGGAACCCCAAAAATTCTAAAAGAAATTTCTGGACGTGAGGAATTTATCTATTAATCATCTGAAAAATTAATTAACTAAATAGCACTTTCCAAATAAAAATAGCAGCAATTCTCGTGAGCGCTAAAGTTTCTGTTTTTTACAGCAAGATTAAAAATACTTTCCCCAAGTCTACTTGGCACAAACACTAATTAAACACAAAAAAACACAACCAAAACATAGGCTAGATAAATTATTTATTACTAAGCAGGAGCAAAAATCAATTAATAAAAACAAAATTGGGTTGCCTCCCAACAAGCACTATCGTTTAACGCCCCTAGCTAGGCATAACAAGCAAGAATAGATCTAGGTATTGCCATCTTTGGTAGGCAATCCATAAGTGGCTCTCATGATAGATTCATATGGTAATTTAATTTTATTTCTATGGAAGTATTCCATGCCCTTTTTTAATGGAAATTGGAATCTAATATTCCCTTCCTTCATACCAATAATTGCACCAACCGTTCTAAGGAAAGGTCTACCGAGAATAACAGTGCAAGAAGGATTGCAATCTATATCAAGAACGATAAAATCTACGGGCACATAATTCATATTTGCAACAATAAGAACATCATTAATTCTTCCCATAGGTTTCTTAATAGTGGAATCTGCAAGATGCAAGTTTAGAGAGCAATCATCAAAATCTAGCAAATCTAGCAAATCACACAAAGTTTTGGGAATAGTAGAGACGCTAGCACCCAAATCACACAAAGCATAAAACTCACAATCTTTAATTTTAATTTTAATAGTAGGTTCCCACTCATCATAAAGTTTTCTAGGGATAGAAACTTTCAACTCAAGTTTTTCTTCATAAGATTGCATCAAGGCATCAACGATATGTTCGGTAAAGGCTTTATTTTGACTATAAGCATGAGGAGATTTTAGCAAGGATTGCAACAAGGAAATACAATCAATCAAAGAGAAATTTTCATAATTAAATTCCTTGAAATCTAATATAGTGGGTTTAGCATCATCTAGGGTTTTATTTCTTTTAATCCCACTTTTATCAATTTCACCATCAAGATCTAAATACTCCGAATTTTTAGAACGCCTTCTAGGTAAAGGTGGATCATATTCAGTCCCATCATTGTCATGATTAATATTGCAAAAACAAAGATTTAATAGGGGACACATCAATAACTTTTAGATCTTCATCATTATTTTCATAGGAACTAGAAGAACACGCTTTAATAAAGGCATCTTTCATAGCACGCGTCCTAGCGGTTCTTTCTTTGCACTCATCAATGGAAATTCTCATGGATTTGAGAGACTCATTGATATCATGCTTAGGAGGAATAGATCTAAGCTTTAAAGAATCAACATCAAGAGAAATTCTATCAACATTGCTAGCCAAATCATCAACCTTAAGCAATTTTTCTTCAATCATAGCATTAAAATTCTTTTGTGAAGAAATAAATTCTTTAATATTAGATTCAAAATCAGAGGGCATCTTATTATAATTTCCATAAGAATTGTTGTAGAAATTACCAAAATTACTAGAGGGATTACTAGGATAAGGCCTAGGATTGAAATTTCCTCTGTACATGTTGTTACCAAAATTGTTCCTACCAACAAAATTCACATCCATAGATTCGTTGTTATTCTCAATCAAAGTAGACAAGGGAATATCATTAGGATCAGAAGGAACACTCTTATTAGCAAATAATTTCATAAGTTCATCCATCTTTCCACTCAAAATATTAATTTCTTCTATCGCATGCACCTTTTTATTTGTAGATCTTTCAGTATGCCATTGAGAATAATTAACCATAATATTATCTAGGAGTTTAGTAGCATCTCCTAAAGTGATCTCCATAAAAGTGCCTCCCGCGGCCGAATCTAAAAGATTTCTAGAAGCAAAATTCAATCCGGCATAAAAATTTTGTATAATCATCCACAAATTCAAACCATGAGTAGGGAAATTACATATCAGTAATTTCATTCTCTCCCAAGCTTGTGCAACATGTTCATGATCAAGTTGCTTAAAATTCATAATATCGTTTCTAAGAGAGATGATCTTAGCGGGAGGAAAATACTTAGAGATAAAAGCATCTTTGCACTTGTTCCATGAATCAATACTATTTTGGGGCAAAGATGAAAACCAAGCTTTAGAACGATCTCTAAGCGAAAAAGGAAATAGCTCCAGTTTAACAATATCATTATCGACATCTTTCTTCTTTTGCATGTCACACAAATCAACAAAGCTATTAAGATGGGTAGCGGCATCTTCACTAGGAAGGCCGGAAAACGGATCTTTCATGACAAGATTCAACAAAGCAGTATTAATTTCAGAAGATTCAGCATCGGTAAGAGGAGCAATCGGAGTCCTAAGGAAATCATTATTGTTGGTATTGGTGAAGTCACACAATTTAGTATTATCTTGAGCCATCTCGACAAACAAGCAATCCAACACACGAGCAAACAAAAAGCAAACGGGAAAAAGAGGCAAATAGAGAGGGAGGATAGAGAGAGAGGGCGAATAAAACGGCAAGGGTGAAGTGGGGGAGAGGAAAACGAGAGGCAAATGGCAAATAATGTAATGCAGGAGATAGGGATTGTGATGGGTACTTGGTATGTTGACTTTTACGCAGACTCCCCGGCAACGGCGCCAGAAATTCTTCTTCCTACCTCTTGAGCACTGCATTGGATTTCCCCGAAGAGGAGAGGATGATGCAGCAAAGTAGCGTAAGTATTTCCCTCAGTTTTTGAGAACCAAGGTATAAATCCAGTAGGAGGCTACGCGCGAGTCCCTCGTACCTACACAAAAACAATAGCTCAACGCAACCAATGCGCTTAGGGGTTGTCAATCCCTTCACGGTCACTTACAAAAGTGAGATCTGATAGAGATGATAAATAATATTTTTGGTATTTTTGGTATAGAGATGCAAAGTGAAAAGTAAAAGCAAAGTAAAAGCAAAACAATAATAAAGTGATGGAGATTGATATGATAAGAAAGAGATCCGGGGGCCATAGGTTTCACTAGTGGCTTCTCTCAAGAGCATAAGTATTCTACGGTGGGTGAACAAATTACTATTGAGCAATTGATAGAATTGAGCATAGTTATGAGAATATATAGGTATGATCATGTATATAGGTATCACGTCCGAGACAAGTAGACCGACTCCTGCCTGCATCTACTACTATTACTCCACTCATCGACCGCTATCCAGCATGCATCTAGAGTAAAGTTAAAATAAAGTAACGCCTTAAGCAAGATGACATGATGTAGAGGGATAGTTTCATGCAATATGATAACAACCCCATCTTGTTATCCTCGATGGCAACAATACAATATGTGCCTTGCTGCCCCTTCTGTCACTGGGAAAGGACACCGCAAGATCGAACCCAAAGCTAAGCACTTCTCCCATGGCAAGAAAAACCAATCTAGTAGGCCAAACCAAACTGATAATTCGAAGAGACTTGCAAAGATAACCAATCATACATAAAAGAATTCAGAGAAGATTCAAATATTATTCATAGATAGACTTGATCATAAACCCACAATTCATCAGTCTCAACAAACACACCGCAAAAAGAAGATTACATCATATAGATCTCACAAGAGAGGGGGAGAACATTGTATTCAGATCCAAAAAGAGAGAAGAAGCCATCTAGCTACTAACTATGGACCAGTAGGTCTGAAATAAACTACTCACACTTCATCGGAGGGGCTTGGATGATGATGTAGAAGCCCTCCATGATCGATGCCCCCTCCGGCGGAGCTCCGGAATAGGCCTCAAGATGGTATCTCGTGGATACAGAAAGTTGAGGCGGTGGAATTAGGTTTTTGGCTCTGTCCCCGATCGTTTGGGGATACGTGGATATATATGGGAGGAAGAAGTACGTCGGTGGACCTTCGAGGGGGCCACGAGGCAGGGGGCGCGCACTAGGGGGGGCGCCCTTCACCCTCGTGACCGCCTCGTGGCTTTCTTGACGGAGGTTCCAAGTCTCCTGGATCTTATCTGATGAGAAAATCACGTTTCCGAAGGTTTCATTCCGTTTGGACTCCGTTTGATATTTTGTTTCTCCGAAACACTGAAATAGGCAAAAAACAGTAATTCTGGGCTGGGCCTCCGGTTAATAGGTTAGTCCCAAAATAATATAAAAGTGGAAAGTAAAGCCCAATATAGTCCAAAATAGTAGATAATATAGCATGGAGCAATCAAAAATTATAGATACGTTGGAGACGTATCATGAGCTTCTTTCATAACCTTTTTAGTCTGATCCAGGTTTTTCCTGGAACATGGTACCACTAGGCGGCCTTTGAAGTACAAGGTGCCATCATCAGCGATAGTGAAGAATGAGGGCTTTCCTTCTGCTAGATGGCGTTTAATCTTATGGACTTCAGAATCATAACCTTGAATAGTCTTTATACCATCTACGAGATCGGGTACGACAGCCAGGGTATTTAGAGAACCCTTAGTAACAACACGAAGATTCATCTTCTAGAACTCTGGGGGAGGGGGAGTGAGTGCACCAGGGGGAACAATATGAAGGTTCAACCTTTTGAATTCTTCAACAAGCGAGGGTTGAACTTTGTGAACCTGGAGGTGGTTGCAGTAAGACTTGCGGCTCAAGGCATCAGCCATTACATTAGCCTTGCTTGGGGTATAGGATATACCCACGTCAAAGTCTGCAATAGTCTCCATCCATCTCTATTGTCGGAGGTTCAGGTCTGGTTGAGTAAACAAATAGTTTAGACTTTGGTGGTCGGTGAAGATCTCGCAATGATTATCGAGAAGGTAATGTCACCACTGCTTCAAAGCATGAATGATAGCAGCAAGCTCGAGGTCGTGAACTGGGTAGTTTTCTTCATGAGGGTGTAGTTGACGAGAGGCATAAGCAATCACTCTGCGCTCTTGCATTAGGACATAGCCTAATCCCTGATGGGAAGCGTCGCAGTAAATGACGAAGTCCTTCTTAGTATCAGGTGGAGCAAGCACTGGGGCAGAAGTCAACTTGTCTTTGAGTGCCTGGAAACTTTCCTGACACTTGTCTGTCCATTGGAACTTGACGCCCTTATGCAATAGGTTAGTCAGAGGCCTAGCAATCCTGGAGAAGTTCTCGACGAATCGATGGCAATAGCTGGCGAGACCGAGAAAACTTCGGACTTGCTTGACATTCTTCGGAGGAGTCAAATCGAGAATAGCCTGGACTCATTCAGGGTTGATGGCAATACCATCCTTGGAGATGACGTGCCCAAGATAGGTTACTTCAGGGAGCCAAAATTCACACTTGGAATACTTAGCATACACTTGATGCTCTCGAAGCTTTTCCAGCACAAGACGAAGATGTTCAGCATGTTCTTCTTTGTTCTTGGAAAATACCAGGATATCATCCAGATAAACCACGACAAACTTGTCGAGGTAATCCATGAATATGTAGTTCATCAGACGAGAGAAAGTGGCTGGAGCATTCGTTAAGCCGAATGACATGACGGTGTACTCGTATGATCCATACCGAGTCACAAAGGCGGTTTTTGGGATATCCTCTTCACGAACACGGATCTGGTGGTAACTCAACCTCAATTCGAGTTTGGAGAACGCTGATGAGCCAGCCAGTTGATCATAAAGATCATTGATCCGAGGAAGAGGATATTTATTCTGAATGGTAGCTTGGTTTATAGGACGGTAGTCTTGGACTAATCGGTTCATCCCATCCTTCTTCTTAACAAAGAGAGAAGGTGCTCCCAAGGAGAGCAACTAGGGCGAATGAAACCTTTGACAAGAGATTTGTCGATTTCCTCCTTAAGCTCAATGAGTTCATGTGGCGGCATCTTGTAGGGTCGTTTGGCTACAGGGGTGGTGCCTGGTTTCAAGTCGATAATGAATTCGACAGCCCTAGCAGGGGGAATCCCTGGAAGTTCTTCCGGAAAGATGCCTTGGAATTCAAGAACGATGGGAATGTTTTCAATGCCCTCGAGTGGTGCAGCGTTCAAAGCATTCAAGGCATAAAGTCGTGCCTCGGTGTTCTGAACTAGATGAGCTTGGTAAGCAATTATTTCATCAGAAGGGTGTAGCAGATGGACGATCTTAGTGACGCAAACTATAGAAGCAGTATGCGCTTTCAACCAATCCATTCCCAGAATGATATCAATGCTACAGGACTTCAGTACGATGGGAGAGACAAGGAATTCCAGTCCTTCGATTTCAACGGGGACGTCGTTGCAAATCATGGAGGTCCGACATTGGCCCACGGGAGTGTGCACTAATAGCAAAGTGTTCATGTCCTCACATTTAATGTTGTGCAAGCATGCAAAATCTTCTGACATGAATGAATGCAATGCACCTGTATCAAATAAAATAGATGCTGGTACTGAATTTACGAGGAGTGTACCCATCACGGTAGCAGGCTAGTCTAGAACTTCATTGAGATCAACGTGGTTGGCATGAACGCGACCATAAGACCTGGCATTGTTGTTGCGAGGCTGGTTGCTTCCACGGCCAGCTGCTGGAAGGGCCAGTTGATTCTGGTTCTGAAAGCAGTTCCTGGCGAGGTGACCTGGTTGGCCACACTTGTAGCACAGACCATTATTGGGAGTGGGAACAGGAGCTTGGGGTGGTGGAGCTGGAAGCCTTGGCTGCCTAGTTGGTGGGGGAGGCAGACGTGGTGCAGCATAGGACTGCCTTGGAGAAGGTGTAGTTGGCTGGTACATGCTGTTGGGCATCCATATCCTACACTTCTGCGAGGACGGGCCCGAAGATGAGCTCGTGTCACGGTTGCGCCTGTGAGAGCTCTGGTGTTCCTGCAGACCAGTTTCGACATTGATGGCCTTGTTCACCAAGGTGGCGAAATCAGCAAAGTCGTGCACTAGAAGCGCGAGCTTGATGTCAGCTTGAAGGCCATCACGGAACTTCTACTGTCTGCGTGCATCAATGGCAATGTCTTCTTCAGCATGGTGGGACAGATCCAGAAACTCCCGCTGATAAGCTTCGACAGTTTTGTTGCCCTGGGTGAGGTTGTGGAACTCGCGCTTCTTCCGGTCCATGACTCCCTGAGGAATGAAACGGGTGCGGAAAGCAGCTTGGAAGTCTGGCCAGGTGATGATTGTTCCAACCAGCAGAGTACGCCTGTGACTATCCCACCATTGAGCAGCGGGTCCTTTCAGGAAGAAGGAAGCAAAGGTGACATAGCTGGCAGGGGCTACATCAGTAGACTCCATCTCATAGGTGATGTCACGGAGCTAGTCATCAGCATCCAAAGGCTGAGTTGAGCTGCGGTACACGGTTGGGTTGAGGCGCATGAAATCCTGCAAAGTCACTTGGGCTGGCTGCTAGTTCATATTGGGGCGAGGAAACTGAGCCATCATATTTTCCATGAACTGGCAGTTCAGCTCGAACTGTTGGATCATACCAGCCATGTACTCAGGCGGTGGTGGGGCATGGCCACCACAACCACGACCACCTGGTCTAACCATCCTGCTAATATATAACAGGGGTAGTTCAACATTGGGAATTTGCAAGGGCAAAAATCATTCATGATGAAACATGCATAATGAAAGGAACATGATAGATACTACATAGTAGTTGGCATATCTTACAAAAGAGATCATGTATAGAGTTCGGTACACAGAGTTCAGTACATAGGCTAAGAACATCATAGGCGGCATGCAGGCTCGCAGTGAATGCATCTAACACTAACAAGCAAGCCTACATCATTCCCAGGAGGAACTGTGGAGGTAGGCGTAGCCAGACAACTGGTAGTGACGTGACGGGAAGTCCTCCGTGTGAGTAGCCTGGGGTCCGCGGATACTCTGGTGCGGAACCCGATGTGTAGGTGGCAGGAGAGGACCAAGTGCGGGAGAGTAGCCTCCCACATCTGGCCAGCCGACACCCTGGGGCATCACGGTCCTGGCAGGGTAGATCGCAGAACGCGACAGATCACCAGATCAGACAGAGGGATGCAACAGCGTCAGAGCACGGTACAGGTGCTGACGGGTGGTGTACAACTCATGGCGAAGAGCTCGGTTAGCTCTGTCCAGGCCATCAGCATGCAGAACCAGATTCTGATGGTAGAAGGGCTCTCGGGTGACAGTGGAGTAGGCAGCAGTGTAGTATCCCTCCGCATCAACATCGGATGCGATAGCAATGTGCCTGAAGGGGAGGTGTCCAACTCCCGGTACTCTCCATGAAGACGTGTCAAAGCAGCATAAGCAGCATCATGGACCACCATGTCAATAGTCACTCCAACACCATGAGCAGTGTGCAGCACGGTAGTGGAGTCATACTCCCGAGAGTATAGGTGGACGATGGCACGGTACTGCTCCTAGTTGAAGTCCTGGTACTCCTCATAGACGGTGTACTCAGGGTACCAACGATAACCCAGATAGGTCATCATCTCAACCAAAACAGCAGGTGATCCTGAGGCACCAATGGCCGTCGTGTGGCGCATGACCTGTCTCGTGGGTTCCATCTGAAAACAAAGATGTTTCAAAGGAGTCAAATGACAGTGTGGATAATGTTCAATATACTACTCTAAAGAATAGCTAGGGCTTATCCAACTTTGGGGTGAACGTGGTCACGGGATCCTAATGTTAGAGTTAGTAAAATCGTTTAACCCGAGTAGAAGAGAGTTCGGAGTCCTAGAGTAAGGATCGAGGAGTAAAAGATCCTATAACCACCAAGATGGCGACATGGGCCCGTAAGGCACACATCCATGTTAGTAAAAAGTTTTGTAATGTCTAGACTCGACTTCGGCCAAGGAGTGTGGAAGGGGGATTCCTACAGGCAGTCGGATCTGATACCAACTTGTGACGCCCCCGATTTGACCGTACACTAATCATACACGCAAACATGTACGATCAAGATCAAGGACTCACGAGAAGATATCACAACACAACTCTACAAATAAAATAAGTCATACAAGCATCATATTACAAGCCAGGGCCTCGAGGGCTCAAATACAAGAGCTCGATCATAGACGAGTCAGTGGAAGCAACAATATCTGAGCACAGATATAAGTTAAACAAGTTTTCCTTAAGAAGGCTAGCACAAACTGGGATACAGATCGAAAGAGGCGCAGGCCTCCTGCCTGGGATCCTCCTAAACTACTCCTGGTCGTCGTCAGCGGGCTGCACGTAGTAGTAGGTACCTCCCGAGTAGTAGTAGTCGTCATCGACAGTGGCGTCTGGCTCCTGGGCTCCAACGTCTGGTCGCAGCAATCGAGTATAGAAAAGGGGGAAAGGGGGGAGCAAAGCAACCATGAGTACTCATCCAAAGTACTCGCAAGCAAGGAGCTACACTACATATGTATGCATTGGTATCAAATGGAAAAGGGGTATTATATGTGGACTGAACTGCAGAATGCCGGAATAAGAGGGGGATAGCTAGTCCTTTCAAAGACTACGCTTCTGGTAACCTCCATCTTCCAGCAGAAGAAGAGAGTGTAGATGGTAGGTTCACCAAGTAACATCGCATAATCTAGTGCCCAGTATGATGCATAACCTGTTGACCAACGCCGCTGCTGCCCAGTACGACTACGGTGTTGACGACCCCTCTCTCTTGCCGGAGCAACCAGGCAAGCCCCCCCCCATTGATCACCAGATATCACCTACTCTTCTCTATACTGCTTGCATTAGAGTAGTGTAGCATGTTACTGCTTTCCGTTAATCCTATCCTGATGCATAACCTGTCATTGTTGCTACAGCTGTTGATACCTTACCTGCAATCCTACATGCTTAGTATAGGTTGCTAGTAATTCATCAGTGGCCCTACATTCTAGTCCGTCTGCCATGCTATACTATCAGGCCGTGATCACTCGGGAGGTGATCACGGGTATATACTATATACTTTATACATAATACATGTGATGACTAAAAGACGGGTCGGCTCGTAGGAGTACCCACGAGTGGATCTTTGTGGCGAAGCGATAGGGCAGGTTGAGACCACCTAGGAGAGAGGTGGGCCTCGCCCTGGCCAGCGTTCGCGGTTATTTCAAGATAACACATTTAACGAGATCTTGGTATTTGATCTGAGTGTGGCTACTGGCCTATACGCACTAACCATCTATGCGGGGACAGTTATGGACACTCGATGTCGTGGTATCAGCCGAAGCCTTCGTGACGTCAGCGACTGAGCGGCGCGCGCCGAATTGGAACGTAAGCCTGCTCTTGTATTAAGGGGGCCAGTTCTGCTTCCGGACGCCCTCTCAACGTGCAGGTGTGCAATGGGCGATGGGCCCAGACCCCTGCGCCATAGGATTTAGACTGGCGTGTTGACCTCTCTGTTGTGCCTAGGTAGGGCTGCGACGTGTTGATCTTCCGAGGCCGGGCATGACCTAGGAAAGTATGTCCGGCCAAATGGGATCGAGTGTGTTGGGTTATGTGGTGCACCCCTGCAGGGAAGTTAATCTATTCGAATAGCCGTGATCTTCGGTAACAGGATGACTTGGAGTTGTACCTTGACCTTATGACAACTAGAACCGAATACTTAATAAAATACACCCTTCCAAGTGCCAGATACAACCGGTGATCGCTCTCTCACAGGGCGACGAGGGGAGGATCATCGGTTAGGATTATGCTACACGATACTACTTGGTGAACTTACCATCTACTATCTTCTCCTGATGCAAGATGGAGGTGACCAGAAGCGTAGTCTTCGATAAGGACTAGCTATCCTCCTCTTATTCCGGCATTTTGCAGTTCAGTCCACATATGATACCCTCATTCTATTTGATACCAATTCATACATATGTAGTGTAGCTCCTTGCTTGTGAGTACTTTGGTTGAGTACTCACGGTTGCTTTGCTCCCTCTTTTCCCCCCTTTCTATACCCGATTGCTGCGACTAGACGATGGAGCCCAGGAGCCAGACACCACTGTCGATGACGACTACTACTACTCGGGAGGTGCCTACTACTACATGCAGCCCGCTGACGACGACCAGGAGTAGTTTAGAAGGATCCCAGGCAGGAGGCATGCGCCTCTTTTGATCTGTATCCTAGTTTGTGCTAGCCTTCTTAAGGCAACTTGTTTAACTTATGTCTGTACTCAGATATTGTTGCTTCCGCTGACTCGTCTATGATCGAGCTCTTGTATTCGAGCCCTCGAGGCCCTGGCTTGTAATATGATGCTTGTATGACTTATTTTATTTGTAGAGTTGTGTTGTGGTATCTTCCTGTGAGTCCCTTATCTTCATCATACACGTTTGCGTGTATGATTAGTGTACGATTGAATCGGGGGCGTCACAAGTTGGTATCAGAGCCGACTGCCTGTAGGAATCCCCCTTCCACACTCCTTGGCCGTAGTCGAGTCTAGACATTGCAAAACTTTTACTAACATGGCTGTGCGGCCCATGGGCCCACGTCGCCATTGAGTGGTATTAGGATCTTTTATTCCTCGACCTATACTCTAGGACTCTGCCCTCTCTTCTATTTGGGTTTAAATGATTTTGCTAAAATCAAACTCTAGGTTCTCGTTACCACTTCCCGCCGGGGAGCCCCTTCATTACATATGATCGACTACTTCAACAGAACATTCTGACAATACTCTCCGATGTTTCCCCGAGACCCTTGTGCCCTTCGCCATTGCAATTCCATGCAACCGATATATCCCTATGGAAAGCTACACACACTTGTCATTCAAACAATCATTCCCCGTCGATCTTGTTATTACAAGATACCCCGATATTCTCTCTATTGTCCCGAGAATACTTTGTGCCTACTGCCTTGAAGTTCTTTGCCACATGAATACCCCTATGGATACTTTCTCGCACTTACCGAGTATCCACTAGTTCCCAGTTGTTCATGTGTTTCACAGAAGTCTTTGAAATACCATTCGATGTTCCAATCCTTAACAGCCCATTGTTCTTGAAATTCTTGCTTGCCTGCATTGTGGTTAATCCCATAAGTCTGGTAATCTTATTGTCATCCTTTGTCAATATCATTTTGAGGCCATTGATTCAATGTGTTGCGAATGCACGCAATCCTCAATTGGATAATAGAATTCATCCTTCTGGCTCAGACACATTTTAAACATGAGTTGGAGCTCGACCAATCAAATTGCCATTGACTGTATCCCTAAGGCTATTCAACTTATCCATCCTTAACCAGAAGCGTTTGCTTCTGATCCCTTGATTTGGAAATAATAATTCCTTTGCATTTGAGCTTTGAGTTAGTTAGTTGTTTTTATAATCTGATCTCCTTGCATTCTTTCTTCCTCTGGTTGAGTATCGATGCTCACATCACATCCCTTGTGGACCACTAGATCCTTTGTTGGATTTTATCCAACAACGTCCTTCATATTCAATCACTTTGGAAGTCTTTCCATGATACATAGTGCCATTGGTAAATTCTATTCCTTGATTTGACCAACCATGCTTTGCCTTCGAGCTAGTAATACTTACTCTCGAAGCTTGTGGTATATGTTTCCACGATACCCTAACGGGTTGAACCTATGCCTTCCTTAATATGTGTGAACTCGAAAGTTTTCACGAGTCATACTCTTCTGGTATTTTGCCAGATAAAATTTCAACACTACAACTTCATCGAACGCGAGAAGTAAATGAAAGGTTATGCATTGGAGAAGTGGGAGTCGACCTTGAACTTTGTGTTCATGCCCATGGACACGATGTAGATCCTATCATGGAAGCTTCTTGTAATAATAACTATTTCCTTGATAAATATCATCTGGTATTTGTGAATTGATCCTTTGCAACCGTGGTTCCAACCATAATTGTTCCCCTTTGATTCTATTTCTCGGACAAGTTAAAGTACTTGCCTTCTGCAGATCAGTACGCCTTCCCAACGTCTATTTTGCTCTACCTTCGAGTATTACCCCCCTGGTATCTCGAGATTATCATGGAACTGCATAACTTCTTATGAGTTCTCCATCAAGTGCTACATTCTCACTGGTTCCAATTTTTCACTGGCTCTGAGTTATTAAACACTCAAAGACACCGATAACTGACTGAAGTCTGCACCGCGATTAAACAAATCGTGGTAACTGTCGGTGTCAAAACCGGCGGATCTCGGGTAGGGGGTCCCGAACTATGCGTCTAGGCCGGATGGTAACAGGAGGCAAGGAACACGATGTTTTACCCAGGTTCGGGCCCTCTTGATGGAGGTAAAACCCTACGTCCTTCTTGATTAATATTGATGATATGGATAGTACAAGAGTAGATCTACCACGAGATCAAGGAGGCTAAACCCTAGAAGCTAGCCTATGGTATGATTGTTGTATGATGAAGTTGTCCTACGGACTAAAACCCTCCGGTTTATATAGACACCGGAGAGGGTTAGGGTTACACAAAGTCGGTTACAATGGTAGGAGATCTTGAATATCCGCATCGCCAAGCTTGCCTTCCACGCCAAGGAAAGTCCCATCCGGACACGGGACGAAGTCTTCAATCTTGTATCTTCATAGTCCTGGAGTCCGGCTGAAGGTATAGTCCGGCTACCCGAACACCCCCTAATCCAGGACTCCCTCAGTAGCCCCTGAACCAGGCTTCAATGACGACGAGTCCGGCGCGTAGATTGTCTTCGGCATTGCAAGGCGGGTTCCTCCTCCAAATTCTTCATAAAAGTTTGTAAACACCAAGAGTAGTGTCCGGCTCTGCAAAATAAGTTTCCACGTATTGCCACAGAGAGAATAATATTAACACAAATCTAATCCGCTGACGTATTCCGCAGCGTGACATCACACTACGGCCAAGCCTTTATTCGAATCGTTTTCACTTTTCCACCTCAGCGTGTTTTGCGAGGCGGTTTCCTTGGCACGTCTTGTCAAAGCAGAGATCGTGTCCCCTTTATTTACGGGATTCTCATCAATACGGACGTGGGTAACCCAATCGTGCCCGTTAGCATGTCTTCTCGATTAAAGGCGAGTCCCAAACGGTTACGGGGAGGGCTCCTGGTATTCAACCTCTTATAAAGAGACCAAGGCCTTACTCCTTTTCTCCAATCTCAAAACAAGTTCGCCCGTCGCCTCGAGTTCCAACACCCTAGGCTCCAGATTCCAGGCGCTTCGGACCTTCGACAATGTCCGGTTCCGACCTTCAAGGCCGATGGATGCCCTCCTCCGTCACGGAGGAGGACGTGCTAAAGTTGAGAGAGGCTAAGTTCTTGACCGCCGAAATTTTGCATAGGTTGCCTGCTCAAAGGCAGGCTATTCCCAGTCCCCAGCCCGGTGAGAGCGTAGTGTTCATGTCTCACTTCCTTCGGGGGTTAGGCTTCCCGATGGATCCCTTCGTGAGGGGGCTGATGTTCTATTATGGGCTGGAATTTCATGACTTAGCTCCGGAGTCCATCCTCCACATTTCCTCATTCATCGTTGTGTGCGAAGCGTTCCTCCGTGTTACTCCTCACTTCGGATTATGGCTCAAGACTTTTGGAGTGGAGCCGAAGATGATCGAGGGACGGCACGCAGAGTGCGGAGGCGCTGTCATAAGTAAGAATGCTGATGCTCCATGGCCCGAGGGCTCCTTTCAAGAGGAGCTCGGCTTGTGGCAACGAGAGTGGTTCTATATCACCGCTCCCAGGAGCGCCAAGTGGGTGGCGCCTCCTGCCTTTCGCTCGGGTCCCCCACCACGGCTAGCGTCATGGGTCAACAAAGGATTAGATTGGGGGTTATCCAAAGACGTGCCCTTGTTGCAGGGCCGCATTAGGGATCTCTTAGAAAGAGACCTCAACCTGGTCAAGGTGACGCAGGTCATGCTGATTCGCCGAACACTGCCCGGCAAACGTCGCTCCCTTCGTCTGTGGGAGTTTAATCCGGAGGGACCACGAGCTCTCCAGCATTTTATGGGCGCAACGCCCGTGGAGATGTATAAAATGTTCTTCGGATCACAAGCAATGTGTCCGGATTTGACCGAGGACGCAGGTTTAAGCTGCAATCGCCCGGATACTCAAGTAAGTAACCTTGTGCCCGGACTCGCTATCCGTAAAATTGTCATAAATTCGCCCCTAAAAGAGCTGTCCTTTTAAACAGGAGTGGATAGCGAAGGCAAAGCTGATCAGGTGTCCGGCTCCCCTTCCTGAGACCAGGCCGGATCCCGTGCTAGTCAGGATGTTGAAGATCGTGCCTTTGGAGGGAAGTGAGGGGGAGGACAAGGAAACTATGGCCTCCTCGAAGGAGGCTGCTCCGAAGGGAAGAACCGACAATTCCTCTCCTAAGGGGAAGAAGAGGGCCGCCTCTGACGACCCGGAGACCATGGCCTCAAAGCGGGGGGAAAAGTCCTCGTCAGAGGGTCCGACGCCGGGGAGATCCTCGGCCGAACTACGCCCTCAAAGGGATCAGCCCTCCAGCGAGCCGTAAGTAGAGAAAGATTTTCCTTTAGAGGGATGAGAGAAATCCTTGCTTTTTATCTGAGAAGATTAACCGAAATTTTACTTTGTAGCTCGGACCTCAGCCCTTCTCAGCAGAGCTCGTCTTCGGGGGATCTTCTTCCGGAGATGATGGAGAGTGGAACGCCTCCCCCTGCCGTACCGCCTGGCGAGGCGGGCGACCCTGAGGTGTCGTCGCGGAGGGTTTCTCCGAATCCGGCAGGGGTGGAAGGTAGCCATATGTCCCCCCAAGGTTCTCCGCGTCCGGCCTTCGATGGAGGTCATAGGACGAGTCCGGCACCGTCCGATGCGCGGTCGGAGGAGCTGATGATTCTGCTGGGGCGAGCTTCTATCTCAGAGGAGCACCGTGCATTGATGGGTACGGTGATTGGAAGGATTTCGTCCGCGGAAAGCGGATTGCATGAGGCCGTCAGAAGTTTGCTGACGGGTTTTGAGGTACGTTTGATAATGTACTTCTTTGTCAGTTGCGCATAAACAAGATGCGCCCTGTGTAGATAGTAGCCCCTGAGACTCTGTGCGTTGTCAAAATTGACGGCGCGCAGAGGATCATAATCCCAGGTCTAAAATGTCGCCTTTGTATACAGGTGGCGAAGTGTCCGGAATCGAGCCGAACTGATGATTTTGCCGAACTAAAGCGGCAACTTGACGTGGCAGATGCCGACATCGCGCTCGTCAACGAGCGGCTTGATGAGGCTCAAGGTATGCAATTCCTCGGGCGGCATCTGGTAAGAGGAGCTTTATGCCAGTATCTTACAATGTGTGTGCTTGACGCAGATGGTGCGGCCGCCGTGGAGAGTCTTCGGGCGGAACTTGCCCGAGCTAAGGAACAAGCCAGGAAAAGTGATGCGGCTGCCGAGAAGGCCCTTGAAGAGCTGAGAGCCGAACAGGCTGCTCACTGCCGAAGCAAGAAGGAGATGGCCGTGATGGCCGTGAAGTTAAAAAGTGCTGCTGACCGTTGCAAGTTTCTTGAGAAAGAAGACCGGGCGAGACAGACGGACTTAGAGAAGGCCGTTGCTGATGCCAAGGACGCTCGCTCTGCGATGAGAGCTGCGAAGGAGGAGCTGCGTCAGGCCGGACAGATTGCGGCTGGAAAGCCCTTTATGCTGCGGAGGAAGTTTTGCGATCCGAAGTTTGCTCCGTTGGACCGGATGTGGAGTGCGGAGGACACCTATCTGGATTTGGCAGCGAGTGCTGCTGATGCGACCGAATACTTTCGAGATCAAGAAGATCGCGAAGTGGAAAGGCTTTTCTGGTCGCAGTTCCAGAATCCAGAGCGTCCACTGGCAGTGGACGATCGTCTGGCTCAATGGGCCGAACTGAATAGATTGTCCGGACTCGCCATGAAGTACGTCATGGGTCATCTGTGGCCGGGGAGATCGGAGCCGAAGAGTTATTTCAGCTTGGTGCAGCAATTCCTTGACGCGGTGCCACGTATCAATGCGATGAAGAGGTCAGCATGCATAGAGGGCGCACGGATGGCTCTTGCCCGTGTCAAGACATACTGGGCAGAGATGGAGACCACCGTTGTTGCATCCCGAGATTCGGACAAAAGCCGAGTACCCTCCGAGCACTATTTTCAGGAAGTCCTTGAAGGCGCTCGTGTAATAGAGACGCAGTGCTCGAAGGATGCTATGTTCTGATAGCATATGTAATTATAAAGCAATATTTTGATGAATTGTAGTAGCCTTTTATACTTGTGCCTTCAAGTATTTGGAACACCTCCTGTGCGGCCGTTTTAAGATATATATACAAAATCTGAAAGATTGCAGTCGTTGGCTTCAGCCCCCACGCACATAGTGCGGGGGTGCTCGCAGAAGGCGCATTTTCACACTTAATCCAACGTCTTGGTCCTACAAAGGAGGTGATAGCGCAGCGAGCTAGGCAACCGGACTATAATGCTTTAACACTTTCACTTAGCCATAGGAGCTTGACAATGGGACTATTTAGGTAGCCCCTGGTGGCGACTGCGCTCGCCCGAATTCGGGGCGCGTATGTGCCTGGCCGGGAAACGGCCCTTCGTTAATGCGGAGGAATCCTACAGATTCCGGAGAGTCATCGAGTGGTTGACCAGTCTCACGCCATATCATGACAGTCGGTTTTCGGCTTTCTCTACTGAGGTGCTCGCCTGGCCGAACCAGGGCACAATCGCAGTAGTTCTCCTGGTGCCGCCTTAGCCGATAGAGCGGAACGTAAGGCGGCCGAACACAGGAGCCGGGCAACCCAACATTTGACCAAAATCATGACTCGGAGCTGATGCATATAAGGCCAAACTCGCGACGCCGAACACTCCCTAAGGTATTCGGTCTTTATGAGAGCGGGCGAGGTAACGCTCTGAGGTATAAGCCCCTAGTGTCCAGGTACGCGCAAGAATTCTGACGTGGCCACATGCCAAGACGCCAGCCTCCTCCTTGGTCATAGAACCAGGGGATGTGTATCAACAAGAGACAGTAAAAAAGGTTTACGCAGGGTCTTAATCTGAAAAGAATCCTTGGAACGGGTCCCTACTGCACGTCTGCGCCTGTGTCTCCGTTGTGCCGTATCCTGGACGGGCGCAGCACGACGTTCATCTGTAAAAAGAGAGCAACTAAGTTGAAAAAGGGGCGTGCCGAACAAAAGTTATATGAAATAAACAAAGTGTAAAGTAAAATATGAAAAATTGAGCTTTATTGTCTCTTATTTTATACGTGTGAAGCCCCTAGTGCAGGGGTATATGGCCACTAAGCCTTTATCAACGATACTTTTGTGCCGGACTCGTCTATCCGTGTCCGTGGTCTTAATGACCTGTTCCGATGTTCTGGCTGGTGAAGCCATTGTATTGTGGGGCTGTTAAAGCGGCCGCACAATCCTCCGCTTGGGGGAGGTGTTCTCACTGCTTCCCCTTTAAGGAGATGATGCCGCGTGGACCGGGCATCTTAAGCGTAAGAGATGCATAATGCGGTATTGCGTTAAAGCGGGCGAAAGCTTCGCGTCCCAGTAGTGCTTGATAGCGACTTGAGAATGGGACGATGTGGAAAGTCAGCTTTTCGCGACGGAAGTTATCGGCAGAGCCGAAAATAACCTCGAGCCGGAGAAAACCCATGCAATGGGTGTCCGGACCTGGCGTTACTCCTTGAAAGGAGGTTTTGCTGTGGCGAATTCTTTTTGGGTCGATCCCCATGTGGCGGATTGAGTCCTGATATATCAGGTTGAGTCCGCTGCCACCGTCCATAAGGACATTTGAAAACTGGAGTCCGCCAATTATTGGATCGAGTACCAGGGCAGTCCAGCCTGGGTTCCTGACACTTCTAGAATAATCCAGATGATCGAAGATGATTGGTTTTGACAACCAGTGGCGGGATTCCTTTGGGATAGGCCGTGGGGCGCGTACCTTTATGGGCGCCGCACGTTTTGTTATGTGGAGTAAGTTTACTGTTTTTACTTCTTGTGGGAAATTCTTTTGTTTCCTGGTACTCTGCTTTTGGGGTTCGTCCTCGTCTTCGCTTGGTGTGTCGAGCCCCTTGTGTTCGGCGTTGAGTCTGCCGGATTGTTTGAAAACCCAACAATCTCTGTGGGTATGGTTAGCAGGCTTTCCGGGAGTGCTGTGTATTTGACATATCCTATCCAAGATTTTGTTTAGGTTGGATAGGTCGTCCCTGTTATCTTGGAGGGGCGGCTTTTTCTGATTCTGTCGTGAGCTTTTGAATCCGGCGTTGACTGCCGTGCTCTTCGGACTTTTTTCCTTAGTCCGGCGACGGTCCTTATTGCGTCGCGGTTTTCCGTTTCCATCCCTAGTTTCGGATGTACTTGGGTCACTGGTGCTGCATCTTGCCAACCAGCTGTCCTCTCCTGCGCAAAAGCGGGTCATGAGGCTTGTTAGTGCGGCCATTGTTCTTGGCTTTTCTTGGCCGAGGTGTCTGGCGAGCCATTCGTCTCGGACATTATGCCTGAAAGCCGCTAAGGCTTCAGCGTCCGGACAGTCGACTATCTGATTCTTTTTAGTAAGAAATCTATTCCAGAATTGCCGAGCTGACTCTCCGGGCTGTTGAGTTATGTGACTAAGATCGTCTGCATCCGGAGGGCGGACATAGGTCCCTTGAAAATTTGCTCGGAAAGCGTCCTCGAGCTCTTCCCAACTTCCGATTGTGTTTTCAGGAAGGCTTTTGAGCCAATGCCGGGCTGGCCCTTTAAGCTTGAGGGGTAAGTATTTTATGGCGTGGAGGTCATCTCCTCTAGCCATATGTATGTGGAGGATATAATCCTCGATCCAGACTCCAGGGTCTGTTGTTCCATCATATGCCTCTATGTTTACGGGTTTGAATCCCGCTGGAAATTCATAATCCAGGACCTCATCGGTGAAACATAGGGGGTGTGCGGCACCCCTGTATTTGGGTGTGCCGGATTCTGATAATGGCTTTATTGCATTGCTTACGAGAGCTTGCTTTCTTGGCCCGTAAATGGACCTGGCTGGGCCATGATGCGAATCCTTAAGTGGGTCGCATGCCGGCTTAAGTGCGGCGCTGCTTGCCGCTTTATGCTGGCCATGGGGTCGTCTATCCGACCGTGTGGCTTTCTCACTTTTGGAATGCGAGGGCTCTAAGGCCTCCTCGTCGAATTCAGGCAGTAGCTTTCTCTTCGGATAGCTTTTAGTGCGGCGACTGTCGCCGTATTTGTCTGCGGTATTGATTACTTTACTCCATCTGATCCTGAGTGCATCTTCCGCAGTTTTTAGCTTCCGCTTCTGCTTTTTCAGGCTGCGTGCGGTTGCAACGAGCCGTTTGTGGAGGTTCTTCTGCTTCGTGGGCTTGTCCGGCGTAGGGTCGTCCGGAATGCCATTTTCGCCGGGGGAGGGATGTTCGGTTTCTCTATCCGGGTTGTCCTGTTGGGACGGTTGCTCTAAGGCATGCTCGTCGTCTACCGGCTCATCCTGCTCTATGGCTGGGTCTTTATCGAGGCGGGGCTTGGGTCGGCGTTTACGCCGACGCTTTGATTGTTTTTCGAGAGATCGATCCCTCTTTCCATCCCCGTTTTCCTCGTTGTTGCTTCCTTTAGGGGTATCCACCATGTACACATCGTGAGATGAGGTGGCTGTCCAATGCCCTATAGGCGTTGGTTCTTGGTTGTCTCCTGCATCGTCGTCCATACCGTCGATGTCTTCGGAGTCGAAGTCGAGCATGTCGGTTAAGTCGTCGACAGTGGCTACGAAGTGGGTGGTGGGTGGGTTTTGAATTTCTTCATCATCCGAATCCCATCCTTGCTGACCGTAGTCCGGCCAGGGCTCTCCTGATAAAGAGAGAGACTTTAGCGAATTCAGGATGTCGCCGAAGGGCGAGTGCTGAAAGATGTCTGCGGCGGTGAACTCCATTATCGGCGCCCAATCGGATTCGATCGGCAGGGGCGCGGGGGGCTCGGAGTTCGGAAAGGAATCCGGCTCCTCGGAGTCACGGGCCATGCGGAGTGCGGGGCTGGAGTTCGGCTCGATCGCCTCTGAGATCGCAGCCCCTGAGGCAGCGTCCAACCGCTGATCCTCGATCGGCGCAGTAGGCTCCGAATCAATGGTCGGAACCGATGCGTGTGCGGCCTCCAAGGCGCTGTTCGGCGGCAGAGCTATATCATGCCCATCGAGACAGTGCGGCGCGCTTGGCTGTGGCTCGAATCCGTCGAAGATCAAGTCCCCGCGGATGTCAGCCGTGTAGTCTAGGCTTCCAAACCTGACCTGATGGCCAGGGGCGTAGCTTTCGATCTGCTCAAGGTGGCCAAGCGACTTGGCCCGCAGTGCGAAGCCGCCGAAGACGAAGATCTGTCCGGGGAGAAAAGTCTCACCCTGGACTGCATCGTTGTTGATGATCGAAGGAGCCATCGGGCCTAAAGGCGACGACACAGAGGAACTCTCAATGAAAGCACCAATGTCGGTGTCAAAACCGGCGGATCTCGGGTAGGGGGTCCCGAACTGTGCGTCTAGGCCGGATGGTAACAGGAGGCAAGGAACACGATGTTTTACCCAGGTTCGGGCCCTCTTGATGGAGGTAAAACCCTACGTCCTGCTTGATTAATATTGATGATATGGATAATACAAGAGTAGATCTACCACGAGATCAAGGAGGCTAAACCCTAGAAGCTAGCCTATGGTATGGTTGTTGTATGATGAAGTTGTCCTACGGACTAAAACCCTTCGGTTTATATAGACACCGGAGAGGGTTAGGGTTACACAGAGTCGGTTACAATGGTAGGAGATCTTGATATCCGCATCGTCAAGCTTGCCTTCCACGCCAAGGAAAGTCCCATCCGGACACGGGACGAAGTCTTCAATCTTGTATCTTCATAGTCCTAGAGTCCGGCTAAAGGTATAGTCCGGCTACCCGAACACCCCCTAATCCAGGACTCCCTCAGTAACCTTCATGACTTACGAGTTTGAACTCGATCACGTCATTCCTAGCCTGCTTGGCTATATCCTTGTCGTGCCGATTTTAACTGTGCTACCCGGTCCTTCTTCCCGAAGCAAAAATTTCGACGGTGAGCTAATATTACGTCGATCTTCCTCGTCATATCAATTGTCCTTGAACAACAAGCTTGATTTCAAGTTTGTGTCGTACGGTTTCAATAACTTTTCGCTTCATCATTCCGTTGACTTGATGTCATCGCCGATCGATTACATCTTCATGAAATCTCTCGACAACTGTGTCGGGATCATCATCAACATCCTAAGCTCTTCCAAGATATATATCAAATTCTTGACGGGCAATACCATCCTTGCGCCTCGATGATTCGTGTTAGCATCAACCACTTTATTGCCTTCCATTCAACACAAACTTGTTCGTGTTTTGTGTTATACCTTGAGATCCTTGCTACCTTGCATTTATTCTTATTTACCTTGGAAATATTACCATCTTTTATGTCAAGAATGTCGTGAGAGTTTCACCACCTCTTATGAAATTCTTGATACGGTGATGCTTCTCGTCGTCACCATTCTAACATTGAACGTGCAACCCAGCCCATATTTCGGGTGCACCTTTCAACCAATGTTTAATTAAGTATTTTTCTCCTCCAGCATACATCGTTATATTGTTTGATATGGCAACTGTTACCTCCTTGATCACATAATTGTGGAGACCTATCCTTTTGGAAATCTCGATGAATTGTCGCTGATTCCATCAGCCACCTCCTCATCCTCTCGTTGGTTTACTGATGAACTCTTGTTTTGGAACTCGTTTCCATAGTTCATTTCCCGAGAATCTTACATTATCATCTCGTCAATTTGTGTTGCAACTCTTCTTCTCAGGAATCCTGAGTCTGAGGTATCCTAACACCAGTCATATCTGAATCTCGGTCAGATATGATGGTTGAGACATATTTCCAAGAGTTATAACATTGGTCCTTATATGACCAGGTAAGGTGATGTCATGCCTAGCACAACTAGCCGGAGGACCTATTGTTATAGTTTCCATTTTAGCAAGTCTAACCATTCTTCCATGGAAATTGTAAGACTTATTCTATAAGTTGTTACTGATGAGTCCTTTGTATATCCAAGTCCAACCTTTGCTTGAAGACCATGTCAATGCTATCTCGAAGCATGTCTGTGGTACTCCGATTTTCAACAAGAACATTTGAAGCCCAATGCTAAATGTTTCCTACTCAATTATCCAAACACCGTTGTATGGGTAATATCTTGAAATTTCTCTCACCTTACCTAAAGAGTTTTCTACATTATATCAGGTCATGGATATCATGCTTTGCTTGTCCTTGGGAAGGATATACCCTTGAAATATGTGTTTAAAAACATTTTCCTTTCCATTGTTCTGTTTAAATATGATAATCATATTTTCCTTTCCATTGTTTGGTTTAACCTTTCTTGTGATCTATATGATCTAAGCAGTAATATTCTTCTCCTTATGTAAACACCTTGGTGTATGATCGTGTCAGTAAGACCCTATTGCTTTTGTTGATAGCATTCCGGTAACCACCGATGGACGAGAACTTTGCCTATTGGTCCGCCTCGTTCAACGAGCAGGAAAATGGTTCTCTTCATCCCTCTTCCTTGGTACCAATGGTTGTTGCTGACATAATCGATAGTCTTTCCTCTGACATGCCTTGCTTACATGATCATGCAAGATGCCATTCCCCTTCCTACTATTAACCCACATGGTGGGCCCATAACCCACAAGTCCCAAGATCAAAACCTGACTCTCCTGTACAACCCTGTTTCTAATGGTTATTCTCCATGATTGGCTTCGTAATTAATTCATGGGCCACCTTCCTAGGCTCTATTCTGGTATCAGACGCAATACTTACTCTCATTACTCTGAACCCCTTTCTCACTCTTGTTCAGACTTCGAGCAACTATCTATCCGCTTGGAACCTATTATTGTACCTTCGTACCTTACTCTCGATGTATTTCATACGTTCAGCTTGAGCGATAATCTTATACTCATTTATGGGTTAACCCCAGATTGTTTCCCTCAAAAGCATTCTGACGTAGCTGAGCTGCCCCTTATCCTTTCGTAAGTACGATGGAGTTCCCGAAGAAATGATGACAAGTTTATCATGATGCATTGGAATAAAGAATTGAAGACATCAACGAAAGGGATTAACTTCTTCGAGAAGATCCGTTAGAATATCGTAACCAGAACTTTCCCCCTTACTCCCCTCTTAAATCTCGGGACGAGATTTCTTGTAGTGGAGGAGAATTGTGACGCCCGGATAATTAAGCTACAGTAATTCTCTGCTAATGATGCCACGTCACTTTGATTACTATCGCTAATCTCGTGTTAGTTTGAAACCGATTCAAATTCAAATTCAATTAAAGGCAAATAATAAAAGTTTTCAAACAATGAAACCAAAATGTTCAAGGTGGGTCAGATAAATCAGGTGTAAATACGATGGAGAAACCAAACCTTGATAAAATGTTTAAGGTCTCTAAACTAATTAAAACAGTAGTGAAAACAATTAAACAAATACCTATTGGATTTTATAAAATATTAAAAATATTTTATTATGGGTTAAGAATTGATGTGACAGCAGTTTGCTTATAAATACTACTTTAGGTACTAGTGGTGATTTTTGTAAAAACTAAAGATTAAAAGAAACTAGAAATAAAACATAAAAGAAAATAAATAAAAAGAAAAGATCTAAACAAGAACAAAACAACAAAAAAGGAAGAAAGACCCCCCCCCCCACGCTGGGCCTCGGCCCAGCTGGCCATCCAACCGGGTCGGCCCACCTCTGTCCTCTCCTTATCCCCCACGACCGAAACCCACCAACACCCCCACCCCCACCGACACCACAACCCCCTCCCCGAAATATCTCCTGGATCGGATCGGGAGAGGAGCTCCCGATCCCGATCCGCTGGCACCCCGCTCGCCGGTCGGCTGCAACCTGGCCGGCCACCGTCGCCACCACCTCGCCTCCCCTCGCCGGTCTGTTACTCGTGCCGGCCTCGGCCACCCCGGCCCGAGCCACCACCCGTGGTGGCGCCCCCGATCTCCGGCACCCGACGCGCCCGTCGCCACCAGACCGTCGCCGGACCACCGCCCTCTCTGCCGAACTGCCTCCTCTTCGCCTCCACCCCAACGGACTCCCTCGAGCCTCGCCGACCCCTGTTCCCCTGCTCGAATGTGAGCACGCTGCCGCTCGAACCCTCCCTTTGCTCTCTCTCCGCACGCCGCGCTCCGCCTCCCCCCGCCATCGCGGTCACCCCGCACCCACCACCGCCGTTCGCGCACATCCCCTTCTCCTCGCACGCGCTCGCTGCCGTGTCCGCGCCCTGGCTACGTGTTGCGCTCAGTGTGGCCACGCACCACGCGCCACCCCCCTCCCCCACAGCCGCACCCCGGCCACCGTGGCTGGTGGGCTGACACGCCACCCGAGCCACGCGCTCACCCGCCCCCCCCCCCCTCCTCTACCGGCCCGCCCCCACCGTGACCTCTGCTGGTCGGTGGCGCCATAGCGACGGCCCTGCCGTCTCGCATGCGCGTCCAGCCAGTGGCTGGCTGGCTGGGGCCACCGACATGTGGGCCATGGCCCAAAAGTTATAACAAAAATGGAATAAAAGAAGGGTTTTTATTAATAATAATTAATTAGATGTTGATTAGACTAATCTAATTTTTGTCATTAGAAATGTGAGAATGACAAGCGGGGCCCACCCCCTGTTGACTAGTCAAAGTTGACTGGTCAATAGGGACCCTGGACCCACATGTCAACTGGTGCACATTCTGTGTACACTATGCTGGGTACCCCTAGCAATTTAATATTTAATTTCGAATTAAAATAAATTCATAAAATTCTTTAAAACTTTGAAAATTAATATAAAATAAACCGTAGCTCGGATGGAAAAATTATGTACATGAAAGTTGCTCAGAACGACGAGACGAATCCGGATATAGACCGTTCGTTCGTCACACATCCCTAGCATAGTGAACGCGCAACTTCCCCCCTTCGGTTCATCTGCCGGAAAACGCGAAACATCGGGATACTTTCCCGGATGTTTCCCCCCTTCGTCGGTATCACCTCCTACCGCGTTAGGGCATACCTAGCACCGCGTATTGCCTCATTATGTTTTGTGATGCTTTGTTTGCATTATATTTATTGTTTCTTCCCCCTCTTCTCTCGCTAGACACCGAGACCAACGCCGCTGCTACCCAGTACGACTATGGTGTTGACGACCCCTCTCTCTTGCCGGAGCAACCAGGCAAGCCCCCCCTTGATCACCAGATATCGCCTACTCTTCTCTATACTGCTTGCATTAGAGTAGTGTAGCATGTTACTGCTTTCCGTTAATCCTATCCTGATGCATAGCTTGTCATTGTTGCTACAGCTGTTGATACCTTACCTGCAATCCTACATGCTTAGTATAGGTTGCTAGTAATTCATCAGTGGCCCTACATTCTAGTCTGTCTGTCATGCTACACTATCGGGCCGTGATCACTCGGGAGGTGATCACGGGTATATACTATATACTTTATACATAATACATGTGATGACTAAAAGACGGGTTGGCTCGTAGGAGTACCCGCGAGTGGATCTTTGTGGCGAAGCGACAGGGCAGGTTGAGACCACCTAGGAGAGAGGTGGGCCTGGCCCTGGTCGGCGTTCGCGGTTATTTCAAGATAACACGTTTAACGAGATCTTGGTATTTGATCTGAGTCTGACTACTGGCCTATACGCACTAACCATCTACGCGGGGACAGTTATGGGCACTCGACATCGTGGTATCAGCCGAAGCCTTCGTGACGTCAGCGACTGAGCGGCGCGCGCCGGATTGGAACGTAAGCCTGCTCTTGTATTAAGGGGGCTAGTTCTGCTTCCTGCCGCCCTCGCAACATGCAGGTGTGCAATGGGCGATGGGCCCAGACCCCTGCGCCATAGGATTTAGACCGGCGTGCTGACCTCTCTGTTGTGCCTAGGTAGGGCTGCGACGTGTTGATCTTCCGAGGCCGGGCATGACCCAGGGAGGTATGTCCGGCCAAATGGGATCGAGTGTGTTGGGTTATGTGGTGCACCCCTGCAGGGAAGTTAATCTATTCGAATAGCCGTGATCTTCGGTAACATGACGACTTGGAGTTGTACCTTGACCTTATGAGAACTAGAACCGGATACTTAATAAAACACACCCTTCCAAGTGCCAGATACAACCGGTGATCGCTCTCTCACAGGGCGACGAGGGGAGGATCATCGGTTAGGATTATGCTACACGATACTACTTGGTGAACTTACCATCTACTCTCTTCTCCTGATGCAAGATGGAGGTGACCAGAAGCGTAGTCTTTGATAAGGACTAGCTATCCTCCTCTTATTCTGGCATTCTGCAGTTCAGTCCACATATGATACCCTCATTCTATTTGATACCAATGCATACATATGTAGTGTAGCTCCTTGCTTGCGAGTACTTTGGATGAGTACTCATGGTTGCTTTGCTCCCTCTTTTCCCCCCTTTCTATACCCGATTGCTGCGACCAGACGATGGAGCCCAGGAGCCAGACGCCACTGTCGATGATGACTACTACTACTCGGGAGGTGCCTACTACTACATGCAGCCCACTGACGACGACCAGGAGTAGTTTAGGAGGATCCCATGCAGGAGGCATGCGCCTCTTTCGATCTGTATCCCAGTTTGTGCTAGCCTTCTTAAGGCAACTTGTTTAACTTATGTCTGTACTCAGATATTGTTGCTTCCGCTGACTCGTCTATGATCGAGCTCTTGTATTCGAGCCCTCGAGGCCCTTGGCTTGTAATATGATGCTTGTATGACTTATTTTATTTGTAGAGTTGTGTTGTGATATCTTCCCGTGAGTCCCTGATCTTGATCGTACACGTTTGCGTGTATGATTAGTGTACGATTGAATCGGGGGCGTCACAGTGGCGAAGCAGGGGGGCGCGGGGAGGTAGCTGCGGTGGCCGAAGATGGCGCAGCAGCTTCGCCAGCACGGGAAGGAGCTAGACGCGGTGAGCACGGCGGCCGGTAGGGCGCGCACGTGGGATGGGGGTGGCCGCAGCAACAAGCAGTGCCGGCGGCGGCAAGCAGCAGGGGGAGGCGGCACGGTCAAGCGGTGGGCCATGGCATGGGCGAAGAGGTGGGGTGCCGCGGTGCACGGCCGAACGGGGAGGTGGAAGGCGGAGGCGAGGGGCGGTTCACGCAGCGGGCGACCGCGGGAGCAGTATGGGCTGCGGTGGGCGAGGCCAAGTGCGGCGCGGTGCGGTAGGGCGACGGCGGCGCGAGGCTGCAGCAGCAGCCGTGCCGCAGCGGCAGGAGGAGGATGCCAGGGGGTGGAGCGCGGCGTAGGGGGGCTGCTGGCGCGGGGCGCGCGAGAGCTCGGGCGGTGTGCGTGTAGGGAGAGAACGAGGCTGGGGACCTCACCAGGTGGTGTAAGGACAAGGGCAGTGGTGCGCGAGGTGGAGGTCGGGGATGACGGGCGTAGAGGAGGCAGGCCGGCGAGGGAGGTCCGGCGGGGAAGCTCCGGGCAGCGGTGTCCTGGCGCAGGCCGGCGAGGGAGGTCCGGCGGGGAAGCTCTAGGCAGCGGTGTCCTGGCGCGGGCGGCGGACGGCGCGGTGGGATCGATCCTGATCCAATCTGGATCGGGAGGGGGAAAGTGGGGCGACAGGGGAGTGGTGCGTGGGGTTAGGGTTTCAGGGGCGTGGGGGGTTATGGGGATGGCCGGTTGGGCCTGAGGGGCCAGTGGGCTGGCCATCAGCTGGGCCGGCTGGCCCAGTGGGAGGGGGGTTCTGTTTTTTTGTCTTTTGTTTTTCTATTTTTATTCTTTTTCTTTTATATATTTTCTTTTACTGTTTTAATTTAACTTAGGGCATTTAAGTTTTTTATAAATTTATGTTTTCTTTACTATAATTATCTATGTCATTTTTGGCATGCACCGAACATTTTTGTTTTAATTTTTGAAACCTTTTATTATTTAACTTTATTTTAAATTTGAATTTGAATCGGTTTTGAACTAACAGTAGATTAGCAACAGTAACCGTGGTGACGTGGCACCATTTGCGTGGAATTACTGTAGCTTGATTACCCGGGCATTACAGCTATCAAGGGGAAGGATATGTGCGATGCCCCCTAGCCAAGAAGGCAGGCCCGATATCTTCTGAACCATTGCCACGTTGTAACATACTGTCTTGCATTACCACGAAATAAAAACATGATGTCTGTTGTTGGGCATGCAACTGATACGCCATCATGTCCGTTATTAACTGTTAGAAGCAACCAGCCAATGCATTTATCCTTCTATCCTAACCAAAAAATTGTACAACTTGATAAAAAAAGAACCACTCACTCATGCAATTAGCTGCATAGTCATCTCTAGGAAATCCCTAAAGCTAAACTCATGTTAATCAAACAAGATCCTAGTTTAGGAGGAAAAAAATCTTCTTTCCCTGTGAAAAATGGCGTACCTGAGATGCAGAACCATCGATGTGCATCTAGGAAGAGATGTCAGAAGAGCTAAGGCTCCCGGTGGTGCCTTGCGACGCTCATCGCGGTACAAAAGAACACTCCGAGCCATTTGGATCCAAAGAAGAGCGCAATCACCGTCATATTCGCTTGAAGAGGCCGCGACGCGTTGAGAAGAGGATCAGGAGGCTGCCACGGGCAAGGAAACCGGGGACCATGGGGCGGCGGTGTCGCGGGGTGCATTAAGAGGAGACTGGGGAAGGCCATGGCTTGAAAGGTCCAGGTGGAAACTGCCCACTGCATCTCCATGCCTCCGCCGAAGAGCACATTTTATTACTGGTGCGACTCCTCTAATGACCACAGGTACAAAATCAACCGACCACCATGGGTCGTCACGCCGCTGCTTGGAGATCAACCGTGGCAGAGGGTAGATGCAGATGGAACCCTAGGTGGGTCGGGAGGAAGAGAGTGAGGAGAGGAGGCATGGGGGCGGCGCAGGCAACCGTCTTGGAACCCTAGAGGACATGGCCGAGAGAGACAAGGGACTTGGTGGAGCGATTCTTGGTATACTGAGTGAAAAAAGAGAGGTGGAGTTTAGTTGGATAAAAGATCGAAAAGAACCCATCATGGATGAGGCAAAAAACAAGACAAAAATAACCCGGCGAGAAGAAGCTACCAACTCTCACTTTAAGAGTAAAAATTAGGTGCTTGTTCGATAATCCACCAGCTCTAAAAAATACGAGGATCTGCGGGGCATCCGTTTCTCCGCTTCGTTAATATCAACTGTAGCTCCGTGTACGCCGGGAGCTGAGTCGCGGAGCTGAGGGACTCCGAACAAGCCCTAGGAGTAGTAGAGATCAGCTGCAGTTAAGAGGTTCCTTCCGTAAGTTATTAAAAAAAAGGTTCCTTCTGTTAATGTGCCATGAGGCCACGCATTAGCTCCATCTATCCCTTCGTTTCACATCCAATGGCCCAGTATGCGTCGTTGCATCTGGTGGATACACTCTCGCCTGGCCTGCCTTCTCTGAATTTGGGGACGGGAGGTCACCACCGCATCGCCATGGCTCCCGCCGCCGCCCGCCTCCTTCCAGCCGCCATGCCTACAACCCCTCACCGTCCCCTGAACTGGTGCAGGTCAGCCGCCGCACGCCGCCCTTCCCCTAGCATGCGGCTTCTCCGCTCAAACTCGCGGCTCCTGGTCGTCGCCTCCGCGCAGTCCAACCTCTCCAAAGGTCCCTCCCCTCCCCTCCTCACCTTCCTTGATTTGATTAATTATCTAATCTGTTTGCGTGTAGTGCTTCTGTGTATTTGTATTTGGGATTGTTTGTTACTACGACCCAAGAAGATTCTGAATCGATTCCATGTCACTGAATTAATTGTGCTGAATGAATCTCGTCTCCGTATTGTTTATTTGTTTGTTTGGGGATTATTTGTTATATATGTTTGTTGTTCGTTGCGCGAGTAAGCCTGCTGGCTATTGTTTGTTGTTTGAGCAGAAACTGGAAATTTAGCTCTCGTGCAAGTTCATGTTAACTCCCATCCCACTATTTATACCGAACATGTTTTACATCTTGGGTCTGTAGTGTACAAGCCCTTCTTTTCCTATCAACGCATTGACACACAATCCTTTTTGCGTTTTCTCGGCTGCCAGGTAAGAAATTAATTGAAATTTATATGTTCTCACTCAAAGTCTGAAACAAACACTTCTTCTACACACTCAACGCATACAGCACACCCAAATATGCACATATGCTCCTAGTTTCTTCTCATCACACGCATGGAGTGGTCTTGTTCGTTTCAGGGTGTGGTATCACCACTTAACTAGTTCCCTCTGTCCCTGCTGTAATTTTTTTATTTATCAGGCTGCTATAATTTTCTGACTGTATATATGTGGTGTGTGTGTGTGTGTACCATGATATCTATTCAGTAGCGGAGCCAGAAAAATCAGATGAGGGGGGCTGAGTTTTGTTAAACCTTGTCGGGGCGGGCCAATCCATCAAAAAGCACCATTTTAGCAGAAAAAAATAACCGTTTACTATTTATGCTAGGCTTAAATTAGTGATGTTAGGGGGGTGGGGGCACCTCCTGTCTCTGCCTCTGTATGTATTCACATGCATCCTCACCTCATGTGTTGGTGCCCTGTTCAAAAAAAGAAAGTGTTGGTGCTTATTTTTCTAAGGATGCCTTTGTGCTGTGCCCTGTTCCTACTAGTGCAAATGTTCTGTGGCCTTGTTTTTTTCTCTTTCATGATGAAATTCCGAATATCTATTTTATCTAACACTCCTGCATATTACTACAGCTGTTCAAAAAACATGGAGGGTCAGTAAGGAAGCCGTGGATGCTGGAAGTGCTCTTGTCCCAGTATGTCACTCTTGCTTACCCATTTAGTATGTATGTCACTTCATTCCACTGAATTTTACTTCTGTCGGAAAAATACACTGGAGTGTGGTTGGTTTGCTTTTGAAACTGAACTAGTTTGGCCTTCTGTTCTGATGTGCAACAGGATTCAGTTCCACGCCCAATTGCTAGGATAGGCGTGACATTTGTTGCCGTGTCTGTCGCCCTTTTTCTGCTCAAGTCCGTCATTTCCACCGCATTGTTTGTACTGGTATGTACCCCACAACGTTCTTGACATGACTCAGCTGACAACTCTTAATTAGCAATGTGTCGTGCACAATGCTCAATATCACTAACTTATATGTTCACTACATCTCAACAATGTTTAATAATCAGAATTCGCTTGCCCTGTTGTATCCCCTTGCTGCAACTTTCTGTGGTTTCTCAAGTCAGATTGATTATTGGTCTGATGGTGGCAGGCGATGATGGGGCTTATATACTTCGCCTTCCTGGCGATGAACCCGAAAGAGGGCTCCAGGAGCATGGATGAAGGAGACAGTCCTTCGTCGGACGACCCCGCCGAAGAAGCCCGTCGCATAATGGAGAAATACAAGTGAAGAAGAGCCTTATTATGGTGAGTCTACTCTGAAGTCTGAATAGGTAAACAGAGAAATACCTGCTGTGGCCTTGGATGGATCTGGCTTTAGATCAACAGAAGTGAATTCTTTCGTATGGCTACATACTGAGCTTTGGGTTTTTCAGCAAGATGAGTTGTTGTACAATACTGTTATTATTATACTGTATAGTGGCTAGTGATCTGATTATAATGGAGCTGGGATTCAGAGACATGGCGGTGTGCCTTAATTTTCGCTACTACTACTTGGGCTCATGCCTATTAATATCTTGTTTTTTTTTGTTTTTTTTGCGGGGTAAAGAGTAGAGTTGATTGACTGGTTAGCAAAGGTGGGAGGGGGACTGCAAATCAGGTAGATCCAAAATGCACATTACATTCAGCTAGAAACCGTATGCTTCAGAAAAAAGAAAGTGCACATGAGATTCAGAAAACTGGCATCTTAATTTTGCCTGTTTGCATCAATAATTCACATGGGATGCAGCAGCAGCGTTGGGAAGATGAGTGGTGCTGGCATTGCCAAGCTCGGCCTCGGCTTCCCTGACAAGTTTGTCCAGGTATAGGCGCAGGTCGAGGTCGAAGTCGACACAGGTGGTGGTGGTGGTGGCGGCTGACAGCTCGAGCATGGCCAGGAACTCGTCCTCGACCCTGTCCAGTTCTTCTTGGTCCAGTTTCATGTTGTCTTGGTCAATGTTGCTGTCGGCGGCGGTGGTGGGCAGGCTCTCGGAGGGCGGCCGCGTGAGCTCCTTCTCGATGACGATGAAGCCGGCCGACGACTCGTCGCCAGAGTCGTACTGGATGCCATGCTGCTGGTTGTGACTCTTGTTGGTGGTGTTGTTCCCCCGCCGTCGCTGGCGGCAGCATGCTGGCAGAGGCAGGCAGCAGCCAATGGCGGTAGCAGGTGGTGGTAGCGAGAGCAGCTTGCGGTGGAGAGCGAGGGTGAGCAGAGCCCCGGCCGCGGCGCCGGTGAGCGGGTAGGTGAGGACGCCCGGCCGCTCGTCGCCAAGGTGGACCTGGAGGTGCTGCTGCTGCTGCTGATGGTGCCGTTGTCCTGGGTGTCTCAGGGCCAGGGAGACGGTGAGGACGGCTTTGAAGGAGGCGGTGATGGTGCCACAGTGGAGCAGGATCACCTGGCTGTGGAAGTCGCCGCTGCCGCCGGAGACAGAGGCAGAGGCACGCTGAGCCGCCCTTGCTTCATGATAATCACCCACTCCATCGTCACCATCATCCTCAAGATCATCAAGAGGATGTACATGAGGAGGATGCTGAACAAGACGGCATGTTAGCTCGATCTGGCCAACGGAGGCGGGCAGGCCGGCGACGCGCTGCGCCTGCAGGCACACCACCGCCACCGCCATGGTGCTCTCCTGCTCGTCTTCTTGGCCGTGGGCTAGCATCATCAGACAGATGAACGCGTAGGTATGCGTGTGGCAGTGCGATTGAGCACGGAGACGAAAGGGAATGAATGCATCATCAGAATCTAAGTAGGAGTAGTAGTAGACGTGGCGGTGGAGTCAAGAAGGGTGTGTGTGGAAGTGCGAGTACGGAGGGGGAACGCGGCCCGGCCGGCCATGGATTTGGATTTGATCTGGACGGCTCCATTATCCTATTGCTTTACTGCTCCCCATGAACACAACACAACAGAGGATGTACCTGCCTTCTAACACGTGTTTTGCTACTAATAATCCTATTAATTTGAAGGAAATGCTTTCTTATCTCGAGCTAGTACTTATTTGTCGGCATCGGACCTTTCGCCGGAGCTGTCATTTACCGGCAAGCCGGCGACTAATTAACTAGGTTACTTCACTTGTAGCTCCTTCGGTCCTAAATTACTTTAAATTACTTGTCACAGAAATAGATATATCAAAACGAAAATCCAACTCGCAGCCCAAGCTCATCTGCTCGCACTCAGAAAAAAAATTAAAACAAATACTAAAAAGTTCAAACAAATCCAATTTTTTTGTGTGATAGATAATTTGATGCGTGAGGTCCGCTTTAAATTTCAACTCATTTGGACATCTGAGCAGCTGTCGGCCAAAAAAAACAAACAAATCGGATCAGAACAGTGTGTGAACAGTAAACTTTTTTTACAGACCTTGATTTTGTCTTTTTTGCTGAGAGCTGTTCAGATGTCCAAATGAGTTGAAATTTGGAGCGGACCTCACCCATCAAGTTATCTACCACACAAAAAATGGATTTTTTTTTTAATTTTTCTAGTATTTATTTTGATTTTTTTCTGAGCACGGATGCAGATGAGCCCGGGAGCAGAAACTCCGCGTCCGTAACAAAACGTATTTTTAGTTTTACATACATTTATTTTTATTCATTGTGACAAGTAATTCTGGATGAAGGGAGTACTAAACCACTAATCAACCCGAGTTTTCATTAGAGCAACTTTAGCCGCAGAGTTGCCATATCAGTAGCCATCATCATGCATGTGAAGCGCATTCTATAATTCAAAAATGTTAAAAATCTGACATTTGTTGGGTGAGGATGGCAAATCAGAAAATTTTAAGCAATTTATGTTGTCGCGAGGACGGCAATTTCGTTCGCAACCACGACAAATCCTCGTGAAAAACTGAACATGGCGGATTTCCATGTTTGCTAAAAGAAATTGCTATCCCAGCAACACATAATTTGGCACAAAATAGTTAATTTGTCATGCTGACCCAGCGACTGTTCGCTGGTTATCAAATTCTTAGTATTTTGAAGGTCGCTAAGACCACGTGCCAATTCAGGTTATCATAATGCGTCTTATAAAAGAAATTCTTGGTTTCTTGGCTTTTTGTTTGAAATTGATAATTTTTAGGCAATCAAACAGAGACTAAAGTTGATTAACAACAAACTACATTGAAGTACTTATAATAGGGCTAAAATTCATGGCATTAACATATAATTTGCAATTTTAAATGTTGTTAAGCTACATTTGCAAAATACTATCTCCGTCGCATAATATAAGAGCGTTTTTTATACTACAGTAGTGTCAAAAACGCTCTTATATTATGAGATGGAGGGAGTAGTAAACATATGTTGTGCTGATATTCGACATTGGTAGCTACTACTAGTTGACATCGTTTTGTCCTCGTCCTCATCATCGAGCACGTCGAGGCCCACATCGGAGTCGAACGACAGAGTGAGCCTCCAGTAACAGTCAAGCTCATTCACGTGCTTGGCCTCCTCAACGAAGGGACAGAGATCAGGTGATATGCACGTTTACATGTCACCATGTGCCTTGCGCCCGGAATTCAAATTTAAACATTGTGAAAAAATCTGGAAAAAAATCATGCATGTTCACAGCACATATTAAGATAAGCCCTAAAATATTCAGACCAAAATTCGAAACATATGTTCAAAATTTAAATATTCAGCACATATTAAGATTTTTTTTTAGATTTTTTCGCAATGTTTAAATTTGAATTCCGGCCGCAAGACACACGGTGACATGCAAACGTGCATGTCACCTGATCTCTGTCCTCAACGGAGTGGTGAGCAACAAGCTCAATCTGCTACTTTTCCTCTAGCTCGTCAGCTGGGAGGGGGGAGCATTGCCGTCGATGCTCCTCTGCTTTGCGGGAGCACGATCTTGATTGGGTCCTCAGGATCGGGGCTCAACGTGGGCGGGGAAGGGGGGGATAGCATCCTCCTCTTTGCCCGAGGAGGAGGAGTACCAGGTGCCGACGAGGATGGGCTCATCCACGGGGACGATGGCGCTCGGTCCATTGCTGCTGCTAATGCCAGGCGGGCCGCGGTGGGAGCAGAATGCTCAGGTGGTCGCCCTAGTGCAGCACAAGGAATAAAATCTACACAATTGGTAACCCAGTTGGAGACGCCACCGGCTTGTAGTGTTTGGGACGGCTCGTTGTTGTCGTCCAGCATGTTGAGCCAATAGCCTGCGGGCACGACACGGCGACATTGCGGCGGTGAGCTCAACGCATAGAGGCAAGAATGTGGGAGGGGAGGAGGCGGTGACTAGGGAAAGGGTTGTGATGGGGATGCCTCCTATGCATCTAGAGTATTAAGTTCAAGAGAACAGAGTAACGTTTTAAGCAAGATGGCATGATGTAGAGGGATAAACTCATGCAATGTGATATAAACCCCATCTTGTTATCCTCGATGGCAACAATACAATACGTGCCTTGCTGCCCCTACTGTCACTGGGAAAGGACACCGCAAGATTGAACCCAAAGCTAAGCACTTCTCCCATTGCAAGAAAGATCAATCTAGTAGGCCAAACCAAACTGATAATTCGAAGAGACTTGCAAAGATAACCAATCATACATAAAAAAAATTAGAGAAGATTCAAATATTGTTCATAGATAAACTTGATCATAAACCCACAATTCATCGGTCTCAACAAACACACCGCAAAAGAAGATTACATCGAATAGATCTCCACAAGAGAGGGGGGAACTTTGTATTGAGATCCAAAAAGAGAGAAGAAGCCATCTAGCTAATAACTATGGACCCGTAGGTCTGAAGTAAACTACTCACACTTCATCGGAGGGGCTATGGTGTTGATGTAGAAGCCCTCCGTGATCGGTGCCCCCTCCGGCGGAGCTCCGGAAAAGGCCCCAAGATGGGATCTCGTGGATACAGAAAGTTACGGCAGTGGAATTAGGGTTTTGGCTCCGTATCTGGTAGTTTGGGGGGGGCGTAGGTATATATAGGAGGAATGAGTACGTCGGTGGAGCAACAGGGGGCCCACGAGGGTGGAGGGCGCGCCTGGGGGGGGGGGTAGGCGTGCCCCCCCTACCTCGTGCCTTCCTCGTTGATTGCTTGACGTAGGGTCCAAGTCCTCTGGATCATGTTCGTTCCGAAAATCACGTTCCCGAAGGTTTCATTTCGTTTGGACTCCGTTTGATATTCTTTTTCTGCGAAACCCTAAAATATGCAAAAAAAAACAGCAATTCTGGGCTGGGCCTCCGGTTAATAGGTTAGTCCCAAAAATAATATAAAAGTGTATAATAAAGCCCAATAATGTCCAAAACAGAATATAATATAGCATGGAACAATAAAAAAATTATAGATACGTTGGAGACGTATCAAGCATCCCCAAGCTTAATTCCTGCTCGTCCTCGAGTAGGTAAATGATAAAAACAAAATTTTTGATGTGGAATGCTACTTGGAATAATTTCAATGTAATTCTTTTTAATTGTGGTATGAATATTCAGATCCGAAAGATTCAATACAAAAGTTCAATATTGACATAGAAATAATAATACTTCAAGCATACTAACTAAGCAACTATGTCTCTTCAAAATAACATGGCCAAAGAAAGTTATCCCTACAAAATCATATAGTCTAGCTATGCTCTATCTTCACCACACAAAGTATTTAAATCATGCACAACCCTGATGACAAGCCAAGCAATTGTTTCATACTTTTGGTGTTCTCAAACTTTTTCAATCTTCAAACAATACATGAGCGTGAGCCATGGACATAGCACTTTAGGTGGAATAGAATGGTGGTTGTGGAGGAGACAAAAAGGGGGAAGATAGTCTCACATTAACTAGGCATATCAACGAGCTATGGAGATGCCCATCAATAGATATCAATGTGAGTGAGTAGGGATTACCATGCAACGGACGCACTAGAGCTATAAGTATATGAAAGCTCAACAAAAGGAACTAAGTGGGTGTGCATCCAACTCGCTTGCTCATGAAGATCTAGAGCATTTTGAGGAAGCCCATCATTAGAATATACAAGCCAAGTTCTATAATGAAATATTCCCACTAGTATATGAAAGTGATAACATAGGAGACTCTCTATTATGAAGATCATGGTGCTACTTTGAAGCACAAGTGTGGTAAAAGGATAGTAGCATTGTCCCTTCTCTCTTTTTCTCTATTTTTTTATTTGGGTCTTTTCTTTTTTATGGCCTTTTTTTTATTTGGGCTTCTTTGGCCTCTTTTTTTATTTTATTTATTTTATTTTTTGTTCGGAGTCTCATTCCGACTTGTGGGGGAATCATAGTCTCCATCATCCTTTCCTCACTTGGGATAATGCTCTAAAAATGATGATCATCACACTTTTATTTACTTACAACTCAACAATTACAACTCAATACTTAGAACAAAATATGACTCTATGTGAGTGCCTCCGCCGGTGTACCGGGATATGCAATGAATCAAGAGTGACATGTATGAAAGAATTATGAACGGTGGCTTTGCCAAAAATACAATGGCAACTACATGATCATGCAAAGCAATATGACAATGATGGAGCATGTCATAGTAAGCGGAACAGTGGAAAGTTGCATGGCAATATATCTCGGAATGGCTATGGAAATGCCATGATAGGTAGGTATGGTGGCTGTTTTGAGGAAGGTATATGATGGGTGTATGATACCGGCGAAAGGTGCGCGGTATTAGAGAGGCTAGCAATGGTGGAAGGAAGAAAAGTGTGTATGATCCATGGGCTCAACCTTAGTCATAAAGAACTCATATACTTATTGCAAAAATCTACAAGTTACCAAAGCAAAGTATTACGCGCATGCTCCTAGGGGGTAGATTGGTAGGAAAAGACCATCGCTCGTCCCCGACCGCCACTCATAAGGAAGACAATCGATAAATAAATCATGCTCCGACTTCATCACATAACGGTTCACCATACGTGCATGATACGGGAATCACAAACTTTAACACAAGTGTTACGGCATATCTCTCTCAAGGTAGTTTTGGTGATTGTTGACAACATGTTTGCGGACTAATCTTGTGCTTTGAATAATTCACAGATTCTCCCCTGGCACGAGACGCTTTATTCCCCTCGGAGTGTATTTCAAGATGGTGTAGCTCTTTCGTTTCTTTCTCGGTGGACTAGTTGCGTAGAGGGCACCGTACTATCAAGAGGGGGTCCGCTGGGGTTTTGCATGGGTGGAATCATCACGTACACATCAGCTTCTCACCCTCCGAGCTTTTCCTGTCCATTGAAGAGATCTCTCCTCTCTTCCTTGTTCTGTCTAGGTCTAAGCGGCAGTACCGCGCACCCAGCGGTAGTACCGCTGAGAAGCCACAAGCGGCAGTACCGCTTCGCAGCGGTAGTACCGCTGTGGCTCCACAGCAGTAGTACCGCTGGGGGCCTGGCACATCCGCCGTGTCCTCAGAATTTTTGAGAGATCCCTTCTCTCTCTCTCTCGCACCCCAGCGGTAGTACCGCACTGTCTGCGGTACTATGGCCGAAGGGTCACAAGCGGTAGTACCGCTCCACAGCGGTACTACCGCCCTTGACCCCACTGCCGTAGTACCGCTGGGTAGTCTGGCTCCTACCGCCTCGATTTGAGAGGTCTTTTTCTCGTGTCGGGTTTTGCGGCACTAGTCACGGTTGTAGTGGCGGTAGTACCGTTCCAGGAGCGGTAGTACCGCCCTACCACCGCGGTAGTACCGCTATTGGGTCCGTTCCCTACTAAGTCTCCTCAGCGCGGCAGTACCGCTGGTGGCGCGGCAGTACCGTCGCCTGGCGGTAGTACCGCCCCCTCTCAGCGGTAGTACCGCCCTGTGCGGGGCTGGTTGGTGGGGGGCAACGGGATTGTTGCCCCTACTATAAAAGGGACTCCCCTTCCTCCTTCTCACCTACCTCTTCCTCCCCCAAGCTCCATTTATTGCTCAAGCTCCATTAAATACTCCAAGCTTCATTTTGCCCGATCTATCTCCCTAGCCAATCAAACTTGTTGATTTGCTCGGGAGTGGTTGAGAAGGCTCCGATCTACACTTCCACCAAGGGATTTTCGATTCCCCCACTCATCCCTAGCGGATCTTGTTACTCTTGGGTGTTTGAGCACCCTAGACGGTTGAGGTCACCTCGGAGCCATATTCCATTGTGGTGAAGCTTCGTGGTCTTGTTGGGAGCCTCCGATTAAGTTGTGGAGATTGCCCCAACCTTGTTTGTAAAGGTTCGGTCGCCGCCTTCAAGGGCACCAATAGTGGAATCACGGCATCTCGCATTGTGTGAGGGCGTGAGGAGAATACGGTGGCCCTAGTGGCTTCTTGGGGAGCATTGTGCCTCCACACCGCTCCAACGGAGACGTACTTCCCCTCAAAAGGAAGGAACTTCGGTAACACATCCTCGTCTCCACCGGATCCACTCTTGGTTATCTCTTACCTTTACTTGTGCAAGCTCTTTAGTGTTTCTACCCTTGCTTGCTTGTATGCTTGTTGTTATTGCATCATATAGGTTGCTCACCTAGTTGCACATCTAGACAACCTACTTTGATGCAAAGTTTAATTTGGTAAAGAAAAGCTAAAAATTGGTAGTTGCCTATTCACCCCCCCTCTAGTCAACCATATCGATCCTTTCAATTGGTATCAGAGCCTCGTCTCTTTATTAAGGACTTTACCGTCCAAAGAGTATGGTTGATACCGTAGACGGTGTGGAGGAACACTCCGGTGTGAATCCGATCTCGTCTACGGGAGATGGGGGAACTTCGGTCTCTCGTGAGGAGTTCAATGTGGCCTTGGAGACATTGAAAACCTCCATGACGACCGAAGTTGAAAGCATGTTTACTAAATTTCTTGAGGGGCTTAAACTTTCCACCGCACCGTTGAAAGTGGGTGATCCCGCCAACAAGGTGTCGGATGCTATCCCCGACAAGGGGGAAGCTAGTAGTGAAAAGGCTCCTTCTTCTAGTGGCAAGAATGGCACCGGCATCTTTGCCCATGTGGAACCACCACTTGTTTATGGTGGACCGGTTCCCTCCACTCATTTGAATCATGCCGGTCCTCCCCCTAAGATTGTGAAAAATGAGGATTTTGATTCTTGGGTTTACCGCTTTAAACGTCATTTAAATCATGTGAACACTAACCTTTGGAGAATCATTGAAGAAGGTTTCTATCCACATGATCCAAGCAACTTCACTCCTCGAGAAGCCGCGGACAATCAATTCAATGAGAATGCTCTCTTCATCATTCAAGATGCAATTCCACCCGAAGACCTACCTCATCTTCGTCCCTTCGCCTTGGCCAAAGATGCATGGCATTGTGTCGTGTCTCTCTACCGGGGAAGCGCAAGCATTCAACGCTCCAACTATGAAGTGGTACAAGATGAGGCCGATGAGTTTGCAATGAAGGAAGATGAAGAACCTCGTGAGCTTTATCGGAGAGTAACCAAACTCGCGGTCTCACTACGAGATCACGGGAGCAAGGACACGGATGACAATTGGATCAAGCGCAAATTCCTCAAGGCAATGATGCCCTACCACAAGGCCATGTCCTCCGTCATTCGTCAAAGACCGGACTTCCACACTTTGACCTCAAGCGAAGTGTTGGATGAGTTTGTGGCCATGAACATTTTGGACAAGACCGCCGACAATGCGGTGCTCCGTTCTCAACGGGCAAAGAAGCCTAACCTTGCATTGAAGGCCAAGCTCACCGTGGAAGAAGAAGAAGAGGAAGAAGAGGAGAGCAACCCCGAAGATACGAAGTATGCATATCATGAACACATGGCACTTGCTTCAAGGCAATTTTGGAGCAAGAAAAACTCGAGGCCCAACTTTAGCAAAAACAACTCGAGTGGCACAAGGGGCAAGCAACGTGTAAGAACTTGCTACAATTGCGGCAACGTGAGTCATTTCGTTGCGGAATGCCCGTATGAGAAGAGGGAAGACAATGGTGGCAAACTCATCCGAAAGGACAAGGCCAAGTCGTTCCCCAACAAGAACAACTTCACCAAGAAGACTCCTCCCAAGGCTTTGGTTGTGCAAGAAGAGTACAATGAGGATGATGACGATGATGAAGATGATGAGTCGGTTGCCATGGCCTCCGTTGCCATTGCAACAACGTCACGGGTGTCTCTCTTCGACTCACCCAACGAGAGCATCACCGCCAAGTGCCTCATGGCTAAAGCCACCAACAAGGTAACCTCCAACATCAAAACTACCATCATTAATCATCCTTCCCCAACGGATAGCATTAATGAACTTGAGGGAGCTAATGTGGAGGCTAACGAGTTTGAGGCTTTTATGGGCAAACTCAAGGGAAAATCCAAGAAGCACTTTGTTGCTCTCTTGGAACAACTTGGTGAGGCCAATGACATGATCGAGGCTCACGAAGACACCATCTCTAAGATGGAAGGGCATAGTCGTGACTATGCCGATGAGATTTCGGATCTTTCCAATGCTCTTGAGGAAGAGCGTGGTCTTCGTTTGGCTCTTGAGGAGTCACACAACGTTGATCATGCTAAGTTAAAGAAAGATTATGATCATGCCCTCATTGTTTCTCGTGTGCTAAATTCCGAGAAGGCCAAACTCGGGGTTGATCTTGCTAGACTCAAAGAGGAGTTTGATATACTTGACAAGGCCCACAAGGCCTTGAAGGGTATTCACGCTAGTCTCAAGGAGTCTCATGATCAACTCCAAGTGAAGCTAACTAAGGAGAAAGCAACTTTTCCTCATATGGTTTTAATTGATAATGCAAATGCTACTAACCCGTGTTGTGAGCATATACATCTTGTTGAGGAAAATGCTAAGTTGAAGGAGCAACTTGAGAGAGGTCTTGCGACTTGCATACAAGGCAAGAAGAACCTCAACGATCTCTTGATCAACCAAAAGGGAGGTGTGGCCAAGGAAGGGGTTGGGTACGTGCCCGACTCCAAGAACAAGAAGAAGAATGACAAGACCAAACGACCTCCTCCCCTCATGCAAACCTTTGTGAGGGAGGGAGAGAGTGCCCCCGAGGAGAAGAAGAAGAACAATGTCAAGAAGGGCAATGTCATCCCTCCCAACAAAGCCGGCGATTTTAATCCTTCTTATGTGTTATGCCGTGCTAGTGATGGGCATGTTTATGCCAAATTTGTTGGTTCTCTTCATGAGTACATTGAATGGTCTATTTGGGTTCCTAAGACCCTTGTTACTAACATCAAAGGACCCATTACAAAATGGGTACCTAAAACCAAGCATTGATCTCTTGTAGGTGTTTGCTTCCGGTGGTGGATCATGGTTGCTCGATAGCGGAGCTACAAATCATATGACCGGAAGCAAGGACTTGGTGGTGGACGTGCACAAAGTTCCATCTATGCCCACCAATGTCGAGTGGGGTGACGCCTCATCCTCTAAGGTATTGGGACTTGGCAAGGTGGTCATCTCTCATGATCTCACGATCGAGAAGGTCATGCTTGTTGAGTCCCTTGCATACAATTTACTTTCCGTTCGTCAACTTGCAATCATGGGCTTTGCCACTTTCTTTGATATCGATACCGTGGCCCTCTTGTGGAGCAAGACTCTTAAAGTAGCTTTTGTTGGGCATGTCGAGAACGGTCTATATGTGATTAACTTTTCGGAGCGACCCACTAAGACCGCGACATGCCTAATGGCTAAAGTTGATGTGGGATGGCTTTGGCATCGCCGTTTAGCCCATGTCAATATGAGATCTTTGCAAAGTCTTCTCAAGGGGGACCATGTCCGTGGACTAACGAATGTTAGTTTTGTTAAAGATCGTGCTTGCAGTGCCTGTATCGAAGGAAAGCTACATGAGAAGGCTCACCCTCCCACGACTATCATTTATTCAAAGAGGCCCTTGGAGCTCCTTCACATGGATCTTTTTGGGCCCCCATCCTTCGATAGTCTTGGAGGTAGGAAGTATTGCTTGGTGATTGTGGATGACTACTCAAGGTACACGTGGGTGTATTTCTTCAAGAGGAAGAGCGAGACCCAACAAACCGTCATTGACTTTGCAAATGAAGCACAACGTCAACACAATGCAAAGATCTTGACAATAATAAGTGACAACGGCACCGAGTTCAAGAACTACACCTTGGATGAATTTCTTAGTGATGAGGGAATCAAGCATCAATATTCCGCACCATACACCCCTCAACAAAACGGTGTTGCGGAGAGGAAGAACCGGACGTTGATGGATGCGGCAAGGACCATGATGGCGGAGTTCAAGTCTCCATACAACTTTTGGGCCGAAGCCATCAACACCGCGTGTCATGCATCCAATCGGCTCTACCTCCGCAAGGGCTTGAACAAGACTCCATATGAGATACTCACCGGTAACAAGCCCAATCTCAAGTACTTCCGGGTATTCGGGTGTAAGTGTTTCATTCTCAAGAAAGGTGTTCGGTTGTCTAAATTTGAGGCTAGAGCTTATGAGGGCATATTCGTTGGTTATGCTACAAACTCTCATGCTTACCGTGTCCTCAATAAATCCACGGGACTTATTGAGGAGACGTGTAACGTGGAGTTTGATGAGAATAACGGCTCCCAAGTGGAGCAAAGTGGCACTTGTGATGTAGGTGATGAAATTCCTCCTCAAGCCATAAGAAGAATGGGTGTTGGTTTCATCCTACCCATTGAGGAACCCCTTGTGGCCGAAGGAGAAGGACAATGCTCCACTCAAGTGGAGCCATCACCAACCCAAGGCCCACACGCTTCCGAAGAACAAAGTGAAGGCCCTCAACCTCATGAACAAGACCAAGGGCAAGATCATACTCAAGACGGTGTTGACACACCAAGTGATGCCCAAGGTCAAGTTCTCTCCCCCGAGCAAGTTCAAGATCAAGAACAAGTTCATGACGGCGCTCAAGATGATCAAGTAACCGCTCCTCAACTCACCACCGAGGAGGAATTAGAGCGTCGTGCCGCCAAGGTTGCTTCCAAGCTCTCCACCAAGGATCATCTCATGACGAATGTGCTTGGAAGCTTAAGAAAGGGGGTAAGCACTCGTAGACAATTAGCAAATTATTGTGAGCATCACGCGTTTGTCTCTTGTGTGGAACCCCACAAGGTCTATGAGGCGCTAGAAGATCCGGATTGGCTCAATGCCATGCACGAAGAACTCAACAACTTCGAGCGCAACAAAGTGTGGAGATTGGTGCCAAGGCCAACGGGGAACCATAATGTCATTGGAACCAAGTGGATATTCAAGAACAAGCAAGATGCCCATGGGATTATCATTCGCAACAAGGCCCGTTTGGTAGCACAAGGCTACTCCCAAGTCGAGGGTATCGACTACGGTGAAACCTTTGCTCCCGTTGCTCGTCTTGAATCCATTCGCATGTTGATTGCATATGCTTCTCATCATAACTTTAAGTTACAACAAATGGATGTGAAGAGTGCTTTTCTTAATGGTCCCATTAATGAATTGGTTTACGTCAAGCAACCCCCCGGGTTCGAGGATCCCTACTTTCCCGATCATGTGTATCAACTCGATAAGGCACTCTATGGCCTTAAACAAGCCCCACGTGCGTGGTATGACCACCTTACCGAGTTGTTACAAGATCGTGGTTTTGAAGTTGGGCTAATCGACCCCACTCTTTTTACTAAGAAGGTCAAAGGGGAGTTGTTTGTGTGCCAATTATATGTTGATGATATTATCTTTGGTTCTCCTAACAAAGCTTTCAATGAGGAATTTGCCGCTCTCATGACCTCAAAGTTCGAGATGTCCTCCATGGGAGAGTTGAAGTTCTTTCTAGGGTTCGAAGTGAAGCAAAGAAGAGAAGGAACCTTCATCAATCAATCCAAATACACCCAAGACATGCTCAAGAGATTCAAGCTAAGTGACGTCAAGCCGGCCTCCACTCCAATGCCCACCAAGTGCCAACTTGACTTAGATCCCAATGGTAAAGTGGTGGATCAAAAGGTATATCGTTCCATGATTGGTTCCTTGCTTTACCTTTGTGCATCTAGACCGGACATCATGTTGAGTGTGGGAATTTGTGCACGGTTTCAAGCCGCACCTAAGGAAAGTCACTATGTGGCGGTCAAACGAATCTTTCGATATTTGGCTCATACCCCAAACTTTGGCTTATGGTACCCAAGAGGATCAAACTTCAAGCTTGTAGGGTACTCGGATTCCGATTGGGCGGGAGACAAAGTGGATAGGAAGTCCACTTCCGGAGGGTGCCAATTCCTTGGTTGCTCTTTGGTAAGTTGGTCTTCCAAAAAGCAAAGTTGTGTGTCTCTCTCGTCCACTGAGGCGGAGTATGTTGCCGCCGGTAGTTGTTGTGCACAACTTCTATGGATGAGGCAAACTTTAAAGGATTACGGTGTCACTTGTGACAAAGTGCCTCTTTGGTGTGACAATGAAAGTGCCATCAAGATTTCTCTCAACCCGGTGCAACACTTCAAGACGAAGCATATTGAGATTCGGTATCACTTCATCCAGGATCACATTAGGCGAGGAGAGATCGAGCTCAACTATGTCAACACTCATGACAACCTTGCAGATATTTTCACGAAGCCCTTGGATGAAGCAAGATTTCGCGAGTTAAGGCATGAGCTAAATATCATTGATTGAAGCAATGTGGCTTGAACCCTTGCACACCCTATCATGCTCAATTTGTTGTCTAGTTTATGTGTAGGCATGGACATAGGGGGAGTGTTGTTCTCTCAATGAACTCTCCCTTCCCCCATTATGCATAAATTGATCAAGTCTTTCACTTTAGCCATTGTTGATAGCACTTGTGCTTAAAAGACGAGTTTTGGTCATGGGCCCAAGGTTAAAATCTTCGCGGTGCCATACCTTTTGACTCAAACATAGGTGGCCTCGACCACCGCCCTCTTGTGAAGAGGCGTGTCTTGGTCGTTTGCTGGTGTGTTTGCCGTTTTTTTTTTCGTTTTCGTCGAGCTAAGCCGTGTATGTTTAGTTGCCGTGGCGCGCTGGGCGGTACTACCACTGGTGGTGCGCGGTACTACCGCTCGTGAGCGGTACTACCGCCCCCCAGCATGGTACTACCGCTGGGGGACGAGAACAGGGGGTTAAGTCGGGGGCAGGGGGAGGTTTCTTCTCCCCCATACCCATTCACTTCGCCCCTCTTTTCTCTTCCTCTCTCCAGCCTCCTCTTGTCGCGGGAGTGCTCTAGTAGATCTCCGTCTTCGGGGCGTCCCTCTCCATTTCCTTTGGTGGAGTCGATCCCCACCGCGTCCTCTTGCCATGGATGCCGGTATTGCCCCCGTTCTTTCTTTCGTTTTGTCTCCTTTTAGTTCTTGTTTCTTAGGGGCAATGGTGGTTGCATCTCTAGATTTTTGGCGAAATCTAGGCTTGAGTTGATTGGAGAAGGCAACTAGACTATCTAGATTAGAGTTTGGTAGGATTATTTTTGAATTTGGTAGGCCGGTAGTGCCGGATCTGACCACGGTAGTAGGAAACCACTGTTTCACCGCCTCGTGCTTTGAAACTGATGTTTATCCACCTCAAGCCGTACTACCGCTCCCTTTGGAGCGGTACTACCACTTGACCTAGAGCGGTACTACCGCTCCCTTTGGGGCGGTACTACCGCTTGGGGCGGTACTACCACGGGCAGGTCACGGTACTACCGCTGCATGCCAATTTCCATCATTCTCCTGCCTTACCTTGATCTTTTGTTGTGTTGTTGGCTTATGCTCGTTCTTTCTGGTTGTTTCGCGTTGTTCTTGTGTTTGGCTCCAGGTGATGACCATTCCGAGCAGCAAGGTCGCCGTATCAACCCCGGGCGTGCCACATCAAAACGCTACCGCACCTCAGAGTCTGCCGGTGGTTCCTCGAGCACCCAACCGCCTCCAGCAAGTGCTTCTGCAAGTGTTCCTCCACCTCCTCAGCAATCGAAGCGAGCCGCCAACAAGCCAAAAGGGAAGACTGTGACTGAGATGACCAACAAGGAGTTTTGGGAGAAGCGTCGCCGCAACCCCTATGCGGTGGACCAAGAACCCACTTTGGTCAACCGCCCGTTCTGGAACCGTTTTCAGTTTGCCATCTACTTTGATGTGATCAAGGCCAAGAAGAATCTTTTTGTTGATGTTCGCTCCATTGACACTGATGCTATGGAGAAGGATCCGGAGTACTTTGGCGAAGCTCTTCAGATGTGCACTCAGCTGAACATTCTCAGGATCATGCAATTCAACAAGGACTTTGATGCGGATTTGGTAGCTCAATTCTATGCCACCGTCCATCTTGGGACGGATGTCGACAGGACTCTGACATGGATGACCAATGGCAAGCTGCTTTCTGTCAAGTGGAAGGCTTTCATGGAGTTACTTGATGTGGTGGATACCGGGCTTGAGACTCCTGTCGGTTTCCGTCCTCACCGCAATGCTACATCCACCCACAAGCAAGCCCTTTGGCCCTACTGCACTGTGAAGGTTCACCCAGTAACTGAGAAGAAGACCTATGAGCTGTCTCCGTATCTGGACATTCTTCATCGCATATTCCGTGAGACTCTCTTCCCTCGGATTGGGAATCTGGATATGGTCCACTCTTACCTCGTGGACATGCTCCTTTTCTGTCAGCATGAGAAGGAAGCAAGCACTGGAGAGAGCCTGGATATCTCTCATGTCATGTGGTGTGAACTTCTATCTGCCGTGTCTGAGCGCAAGTGTCCTATCTATGGTCCATTCATCATGAGGCTCATTGAGAGGGCCTGGGCACAGACTTATCCCAGAGTGCTGCTAGAGACTAGAGACTTGGTTTCTCATGAGATCAAGTGTCTGAGGAAGAAGGACAACTGGACAGCACCTCACACAGGGGGTCCATCTGCTACTGCTGCCCCAGGGGGTCCGTCTGCTGCTGCTGCTGCCATGGGGACCGAGGGTGAGGCTGCTACTGATGCTCATGAGGAGGATTTTGGTTCCACTAGTGCTGAACCTTCGTGGGCACAGAAGCTTAAGCGCAAGATGAAGAAGCTTTTCTGCATGGAGTCTCATGGTCAGTACATGACTCATGTGGCGGAGAAGCATGCCAGGACGCGCCACAAGGAGCTCATGCGTCAGATGGGAGCAACAGTTGCCAGTGGGTCTGAGGGTCAGATCACTGAAGAGGAGGACTGGATTCATCAGAATTGCCACTGGACCGACTCCGATGCCGAGCAGTTCTCGACCCACGATGAAGATGCAGAGATGTGATGTTCGAGCTCTTCCACCTCCCATCACCTAGAGTCGTAGTGTCACTCTATGCCCTTTTTGGTGTCTCGCTGCCAAAGGGGGAGAGAGTGTAGGGATTTGCCTCTTGTGTCGTGTTTTGTGTCGTCTTGTGGTTTCTTGTGTGTTCTCTTGGTGTCCTTGTTTGGTTTGGTTTGGTGTGAGCCTAAGCTCTAGACATATGGTGAGAGACATACGCTCCCTATCGCTACCTTATTACTTATGTCATGTCTGAGTACTGTAGTTTATTGTGAGATGCATGCTTGTCCTATTTATTCAATTCTCTCATATATCTTGTGCTTAGTATTGTTGGACTATAAAATATAGGGGGAGTTTTGATCCGAATGTGTGGGTCGTGCCATCTCTTGGTGCACACATTCTGGGGGAGCCCGTCTATATTTTGTAGTTCTTAGCTTTCTTCGTTTTATTTCTTTTCCTTGCGCAAATCCCTAGTTGTCATCAATCCACCAAAAAGGGGGAGATTGTTATGGCATATATCTCTCAAGGTAGTTTTGGTGATTGATGACAACATGTTTGCGGACTAATCTTGTGCTTTGAATAATTCACAGATTCTCCCCTGGCACGAGACACTTTCTTCCCCTTGGAGTGTATTTCAAGACGGTGTAGCTCTTTCGTTTCTTTCTCGGTGGACTAGTTGCGTAGAGGGCACCGTACTATCAAGAGGGGGTCCGCTGGGGTTTTGCATGGGTGGAATCATCACGTACACATCAGCTTCTCACCCTCCGAGATTTTCCTGTCCGTTGAAGAGATCTCTCCTCTCTTCCTTGTTCTGTCTGGGTCTAAGCGGCAGTACCGCGCACCCAGCGGTAGTACCGCTGAGAAGCCACAAGCGGCAGTACCGCTTCGCAGCGGTAGTACCGTTGTGGCTCCACAGCAGTAGTACCGCTGGGGGCCTGGCACATCCGCCGTGTCCTCAGCATTTTTGAGAGATCCATTCTCTCTCGCGCGCGCGCCCCAGCGGTAGTACCGCACTGCCTGCGGTACTACGGCCGAAGGGTCACAAGCGGCAGTACCGCTCCACAACGGTACTACCGCCCTTGACCCCACTGCCGTAGTACCGCTGGGTAGTCTGGCTCCTACCGCCTCGATTCGAGAGGTCTTTTTCTCGTGTCAGGTTTTGCGGCACTAGTCACGGTTGTAGTGGCGGTAGTACCGTTCCAGGAGCGGTAGTACCGCCCTACCACCGCGGTAGTACCGCTATTGGGGTCCGTTCCCTACTAAGTCTCCTCAGCGCGGCAGTACCGCAGGGTGGCGCGGCAGTACCGTCGCCTGGCGGTAGTACCGCCCCCTCTCAGCGGTAGTACCGCCCTGTGCGGGGCTGGTTGGTGGGGGGCAACGGGATTGTTGCCCCCACTATAAAAGGGAGTGCCGACGTGATCCAAATCACCGATGACCAAGTGCCGAATGGACAGCACCTCCGCGTTCAACACATGTACGGTTAGGAAGACGTCTCCTCCTTCTTGATCCAGCAAGGGGGAAGGAGAGGTTGATGAAGATCTAGCAGCACGACGGCGTGGTGGTGGATGCAGCAGGATCCCGACAGGGCTTCGCCAAGCGCAAGCGGGGAGGAGAGGTGTTACGGAGGGAGAGGGAGGCGCCAAGAGCAAGGGGTGCGGCTGCCCTCCCTCCCCCCTCTTTATATAGGGGCCTCGGGGGGCGTGAAGGAAATATGCCCTAGAGGCAATAATAAAGTTATTATTTATTTCCTTATTTCATGATAAATTTTTATTATTCATGCTAGAATTGTATTAACCGGAAACATAATACATGTGTGAATACATAGACAAACAAAGTGTCACTAGTATGCCTCTACTTGACTAGCTCGTTAATCGAAGATGGTTATGTTTCCTAACCATAGACATGTGTTGTCATTTGATTAAACGGGATCACATCATTAGGAGAATGATGTGATTGACATGACCCATTCCATTAGCTTAGCACCCGATCGTTTAGTATGTTGCTATTGCTTTCTTCATGACTTATACATGTTCCTATGACTATGAGATTATGCAACTCCCATCTGCCGGAGGAACACTTTGGGTGCTACCAAACGTCACAACGTAACTGGGTGATTATAAAGGAGCTCTACAGGTGTCTCCAAAGGTACATGTTAGGTTGGCGTATTTCGAGATTAGGATTTGTCACTCCAATTGTCGGAGAGGTATCTCTGGGCCCTCTCTGTAATGCACATCACATAAGCCTTGCAAGCATTGCAACTAATGAGTTAGTTATGAGATGATGTATTACGGAACGAGTAAAGAGACTTGCTGGTAACGAGATTGAATTAGGTATTAAGATACCGACGATCGAATCTCGGGCAAGTAACATACCGATGACAAAGGGAACAACGTATGTTGTTATGCGGTCTGACCGATAAAGATCTTCGTAGAATATGTAGGAGCCAATATGAGCATCCATGTTCCGCTATTGGTTATTGACCGAAGACGTGTCTCGGTCATGTCTACATTGTTGTCGAACCCGTAGGGTCCGCACGCTTAAGGTTTCGATGACAGTTATATTATGAGTTTATGAGTTTTGATGTACCGAAGGAGTCCGGAGTCCCGGATGAGATCGAGGACATGACGAGGAGTCTCGAAATGGTCGAGACGTAAAGATCGATATATTGGACGACTATATTCGGACATCGGAAAGGTTCCGAGTGGTCCGGGTATTTTTCAGAGTATCAGGGAGTTACGGGAATACGGGGGAAGAAGTATATGGGCCTTATTGGGCTTTAGGGGAGAGGGAGAGGCAGGCCGCCCCCCCCCCCCCCCCATTGACTAGTCCGAAATGGACTAGGGGGAGGGGCTGCGCCCCCTCCTTCCTTCTCTTCCCTCTTCCCCTTCCTTGTCTCCTACTCCCACTACATGGAAGGACTCCTAGTTGGACTAGGAAAGGGGGAATCCTACTCCCGATGGGAGTAGGACTCCCCTAGGGCACGCCATAGAGAGGGCCGGCCCTCCCCTCCTCCACTCCTTTATATACGGGGGCAGGGGGCACCCCATAGACACACAAGTTGATCTTCGTGATCGTTCTCTTAGCCGTGTGCGGTGCCCCCTTCCACCATAATCCTCGATAATATTGTAGCGGTGCTTAGGCGAAGCCCTGCGACGGTAGAACATCAAGATCGTCACCACGCTGTCGTGCTGATGGAACTCTTCCCCGACACTTTGCTAGATCGGAGTCCGGGGATCGTCATCGAGCTGAACGTGTGCTAGAACTCGGAGGTGTCGTAGTTTCGGTGCTTGATCGGTCAGGCCGTGAAGACGTACGACTACATCAACCGCGTTGTCATAACGCTTCCGCTGTCGGTCTACGAGGGTACGTAGAGTACACTCTCCCCTCTCATTGTTGTGCATCACCATGATCTTGCGTGTGCGTAGGAAAATTTTGAAATTACTACGTTCCCCAACAGGGCGGCCCTAGGAGATGGATCTCCAAGGGGGCGGCGACCAAGGGGTGGCTTCCCCCCCAAGCCAAGTGGGGGGCGCCCCCACCCCTAGGGTTTCCCAACCCTAGGCGCAGGGGAGGCCCAAGGAGGGGCGCACCAGCCCACTAGGGGCTGGTTCCCCTCCCAACTCAGCCCATGGGGCCCTTAGGGATAGGTGGCCCCACCCGGTGGACCCCCGGGACCCTTCCGGTGGTCCCGGTACAATACCGGAGACCCCCGAAACCTTCCTGATGGACGAAACTGGACTTCCTATATATGAATCTTTACCTCCGGACCATTCGGGAACTCCTCGTGACGTCCGGGATCTCATCCGGGACTCCGAACAACTTTCGGGTTACTGCATACTAATATCTCTACAACCCTAGCGTCACTGAACCTTAAGTGTGTAGACCCTACGGGTTCGGGAGACATGTAGACATGACTGAGATGGCTCTCCGGTCAATAACCAACAGCGGGATCTGGATACCCATGTTGGCTCCCACATGCTCCACGATGATCTCATCGGATGAACCACGATGTCGAGGATTCAATCAATCTGTATACAATTCCCTTTGTCAATCGGTATGTTACTTGCCCGAGACTCAATCGTCGGTATCCCAATACCTCATTCAATCTCGTTACCGGCAAGTCACTTTACTCATACCGTAATGCATGATCCTGTGATCAACCACTTGGTCACATTGAGCTCATTATGATGATGCATTACCGAGTGGGCCCAGAGATACCTCTCTGTCATACGGAGTGACAAATCCCAGTCTCGATTCGTGCCAACCCAACAGATACTTTCGGAGATACCTGTAGTGTACCTTTATAGTCACCCAGTTACGTTGTGATGTTTGGCACACCCAAAGCACTCCTACGGTATCCGGGAGTTGCATAATCTCATGTTCTAAGGAAATGATACTTGACATTCAGAAAAGCTACAGCAAACGAACTACACGATCTTTGAGCTATGCTTAGGATTGGGTCTTGTCCATCACATCATTCTCCTAATGATGTGATCCCGTTATCAATGACATCCAATGTCCATAGTCAGGAAACCATGACTATCTTTTGATCAACGAGCTAGTCAACTAGAGGCTCACTAGGGACGTGTTGTGGTCTATGTATTCACACATGTATTACGATTTCCGGATAACACAATTATGGCATGAATAATAGACAATTATCATGAACAAAGAAATATAATAATAACCATTTTATTATTGCCTCTAGGGCATATTTCCAACAGTCTCCCACTTGCACTAGAGTCAATAGTCTAGTTACATTGTGATGAATTGAACACCCATGCAGTTGTGGTGTTGATCATGTTTTGCTCTAGGGAGAGGTTTAGTCAATGGATCTGCCACATTCAGGTCCGTATGTACTTTACAAATCTCTATGTCTCCATTTTGAACACTTTCACGAATGGAGTTGAAGCGACGCTTGATATGCCTGGTCTTCCTGTGAAACCTGGGCTCCTTGGCAAGGGCAATAGCTCCAGTGTTGTCACAGAAGAGAGTCATCGGGCCCGACGCATTGGGTATGACTCCTAGGTCGGTAATGAACTCCTTCACCCAGACTACTTCTTGTGCTGCCTCCGAGGCTGCCATGTACTCCGCTTCACATGTAGATCCCGCCACAACGCTCTGCTTGCAACTGCACCAGCTTACTGCCCCACCATTCAAAATATACACGTATCCGGTTTGTGACTTAGAGTCATCCAGATCTGTGTCGAAGCTAGCATCGACGTAACCCTTTACGATGATCTCTTCGTCACCTCCATAAACGGCAAAATTTCCTTAGTCCTTTTCAGGTACTTCAGGATATTCTTGACCGCTGTCCAGTGTTCCATGCCGGGATTACTTTGGTACCTTCCTACCAAACTTACGGCAAGGTTTACATCAGGTCTGGTACACAACATAGCATACATGATAGACCCTATGGCCGAGGCATAGGGGACGACACTCATCTTTTCTCTATCTTCTGCCGTGGTCGGGCATTGAGCCGTGCTCAATCTTGTACCTTGCAATACAGGCAAGAACCCCTTCTTTGACTGATCCATTTTGAACTTCTTCAATATCTTGTCAAGGTAAGTACTCTATGAAAGACCAATGAGGCGTCTCGATCTATCTCTATAGATCTTGATGCCTAATATATAAGCAGCTTCTCCAAGGCCCTTCAATGAAAAACACTTGTTCAAGTAGGCCTTTATGCTTTCCAAGAATTCTATATCATTTCCCCATCAACAGTATGTCATCCACATACAATATGAGAAATGCTACAGAGCTCCCACTCACTTTCTTGTAAATGCAGGCTTCTCCATAAGTCTGTGTAAACCCAAACACTTTGATCATCTCATCAAAACGAATGTTCCAACTCCAAGATGCTTGCACCAGCCCATAAATCGAGCATTGGAGCTTGCACACCTTGTCAGCATTCTTAGGATCGACAAAACCTTCCGGCTGCATCATATATAATTCTTCCTTAAGGAAACCATTAAGGAATGCCGTTTTGACGTCCATTTGCCATATCTCGTAATCATAGAATGCGGCAATTGCTAACATGATTCGGACGGACTTCAGCTTCGCTACGGGTGAGAAAGTCTCATCGTAGTCAACCCCTTGAACTTGTCAATAACCCTTAGCGACAAGCCGAGCTTTATAGATGGTCACATTACCATCCGCGTCTGTCTTCTTCTTAAAGATCCATTTATTTTCTATGGCTCGCCGATCATCGGGCAAGTCAGTCAAAGTCCATACTTTGTTTTCATACATGGATCCTATCTCGGATTTCATGGCTTCCAGCCATTTGTCGGAATCCGGGCCCGCCATCGCTTCTTCATAGTTCGAAGGTTCACCGTTGTCTAACAACATGATTTCCAAGACAGGGTTGCCGTACCACTCTGGTGCGGAACGTGTCCTCGTGGACCTACGAAGTTCAGTAGCAACTTGATCTGAAGTTTCATGATCATCATCATCAACTTCCTCTCTAGTCGGTGCAGGCACCTCAGGAACATTTTCTTGAGTTGCGCCACTTACCGGTTCAAGAGGTAATACTTCATCAAGTTCTACTTTCCTCCCACTTACTTATTTCGAGAGAAACTCTTTCTCTAGAAAGGACCCATTCTTGGCAACAAAGATCTTGCCTTCGGATCTGAGGTAGAAGGTATACCCAATAGTTTCTTTAGGGTATCCTATGAAGACGCATTTTTCCGATTTGGGTTCGAGCTTTTCAGGTTGAAGTTTCTTGACATAAGCATCGCATCCCCAAACTTTTAGAAACGACAGCTTAGGTTTCTTCCCAAACCATAATTCATACGGTGTCGTCTCAACGGATTTCGACGGAGCCCTATTTAAAGTGAATGCGGCAGTCTCTAAAGCATAGCCCCAAAATGACAGCGGTAAATCGGTAAGAGACATCATAGATCGCACCATATCTAATAGAGTGCGATTACGACGTTCGGACACACCATTACGCTGAGGTGTTCCAGGCGGCGTGAGTTGTGAAACTATTCCACATTTTCTTAAGTGTGTGCCAAATTCGTGACTCAAGTATTCTCCCCCACGATCTGATCGCAAGAACTTGATTTTCCTGTCACGTTGATTCTCAACCTCACTCTGAAATTCCTTGAACTTTTCAAAGGTCTCAGACTTGTGTTTCATTAAGTAGACATACCCATATCTACTCAAGTCATCAGTGAGGGTGAGAACATAACGATAGCCACCGCGAGCCTCAACACTCATTGGACCGCACACATCAGTATGTATGATTTCCAATAAGTTGGTTGCTCGCTCCATTGTTCCTGAGAACGGAGTCTTGGTCATTTTACCCATGAGGCATGGTTCGCACGTGTCAAATGATTCGTAATCAAGAGACTCTAAAAGTCCATCTGCATGGAGCTTCTTCATGCGTTTGACACCTATGTGACCAAGGCGGCAGTGCCACAAGTATGTGGGACTATCATTATCAACCTTACATCTTTTGGTATTCACACTATGAATATGTGTAACATTACGCTCGAGATTCATTAAGAATAAACCATTCACCAACGGAGCATGACCATAAAACATATCTCTCATATAAATAGAACAACCATTATTCTCGGATTTAAATGAGTAGCCATCTCGAATTAAACGAGATCCTGATACAATGTTCATGCTCAAAGCTGGCACTAAATAACAATTATTGAGGTTTAAAACTAATCCCGTAGGTAAATGTAGAGGCAGCGTGCCGACGGCGATCACATCGACCTTGGAACCATTCCCGACGCGCATCGTCACCTCGTCCTTCGCCAGTCTCCGTTTATTCCGCAGCTCCTGCTTTGAGTTACAAATGTGAGCAACCGCACCGGTATCAAATACCCAGGAGCTACTACGAGTACTGGTAAGGTACACATCAATTACATGTATATCACATATACCTTTAGTGTTGCCGGCCTTCTTGTCCGCTAAGTATTTGGGGCAGTTCCGCTTCCAGTGACCACTTCCCTTGCAATAAAAACACTCAGTCTCAGGCTTGGGTCCATTCTTTGGCTTCTTCCCGGCAGCTTGCTTACCGGGCGCGGCAACTCCCTTGCCGTCCTTCTTGAAGTTCTTCTTACCCTTGCCTTTCTTGAACTTAGTGGTTTTATTCACAATCAACACTTGATGTTCCTTTTTGATTTCCACCTCTGCTGATTTCAGCATTGAATATACCTCAGGAATGGTCTTTTCCATCCCCTGCATATTGAAGTTCATCACAAAGCTCTTGTAGCTCGGTGGAAGCGACTGAAGGATTCTGTCAATGACCGCATCATCCGGGAGATTAACTCCCAGCTGAGTCAAGCGGTTATGCAACCGAGACATTTTGAGTATGTGCTCACTGACAGAACTATTTTCCTCCATCTTATAGCTGAAGAACTTGTCGGTGACTTCATATCTCTCGACCCGGGCATGAGCTTGAAAAACCATTTTCAGCTCTTTGAACATCTCATATGCTCCGTGTCTCTCAAAACGCTTTTGGAGCCCTGGTTCTAAGTTGTAAAGCATGCCGCACTGAACGAGGGAGTAATCATCAGCACGTGACTGCCAAGCGTTCATAACGTCTTGGTTCTCTGGTACAGGTGCGTCACCTAGCGGTGCTTCTAGGACATAATCTTTCTTGGCAGCTATGAGGATAATCCTCAGGTTCCGGACCCAGTCCGTATAGTTGATGCCATCGTCTTTCAGCTTGGTTTTCTCTAGGAACGCATTGAAGTTGAGGACAACATGGGCCATTTGATCTACAAGACATATTGTAAAGATTTTAGACTAAGTTCATGATAATTAAGTTCATCTAATCAAATTATTCAATGAACTCCCACTCAGATAGACATCCCTCCAGTCATCTAAGTGAAACATGATCCGAGTTAACTAGGCCGTGTCCGATCATCACGTGAGACGGACTAGCCAACATCGGTGAACATCTTCATGTTGATCGTATCTTCTATACGACTCATGCTCGACCTTTCGGTCTTCCGTGTTCCGAGGCCATGTCTGTACATGCTAGGCTCGTCAAGTCAACCTAAGTGTATTGCGTGTGTAAATCTGGCTTACACCCGTTGTATTCGAACGTTAGAATCTATCACACCCGATCATCACGTGGTGCTTCGAAACAACGAACCTTCGCAACGGTGCACAGTTAGGGGGAACACTTTCTTGAAATTATTACGAGGGATCATCTTATTTAAGCTACCATCGTTCTAAGCAAATAAGATGTAAAACATGATAAACATCACATGCAATCAAATAGTGACATGATATGGCCAATATCATTTGCTCCTGTTGATCTCCATCTTCGGGGCTCCATGATCATTGTTGTCACCGGCATGACACCATGATCTCCATCATCGTGTCTTCTTGAAGTTGTCTCGTCATCTATTACTTCTACTACTATGGCTAACGCTTTAACAATAAAGTAAAGTAATTACATGACGTTTATGTTGACACATAGGTCATAAATAAATAAAGACAACTCCTATGGCTCCTGCCGGTTGTCATACTCATCGACATGCAAGTCGTGATTCCTATTACAAGAACATGATCAATCTCATACATCACATATATCATTCATCACATCCTTTTGGCCATATCACATCACAAAACACTTGCTGCAAAAACAAGTTAGACATCCTCTAATTGTTGTTGCAAGTTTTTACGTGGCTGCTATAGGTTTCTAGCAAGAACGTTTCTTACCTACGCCAAAACCACAACGTGAATTGCCAATTTCTATTTACCCTTCATAAGGACCCTGTTCATCGAATCCGATCCGACTAAAGTGGGAGAGATAGACACCCGCCAGCCACCTTATGCAACTAGTGCATGTCAATCGGTGGAACCAGTCTCACGTAAGCGTACGTGTAAGGTCGGTCTGGGCCGCTTCATCCCACAATGCCGACGAATCAAGATAAGACTAGTAACGGCAAGATAATTGACAATATCGACGCCCACAACTGCTTTGTGTTCTACTCATGCATAGAAACTACGCATAGACCTAGCTCATGATGCCACTATTGGAGAACGTAGCAGAATTTTAAAATTTTCTACGCATCACCAAGATTAATCTATGGAGTCATCTAGCAATGAGGGAGAGAGGAGTGCATCTACATACCCTTGTAGATCACGCGCGGAAGCGTTCAAGAGAACGTGGTTGATGGAGTCGTACTCGACGTGATCCAAATCACCGATGACCAAGTGCCGAACGGACAGCACCTCCACGTTCAACACACGTACGGTTAGGAAGACGTCTCCTCCTTCTTGATCCAGCAAGGGGGAAGGAGAGGTTGATGAAGATCCAGCAGCACGACGGCGTGGTGGTGGATGCAGCAGGATCCCGACAGGGCTTCGCCAAGCGCAAGTGGGGAGGAGAGGTGTTACGGAGGGAGAGGGAGGCGCCAAGAGCAAGGGGTGCGTCTGCCCTCCCTCCCCCCTTTTTATATAGGGGCCTTGGGGGCGCCGGCTCTAGGAGATGGATCTCCAAGGGGGCGGCGGCCAAGGGGTGGCTTCCCCCCCAAGCCAAGTGGGGGGCGCCCCCACCCCTAGGGTTTCCCAACCCTAGGTGCAGGGGAGGCCCAAGGGGGGCGCACCAGCCCACTAGGGGCTGGTTCCCCTCCCAACTCATCCCATGGGGCCCTTCGGGATAGGTGGCCCCACCCGGTGGACCCCCGGGACCCTTCCGGTGGTCCCGGTACAATACCGGAGACCCCCGAAACCTTCCCGATGGCCGAAACTGGACTTCCTATATATGAATCTTTACCTCCGGACCATTTCGGAACTCCTCGTGACGTCCGGGATCTCATCCGAGACTCCGAACAACTTTCGGGTTACTGCATACTAATATCTCTACAACCCTAGCGTCACTGAACCTTAAGTGTGTAGACCCTACGGGTTCGGGAGACATGCAGACATGACCGAGACGCCTCTCTGGTCAATAACCAACAGCGGGATCTGGATACCCATGTTGGCTCCCACATGCTCCACAATGATCTCATCGGATGAACCACGATGTCGAGGATTCAATCAATCCGTATACAATTCCCTTTGTCAATCGGTACGTTACTTGCCCGAGACTCGATCGTCGGTATCCCAATACCTCGTTCAATCTCGTTACCGGCAAGTCACTTTACTCGCACCGTAATGCATGATCCCGTGATCAACCACTTGGTCACATTGAGCTCATTATGATGATGCATTGCCGAGTGGGCCCAGAGATACCTCTCCGTCATACGGAGTGACAAATCCCAGTCTCGATTCGTGCCAACCCAACAGATACTTTCGGAGATACCTGTAGTGTACCTTTATAGTCACCCAATTACGTTGTGACGTATGGCACACCCAAAGCACTCCTACGGTATCCGGGAGTTGCACAATCTCATGGTCTAAGGAAATGATACTTGACATTCAGAAAAGCTACAGCAAACGAACTACACGATCTTTGAGCTATGCTTAGGATTGGGTCTTGTCCATCACATCATTCTCCTAATGATGTGATCCCGTTATCAATGACATCCAATGTCCATAGTCAGGAAACCATGACTATCTTTTGATCAATGAGCTAGTCAACTAGAGGCTCACTAGGGACGTGTTGTGGTCTATGTATTCCCACATGTATTACGATTTCTGGATAACACAATTATAGCATGAATAATTGACAATTATCATGAACAAAGAAATATAATAATAACCATTTTATTGTTGCCTCTAGGGCATATTTCCAACAAAAACTATATAACTCAAAAATATAAGTGAAGCACATAGAGTATTCTAACAATTTCCGAATCATGTGTGTCTCTCTCAAAAGGTGTGTACAGCAAGGATGATTGTGCAAAACTAATAAATAAAGACTCAAATAATACAAGATGCTCCAAGCAAAACACATATCATGTGGTAAATAAAAATATAGCTCCAAGTAAAGTTACCGATGGAGGTAGATGAAAGAGGGGATGCCTTCCGGGCATCCCCAAGCTTTGGCTTTTAGGTAGCCTTAAATTATCTTGGGGTGACATGGGCATCCCCAAGCTTAGGCTCTTTCCACTCCTTGTTCCGTAATCCATCAAATCTTTTACCCAAAACTTGAAAACTTCACAACACAAAACTTAAAGTAGAAAATCTCGTGAGCTCCGTTAGCCAAAGAAAACAAAACACTACTTCAAGGTACTGTAATTAACTCATTCTTTATTTATATTGGTGTTAAACCTACTGTATTCCAACTTCTCTATGGTTTATAAACTATTTTACTAGCCATAGATTCATCAAATTAAGCAAACAACACATGAAAAAACAGAATATGTCAAAAACAGAACAGTCTGTAGTAATCTGTAGCTAACGCAAGATATGGAACCCCAAAAATTCTAAAATAAATTGCTGGACGTGAGGAATTTATCTATTAATCATCTGCAAAAAATAATTAACTAAATAGCACTTTCCAAATAAAAATGGCAGCAATTCTCATGAGCGCTAAAGTTTCTGTTTTTTACAGCAAGATTAAAAAGACTTTCCCCAAGTCTTCCCAACAGTTCTACTTGGCACAAACACTAATTAAACACAAAAAACACAACCAAAATAGAGGCTAGATAAATTATTTATTACTAAACATGATCAAAAAGCAAGGAATAAAAATAAAATTGGGTTGCCTCCCAACAAGTGCTATCGTTTAACGCCCCTAGCTAGGCATAAAAAGCAAGGATAGTCTAGGTATTGCCATCTTTGGAAGGCAATCCATAAGTGGCTCTCATAATATGTTCATAAGGTAATTTATCTTTCTTTCTAGGGAAGTGTTCCATGCCTTTCCTTAACGGAAATTGGAATCTAATATTCCCTTCCTTCATATCAATAATTGCACCAATCGTTCTAAGGAAAGGTCTACCAAGAATAATAGGACATGAAGGATTGCAATCTATGTCAAGAACAATAAAATCTACGGGCACATAATTCCTATTTGCAACAATAAGAACATCATTAATTCTTCCCATAGGTTTCTTAATAGTGGAATCCACAAGGTGCAAGTTGAAAGAGCAATCGTCAAAATCACGGAAACCTAGCAATTCACACAAAGTCTTTGGGATCGTGGAAACACTAGCTTTGGGATCGTGGAAACACTAGCACCCAAATCACACAAAGCATCGAATTCATGATCTTTAATTTTAATTTAATAGTAGGTTCCCACTCATCATAAAGTTTTCTAGGGATAGAAACTTCCAACTCAAGTGTTTCTTCATAAGATTGCATCAAAGCATCAACGATATGTTTAGTAAAAGCTTTATTTTGACTATAAGCTTGAGGAGAATTTAGCACGGATTGCAACAAGGAGATACAATCTATCAAAGAGCAATTATCATAATTAAATTCCTTGAAATCCAAAATAGTGGGTTCATTTATATTTAAAGTTTTGACTTCTTCAATCCCACTTTAAACAATTTTAGCTTCAAGATCTAAAGACTCCGAATTTTTGAAACGCCGTCTAGGTAAAGGTGGGTCATATTCAGTCCCATCATTATCAAGATTCATATATCAAAACAAAGATTTAATAGGGGACACATCAATAACTTTTAGATCTTCATATTTATCTTCCAAAAAAAATTCCGGCTTAGCGGCCATGTTATTAACTAAGGTGACTTGCTTATCCGAAACTTCAGCTATTAACTTCTCAAGATAAGCAATCTGAGATTTCAAACCATCAAATTCTTTAGACATATCATCGAGCTCTTTATTCATATAACCCATAATTTTTTTCTGTTCTTTAAGCTCATTTCTAAAGAAACTATTATGCTCAAATTGTAAAACCATAAAACTCCTTGATATGTCCATTTTGCATCATGCTTTTATATCAATATTTATTGCATTATGTGCTATTATTACACATTATGTCACAATACTTATGCCTATTCTCTCTTATTTTACAAGGTTTACATAAAGAGGGAGAATGCTGGCAGCTGGAACTCTGGGTTGGAAAAGGAGCAAATATTAGAGACCTATTCTGCACAGCTCCAAAAGTCCTGAAACTTCACGGATGATGTTTTCCAAATATATAAAAAATACTGAGTGCAAGAACTTCAGCAGAGGGCCACACCCTGCCCACGAGGGTGGGGGCGCCCCTACCTCGTGGGCCCCCTGGTGGCCCTCCGGTGACCATCTTCTGCTATATGGAGTCTTTCGATGGGAAAAAATCATAAGCCATCTTCTCGGACGAAACTCCGCTGCCACGAGGAAGAACCTTGGCGGAACCAATCTAGGGTTCTAGCGGAGCTGTTCTGCCGGGGAAACTTCCCTCTCGGAGGGGGAAATCATCGCCATCGTCATCACCAACGCTCCTCTCATCGGGAGAGGGCAATCTCCATCAACATATTCATCAGCACCATCTCATCTCAAAACCCTAGTTCATCTCTTGTATCCAATTCTTGTCTCCAAGTCCGGGATTGGTGCTAGTAGGTTGCTAGTAGTGTTAATTACTCCTTGTAGTTGATGCTAGTTGGTTTAATTGGTGGAAGATCATATGTTCAGATCCTATATGCATATTAATACCCCTTTGATTATGAACATGTTTATGCTTTGTGAGTAGTTACTTTTGTTCCTGAGGACATGGGAGAAGTCTTGCTATTAGTAGTCATGTGAATTTGGTATTCGTTTGATATTTTGATGAGATGTATGTTGTCTCTCCTCTAGTGGTGTTATGTGAGCGTCGACTGCATGACACTTCACCATTATTTGGGCCTAGAGGAAGGCATTGGGAAGTAATAAGTAGATGATGGGTTGCTAGAGTGACAGAAGCTTAAACCCTAGTTTATGCGTTGCTTTGTAAGGGGCTGATTTGGATCCATATGTTTCATGCTATGGTTAGGTTTACCTTAATACTTATAGTTGCGGATGCTTGCAATAGAAGTTAATCATAAGTGGGATGCTTGTCCAAGTAAGGGCAGTACCCAAGCACTGGTCCACCCACATACCAAATTATCAAAGTACCGAACGCGAATCATATGAATGTGATGAAAACTAGCTTGACGATATTCCCATGTGTCCTCGGGAGCGCTTTACATCTTATAAGAGTTTGTCCAGGCTTGTCCTTTGCTACAAAAAGGATTGGGCCACCTTGCTGCACCTTATTTACTTTTGTTACTTGTTGCTCGTTACAAATTATCTTATCACAAAACTATCTGTTACCACTCATTTCAGTACTTGCAGAGAATTCAAATGTATTTTTTTCTTTGGTCTCGTTTCTTACAAGATTCTTTTTGTTCGAAACTTTTATATCGACATCCACAGGTACTCATAAGTCATGACCCTCAGTTTCTTGATAACCTCCAGCCATGATGCTTATTAACTTCTCTTTTTCTCTGCTATAATTATTTTTTACTATACTACATGAGTAGTGCAGGATTTAAAACATAACCTGATTGTAGCACACACTGTAGGTCAAGCATTTCTAGATGAGTATCAGTTTATTTCAGTCTCTGTAGGTTGGATCGTATGTTAGCTTAAGTTCTGACTAGTTATGAGGATGATTGACTAGCTGGTGGGCAGAAATATTTAAATCCTACATTTTTTAACTGAATCATATGTTGTTGAGTTGTAAAGACAAGCTAAATAGCTAATTAGCTGAAAGCCATTCTCATGTGGAGCATGTTGATTGCAAAAGTTAAGTAAACAAAAATTGGAGAAGTTATGAATTTGTAAGTCAGTTACTCATCATGCAGAGGCCGGGGGTACATCCTCCTTTTCCAAAAAAAAGTTATTCATTATTGTTTCAGAGTATGAAAATCTTAGAATGCCTGATAATCATATCATATAGCATGGAAGGCTATGACAATCTAACCTTATGCCAAATGTTGAAAATGTTGTGGCAAATTTATTGTATGAACCAATCATGCTCTTAGTTTGACATTATAAATGTATTGACATCCCAACAGACAACAGTCATGTGTTTCTTCTTGAAAACTAATTTGTATTTTTTTCCTGTGTGCCCTCTAGTATGGATTGAACTCCACAAGCGACTACACCTACAACACACTGGATCAAAATGCAGTACCACCATAGTGAGAATCCGTGCGACTGATTTTTTCGAAAAGGGGGATCTGCGCGACTGATGACGAAGCACATATCATATATGCAGTACATAAGTCATATTTTGCAATATGCCATGGTGTAATGGGAACTGTATACATTTGTACGCCCTGTCATTCTGCGAATCTTGGTTGTACATAGTTCCATCATTACTACTAAAGAACATATGTGTGAATGGCTGCCCTGGTTGGATGTCTTGGGTTGGCTGGTTTCTTCAATGTAGCCAAAGAGATGGATGAGCAAGAATGGCAGTATTTACATTGGATGTGTATTAAGTTAGATATAGCAGTTAGTAAAAAATTGTAAGGTAATGTTAGTACAATTCATCATCTGGATTGTGACATCATTAAAATATTTTCTTGGGCCAAATATTACATTCCATACTTCATTTGTTTTGCTTAAAATGACAAAATGAAACTGCGAGCACTGTTTGTCACTGGTTGATACACATCCCGTGAAACAAACATATGTAGTGTTGTTAAATATGGGAAATTAAACTAAATATAAACATGGTGGTGATTTATACCTGTAAACTCCACCATTCCATTAACATACATACGCATCAATCATTGTCTGCCTTAATAAGGATTTAATGCTGAGAAAATATCATGGAAATCTCCATGATCCCACCAATCTTGTCTACCCAGTATCACCGGTACACGCTCTTCCTTGTGTAACCCGGATAGCAATTTGACAAGCCTAGCTAGGGCAATCGTACAAAAGCAAGCGCTGCAAACTAGGGAATGTAAGAGTGCAATCACATATGTTGTGCAGGTTCCCAAGCCAGGGAAATGAATCCATAATGGTGGACATGGGTCACATGGGTCCTCCTCCTTCAACATCGGATGGAATCAACTCCAACATTGAGTCACCTCCTCTTTATATAGTCCTAAGTCCTCTCCATCTATTGCCCTAAGAACATCCTTATTTTACCGCATTGGGGGGAGGGGGGGTTGAGTTCAATCGATATGTCGAGTTGATAAAGGATAATCTTTTACTGATAAAGGACATTTCATTCACAGGACCAAAAAGATAAATATTATTTTACAATAATAGTACAAAAGGTAGACCTAGAAGAGGTATATTTGGTTGAATTTAATTGCAGTAGTTGGCACACGGACCTTTGACATCTCCACCCGCGGCTCCTAACATGCCCCTACTGAAATGGGGGCTTTCCAAATCAATATGCACGGTGCGATTTGGCAATCTCAACTTTCTGAAGTTCTAATTTGTATTCAGGACCTTGTTATTGAAGAACATATTTCCAACCCTGTTTCTCGTGAAAACACTAATTTCCCTAGCCAACAAATTAATCTTCCAGTTCCAAAAAAAATGTGTTTACTATTTTCTTATGGAAAACTTTGCAGTCAATGTCAGACAAAGACATCCGAGCCAAGCTCTTGGTAAAAATTAGGGGGGGTCATGAAATCCATTTCCCATTTATGATGTACTCAAACATAACTTGTCAAATTCCTTATTTTCTAATCTCATCGGATTAATGCGGACATGTTAGTTTTTTTTCTGTTTTTTTGCGGTGGAATGCGGACTAGCATGTCTTTGAATCTTACAAGCATGGCTAATAGAAAGAACAACGAGTTCATGGCCATTTTCCTTTTATGATTTGCATCCAAATAAAGAACACATTATGCAAATGCCACATCATTCCTTTTTTTATTCACTTATTTCTCCACATTATCAGACAGCCCTTACAATGAATGTCTAGGTACTGCCCGGAGGTGGGGTTGCAGGTAGCGTTATAACAGGAACTGTGTAACCTGCACAAGAGATTTTCAATTTTCGCATCATAAGGATAATCATGAGCAAATATATAAGAAATAATGGCAAGTAGAAAAAAGGCACATGTGTATATGCATAGAAATATGACGGTTACCAACCTGCACAGTGAGTGTGTGCACGCAACCCATTGCCGCATACATGTGTAGCCATGGCAAACTTGGCTAGACTGATCCTAGCCAGTTCATGAGCTGTGAATTTATCATAGACGCAGTGGATGTCTGTTGCTGCCCTTATCACCTGGCAACACACGCTCCCGTGTAGAAGGGGGTGCTCGCCGACATTCTTCCCAATGTTCCTCCAGCATTCCCTCATCACCTTACTTTTATCCGTGGCGCAGTGATCTTCTTGTGCATGGTGTGGATATGAAGAGAGGACCACAAAGACTAGGAAGCATCAAACTCCTATTGCCTTAACACTGGTCATCTTCTTATGTGAAATGGTATTATCGGTATGTGTTTTATGCAATAATTCAGCACCACTTCATTAGTGCAGAATCGGGCAATAGCACCGGTTCGTAAGGCCCTTTAGTGCCGGTTCCATAACCGGCACTAAAGTGTGGGCACTAAAGCCCCCCCCCCTTTAGTACCGGTTCAGCACGAACCGGTGCTAAAGGGAAACCACGTGGCACGAGCCAGCTCCGGGGGCCGGGAGCCCTTTAGTACCGGTTGCTAACACCAACCGATACTAAATGTTTGTGGGTTTTTATTTTATTTTGTATTTTTCAATTAAATTTGTGTTATCAATTTAATTTAGGATTGTTTTACGTTATAATGAGTTGTAGTCGTCATCATCATCATCATCATCGCATATTAATAAATAAATAAACTCTACCTAGCTAAAAATCATCGTAGTCGTCTAATTACCACTATTTAATCATCATAGTCATTACCGCTAGCTATCTAATCATCACCAACACTGGCTAGCTTAAAGAGGAAACATTCACTTTGTAACAGAAGCAAAGATATCGTCGAGTTCAACATAATCATCACCAACATCGAAGTTCAGGACACGGACATGAGACACTAATTAAGAGCATGAACTAGTGCTGCTCCCTCTCAAGTAGAATAGCATAGAACATGTATAGCTCTCTTGATTCATCATACTGGAGCATGCAGATGAATCTGTCTCCTAATCTTGGGTTGCGCTTCTCCTTGCTGCCCCCTAGTACTTCTCTGCGATCGTTAACAATTTTGCTCCAATCTTTCACTATTAAGCATTCTTTGCTTTTAGAAATCATGAATGCACTCATGTGCAATGTAGGATATCTTGGCCGTAAGCTAACCATTCACATGTCACCTTTAGTCTCGATCCACTAAGGCACAACTGTCATCGGAAGTCCCTGTTGAAGAACATCGTATAGTAATTAATATACTAAGCAATGAAAGTTTAGCTTCAAAAATAATGTATGCAAAAGATGCACTAATTAAGGACAAATATAGTTAAAATCTTACCATCTTTCGATTATAGATGTGACCGTAGTTCAATACGATCACCATTGGTCACACGTTTTGAGTACTAACATTTCTAAGTTCAGGAAAAAAAATTGTCTTGACAGTATTAAGATCCTCAAGCCATGAGACATAATGACTTATCTCCTCGCAGTTTAGTTGAGCCCCGGGGCAGTAATAGGTCCTGTCTACCAAGCGTCGGACATGTTTGCTTGAACCAAAATAAGCTGACAATACAAATTAGTTGTCAGCTATTTTTGAATAAACTGTATCAAAGACATAAACATATGCATGCATGGTTGAGAAAAACTCACATAATGGTAGAACTAGAGGCGTTTGCACATCGACCCAGATGTCTATATTACCTTCAATATCATCTTCCAGACGAATATCAAAGGTGACAACCATACCAGGCTCAAATGCATAAGCCTTGCATAGTGCTTGCCAAATTTTGCATTCAAAATGGGTGTATGTGTCTCCATTATATAATTTGACGTTGAAAGTATACCCATGCTCCGTCTTCAAATAACTCTCTTTACCTCCATATCATCTATAGCACTAAAACCTATCTTATCCAAGACAAAAATTCTTGCATGGCAGGGGATGCGCTAGTAGAATAGTGAAAATTTAAAATTATAAGTTGAAGCAAATGAAGCATAAGTTTTGCATTCAAATAATAATTGACAAAGTGACTTACTGTATCAACTTCGAATGTCTCATCCAGCTTGATGCTGAAGCGCCTACCATCAACAAGGAAATTTCTGTCGCACAGGTCGCGCTGGTCTTCACAGTGTTCGCACATAATGAAATCTTTTTCGTCATCAGATGACATTTCCTATGTTCATATAGGTGAAACATTAAACACCTATTATTATCTAACATTAATTAATATCTAACCAAATATATATTCATCTAACATTTGACATTAATATATCTAACTATATTCATCTCTAACAATTGACATTACTATATATTTAACTTTTCTATCTAATTCATCTAACATTCGACATTAATCTAACATTTATATAAACTCAAAATATATAAAAAATTAAATAAATAAAAAAACTCATTAACAAATAATATTTTAATTAGATCATCAAATCTCAGATACCTAAATTTTCTTACTAAAAATAAACTAGTTATATTAATTATTGAACTAGTTCAAATCTCATATACCTAAATAAACTAGTTATATTAGTTATTGAACTAGTTCAAATCTCATATACCTAAATAAACTAGTTATATTAATTATTGAACTAGTTCAAATCTCATATACCTAAATAAACTAGTTCGACAATTTTCTTACTAAAAATAAACTAGTTATATTAATTATTGAACTAGTTCAAATCTCATATACCTAAATAAACTAGTTCAATAATTTTCTTATTAAAAATAAACTAGTTATATTAATTATTCAACTAGTTCAAATCTCTAGTTCGACAATTTTCTATCTAGCTAATTCATCTAACATTCGACATTAATCAAACATTTGATCATCTAATTAACTTTTCTAAAAAATAGAAAATAAGTAAAAAAAAATGTGTGTGTGTGTGTGTGTATGTGTGTGTAGTGTGTACGTATATATGTGTGTGTATGTGTGTATGTGTGCGACCCCGTACGCCGCCGTCCCGTACGTACGAGCGGGGGCGCCGGCATACGGGGCAGGGGCGGCGGCGTACGTACGGGCGGGGGCGCCGCCGGACGGGCCGGGTGCGACGACGACGGACGGCGGCGCGGCGGGTATACGCGAGAGCGAGAGACATACGGGACCGCGGCGGGACGACGACGGACGGCGGCGCGCGGCGTTCGGGGCGACGGCGTGAGACGGCGACGACGACGGGCGGCGGCGGGGACAGCGACGACGATGACGGACGACGGGCGACGGGCGGCGAGGACGGTTTCGAGCGGGGCGCGAGAGGTTGGAGACGAAAGAAGTGGGGAGATCTAACTGAATTTTCGTAAGTGTTGTATATATAGGAGAGGTCTTTAGTACCAGTTGGAGCCACCAACCGGTACTAAAGGCCAACTTTGGTCAGGCCAAGAGGCGGGAAGAGCAGGCCTTTAGTACCGGTTGGTGGCTTCAACCGGTACTAAAGGGTGTCTTTAGTACCGGTTGAAGCCACCAACCGGTACTAAAGGCCTCGTGCTGTCACCCCAAAGTTTAGTCCCACCTCGCCGGGCGAAGGGCAGCCGCACTGGTTTATAAACCCAGCCGCGGCTACCTCTTCGAACTCCTCTATATAGCAGGCTTGTGGGCCTAAACTCTGCGCGCTGCCCTGTGAGTCTGCTGGGCCTTTAAGGCCTGTAATTGCACGACTGTGGCCTAGCAGGCCCACATAGGGCAGCGCCCTAATTTTTTTTATAGTTTTTCTCTTTTCTGCTTTATTTTCTTCTATTTATTTCTGCGTAGTTTTTTTTATAGTTTTTTCTTTTCTGTTATATTTATTTTCTTCTATTTATTTGTGAATAGTTTTATTCATCTAGTTTGCCAAAATTCAACATTTTCATAGTTCATTTTGTAGTGATTTTTAATTTCACGGTCATTTTGTGAACGATTAAAAATAGCAAATATATTTTTTTTCTTTTCTGCTTTATTTTTTCTTCTATTTATTTCTGAGTAGTTTTTTTCTTTTCTGCTATATTTATTTTCTTCTATTTATTTCTGAGTAGTTTTTTTATATAGTTTTTTTCTTTTTAGCTATAGTTTTTTTTCTTTTCTGCTATTTTTTCTTTTCTGCAAAACTTGATGGTCAAAGTCTGGAGTTATAACCAAAGTTTAAAAAAAAAGAAATGCCGACGTACAATTAGTTTTTGCCATAACAGAAGAAGTCCGGAGTTGTAATAAGTTATTAAAAATAAAAAAAGAGGTGCAATGCTCGTTAATTTGCTTCAAACCTTTCGGAATAGTGTAAACTGCACTGCACGTAGCTCCGTGCAATCTACCATATTCCTGAAGGCTTGAAGCTAAGCAATGTAAGCATTGAGCCTCTTCTTCATCGTCTCTGCACTCAGGGCTTATAAACCGCTCCTAGTCCCTCTCTCTTGGCGAGGTGGGACTAAAAACAGCTTGCCATAACCTCATTAGTACCGGTTCGTGGTACGAACCGGCACTAAATGGTGATGGTGGGGCCATAGCCTGACCGCAGGCTGACACAGCCTCTTTAGTACCGGTTCGTGGCATGAACCGGTACTAAAGGTTCACCACGAACCGGTGCTATTGATCGCCGTCACGAACCGGTGCTATTGTACACATTAGTGCCGGCTGAAATTCAAACCGGCACTATTGTGCTTCACGTTTGACCCTTTTTCTACTAGTGCTTGGGTTCTATATATATTGGTTGCAAACTCGTTCGCCCTTTGGTCATTTAATTAACCGAACCCTCAAGATAACTTGGATATGTTGTCATTTAATGTAGGCACATCTAGTTCTTGTATCAAACTGCAGATAGAGTATACGTAAATGGGTGCAAGCTAATTAACTGAACCCTCAAGATAACTTGGATATGTTGTCATTTAATGTAGGCACATCTAGTTCTTGTATCAAACTGCAGATAGAGTATACGTAGATGGGTGCAAGCTAATTAACCGAACCCTCAAGATAACTTGGATATGTTGTCATTTAATGTAGGCACATCTAGTTCTTGTATCAAACTGCAGATAGAGTATACGTAGATGGGTGCAAGCTATTAAATGTTAGTGACTGATTTCTGATAGATAGATAACAAGGATATGTTCTCCTTTAATGTAGGATATACCTAATTCTCGTAAATCATGATTATCAAATTGCTTGTGCAGGATATACCAAGATGCATGGCTGCAAATTGATTTCCTGAGTATTCATTGTGATTTTATTTTCCAGTTACTACCAGGAAGGAATACCTTTTCATACTCACTCTAACCAAGGATATACTCAGGTCATTAAAATGCATGAATTTTTGTTGTTGAAAATGCATGATATTATATATATATATATATATATATATATATATATATATATATATATATATATATATATATATATATATATATATATATATATATATATGAGTCCAATCTGCAAATGCAACTTTGAGTGTTATATTCCATATGAATATGTTAAACAAAATAACAAAATATGAAATGATTTATGACAAATCTTGTAATATGATTTTAGTTCAATAAGTTACCAACTATATCTTTATATATGGATTGTTAAAGTAGTGAAGTTAGTTTGGTTGTGCTGTTTTCTGTGTCATCTATTTGTGAATTGATATATTTCAGCTTTTAAAAGTCGACTTCATATTTGTGTTGCATTGGTGAAAATACTATGCAAAAAAAATACATTTTTATATGTTACTGTTACATTTTGGGACAAACGTAACACTTTATGTGATGACTCATATAACATAATTGGTATATATTGAAGGGAGAATGCTTCGTTTAGACTGGCTAACACATTTACAAAGTGGATACTCTTTTAGTTAGATGATTCATAGATGTATATGATACATATACCGGTGTGTTGTCCTTGTCCAACCAGTTTCGATACTTCCGAAGTAGGATTAAGAGCGAAATATGAAAGCCATGTATTAATTAATTATAGGTAGACTAGATAGGATGTTTTTGAGTTATTGCTGGTACATCGGCTCTTTACCGAGAAGTGTGTGTAATTTCAGATTGGCACTTCAACAAACTTGATGGGCTCAAATTGTGAACCTGAGAGAGTTGGAATGGAAGGGGCGCTGCCTCATGCTTGGTTTCCAAAACTGCGTCTGCTACTAATTCCTCGCTGCAACAGCATCAGGATAATCTCATGGATCAAACATCTCCCATGCCTAGAAGAGGTTTACTGATAATGGACATTTCATTCAATCGATATATCGAGTTGATACAACCGCACTGAGCAAATGCCCAGCCTCTGCATAGCACGATACACACAGCCAAAACATCCAACATGACCAAAAAGAAAATATTGTTTTACAATAATAGTACAAAAGGTCGACCTAGAAGAGGTATATTTGGTTGAATTTGATTGCAGTAGTTGGCTCACGGACCTTTGACATCTCCACCCGTGGCTCCTAACATGCCCCTACTGAAATGGGGGCTTTCCAAATCAATATGCACAGTGCGATTTGGCAATCTCAACTTTCTGAAGTTCTAATTTGTATTCAGGACCTTGTTATTGAAGAACGTATTTCCAACCCTGTTTCTCGTGAAAACACTAATTTCCCTAGCCAACAAATTAATCTTCCAGTTCCAAAAAGATAAAATATGTTTACTATTTTCTTATGGAGAACTTTGCAGTCAATGTCAGACAAAGACATCCATTGAGTCAAGCTCTTGGTAAAAACTAGTAGTTGGGGCGCGCCCGTGGCACGCCGCTTGAGGGGCATCTGGACGGTGCCAGGTAGATGAACGCCCTTTTTACTTTCCTTTTTGGATCAGGATAGCAGCACATGTACATGCAATTCTTGATGGAACTTATTGTATATTGGAATATCACCTGAGGAAGAAAAATGCCACGCCCACAATGATATAGCATTGACAGGAGCATGTTGTTGTTTGGCAACATAAGATACATTAATAGAAATTACACGCACATCGGCCCCGGGAGCGGTGGCAGGCCCTTGATGCCTCCCTCTAACCGTGCGGCTGGCAAAGCTGCGGCAGTAGCTCGTCGTCGCGGACGGCGACGACCCTCCAGGACACGGTGTTGATGGAGGCACGAGGGAGATGTTGAGCTTGGTCTACAGGTCCCTTATGGCAGCCCTAGTCCTCTCGATGGCAAACTGCTCTGCACCGTTGGGGTCTTGGTTCCTCAACTTCCTTGCCTGCAAATGAGTTCCACTTCATATCTTTGGCATGACTGGTTCTGAGCTTCTAATGATTATATGAATTCTGAGAGAAGCGAGTGTGCTCGTTCAAATATACACTGACTTCCGGCTCACCTTGTGGCTCTGAAAGAGCTGGAATGGCTCCGGTGAAGGTTTACAGACGCCAACTTGCTCGTGAAGATAGATAACCTGCTTCCGGTTCTTCTTTTCTGCAAGGACTTTTCCTCAGCAAACATTTGTAACACTGGTTATATTTATTCCAGTTCTTAAAAAAGCATGGGACAAATAGGAGAAAATAGAGGAATATCAAGGGAAGATCCTAGGAAAGGATGCCTCAAATTAATTGAATGCCCACTGAAATGAGTCAGACATATAATGCAATATGAAATAACATTCTTCAAATTGTGCAAAGGAACTACCTTTGTTGTCCCATTGGCTCGATAGACATCAAAGTAGTGTCAACTGATTCAGTCTCCGTCTATCTACAACGTTATTATATCCTGCAAGAAAAAGCAAAACTAATTATACCACCATAAGTTTTATACAAACCACACCAGACAGATATTAGATCAAAACGGACAAGAAAGCATCAACGAAGTTTAAAGATTCCACCCTCTAGATTAACATTGGACTGTAGACTTGACAGCGAAATCAGTTATTTGCAGCTTCTTTCCACAAAGTTTGCAAAAGTTACACAAAATAACCATTTTTTTAACATTGCCACTTTTTTAGAAGAACTCAAATAACCTTGTTGTTCAAATATGAGAAAAGTTATAGCTTAATGATTAACCAAAGTTCGTTTTCTTGAAAAGTGTATCAAACTTTTACGAGAAGGCATGTGCGCATTTATCTTGTCTCGGCACATTCGGCTGCCATGTTTCGTCATTAGTCTAACTCATGTACATCAATATGGGCATATGCTATAACATTATGATCTAATAGTAGAACATCGATCAAACATACGATACTATATCATTAGAGTTCAGAACCATCATAGGCATTGGTACATCTAACGAGGATATGTACGACTCGCCCTGGAGCATGGATGGGTACAATGCATTGTAGTTAATCCAAAAGCGAATACAAGCTAACATGAAGTGCTTTCAGTTTGGCTGGAAAAAGGGGCCTAATGAGGCCATGACTTGGCTTTGTCAGAAGCCTGTTGTACGCAATCGCAAGAAACGGCTAGCAGCAGTGCAATCCGGATACTCACGCCTGCAGTGATTTTGTAGCATTGCCACTAGACCTCTTACGCTTATATTCACATAAATCCAAGTGAAGCTGCATCAAGAAATATATTTCAGACATGAGAAGCAACAACAGTAGCTTAAGAAAAAAACATGTTACATATAGTAATATTTCCTTACAGCCTAATGGTACGAACAAATCAAAGTTGCTGGATTTGGCAGTGTAGCTAGAAGACAGAAAATGCAAGTTGACTATGATGTCACTGCTAAAGAAGCATAAATAGCATCTATGTCTAGTGAAAAAACAGAACAAAAGGAATTATCTTCATGTTAATCCATCTATATCTAGCATAATGATTTTGTAATATGATAGTACAATAGTATAATAAATGATCTTGTATGGCTACCGCATGAAGTATGGTGTAAAAAAAGAAAATTGAGTGAAATAAGTCATGTCGACATATAGTATAAGAAATCAATAAAAAAAGGATCATACATCATGTACACCAAACCGGGTTGATCTCCCTTCTTAGACATGATAATCACTTCCAAATTAAAGACCAATGCTTGCCTATAATTCTAGTTGGAAAGTAACCTCACTTCTAAGAAATCTGAAGGTTCTAATTTCCAAATAATCCACTCCTTGAATGTTCTCTCATGATTCTTGAAAGAAACCTTTGAGCTGGACAAGAATAGTAGCAAAAGTAAGTAAACATGAAAGAACAGATCAACTCAAGGTGCAGATGGGAAAGCAAGATCATTCAGTAAAACTGAAATATTTATCAATCAAATGCTAATAGCCATATGACACAACCAGCAAGGTAAGAAATCGATCGGATCATGGAGGAGCTCACCCAGAGTTTAGGCCCGTCAATCTGGCCGTATGGACCCTAGATGTAGAGAGAAAGCATGCATGCTCTTCTTGCTCCCACAGAACCACAGCAGAGTAGGGGTTGGAGATCAACTAATAAACATGGAGAGATCCATATATGCCAATCAACTAATAAAACACCACCGGAGCAGCATATGCATACTTGGAATATGAACATAAATAAAAGCAACTGCTAATGACAAAAAGAAATGACTTGATATTCAAACATTACGCCATCGATAGGTAGAATACAGAAAGTGTATCTGTAACAGTAGATGTTCCCATTGACAAAATGAATCGTGTTCCCATCTTCAATTTTCCTGCAATTTCACCTATTTTTCATGCCTCATTAATTATCTAGGGAATGAGACTATGATGAACAGGCGAGCACTAAAGTTTAATGCTAACAGCCTTCCACAAAGCAGATAACACCAGTAGCCAGCTTTTCAAGATCAATTAGCATAGCTTGTCTATCAGAAATAAATTGCATTACGAAAGCATTCCAAGACTACCTGGCTGTCAGAAATAAATTGCAGCAAATAACACCAGTAGCCAGCTTTTTAAGATCAATTAGCATAATTTGAAGAAAGCTTAGCATGCATATTGTATTCATCACTCTGTTAGAGCAAATTTTGGTTGGTTGCGGCAACAGCAGGTTGATGAATTTCATGTACTATCAGTACTGTGCAGGTGCATCCAAATCTGTATGATAGCAGAAGAATAATATAAGCAAGAAGACAGAGTACTTCCATGCAAAGAACCATAAAGAAAGGTATAAAATAGGAGTTTAAAGAGAATCTTTGATGAAAAACCTCACAAAAAATGACCAGAAACTAAATCTTAGAACAGAGACAGATCTTGTGTCAGCATAATAAAAATAAACGGCTATTTGACTAATTGAACGACCAATTAGATAGAGCAAAACCTAATGTGGATAACAGCTAGTCATCTGAACGGATTAGAAGGCATGAGGGAAATTACATATGAAGCGAAGCAGTACATCTAATTATCAAGATTTTAATCCCCAAATAAACATTATAAAAGAACATGAGAATATCTCGTGGTCGCCTTCAATTGACAATCTGAGAACAAGATTTGCAAGAACATTTAGTATGCAGACATGTTTTTCTTTTATCAATTTCCTTGGGAGTTGGGTAAAGTAACTCTTGTTATATATAAGTGAACATAATTACGTGTAGTCCAATCAGTAACTAACAAGATATGCAAGTGAAGTGTCCAGGCTGTGCAAACTTACAGCCTGAGATGGTTTCTCACGTAGAAAATGCAACAAAAGCGACCTTTGCAAACACCAAATCATTTTGGCACCGCTGATTATTGCGTGCGTCGGGAGGGTTGAGGTGTGGCTGTTGCAACGGCGTACGCACGTCAATGCTTGCCATCGTCCAGGACCCATAGCAAACAGAAGAATCTTGCGCATCAGGACCCGCAATCCAGGAAATGGGAACAGAAAACTGAGATGCAGTTGAGTTTACCGACGAAGATAAAAGATTAGAAATGTCGTCAATAGAAGCTAAGCAAATAAGATTTCAGAAGGAAAGTAAACAAATAAAGTCAGTGTGGGTTACCTTTCAGTATCTGAATTAACAAACGCCAGCCTTTCACCCAAGACAAGATCAATGATTAGCTACGTAGCTACTCAGCTAGTGTTGAGGTCCATAGTACATAGCTAACAGATGACTAATCTTGATCCCCTTAGTCTGAACTATAACAATCTAATTAGAGTTGCGGTGGCAAAAAAGAACCTCTCAGATGGTAACTGGGCAATGGAATGAACAGGTAGAATTTTAATTCAGTAGCGCACTTGTCGTTTTACACAAATTCATGGACCATGATTCAGCTACCGAGGCAACTTCAAAACCCTAGCTGTTTAGTTCTATCTGGTTTCTACTACATGGTTGACGTAATAAACAGAATTATCCTCTATCTCTCCCTCTGTGTGTGTGTGTGTGTGTGTGTGTTAGATGGTGACCCCCAATTCATTCCATCCCTGAAACAAGCAAAATCATGAGTGCTGCAACCCACTTCTCAAACCAAACCCCCAAACAATGTACGAATGAGAGAAGGCACATCTAATCGTCAGTTTAATTCGCTGGAAGTGTGAGAAATTGTGAGTATTGTATAAACTACTTGGTTGGTCTTCCCATAATCAGTTCGTCCATTCACCCCAAAGGGAAATACCGCTATTTGCCTTGATTCCTGAACTGATGTGTAGCAACAGTGTTGTGAGTTTTGGGTGCCAAATCACCTAAAACCAAATAGATTTGAAGCAATGGAGACCTATGAGTGCCACTGCCTACCGACCATCTCAGCACCAGCATCTACTATTCTAGAACTGGGTTTAATTTCGAGCTCGAAAAACTTCCCCAACCCAAATTCCACTTGCTCCGAGTTCAGAGTGGTGAGAAGGGCAGAAGGCACACCCTATGGATGGCGTGGGATGGTAATCATGACGAAATGGTAAAAACTGGGGCGATGGATAGACGTGTTGGACCTGAGCAAGGTGGCGACGTCAGAGGAGGAGGACGAAGCCGGAGTCGTCGACCTCGAGCTCCTTCGTGCCCGGCTCCAGGATCTGGTCCATCTGCCTCCGGATCCAGGCCGGCACCGCCAGGCCGCGGGCTGTTTGATCCCAGTGTACGGGAAGGAAGGAAATGGCGCCCGAACCTGCGACCACCCCGAGCCTCCTGCGCCGGACGCCGATCTGGTCCAGGACTCGACTAGGAGGAGAGAAGCAGGGAGGAGAAGATGCAGGAGAAGCGGCTGAGCCGGCAACGCAGGGACCCAGGAGAGGAGGAGGCGAGCGGAGAGGGGATGCACCGGATCCCCACCAGGCACATCGACGAGAGCCGTGCTCCTTCTACAGAGGATGGGGACGGCGCAGGGCAGAGAGGAACGGGGAGGAGGTTGCGTGCGGGATTGGACTCTGTTTTGTTTTTGTCCCAGCGTTCTGTTTTGTTTTTGTCCCGGCGATCTGTTTTGTCTTCCACACTGTGATGACGTGGCTATCACGGGGAGGCGCCTTTGATGCACAGCTAAATGGTTTTAATTATGAGGGTCATGAAATACATTTCCCATTTATGATATACTCAAATATAACTTGTCAATTTCCTTATTTTCTAATCTCATCGAATTAATGCGGACATGTTAGTTTTTTCTGTTTTTTTACGGTGGAATGCGGACTGGCATGTCTTTGAATCTTACAAGCATGGCTAATAGAAAGAACAACGAGTTCATGACCATTTTCCTTTTATTATTTGCATCCAAATAAAGAACACTTTATGCAAATGACACATCATTCCTTTTTTTATTCATTTATTTCTCCACATTACCAGACAGCCCTTACAATGAATTTCTAGGTACTGCCCGGAGGTGGGGGTGCAGGTAGCGTTATAACAGGAACTGTGTAACCTGCACAAGAGATTTTCAATTTTCGCATCATAAGGATAATCATGAGCAAATATATAAGAAATAATGGCAAGTAGAAAACAGGCACATGTGTATATGCATAGAAATATGATGGTTACCAACCTGCACAGTGAGTGTGTGCACGCAACCCATTGCCGCATACATGTGTAGCCATGGCAAATTTGGCTAGACTGATCCTAGCCAGTTCATCAATTGTGAATTTATCACAGACGCAGTGGATGTCTGTTGCTGCCCTTATCACCTGGCAACAGACGCTCCCGTGTAGAAGGGGGTGCTCGCCAACATTCTTCCCAATGTTCCTCCAGCATTTCCTCATCACCTTACTTTTATCCGCGAAGCAGTGATCTGCTTGTGCACGGTGTGGATATGAAGAGAGGGCCACAAAGACTAGGAAGCATAAAACTCCTATTGCCTTAACACAGGCCATCTTCTTATGTGAAATGGTATTATCGGTATGTGTTTTATGCAATAATTCAGCACCACTTGGGTTCTATATATATTGGTTGCAAACTCGTTCGCCTTTTGGTCATTTAATTAATCGAACCCTCAAGATAACTTGGATATGTTGTCATTTAGTGTAGGCACATCTAGTTCTTGTATCAAACTGCAGATAGAGTATACTTAGATGGGTGCAAGCTAATTAACTAAACCCTCAAGATAACTTGGATATGTTGTCATTTAATGTAGGCACATCTAGTTCTTGTATCAAACTGCAGATAGAGTATACGCAGATGGGTGCAAGCTAATTAACTGAACCCTCAAGATAACTTGGATATGTTTTCATTTAATGTAGGCACATCTAGTTCTTGTATCAAACTGCAGATAGAGTATACGTAGATGGGTGCAAGCTATTAAATGCTAGTGACTGATTCTGATAGATAGATAACAAGGATATGTTCTCCTTTAATGTAGGACTAGATCGGGACCACGCCTTGGCGCAAGGGTGCCGGTCCCAATGTTTTGTTCAAACAGGTAATGCTAAGTTAGTAGTAATCCAGGTTCTGGCGCCATATTCTTATTTTGATGCTGACAGGTGGTGTCTGGCTCGACACATTACCCAGATGTAAACAAAGTACAAATCTTTGCAAGAGTAATCAAACATGAGATCGTCTTTATAGATAATGTAACTGTTGCCAACATATCTTGGCGCATTGTCTGGTCCATCCCATAGGTGCAGCATGCCTAATTCTAAATAATGACATAATGCCAGATCCAAAATAAAAAAGAGCAAAGTAACTGCCTATGATAGATTGCTATTTGATTGGACATCATAAAGACCCAAGCAAGTAATAGTAATAGCCCATGTTAATAGGGTCACAACTATACATTCATTACAGAGGATAGAAGGTTCACAACTATACATTCATTATAGAGGATAGATGTTTAATATAACAGAAGCAAGTCAGAATCCAAAATAACAAAGAGCAGAGCAGTCGCCCTTTGATAGATTCTATTTGATCACAAAGGCATAAAGACCCCATTCATAGCATACAAATGGTTGTGCACAACAATAAGTTCACTACAATATACCAAAAGCAAGAGATACGTCATAACAACAGAAGTACATCGAAAGGTGTAGCGGATGCCGATGTATCTTAAGCTCGTAGCAAGCACGCAACTTCCCATGCAGAGTATATGTCCTGGCAAGAAGAGAAAAGGAGGTGGAGCACCACAATACATAATTTATAAGACTAAAGAGGACTACAATATCACAATAATTCGAAGGAGCAATTGTGCCTACTCATGATCTCAACAGATGCGACTTTGGTACATATATTTCTTCCATCATTTTTCATTTGAATAATCACGATCTTAAAATTATGTCGGTGCAGTTTGGTTATAATCAAATCAATCAACCAGTATGATAGTTATCAACAAAGAGCTACTAAAACCAAGGTATAGTCAACCTACAGGATAATTAAGGCCCTGGCTGTGATTAATGTAGTAGCCACGAACCGACAACCATGTCAACAATAATTTTCTACTTGATCTCCTAAAGAGTCCTGGTTCAATGATATAGAAAAGGTTACACATGTGAAAACTAACACCTTTTTAAATTAAAGCATGGGGTGGTCATATTTCACATACTTGTAAATTGCTTTCATATCATCTGGAATCTCTGTGATCTTTTGGACAGAGACAACTTTGTAGATAGTATTATTTTTCAGGACAGCAGACCAGATATAAAGTTCAGTAGTGTGTCGATTCGTTTCAAAGGATGCAAAGAACAAACTGCCGAGTAGGGTGGCTCACCCGCTGCTGTAGGCGTTGCTTGGAGGTGCCGGCAAATGGACGGGTTGTATTGGCCACCGGATCCAGCGCACGCGCAAGCTTGACGGGGAGCAGCGGTGCGAGAGCTTCGATGTCGCGGCGGCTCACCTCTTCCTCGTTGGGATCCTCAGCGCACACCTCGTCTTCCGCTGCCAATAGAGAACTACAGACTATACGTATACAATGTGATTGGCAAGAGCTAATACTAAGTAGGATTAGTTAACTACTTTGATAACCATCACAACTTGCCAACGTTCTTAGACTATTCAGATTTCTGAAAGTAAATACCATGTGTAATTCATATAAATTTGCATCACCCAGAAATCTTTGATGTGTCCTTCAAGAATATTAAAGCGGCTGAACTGGGCAAGAATCTTCCTTCAAGTACTTCCATAAGGAAGATTTCAATAGCAATCTTGGAATAGTTCTGGTGTGATATATTTGAAACCTTCAAGCACCATTTTTGCTAATATAACTGAAAGCTTACCAAGAAGAAAAATACTAAAATCAACTTAGGTTGCCAGTCAAATGTACAGCCCAGCCATGATTATTTTTGTAGCAGCACAAAGAACTAAAAGGTGCCACTTCCATGCAGCCAATAATTTTAAATTAGATGCCCAAAACATATGTGGATTAAACTTCCTTAAAATAATGGTGATGCAAGCCTTCCTAATGCAGTTGAGGCATGGCTTGCTCAAATTCTCGCTTCTGGCTTACCTCCTCCGACCAGTTAGATTTATCATTTTTCTTCATTTATAAATACCCGTAGTGACACAACAACATCTCGACTATGCTACAGCTATCACAGTGGTCTACAAATTACAGATTCGTATATGTATTTTGTTGTCGCCTCAAGTAGTTTTAGATTAAAATCCTGATCCAGAACTACAGCTAAACTGGAGCGAGCGGTAGATTTCTTAGTTTGGTAATCCGATTTGGTAGTGCTTATACATCAAAAATTTGTTTATCGACAGAAAAAACTATGTTATGCATTATTTACAAAAAAAATTGTTTTCGTATAGGGTCAGAAATACATTTCAGCATCCAAAGCAATAAGAGAGAAATGATTTCAGTATAATCAGTACAGAGCAACAATATCTGAACTTCATGTCAGTCAAAAGTAATAATATATGGAGATAATCTATCTTGCATGTGGTGCAACATTAAATTTAGCAGATCTCAAAACCAGACATGAATGTACTGAGTATAAAGGACATACCAGAACCATATATGAAGTAGAAAGGAAGACGTTGGAGTGACAAGTGGGTTCGAGCTAGGCACATTTCAACTTTCTGTAGTTAAGCTGGAAAAACACCATAGTTGTTCACCATTTATCATCAATGGAAAGCAGCAATATGCAACGCAAGAATCATAATCATATTTGTTCATATCCATAGACAAATACAAAGCAGAAAAATATCAAAGGAAAGCAACCGTATGAAATGCATATCACAAGACACGGGATTTCGGTCAAGTGGCTTTCAAGGGACCTCCATTGTGCAAAATGATAAGGAATTGAGCTTGACATATGAGAGAGAGGGAGAAGGAGAAATGGACCTGTAGATCATCAGCGGTACGATGTCCTTAACGGCACCATCTGGTATGTGGTGGTGGCGGCTTGCACTCTTCCTAGCCAGTACCTCACCAGGTAAGGCAAGTCATGACCTTGTCCGGCTCTAGTAGCGACCTGCAAGCCAAGAAAATGGAAAGATCAACGGTCACACACATAGAGGCTTTGTAATGGTTATTGATTAGAGTCATTTCTAATTAGGTGGCTTCGTAATGGTTATTGATTAGAGTTATTTCTAATTAGACAAAACACTGAACCAGTACAGATTTTTTTCAAATCTGTACTTTTAAGAGGAAAAGGAAGATCACTCAACATATCATTATATCATAATACATTCTCTCATTGGTGCACAATACTCTTTTAAGACAGAACTCAAAAAGTCAATGGTCAGGCAAGATTACAGTTTAGAAACCATCGAGAGATTAGCCAAAACTCAATAGTATTTGTTCTGTATAGGCAGCAAATAATAAAAAGAATTTCGCGGTAGTTTTAGTTTTGTTTCCCACAGTTTCTATGCGGGCTGCCAATACAATAGTCAGCGCGTGAGTGGCGATCCCGATGGGGCACAGAAGAGCAGACACAGAGAAACAGAGTAACAATTTAAAGCTAGAAAATCCCGTGAGTGACTTTCATAATGCAAAACCGTTGGAACTAAAAACACATGTTATAGTTTGAAGCAAAGAGGCAACATAGGCATCAGAGCCATCATTGTTTTAATTACTAAAGTGGCGTCAAATAAAGAACCCGCAGAAATGGCACACCAACAATTCGTCAAGCGGCTTTGGCTCATCACACTCGGTCGCCAACACGATATAACACTGAGGTATTATTTTACTTACATTCTTAGTGAACTGATGACAAATCAAAGAGATAAAGTTGTAAATTGCATATAGTTCAAGAAATATGAATTGTACAAAGCAACTCACTAATTTGAGATGTGCTTCGTCCTTTGCAAGCAAAAAAGGAGAAAGTTTTTGAGCTATATTTTGCAGGACAGGCAAAAAGAATTAAATTTGATTCAATTCAAAGTTTTTTATATCAGCATCAAATCATTGCTCACATTCCTCCCAACGAAGACCAACAATAACACACAAATGTTAAAATGGAGTGATTACCATGGCAACAACTGCCAGAGCCCCGATCCTATCCATCCCATTCATTTGGATGTATATACAAGACGTATACGGGCATGCTATCCACAAAGTGTAAATTATAATATCTACAAACATAATAACAAATTTAAGTAACCAAGAGAATCCGGCAGATTGGAAGCGCTCACGGTAAATAACATTTTTGGTGTCTCAATTGCAGATCTTACTTCAATTTCACTAATTGAATGGCCAACAACAAGTATTTCGCTCATTTATCTATAAGAATATACATAGTTTTCAAGGGTTGTATCCTTACATAATCATTTGTATCTATCTTCTAAACCCCTTAAAAAGAAAGATAGGAAGAATAAGTTTCCAAGAGTACTCCATAAACTGGAGCATGCCAAACTATTTACTCGCCATGGCATTTTCGTCGTTTCACTCGCATGGGGTATAAAAGGCCGGCTCCGCCCATGGTGAAACCCTAGCCAGCTCCTCCCCCACTCGCTCCGCCTCCTCCTCCCCACCCGCGCCTCCCTCTCCTCCTTCCCCGCTGCCGCCCGGCCTCCTCCCCACCCGCCGCCGCCCGGCCTCCTATCTACCCGCGCCTCCCTCTCCTCCTTCCTCGCCGCTGCCTGGCCTCCTCCCCACCCGTGCCTCCCTCTCCTCCTTCCACCCCCCCGATTTGGCGCCGCCAAACCCTAACGCCCCGCCCTGGCCCCGCCTCCCACGGGAGGGAAAGAGGAATGGCGAGGCGAGGTAAAGGCGGCGGCGTATGGGATGCGGCATGGGCGGCGTGGCCCAGGGGGTCAGCCTCCTCCTCCCCTACGCCTCTCTCCTCTGCCCCAGCGGATAGTCACGCCACTCCTCTTCCTCTCCCGCGTCCGCCCCGTCGGCGGCGGCGACTTGCAGGCAATAGGCGAGTCCCTGTAGGGAAGAGAGAGAGAGGATGAGGGCGTCTCGCGCTCGCTTGTGACCCTTAGCCGTGGCTAGGGTTTCGGGTTGGGCATTGCCTTCGTCGCCGGCGCGGCTCTGGTGGACTCCAGCGGCTCCTCTTCGTCTCCTCCCTCGCCCCCACGCGAGGCAAAGAATAAACGAAGCACCTCACCTGGCTCCTCAGAACTCAGGCACTTTTGTATTTTTAGGACTTGCTCATATATTTATGTCTAGCTAGGTTCCTGCAAATTGGGTTTAAGAGATGTCTAGATCTAGCTAGGCTCCAATAGAGTAGATTTTTTTATGTCCTTTTAGGTTTGTTGGCTACCTTGGCTGTTTTTGCATGGGAAGTTTGTTTGTTCCTATCCAATAGATGCTCATATCTAGCTAGATTCCAAGAATGTTTTGTTGTCTTTGTTAAGTTGTTTGGTACCTTCTTTTTTCTTTGGTGTTGATGGGGGCAGATTTATCATATAGTTCTTTTGCTATTTGCAGATAAATCTTTTGTTCTATATAGAAAAAGTAAAACTACTCCTTTTAGGCTATCTAAGGGTCTGAAGTGACTAACATTGTAATTAGCGTATGTAAGTATTTATGCTACAATGCTCCCATTTTTTCCAATCATAGCTCTTGCTCCAAAATGCACTTTCAAAGAGGTGGTTGAGGCAGAGGTTGTTCTGCTATGCCCCTGAACGTTGTAGTGTCGGGCTGCATTATTTTCTTGTTTTGTATTCTTACTATTCTGCCTCCCCATTTGAAGCTGCTTGAATCTAGGGTGATTCTTCCTTTTGTTTACATTGTAAGCTCTTTCGCCATAAGTTGACTGCGGTTTTTACCACATCTGCTAGGATGGCTTTATTTTTCTTTTCTGGTGGGGAATGCAAGGATCGAGTTAACTATTTACTTGCAATCAAGGACGTCGTCAACATGTAAGTTCAAAAGAACATATTTTAACATATTCCTGCTATATACATTTTATTTCCTCTCTGCTTCCTTCAAAATCAACGATGGAGACCTTGGCCCTCTCCGATTTTGAAGGAACCAGAGAGGAAATATACGAAGCATATATCAGCAATAGTTAAAGACATTCTTTTGAACTTACATGGCTATTTTTTCTGCAAACATGTCAATCTACTTCCATCGTACCGACCTTAATTTGTACCTTCTCATAGATGTACATTTGATTTTGAGCAAGTAGGGAGGCACTATACAATAGCATACAACAAGAAATAGTAAAAGATTGTTACCATCCATGGGACTAACAAAAAATAGAAATTAGAATTATCCGATTGTCCTTATCATGCAAGTTATAGTTGCGAATGGGACTAACAAAAATTAGAAATAGCATGTGAAAGGATCGATATGGTTGACTAGAGGGGGGTTGAATAGGCAACTAACAATTTTTAGCTTTTCTTTAGCAATTTAAATTTTGCATCAAAGTAGGTTGTCTAGATATGCAACTAGATGAGCAACCTATATGATGCAACACGAATAGGAACACAAGCAAGCAAGATATATAAAACAAATAAGCTACACAAGTAAAGGCATGAGATAACCAAGAGTGGAGACGGTGGAGACGAGGATTTGTTGCTGAAGTTCCTTCCCTTTGAGAGGAAGTACGTCTCCGTTGGAGCGGTGTGGAGGCACAATGCTCCCCAAGAAGCCACTAGGGCCACCGTAATCTCCTCACGCCCTCACACAATGTGAGATGCCGTGATTCAACTATTGGTGCCCTTGGAGGCGGCGACCGAACCTTTACAAATGAGGTTGGGGCAATCTCCACAACTCAATTAGAGGCTCCCAACGACACCACGAAGCTTCACCACAATGGACTATGGCTTCGCGGTGACCTCAACCGTCTAGGATGCTCAAACACCCAAGAGTAACAAGATCCGCAAGGGATTAGTGGGGGGAATCAAATATCTCTTGGTGGAAGTGTAGATCGGGGCCTTCTCAATCACTCCCGAGCAAATCAACAAGTTTGGTTGGCTAGGGAGTGAGATCGGGCGAAAATGGAGCTTGGAGCAATAATGGAACTTTAATGGTGGAAGAGGTGAGTCAACGAGGAAGAAGGAGACCCCTTATATAGTGTGTGGAAAAGATCCAACCGTTACCCACCAACCAGCCTGCGGCCAGCGGTACTACCGCGCCTGGCCAGCGGTACTACCGCAAGGCCGCGCGGCACTACTGCTTGCAACCAAGCGGTACTACCGCACGGCAGTGCGGTACTACTGTACCGACCCACGGTACTGCCGCGACCCCAGCATAGAAACAGACGCAAAGCTGGGGGCGGTACTTCCGCACGCGCGGTACTACCGCGCCCCCGCATGCGGTACTACCGCAAGGCAAAAGTCCCAGCCAGCGGGAAGGGGAACTTCCGTGCCTACTTCCGCAAATAAACGGAAGTAGCAAAATCCCGACACAGTAGTACTGCCGAGGGGCGGTACTACTGCCTGACCGCATAGCGCGGTACTGCCGCGGCAGGTGCGGATGTAAAAAATTACATCCGCTCCTACTACCACAAAGGGGGCGGCACTAGCCTGGTGGGCAGCGGTAGTGTGGCTCCAGGGGAGCGGTACTACCGTGGGCACCAGCGGTACTACCGCGCCACCGCGCGGTACTACCGTGGGTGCCTACGGTACTATCGTTGATCCAGGAGCAGTACTACCGCAACCACAACAGCAGCCAGTCAAAGGAGGCAGGAAAATGGAGGAAGCTCCAAGGAAGAGGGAGGGGATAAAAGGAGACGTGTACGTGATGATTCCACCCAAACCTTTCCAACGCGGACCCTCTCTTAATAGTACGGCTTTCCTACGACTCAAATCCACCAAAAAGAAACATAGAAAAGACGTCGTCTTCATCAGTCTTCGAGGGGCACCCAATCGTCTTGTGCCTAGAAAAGAAGTGTCTGGAATACTCATAGCACACGATTAGTCCGCAAATGCGTTGTCATCAATCACCAAAACACTTAGGGATAAATATGTCCTTACAATCTCCCCCTTTTTGGTGGATTGATGACAAAACGGGATTTGCACAAGGAAAGTACTATTAAGTAAATGCAAACCCCTCCTCTCTATAATATAGACGGGCTCCCCCTAAATGTGTGCCACCTAGATGAGCACGAATAGGAACAGAGCTCCCCCTATATTATAGAGACAAGGCATATCTATCACTAGACAAGATAGTACAAATATAAGATAACTAAGATAGATAGAGTGCATATGTCTTACACCATATGGAGGATAGGTCTCGAAGGCACAAACCAAACAAAAGCAAATGAGGCAAACGAGGTCCAAACGACAAAGCAAACAAACACACCAAGCACGACACAACGCAAATCCCTACACTCTCTCCCTCTTTGGCATCGAGACGCCAAAAAGGCAGAGAGGACACCTACACACACGGGGTGGCTCAGGCAGAGAAGTCGTCCCACTGCTCCTCGTGCTCCTCGTCAGACTCAGCGGCGGGGATAGTCTCCTCGAGGTCATCCTCTGAACTAGTCCACTTGTAGCCCTGCTTTGACATCCAGGCAGCCTCAGGTGTGATGACGTCCTCAGACCCGCCCGACACATCCTCTCCAAAGAGCCTCATCACCTTCTTGTCACGGCGGCGACTCTCCTTGTCAGTCACGTGAGCCCTATACTGTCCCTTCGCTTGCATGCAGAAGATAGTCTTCATCTTGTCCTTCAGCTTCTTGGCCCATGACGGCTCAAAGGAAGAAGTGGTGGACCTAGCAGCACGGTCCTCAGCAACAGTCTCAGCAGCAGCAGCCTCCCTCTCACCAGCAGCCCTCCTAGCAGAAGATGCCTCAGCACGGGTAGTAGTGTTGGCCCAGTTGGGCTTGACGCGGAGGCTTATGGACTCATGGCGAATCCAGTCTGGAGCAAGGAACTCATCACCTGGATACGTCTTCTCCCAAGTGGTGGAGAGTAGCAAAAACAGGTACGGTCCATAGATAGGTACCTTGCGAGTGAACACCGCAAACCGAAGCTCACACCACATGATGTGTGAGACATCAAGTGGCTGAGTCTGAGAAGAACGTGCCTCTGCACACAAGAGCAACATGTCCACTAGATATGCATGTACCTTGTCCTTGTCGCCAATGCGCGGGAACAGAGTGTTGCGGAAGATGAGATGCATGATATCCAGAAAGGAGTTCAACACCCAAGATGACTTGCCATTGGGGAGTACCTTCTCAACAAGGAAGGGCTGAAGCTGGTTCTTGTTGGCAGACTAAGAGTTGGCATGGGGGCGAACGCCAACGGGGGTGTGAAGCCCGTCATCAGGAATGTGCAGCAGATCCATGAACTCTTTCCATGTAGCAGACAGCTGACGGCCATTGGTCATCTAGGTCATCCTCCGCTCCTCCCCGGGATGAAAGTATACTGAGGCAAAGAACTGATAGATGAGCTCAGGGTCATAGTCAAGGTGAAAGGAGATCACCGGCTCAATAGCAAACTGCTCCACCAAGTCTAGAGCCTCTCCAAAATAGTCACGAAACTTGTCCTTCCGCAGGTGATGCATGTCTATCCACTTGACATCCACGAAGGTATTCTGCTTGTTCTTGATCACATCCAGATAGATGAGAGCCTGTTGCTTGGTCCAGAACAACTCGGTGCCTCTGAGGATAGCCCGAGGATTCACATAGGGATTGATCTTCCGGCGCTCAACATACTCAGTGGTTGAAATCTCGTCATGCCCTTAGCCAGTTCCTTTTGCTTGCTGGCAGTGGTCTTGACATTGCGCTTGGGGGCATTGGAGCCCTCTGGGGCTTCATCTTGGGGGTTGCGCAGACGCTTGGAGCCAGTGTCACGACTGGGATTGGAACGGCGAGAGCCACCACCTAAGACATAGAACACAAAAACACCCACAACAGCCAAGAGAGATTAATGCAAAGACCACAACAAAGCAAGTGAAACAAGCAGAAAGCACACGTGATAAATGCCTAGAGAGAGATTTGGTCCCTACGGTAGTACTGCCAAGAGCTGCGGAGCTAAGATAGTAGTACGTCTCTTAGACGCGGTAGTACCGTGCAAGATCACGGTAGTATCGGGTGTAGGAGCGGTAGTACGACCTTAGCGCCGCGGCCGGCGCGGTAGTATCGCGTCTGCAGAGCGGTAGTACCGCACGGTACGGTAGTACCGCACCTGACGGGCGGTAGTACCGCAAGAGCGGTAGTACTGCGCATCGGGCACAATAGTACCGCACCGCGTCAGATCTGAACTGGTTCAAATCTGAAAAAGCCCGTGAAACCACGGCGGTACTATGGTTGGACAAAGCTACCACAAGACAGCATATCAAGTATGTTTCCTACGCATCACGACTCTCCTACATCCTACTCTTGCATAGATTTGGCCTAAAATCTCAAGAATGACAAGTTTCTCCCCAAAAACCTAGAAGCAAGAGAACAGCCAAGAAAAAGAGGGATTTGGGGAGAAACCTTGGTCCATGGCAAGAGGAAGTGGTGGGGAACGATCCCACCGGTCGGAATCCAAGGAGAGTGGCCGGAGACGGAGATCCGGCGAGGGCCTCCGGTGCCGTTCTTGAGAGGGAGAGACGTGGAGAGAGAGACAATGAATGGGTATGGGGAGTTGGAACTCCCCTGCCCGAGTCATAACCCCCACACGCCCTTGACGGCGCGGTAGTACCGTGCCTAGACACGGTAGTACCGCCCGGCGCGGTACATCCGAAGTACCGCACCAGAGCGGTAGTACCGTGCTGTGGCGTGGTAGTACCGTGCCTCCCAAAGCGGTAGTACCGTGCCCAAACGCGGTAGTACTGTGGGCTCAAGAAGATGCATGTTTCGAGCGCACGAAAAACTGGATCTTTGCACAAACCACTCCGAGCCAACACGACACCATAAGACCACGCAACACACAAAACCAGAAAGGCACACGACAAACGAACCAACCACGAGACACCACCTCTCCAAAAGAGAGGGCGGTGGCCGTAGCCACCTATGTTTGAGTCAATTGGTATGGCACCGTGAAGAATTATCCTTGGGTCCATGACCAAAACTCGTCTTTGAAGCACAAGTACCATCAAACATGGCTAATGTGAAAGACTTGATTGATTTATGCATAATGGGGGGAGGGAGAGTTCATTGAGAGAACATCACTCCCCCTATGTCCATGCCTACATCTAAATAGGACAACACATTGAGTATGGTGGGGTGTGCAAGGGTTCAAGCAACATTGCTCGAATCGATAATATTTAGCTCATGCCTTAACTCGCGAAATCTTGCTTCATCCAAGGGCTTCGTGAAGATATCTGCAAGGTTATCATGAGTGTTGACATAGTTGAGCTCGATCTCTCCTCGCCTAACGTGATCCCGGATGAAGTGATACCGGATCTCAATATGCTTCGTCTTGAAGTGTTGCACCGGGTTGAGAGAGATCTTGATGGCACTTTCATTGTCACACCAAAGAGGCACTTTGTCACAAGTGACACCGTAATCCTTTAAAGTTTGCCTCATCCATAAGAGTTATGCATAACAACTACCGGCCGCCACATACTCCACTTCGGTGGACGAGAGAGACACACAACTTTGCTTTTTGGAAGACCAACTTACCAAAGAGCAACCAAGGAATTGGCACCCTCCGGAAGTGGACTTCCTATCCACTTTGTCTCCCGCCCAATCGGAATCCGAGTACCCTACAAGCTTGAAGTTTGATCCTCTTGGGTACCATAAGCCAAAGTTTGGGGTATGAGCCAAATATCGAAAGATTCGTTTGACTGCCACATAGTGACTTTCCTTAGGTGCGGCTTGAAACCGTGCACAAATTCCCACACTCAACATGATGTCCGGTCTAGATGCACAAAGGTAAAGCAATGATCCAATCATGGAACGATATACCTTTTGATCCACCACTTTACCATTGGGATCTAAGTCAAGTTGGCACTTGGTGGGCATTGGAGTGGAAGTCGGCTTGACGTCACTTAGCTTGAATCTCTTGAACATGTCTTGAGTGTATTTGGATTGATTGATGAAGGTTCCTTCTCTTCTTTGCTTCACTTCAAACCCTAGAAAGAACTTCAACTCTCCCATGGAGGACATCTCGAACTTTGAGGTCATGAGAGCGGCAAATTCCTCATTGAAAGCTTTGTTAGGAGAACCAAAGATAATATCATCAACATATAATTGGCACACAAACAACTCCCCTTTGACCTTCTTAGTAAAAAGAGTGGGGTCGATTAGCCCAACTTCAAAACCACGGTCTTGTAACAACTCGGTAAGGTGGTCATACCACGCACGTGGGGCTTGTTTAAGGCCATAGAGTGCCTTATCGAGTTGATACACATGATCAGGAAAGTAGGGATCCTCAAACCCGGGGGGTTGCTTGACGTAAACCAATTCATTAATGGGACCATTAAGAAAAGCACTCTTCACATCCATTTGTTGTAACTTAAAGTTATGATGAGAAGCATATGCAATCAACATGCGAATGGATTCAAGCCGAGCAACGGGAGCAAAGGTTTCACCGTAGTCGATACCCTCTACTTGGGAGTAGCCTTGTGCTACCAAACGAGCCTTGTTGCGAATGATGATCCCATGGGCATCTTGCTTGTTCTTAAATATCCACTTGGTTCCTATGACATTGTGATTTCCGGTCGGTCTTGGCACCAATCTCCACACTTTATTGCGCTCGAAGTTGTTGAGTTCTTCATGCATGGCATTGAGCCAATCCGGATCTTCTAGCGCCTCATAGACCTTGTGGGGCTCCACACAAGAGAAAAACGCGTGATGCTCACAATAATTTGCTAATTGTCTACGAGTGCTTACCCCCTTTCTTAAGCTTCCAAGCACATTCGTCATGAGATGATCCTTGGTGGAGAGCTTGGAAGCAACCTTGGCGGCATGACACTCTAATTCCTCCTCGGTGGTGAGTTGAGGAGTGGTTACTTGATCATCTTGAGCACCGTCATGAACTTGTTCTTGATCTTGAACTTGCTCGGGGGAGAGAAATTGACCTTGGGCATCACTTGGTGTGTCCACACCGTCTTGAGTATGATCATGCCCTTGGTCTTGTTCATGAGGTTGAGGGCCTTCACTTTGTTCTTCGGAAGCGTGTGGGCCTTGGGTTGGTGATGGCTCCACTTGAGTGGAGCATTGTCCTTCTCCTTCGGCCACAAGGGGTTCCTCAATGGGTAGGATAAAACCAACACCCATTCTTCTTATGGTTTGAGGAGGAATTTCATCACCTACATCGCAAGTGCCACTTTGCTCCACTTGGGAGCCGTTATTCTCGTCAAACTCCATGTTACACGTCTCCTCAATAAGTCCCGTGGATTTATTGAGGACACGGTAAGCATGAGAGTTTGTAGCATAACCAACAAATATGCCCTCATAAGCTCTAGCCTCAAGTTTAGACAACCGAACACCTTTCTTGAGAATGAAACACTTACACCCGAATACCCGGAAGTACTTGAGGTTGGGCTTGTTACCGGTGAGTATCTCATATGGAGTCTTCTTCAACCCCTTGCGGAGGTAGAGCCGATTTGATGCATGACACGTGGTGTTGATGGCTTCGGCCCAAAAGTTGTACGGAGACTTGAACTCCGCCATCATGGTCCTTACCGCATCCATCAACGTCCGGTTCTTCCTCTCCGCAACACCGTTTTGTTGAGGGGTGTAGGGTGCGGAATATTGATGCTTGATTCCCTCGTCACTAAGAAACTCATCCAAGGTGTAGTTCTTGAACTCGGTGCCATTGTCACTTCTTATTGTCAAGATCTTTGCATTGTGTTGACGTTGTGCTTCATTTGCAAAGTCAATGACGATTTGTTGGGTCTCGCTCTTCCTCTTGAAGAAATACACCCACGTGTACCTTGAGTAGTCATCCACAATCACCAAGCAATACTTCCTACATCCAAGACTATCGAAGGATGGAGGCCCAAAGATATCCACGTGAAGGAGCTCCAAAGGCCTCTTTGAATAAATGATAGTCGTGGGAGGGTGAGCCTTCTCATGTAGCTTTCCTTCGATACAGGCACTGCAAGCATGATCTTTAGCAAAACTAATATTCGTTAGTCCACGGACATGGTCCCCCTTGAGGAGACTTTGCAAAGATCTCATATTGACATGGGCTAAATGGCGATGCCAAAGCCATCCCACATCAACTTTAGCCATTAGGCATGTCGCGGTCTTAGTGGGTCGCTCTGAAAAGTTAATCACATATAGACCGTTCTCGACATGCCCAACAAAAGCTACTTTAAGAGTCTTGCTCCACAAGAGGGCCACGGTATCGATATCAAAGAAAGTGGCAAAGCCCATGATAGCAAGTTGACGAACGGAAAGTAAATTGTATGCAAGGGACTCAACAAGCATGACCTTCTCGATCGTGAGATCATGAGAGATGACCACCTTGCCAAGTCCCAATACCTTAAAAGATGAGGCGTCACCCCACTCGACATTGGTGGGCATAGATGGAACCTTGTGCACGTCCACCACCAAGTCCTTGCTTCCGGTCATATGATTTGTAGCTCCGCTATCAAGCAACCATGATCCCCCACCGGAAGCAAACACCTACAAGAGATCAATGCTTGGTTTTAGGTACCCATTTTGTAATGGGTCCTTTGATGTTACTAACAAGGGTTTTTGGAACCCAAATAGACCATTCAATGTATTCATGAAGAGAACCTACAAATTTGGCATAAACGTGCCCATCACTAGCACGACATAACACATAAGAAGGGTTAAAATCGCCGGTTTTGTTGAGAGGGGTGGCATTGCCCTTCTTGACATTGTTCTTCTTCTTCTCCACGGGGGCACTCTCTCCCTCCCTCACAAAGGTTTGCATGAGGGGAGGAGGTCGTTTGGTCTTGTCATTCTTCTTCTTGTTCTTGGAGTCGGGCACGTACCCAACCCCTTCCTTGGCCACACCTCCCTTTTGGTTGATCAAGAGATCGTTGAGGTTCTTCTTGCCTTGTATGCAAGTCGCAAGACCTCTCTCAAGTTGCTCCTTCAACTTCACATTTTCCTCAACAAGATGTATATGCTCACAACACGAGTTAGTAGCATTTGCATTATCAATTAAAACCATATGAGGAAAAGTTGCTTTCTCCTTAGTTAGCTTCACTTGGAGTTGATCATGAGACTCCTTGAGACTAGCGTGAATACCCTTCAAGGCCTTGTGGGCCTTGTCAAGTATATCAAACTCCTCTTTGAGTCTAGCAAGATCAACCCCGAGTTTGGCCTTCTCGGAATTTAGCACACGAGAAACAATGAGGGCATGATCATAATCTTTCTTTAACTTAGCATGATCAACGTTGTGTGACTCCTTAAGAGCCAGACGAAGACCACACTCTTCCTCAAGAGCATTGGAAAGATCCGAAATCTCACCGGCATAGTCACGACTATGCCCTTCCATCTTAGAGATGGTGTCTTCATGAGCCTCGATCATGTCATTGGCTTCACCAAGTTGTTCCAAGAGAGCAACAAAGTGCTTCTTGGATTTTCCCTTGAGTTTGCCCATAAAGGTCTCAAACTCGCTAGCCTCCACATTAGCTCCCTCAAGTTCATTAATGCTATCCGTCGGGGAAGGATGATTAATGATGGTAGTTTTGATATTGGAGGTTACCTTGTTGGAGTTGGCCTTGTCCTTTCGGATGAGCTTACCACCATTGTCTTCCCTCTTCTCATACGGGCATTCCACAACGAAATGACTCACGTTGCCAAAATTGTAGCAAGTCCTTACACATTGCTTGCCCCTTGTGCCACTCAAGTTGCTTTTGCTAAAGTTTGGCCTCGAGTTTTTCTTGCTCCAAAATTTCCTTGAAGCAAGTGCCATGTGTTCGTGATATGCATACTTCATATCTTCAGGGTTGCTCTCCTCTTCTTCCTCTTCTTCTTATTCCACGGTGAGCTTGACCTTCAATGCTAGGTTAGGCTTCTTTGCCCGTTGAGAACGGAGCACCGCATTATCAGCGGTCTTGTCCAAAATGTTCATGGCCACAAACTCATCCAACACTTCGCTTGAGGTCAAACTGTGGAAGTCCAGTCTTTGACGAATGACGGAGGACATGGCCTTGTGATAGGGCATCATTGCCTTGAGGAATTTGCACTTGATCCAATTGTCATCCATGTCCTTGCTCCCGTGATCTCGTAGTGAGACCGCGAGTTTGGTTACTCTCCGATAAAGCTCACGAGGTTCTTCATCTTCTTTCATTGCAAACTCATCGGCCTCATCTTGTACCACTTCATAATTGGAGCGTTGAATGCTTGCGCTTCCCCGGTAGAGAGAGACAACACAACGCCATGCATCTTTGGCCAAGGCAAAGGGACGAAGACGAGGTAGGTCTTCGGGTGGAATTGCATCTTGAATGATGAAGAGAGCATTCTCATTGAATTGATTATCCGCGGCTTCTCGAGGAGTGAAGTTGCTTGGATCATGCGGATAAAAACCTTCTTCAATGATTCTCCAAAGGTTAGTGTTCACATGATTTAAATGACGTTTAAAGCGGTAAACCCAAGAATCAAAGTCCTCATTTTTCACAATCTTAGGAGGAGGACCGGCATGATTCAAGTGAGTGGAAGGAATCGGTCCACCATAAACAAGTGGTGGTTCCACATGGGCAAAGATGCCAGTGCCATTCTTACCACTAGAAGAAGGAGCCTTTTCACTACTAGCTTCCCCCTTGTCGGGGATAGCATCCGTCACCTTGTTGGCGGGATCACCCACTTTCAACGGTGCGGTGGATAGTTTAAGCCCCTCAAGAAATTTAGTAAACATGCTCTCAACTTCGGTTGTCATGGAGGTTTTCAATGTCTCCAAGGCCACATTGAACTCCTCACGAGAGACCAAGGTTCCCCCATTGCCCGTAGACGAGATGGGATTCACACCGGAGTGTTCCTCCGCACCGTCTACGGTATCAACCATACTCTTTGGACGGTAAAGTCCTTAATAAAGAGACGAGGCTCTGATACCAATTGAAAGGATCGATATGGTTGACTAGAGGGGGGGTGAATAGGCAACTAACAATTTTTAGCTTTTCTTTAGCAATTTAAACTTTGCATCAAAGTAGGTTGTCTAGATATGCAACTAGATGAGCAACCTATATGATGCAGCACGAATAGGAACATAAGCAAGCAAGATATATGAAACAAATAAGCTACACAAGTAAAGGCATGAGATAACCAAGAGTGGAGACGGTGGAGACGAGGATGTGTTGCCGAAGTTCCTTCCCTTTGAGAGGAAGTACGTCTCCGTTGGAGCGGTGTGGAGGCACAATGCTCCCCAAGAAGCCACTAGGGCCACCGTAATCTCCTTACGCCCTCACACAATGCGAGATGCCGTGATTCCACTATTGGTGCCCTTGGAGGCGGCGACCGAACCTTTACAAACGAGGTTGGGGCAATCTCCACAACTCAATTGGAGGCTCCCAACGACACCACGAAGCTTCACCACAATGGACTATGGCTTCGCGGTGACCTCAACCGTCTAGGATGCTCAAACACCCAAGAGTAACAAGATCCGCAAGGGATTAGTGGGGGGAATCAAATATCTCTTGGTGGAAGTGTAGATCGGGGCCTTCTCAATCACTCCCGAGCAAATCAACAAGTTTGGTTGGCTAGGGAGTGAGATCGGGTGAAAATGGAGCTTGGAGCAATAATGGAGCTTTAATGGTGGAAGAGGTGAGTCAACGGGGAAGAAGGAGACCCCTTATATAGTGTGTGGAAAAGATCCAACCATTACCCACCAACCAGCCCGCGGCCAGCGGTACTACCGCGCCTGGCCAGCGGTACTACCGCAAGGCCGCGCGGCACTACTGCTTGCAACCAAGCGGTACTACCGCACGGCAGTGCGGTACTACTGTACCGACCCACGGTACTGCCGCGACCCCAGCACAGAAACAGACGCAAAGCTGGGGGCGGTACTTCCGCACACGCGGTACTACCACGCCCCCCCATGCGGTACTACCGCAAGGCAAAAGTCCCAGCCAGGGGGAAGGGGAACTTCCGTGCCTACTTCCGCAAATAAACGGAGGTAGCAAAAACCCGACACAGTAGTACTGCCGAGGGGCGGTACTACTGCCTGACCGCATAGCGCGGTACTACCGCACGGCGAAAGCGGTACTACCGCGGCAGGTGCGGTTGTAAAAAATTACATCCGCTCCTACTACCGCAAAGGGGGCGGCACTAGCCTGGTGGGCAGCGGTAGTGCGGCTCCATGGGAGCGATACTACCGTGGGCACCAGCGGTACTACCGCGCCACCGCGCGGTACTACCGTGGGTGCCTACGGTACTACCGTTGATCCAGGAGCAGTACAACCGCAACCACAACAGCAGCCAGTCAAAGGAGGCAGGAAAACGGAGGAAGCTCCAAGGAAGAGGGAGGGGATAAAAGGAGACGTGTACGTGATGATTCCACCCAAACCTTTCCAACACGGACCCCCTCTTAATAGTACGGCTTTCCTATGACTCAAATCCACCAAAAAGAAACGTAGAAAAGACACCATCTTCGTCAGTCTTCGAGGGGCACCCAATCGTCTTGTGCCTAGCAAAGAAGTGTCTGGAATACTCATAGCACACAATTAGTCCGCAAATGCATCGTCATCAATCACCAAAACACTTAGGGATAAATATGTCCTTACAGCATGCAGTACGCTAACCAACATCAAATCAAGTAACTATTCAACTAACATAAATGAGAGACAAAGAGAGTATTTTCACCTCGAGATTAGACCATCAGAATATGGTTGTGGTGATGCCGTCCATAGATCCGCCCGCCCTCCCGTCGTCCAGAAGGTAGCAACAAAACAAAATAACCCCAAATGCTTACTTAGCAAGGAAATAAATTACAAAGCCAACAAAACACACATCCTTCAAAATTCACTACATTTAGTCTGGTGTGTGATCCAAAAAATGCAGGGGTGACAGACAGAATTGGGGAAAGCTTCAGCACAAACTAAAGAAAACAAAATGAAATGGCCGCTCAATGGCTCGGATTAACCCAACAACTTAATCACAGCAGTCGAAAAGGTGTACATGGATGCAGACAACAACATGGGACATGCTACCTCAGACACCCTTTACATGAACAATCCAACATTATCTCCAAATAACACTCAAAAAATCCTGTAGCATTATTATTTGTAGCATGTAAGAAAAAATAGCTGCAACTGGTAACTTGTGGAAAAATAGAAGTAATAGTATCACACCGAATTAAAATAAGCCATTCAACCGTTAACTTGCTGGGAGCGAGTCTTTCTAGTATAAGAAAGTGCAACTTACTTAACCAGATTAAATCAAGGACCAACAACAAACAATAAAAGATCAAGAACAACTTAAATGCAATAAAGGTATGAGAGACAAGAAATCTTTGCATAAGACAACTATAAACACTGGAGCATAAATAAGCAACACCTTTAAATACAAATAAAAGGGTTCAAGGTTCATTGCATAGTGGGCTCAGATTCTCCTTTTCTTGATCATATAACCTACCCCCATCATCTCTTATCACCAGATCAATCTGTTTACACAGTGGAGCTGCCCTGGTTATCACTCAACAAGAATGACCATCCAAGGACAGGACAACATGTATCACAAGATCAAAAAGGATTCTAGAGACAACAAGGAGGATCCAACTTGATACCCACAAGTGTCTCAATTGCTCAAAGGCACACTTATTTCAGCCATGATTAATCATTATCGCCCTAAAAAGAATGGCTTCCGACCGGCCGGCTATAGTGCCCTCGACAGGTCACTGGAATTACACGTGGTGGCACGAACGAGAGGTAACTAAATTAAAGTCTAGGGCGCGAGAGGACTCTTCGCCTACCAAGAAATCTCAATTAGCATGGACATGCAGTACCAAGAGAAACACATCCTTAATCAGATAGGAGCTTAAGGATATATCAGTACTGGCAAAATAGACACATCCTTAAACAATATGAACCAACAATGCTAAAATAGACCATCTGATGCTGAATGAGCATGTGACGACAAAACAAACTTATCCTCATACAAATACTATGAGCATGTTGCTCCTTCATCCTCAACTAAAAATGAATCAATGCAGATGAACATTTTTTAGCTTAAACGCAGAAGGACATTCAATTACAACACTAAGCTTCCAAGATATTATACACCCTTGATAACTAAAGTTTCATTAGTATAACATGTAAATCAATAGGAACAAAATATCGATGTTGAATCACACGAAGCATCAACACACACTGCCCAAGCCCAAACTGAACTGCGGGTGTTCATCCAATTATATGGAAACAACTTAGAAGGGAGGACGATTCGCTATACCTGCGTTGTGCAGAAGCGGGCGAGGTTGATGGCGTCCATTCCTTCTTCTGGCCAAGCACATCCACCTAATATGTTAAACAATGTCAGCTTGTGCTACAAATCAACAACAAATAACACAGTGTAAGTACGATGCATGAACCAAACCATCCCTTGACCACACATGCACCCATCGAAGTCATTCATTTTCCAGGGCTAATAAGCAGGTACTCGTACAGTTCAAAGCAGAGAATCAAACATGTATAATCCAATCTAATAAGCAGTAAGTCATACATTTCAAAGCAGATTATCAAACACGCATAAACAAATCATCCATTTCGAAGAAAATAACACATCAAGACTCCTAAAAAGATAGAAAGATTGCTAACTGCAGGGCATGTGGTACATCGAATTCGAGTGGACGGTGAAGAAGAGCACCTGAGATGGATACCCACAAGGTAGGCCAGCCAATTCCGAAGAAAGCAATGTGGGAGAGAGACAATGACCTAACCAGCTTCCATGCAAGGTAAAGGAAGTGCTTCTCAAAGTTGTAGTTTCTCTTGGCGGAAACTTCATAGTACTACGGGTTCTTCTTCCTGTGGAATGTGACCACTTTGTTAAAGAACTATCATAACAGAGGCGGTCAACGACATGGATAAATAACTCTAGAGGGGCACGACAACATTTAGGCAAAATATATGAACCCCAAGCACAGTGCAAGCAACACAATCACTGCCATCCAATGGGCAACATTGCAAATAGAAATAACATACATAAGTATGCCACCATAATGCTAATAGCTAGATCAACGACATATATGTGTGGAACTGGCATTAACAACAAATAGAACAGTCGACTATTAAGTCTACATCATTCTTTCGGCCAATTCCAATCTAGATAACAAAAGGAAACTGTGGTTAACATCACCCACACACACTCTCTCTCCCTCTCTCCCTCTCTCTCTCTCTCAGTGCAACTAAATATGGCACTTCAGATTCTAAAATCACCAAGGTCATCCAAAAGATTCATTGCTTATAGCAGTACAGAATAACAAAGAAATTTGCAATTGGGACAGAGCTGACCTACTGCTACTACTCCCTGCTGCCATAGTGGCATTCATTGATGTTCAGTGTAAGTAGCAAGCAATCAAGCACAACAAAGTAAGCACAAAGTAAAATAGAGATAAGAGAAAGAAAGAAAGAAGAGGCTACCAGTGTGCAGTGGAAGCTGGAGTATGGAGAGGATGAGATCTTTGCCACCCCTCACCATGTGTAGCCTCCCCTTCACCCAACCCCGTCCCAGTCCACGCCTCCTCCCTTCGCCGCCACCACCAATCCATGCTGGAAGCCTAGGGTTTGCACGAGGAAGGTCAGGGGTGCTAAGATCAGCACACCGACACCGACCCTGAGCCCCAAGCAACAACAACAGCTGGAGCAACCACCCCATGCCGTCATCGATCCTCTCTACAGGGTGATGTTCATGATCCCCACATCCACCGCCACCGCCACCGGCCATGTTACCTGGGCCAAGAGGAGGGAGCCGAAGAAGCCGTCGATGAGAAGAGGGAGCACGAGAGGAGCACTAGGGGAGCCGCAGCCGCATCCGCATCAGCCCGCCGCTACTGCTCCTGGCTCCGTCGCCCTTCATCACCGAGAGCGGCTAGCACAAGGGAGGGCCGCCTGCGATTCCGTGGGGAGGAGGAGGGAGGCGCGATGGGGATGAGAAGCGGGAGGAGGAGGACGAGCGGCGAGAGAGGAGGAGCCAGAGGTGGCGGCCGGAGGGGGGAGGAGGCAGAGATGGCGACGCGGGGGCGAGAGGAAGAGGGTGGGGAGCCGTGGCTGGGAAGAGGGGAGGGGGCGCGAGCGCGGGAGGAGGCGGCGGCTAGGTCATCTCCAGAGGAGCCAATGTGATTTATACCCCCTGCGAATGAAATGACGAAAATGCCCTCGGCGACCACCCAATTTTACAGGCGGTGGCACGAAACGGGGTAACTATTCATTTCAGCAGTAACTTTTCTTTGATCCGACGGACGAGGTCATCCAGCGGCTCGATCCGACGGCCTGAATTCCATCAAGCGAACCGATCCAACGGCCGAGAGTGCCTGAGCTCTGAGAGAGCTCGGTGGAACATCCTTCTCTTATCTCTTGATATACCTAACTCTCGTAAAGCATGAATATCAAATTGCTTGTGCGGGATATACCAAGATGCATGGCTGCAAATTGATTTCCTGAGTATTCATTGTGATTTTAATTACCAGTTACTACCAAGAAGGAATACCTTTTCATACTCACTCTAACCAAGGATATACTCAGGCCATTAAAAATGCATGACTTTCTATTGTTGAAAATGCATGATATTATATATATGAGTCCAATCTGTAAATGCAACTTTGAGCGCTATATTCCATATGAATATGTTAAATAGAATAATAAAACATGAAATGATTTATGACAAATCTTGTAATATGATTTTAGTTCAATAAGTTTCCAACTATATCTTTATATATGGATTGTTAAAGTAGTGAAGTTAGTTTGGCTGTGCTGTTTTCTGTGTCATCTATTTGTGAATTGATATATTTCAGCATTTAAAAATCGACTTCATATTTGTGTTGCATTGATGAAAATACTATGCAAAAAAATTACATTTTTATATGTTAATGTTACATTTTGGAAAAAGATCATCAAATGTGAAAAACAATTGATGAAAAAACTAAAATGTGTTTATGTTGTTTATAAAAATGATCACATCTCTAAAAAGTATTCGCACATTTTGGAATATCTTTAAAAAAATTTAAAAAGTGTTCACACGATTTAGGTCTTCATGTATTTTGAACAAAACTCATACAATTGAAGATTTACAATTTAGAAAATGTTCATAGAATTAAAAATTGTTCATGCATTCTAAAAAAGTGTTCACATATTATTAATAAGTGTTTGTGCATTCTAAAAAATGATCATGCATTATTCAAAAACGGGTGCAAAAGATATAATAAACACGATGCTCCCATGGGTGCAGGAGCATCCAGCATGCGACACATGGCGGTACTGGGGTGCACCATGTGGCATGCTGGGGCTCTCCCCATGCTGCCCGCTTGGATACGTCAGTTAGTTGCTTTCCCAAAAGCTTCACTTGATCAACTTTTACTTCACTTGATCAAATGACAGTTCGCGCAAGCACTTGCTAGGAGTTTTTTTTTACACAACTGTGCGATGAAGAGAGCTCCTATTTTCCGCCAGCAGAGGAGGCTTCGCTGAAGCAAGGCATGAATGGGCCGGCGATTCTGGCTAGTTTAATATATTTTCAGAAAATTAGATTTTTTTAGTTGGTTTTTCATAAAACAATTGGTTGTTATTTTTTAGGATCAATATATTAAAAATCTATTTTAGAAAATAGTTTGTTATGTGTTTCATAAATAAGTTCGGTGTATATTAAAAAAGTTCACAATATATTAAAATGTTTGCTGTGTATTAAAAATGTATATACTATATAATTTAAAAAGTCCGTCTTATATTAAAAATGTTCAGGGTATATAATAAAAATGTACATCATATATTAAAAATATTCTATGTTTATTTGTAAAATGTTTACTGTATACTAAAAAAGGTTCAGTTGGTATTGGAAAAACGTATTAGATAAGACTTTCACTGTATATTGCAATAACTATATTTTTAAAAAGATGCAAAAAAGAAAAAAACAAATTGGACAGAGAAAAATCAGAAAAAAGGAAAGAAAATGAAAAGGAAAAGGAAAAACTGTAACAAAAAACGAACATGGAGAAAAACAATGGAAAACCATCTTCTAGTGACATACTAAAAAAGCAAGAAGAAAAATGAGCGGAAAAGAATGAAAGAAAACCAGAAGAAAAACCACCCGTTATAAAGCAGTAGCAACCCCAAAGGCATAACCCAGAAATGGGCCGGGCCACCTCGCTCTAGCGCGGTCCACGCCTCAAGTATTTTCCGCCTACAAGCGGGAAATATGATTGGCACTACGATGCGAGAACCTTTTTTTTTTGGAAATGCTAAACGCCGTTAGTTTTTTAAGCATGATAAATCATAAACATTTTTTGATGAGAAATTACGTGTCGCGAGCATGGCAATCCTTCAACAAGCATGGCAACTCTTGTAAAAAAAATGAATATTCCAGGACTTGCCATGGCTCAAGGTAATTGCCAGGCTCGAGACACATATGACATAAAAAACTTTTGATTTGGCATGTTTAAATCTAACATCAAATTTGTTGCGAGGTCCTTTTATTTTAGAGGAGGGAGCTCCAATACAACACTATAGGCGCCGTTTTGCCCCTATACCATCTGAAGGTTGTTGTATGGGCCAGCCATTGTAGCGCATGTTTTTTTCTTGCCTTCTGTTCTCACTTGGTTTTTCTGGTTGACATGTTCACCGGTTTGTGAGTTGATCACATCGACCGTTGAAGTTGACTTTTGACAAAATTTTATGGACCTGAAAAAAGTTTAGGGGTTTGAGAAATGTTCAATTTTATTGAAAAATAATCATGAATTTGACATGTTCATAAAATTGGGAAAAAATCTTAATTTTAGAAAAGAGTTCATAATTTTGAAAAAAATACGAATTTGGAAAAGTTCATAAATTTGTAAAAAGTTCATCAATTGGAAAAATTCTAGAATTTGAAAGAAATTAACAAATCTTACAAACATCAGAAATTTAATAAACAAACTTTAAAATAAATAAAAATAAACAAAAATCAAAGAAAACCCAGTTTAGAAAATGAAAATGGAAAAAAATAGAAACCGCCCGGAAGCTGCTAGAAGCTTCCCAAATTGGTCTAAAAAGCTTTTGAAAACTTCTAAAACCGGTAGGGTGCTTACCCTCTCGAGCCCTCACGTTTTATATGGGCCAGCCCCTTTGTAATCTATCGGTGGCTAGGGCGTGCGATGTGTAGCAAATAGGAATTGCCGTGTGTTGTGACCGTGGGAACTCCATAAGGTGGGCTGCTCAGGCAGCCCAATATTTTTAGAAATATGATAAGTTACAATGTATAACAAAAAAAATTCTCCATGATAGAAAAAAGTCATTTTTTGCATATGAAAATAACACAAATATTGTTCATTTCTCATATCTATCATTTACAGGATTTATCTGTTAGATAAATCTTGGCATGGTTTTGTCCTTCTAAAAACAAGGCTAGAGAGGGGTAAAGGGCTACCACATACGAATAGCTTAGGGGTTTAAGTGGACCCCTGTTATACACCGCTCTTGGCAAGTGTTAAGGTACTGCCTCCATCACCAGTAGGCACTGGGCTGGCCCATCGGGCAACAATACCAGCGAACTCGCCCGCACCTATGCGGGGCTTGGCCAGAATTGTTTTGTTTTATATTCTTACCTTTTCATTTTCATTTAAAATATATGTAAATATAATTTAGCTAAGTATAGAAGATATTTTTTAAAATATTCTAGAAAGTTTGGAAAAAAATCATCAAATGTTAAAAACAATTCATGAAATATTAAAATGTGTTTATGTTGTTTATAAAAATGATCATGTCTCTAAAAAGTATTCTCGCATTTTGGAATATCTTTACAAAATTTTAAATAGCGTTCACACGATTAAGGTGTTCATGTATTTTATTTTGACCAAAACTCATACAATTGAAAAAAGTGTTTACAGTTTAGAAAATGTTCATAGAATTAAAAATTGTTCATGCATTCTAATAAAGTTTTCACATATTGTTAATAACTGTTCATGCATTCTGAAAAATGTTCATGCATCATTCAAAAGTTCACACTTTACAAATAAACTGGCCATGCATTGTGATAAAATGTTCATGAAATTTACAAATGGATCATATAGCTATAAAAAATGTTCGTGTAATTGTAACTTGGTTTGCGTGTGTCCCCAAAAAATGTTTATGTAAAAGAAAAAATTAAAAACTAGAACCAAGAGAACACTTGAAAATGGGCTATAACTGGTTCCTAGAAAATCAACACATCCCTATAAAATCGCAGCAAAGTGCAGTAGAAAAACAATGGCCGAAAACAGAACTGGAAGGCCGAACCATGATTTTTTTTGGGAAAAAGTTCCCTAATGGCCTGGTCCGTCAAGAGCGGCACATGAGTGGACCGTGCTATATGATGCTTATAGTTATAGGAATTACCCTTTTAACTTTTTAAGTGATCCCAAATATCAGGAGGGAAAAAAATGAGCCAAGACAACAATTTAGTGGGCTAGGTAAACAAAAAAAAATCTTGTAAATTATGTGTGTCCTATAAACTTAGTGACACAAAATGCGTAAAAATTCCCAAATCATCCTACCTTAATGCTTGGATGCAATTTTTTTAATTTTCTCATTATATTTTCTAGGAATTTATAAGTTTAAGTTAAGAAATGGAAGTATGCCATGAAAACACTAAAAAAATGTTACCTCGTTTTTTGTTGTCGACATAAATTGCTCTTACATTCTACTCTCCCAGATTCATAATAGTTTTAGAATTTATGCAAATTATAGAACTGATATTATAATTGTAATTAAGTATATTTTTCACAGTATATAATTATTCCACCATGATTGTCCAAATTAGCTATTCATACTGTGAATTAGAGAGAGTAGCTAACAAATATAGATTGATGACTACACTGTTTTCTAAAGTGCTATCTATTTTTATAAAGAGGGGTCATAACTCAAATTAAAAGTGCGGTATTGAAACCATGTGGCGTAGCCAAATGTACTGCAATTTACAGTTAATTTTTAAGTTTATTTATATATAGTGATGAGGTGGAGGTAAGAATGGTTGGATATGCTAAGCCAAAGGCTTAGAATGATGTCAAAGTTTGTATGAAAAAAACAATTTATTAGTGGACACTATATCAATGCAAGGAAATATTTGATTTGATCGATGGCATAAAGTGAGATGTGCTAAGTTTTTCGTTTGGAACTTTGAAAGACAAGAACCCTAACTGAATCAAACCAGCTAAAGCAAGCGCGGCTATCTCCCAGTAGCTCTTCGAGTGAGTACATATACTCCCTCCGTTCCTAAATACTTGTCTTTCTAGGCATTTCAACAAGTGACTATATACGAAGCAAAATGAGTGAATCTACACTCTAAAATATGTCTACATACATCCGTATGTAGTAGTCATTTGAAATATCTAGAAAGACAAATATTTAGGAACGGAGGGAGTAGATAATTAAGCTTATGTCTTGTTCATGCCACTTTGTTTCCATGCACATGCAGATAAATAGTTGCATAGTACTCCCTCCGTTCCTAAATATAAGTCTTTGTAGAGATTCCACTATGAACCACATACGGATGTATATAGATGCATTTTAAGTATAGATTCATTCATTTTGCTCCGTATGTAGTCCACCTAATGGAATCACTAGAAAGACTTATATTTCGGAACAGAGGGAGTAGAAGGGAAAATGGACCTCATGCCACTTTGTTCATTATACATGCATGATACATAAAGCATCACGTATAGTTCGCCGTTGACCTCCTTAACATAAATACGTTTTACATCCACGTCTAAACGAGGGAAACATGCATAGAATGCTTGATTCGTTAAGTATACATGAGCTAATCTCGATTGATTATTATGGCCCTCGCAACATATAAACGAGGTTGCGAAGGATTGTACGTAGTATCCTCGTCAATGTCGCAAAAATATACCGTCCACCCGCGCCTCGAAAACGAGGTAACCAACGACGTCGATCGATCGATCGATCAACAACGCGTGTGCGGCGCGCCGGTGACTGGCGCGGCGAAACGGTAGGCTCTGGGGACCCCGGCCGCGGCCATGGACGAGGACGAGGACGATGGCGCTGAAGCCGACGTTGACGGCGACGAGGAAGAAGAGACCCCGCCCTGGAAGCCGGCGTCGTGCGTCATGGCGGTGGAGTTGTAATCTTCCTCGACGATGGTGTCCAGCTTCGCCGGCGGCCGCGGCTGGGGCGCCCTGCCGGAGCCGGAGATAGGCTGCTGCCAGGGCGCGGCCTCGGAGAAGACGCCCTCCCTCTTGCGGGAGCGGGACGAGCTCCGGACGACCTGGAGCAGGAACGACGCCCTCTGGATACTGCTCGCCATCGTCGACCTCCCTCCTCAGTCCCTCTCTGCCTCTCTGGACGCACGAAGCTCCTGCAAGCCACACGCACGGCTTGAGCTTGACTGAGCAATGGAACAGAGCGGGCGTGGCTTGCCAATGGACGAGTGGGGTGGCGTTTTTATAGCCCGCGCCAGAGTGTGGGAAGCGGTCTGAGAATTTTGACGGCGTACTGCACTGCACAGTCGAACCGGAGGCCGGCCGATCGTAGCTTCAAACGGAGGGAATGTCGCGCACGAGAGCGTGCGGCGCTGGTGAGGTGGAGGGTCTGCTTCTCCGTGCCCCGGCGACCAGGGCATCGCTCCACTGTTTACGCCTGTACATGCATGCATCCATGGCCATTGAATGCTATTGCTGCCTGATGGTGGCACCACGTACTGTGCTGTCGACGTGGATGCACATATCAACAGCGTACGTGCAGTCGTGCACGCTCGGATTTTAAATCTTTTCTCGGAGGGTGACACATGTACGGCGCATAGATTTTCAGGGTCGGGCAGATGGGTCACTGGGGAATAATAACAGGTAAGTAAAGGTCAGTGTCCGAAGCGAAAAGACGATGCATGTCATGTTGCGCGCGCGCGCCCTGCCGCTCACGGCATCGCCGGGGCGCGGTCGCGGTCGAGGTACCGTTTCCGGATAGACGACGCCGCGTGCCCGCAGAAGGCCGTCCGGCCGCCGAGAATTTCTGTGGATCCGGGTTAATGGCGTCGGGGGCCAAGCCGCCCAGAGCAGCACGGCGGCACACGTATGACCGGTCGTGTTAATCAATCAGCTGCCGCGCGCCTGTCCGTGGAGGCGTCCGTAGGAACGTAGACGCCCTCGCCAATGTATACGTGTATGATGATTTTTTTACAGAGGTTGTTCGGGTTGTATCAACTTGTTCGGGTTGTATGATGATTTTTTTTACGTAGACGCCCAGCACTCGATAGTTAGAAAAATATCACCCATTAGAACGACAATTGATATCCACCAGTTCTTTCTCATATGTGATTCTTCTTACCTATTTCAATGTATCACCCATTAGGATCGGTCTCCACTGACAGGCATGGAAAACCCATCAGTGATAGTACTTACAACTGATCGGAACCATCAATGTTGAAAAGTCGGAGAATGCGCAAGATTCAATAAAAAAGGTGACCGTTGCCAAACCCAATATGCAGCCGTTTTTTTTTTTTGAGAATCCAATATGCAGCCGTTGAGTGGTGAAATGTTACCAGTAAAAGACAACACCAATGATGGGCCAACAATATAGTACGTCCGTGGTATACAATCCACCAGTAACGATTTGCACCAAGGGTGCGTCAGTCTTATATTACAATCAACCACTGGCAGTTTACACCAAGCGCCTGTCAACAGCAAATCTCAAGGCTTATTTTCCTTAAGCAGTAAAAATCCCAAACCTAACCCTAACTCACATTTCCAAACCTCCCTCTCTCTCGAATGGCGGATCAACTTATCAACGAGCCCACCTCTAATACATACTCCCTCCGTTCCTAAATATTTGTCTTTTTAGAGGTTTTAAATGGTGACTACATACGGAGCAAAATGAATGAATCTACACTCTAAAATATATCTATATACATCCGTATGTGGTGATCATTTGAAATTTCTAGAAAGACAAATATTTAGGAACGGAGGAAGTACTTATCAACGATATTAGGCTTGCTACAGTGACGGTGCGGCTTGCAGAGGCATACAATCGTCTCGGAGAGGATGAGGACGGTCGACCCCTAGTGACTTCAATATTTGTTTTACAAGGATGTTTGTACTGCTGCTTTGATTAATACATCTGAGTGGTTTTTTCTCATAAAATATATGTATTGCTAGTATGTATGATGAGCATGGTGTATTGCAATTTCTCTAGCAAAGGAAAAAAATCACTATCGGAGAACGGATCAGGTCCGCGAGGATATTTCCCTGGTTAGACTAGTGTGCTCCCCTAGCCCTGCAGATCTAGTAAATGTTCCTAGACAGTAATGAGGATTAATTCCTTTATGTAGAGTCTATACATACCATGTGATGCTAATTTCTGTAGAGTCAAGATCTGGTGTACCCATTTCTTGTCCTGATTTCTATGTTTTTTTAGATGGATTTCTTTGTTTTCTGATCATGTAAGAGCGACCAGAACATGCCTTCGCATATTGGAAGCCTTTTTTTTTTCTAATTCCATGTTCCATTAAAATCCTATCAATCAATGATAACCAGTAATCATACCAATGCAAACAACAAGTGACGAGGCTATGACCAATTTTTTTATCTATCTATATCTATACCTATATACCTACTATTAAAAAGAATAGATACTCTTGGTTTGGTCCCACTTTGTTTCGTCCCCTTTTAAGTCTTTTTATATGTATGCTATTTTTTACTTCTGTTTTTTTACTTTTGTCCGTTTGACAAACATGTGCAAACAAAGAAAACCGAGACGGCACTACGCAAAGTCAATTGTTCCACTACTTATTTAGTGGTCATTCTTTTTAATAATATACGACAAAGGAAGTGCGGCAACACATGGTCGCATTGTTTTTTACTGGCTTCAAGTGCTAAAAATTAATGCGTCTGGCGGGAGTCAAACTCATGACCACGCAAACTACTCCAACCTCGATATCCAACAAGACAAACTAGATGTTGTGAATTAGCATGTTGTATTAAACTTCAAATTTGTATGCACGGGTAGGTCTGCTTTGTTTTTTAGAGGAAGCTAGGTCTGCTTTGTATCAATTCTCCTGCTGCTCCGTTGTCACCTATACCAGGCCAATACGCTCCTAACTGGGATTTTTCTACAACCACCAAATTTCTCTGATGGGCTTCATATTCCTTGGTTTTCTTTTCGATTGCACAGGCTGCGTCGTTGTTCCCGACGATCAAACATAAAAGTTGGGTTAGTTACTAAAAAAAGTACCACCTTGCTTTTTAAAATCAAATTTCACAAATTTAAATACATCCATGCATGAGTTATACTACTAGGAAAAGGGCTATAGCCATAGCAGTGGCGCACCAGGTACAGGTGCGCCATTAGTGTCCTCATTACTAATGGCGCACCACACACACGGTGTACCATTACTAGCAATTTTTTTATTTTTCCAAAACTATTAATGACGCACCAGCGCACAGTGTGCCATTAATAGTTTTAACTAGTTACACATCAAAGACAAATACACTATGCAAATGCCATTCATCTCGAATCATTCTTTGCTTTATTCAATTATTTCTCCATTACGAGAATGGTATTACATTGAAGGTCTAGGCACCTTCCGGTGGTGGAGGTGGCAGCGTTATGATGGGAACACGGTAACCTGCAAAATTTTCAATTTTTGCATCATAATGATGAACATGAGCAATTATAAGAAAGTGTGCACATATATCAACATGTGTGTGTGTGTGTGTGTACAAATATGACAATTTACCAACCTGCACAAGTGTGTGCGTGCAACCCGTTGCCGCATTTATGTGTAACCGTAGCAAACTTGGATAGACTGATCACAGTCAGTTCGTGAGCAGTGAACCGATCACAGGCACAGTGGATGTCTTTTGAATCTCTTATTGTATCACAACATAGGCTCCCGTGTGACGGGAACGGGTCACCAAAGTTCTTTTCGATGTTATGCCAACAGTCCCGCATCACCTTCTTTTTATCAATGAGGCAGTGATCTACCGCATGGCCTGCTCGTGCATGGCGTGGACAAGAAGAGATAGCCACAAGGACTAGGAGGCTTAACACTCCAGCTACTTTAGCGTTGGTCATGTTCTATGTTGCGTAGTACTGTCGGTATGTGTTTATGCAGGACTTCTGTACCACTCAGCCTCTATATATAACAGCCATAGTGCAAGTTTTCAGACTCCCTTTGCTCATAGATGAATTAATTGGACAACTTTTAATTAGTTGAGAGATATATGATTTGGATATGTTCTAACTTAATGTAGGCACATCTAACTCTTGTATATCAAATTGTTGGCAATTGGTAAGTGGATGCAACCAATTTTGTTGCCAATGGAGTAGTTGATTTCGATATCTTAATAGAGATACATGTATACAACTTGGATATATTGTTATTTAATGTAGGCACATGTGCGTTTCTCGTAGTATCAAATTGATGGTAAAGGATACCTCTAATTAAATGTAGCTAGGTGCATCCCGTTCTTGTGTCAAATTGATGGTAAAGGATACGTAGATGCATGTAGTCGACTGATCTACTATCTACTCCCTCCATTCCTAGCATGGTGACCAAGACACATAATTCTATAAAAGTTATGACAAAATTACCCTTGGCAAATTTGTTGGTCAAAGGCAAGTAAGGACATCTTCAATGGCAACCCACAAATTCCCTCCCGCATCCGTCCGCGGACAAAAAGGAGGGGGGGGGGGGAGGGGTCCACAGACACAGATGCGGGAGACCGCCATCCAATGCTGCCCACATACATTTCAAACATTTATGCAACAAACCGGATGGAATTCGTGCAAACACAGCGGACTTCATATAAACAAGACGAAAACATTTATATTTTAGGCATATTTTAACTAAAAAGGTAAAACTATGTGTATGTACGATCGCGTGGAGCTCCATTCCCATGACACGGATAAACTACACTAGTCTACATCCGGCCGTGGCAGGTCTATTTGTCTTCACCATGTCTGGCAGCCCGCTCATCAGACTGCCGGGAGTCCCGGAGGCATATTCTTTCCCCGTATCTTCCCTATGTCCGGCTGCACCGCTCATCGGGGTGGCAAAAGAGTGTGCTTAAGCCGAAGTGGAAGGGTGCTTCTGTGGATCACAGACGGATGCCCAGGATGGTCTGAGATAAAGTATCGGACAGGTCACCTGCTGTACAAGCCAGCGACGCGTTGGTGGTGGCCTTCCTGGCACCCAAGCAGCAGCGACCTCCCGTGTTCTATTTTTCCTCGATGTTAGCGGCGGACGCGGACGCGCTGGCCACCGACTCTTCGATCTCCGCACAACCGGCTTCTTTCTCTGCGGCCCCTGTTCAAGAATTCATCCGATTAACCAGTTAACTTGCCGATTAATCCCTACTCGTAGGGTCACCGAGTAGCCGATAAACCAAAAAATCGTCCGATTAATTGATTAAATGGCTGATTAACTTGCTGATTAGCCGATTAATCCCCTACTCGCTAGCGAACCGAGCAGCTACCAGTTAACGATTTCCTCAACAATGTCTGCGATAGGGCACGACAATGCGTGTTTTGACGGCGGATGGCACGGTCGCAGGCACAGGAGGCGCAGTACAACGCAACTGTTGGGGAACGTAGTAATTTTAAAAAAATCCTATGCACATGTAAGATCATGGTGATGCATAACAACGAGAGGGGAGAGTGTCATCTACGTACACTCGTAGATCGTAAGCGGAAGCATTATGACAACGCGGTTGATGTAGTCGTACGTCTTCACGATCGACCAATCCTCAGTACCGAACGTACGACACCTCCGCGTTCAGCACATGTTCAGCTCGGTGATGTCCCGCAAACTCACGATCCAGTAGAGCTTCCGGGAAGAGCTTCGTCAGCACGACGGCGTGTTGACGGTGTTGATGAAGGTACCGACGCAGGGTTTCGCCTAAGCACCACTACGATATGACCGAGGTGGATTATGGTGGAGGGGGGCACCGCACACGGCTAAAAGATCAATGATCAATTGTTGGGTCTCCAAGGGGTGCCCCCCTCCCCGTACATAAAGGAGTGGAGGAGGGGGCGGGGGCCGGCCTCCAATGGCGCGCCCCATGAAGAGTCCTACTCCCACTGGGAGTAGGACTGCCCCCTTCCAAGTAGTAGTAGGAGTAGGAGAGGAAGGGAGAGAAGAAGAGAAGGAAAGGGGGACGGCGCCCCCCTCCTTGTCCAATTCGGACTAGAGGGGGAGGGGGCGCGTGACTGCCCTGGCCGGCCCTCCTCTTCTCCCACTAAGGCCCATTAGGCCCAATATACTCCCCGGGGGGTTCCGGTAACCCCCGGTACTCCGGTATATGTCTGAAACCTCCCGAAACACTTCCGGTGTCCGAACATAGTCGTCCAATATATCGATCTTTACATCTCGACCATTTCGAGACTCCTCGTTATGTCTGTGATCATATCCGGGACTCTGAACTAACTTAGGTACATCAAGACACAAAAACTCATAATACCGATCGTCATAGAACTTTAAGTGTGCGGACCCTACAGGTTCGAGAATTATGTAGACATGACCGAGACACGTCAGAAGGAAATATGCCCTAGAGGCAATAATAAAGTTATTATTTATTTCCTTATATCATGATAAATGTTTATTATTCATGCTAGAATTGTATTAACCGGAAACATAATACATGTGTGAATACATAGACAAACAGATTGTCACTAGTATGCCTCTACTTGACTAGCTCGTTGATCAAAGATGATTATGTTTCCTAACCATAGACATGAGTTGTCATTTGATTAACGGGGTCACATCATTAGAGAATGATGTGATTGACTTGACCCATTCCGTTAGCATAGCACTTGATCGTTTAGTTTGTTGCTATTGCTTTCTTCATGACTTATACATGTTCCTATGACTATGAGATTATGCAACTCCCGTTTACCGTAGGAACACTTTGTGTGCCACCAAACATTACAACGTAACTGGGTGATTATAAAGGTGCTCTACAAGTGTCTCTGAAGGTACTTGTTGGGTTGGCGTATTTCGAGATTAGGATTTGTCACTCCAATTGTCGGAGAGGTATCTCTGGGCCCACTCGGTGATGCACATCACTATAAGCCTTGCAAGCATTGCAACTAATGAGTTAGTTGCGGGATGATGTATTATGGAACGAGTAAAGAGACTTGCCGGTAACGAGATTGAACTAGGTATTGAGATACCGACGATCGAATCTCGGGCAAGTAACATACCGATGACAAAGGGAACAACGTATGTTGTTATGCGGTTTGACCGATAAAGATCTTCATAGAATATGTGGGAGCTAATATGAGCATCCAGGTTCCGCTATTGGTTATTGATTGGAGACATGTCTCGGTCATGTCTACATTGTTCTCGAACCCGTAGGGTCCGCACGCTTATGGTTTTGATGACAGTTATATTATGAGTTTATGAGTTTTGATGTACCGAAGGAGTTCGGAGTCCCGGATGAGATCGGGGACATGACGAGGAGTCTCGAAATGGTCGAGACGTAAAAATCGATATATTGGACGACTATATTCGGACATCGGAAAGGTTCTGAGTGATTCAGGTATTTTTCAGAGTATCGGAGAGTTACGAGAATTCGCCAGGGAGTATATGGGCCTTATTGTGCTATACGGGAATAGAGGAGAGATGCCAAAAGGAAGGAGGCGCGCGCCCCCCCTCTGGTCCAAATTGGACAAGGGGTGCAGCCTACTTTTCCTTGTTCCTCCCCCCCTCTTTCCTTCTCTCCTACTCCAACAAGGGAAGGAGGAGTCCTACTCCCGGTGGGAGTAGGACTCCCCCCTTGGCGCGCCCTCCTCCTAGGCCGGCCGCCTCCCTCCCTTGCTCCTTTATATACGGACGGGGCAGGGGGGCACCCAAGAGAAACAACAGTTGATCATTGATCTCTTAGCCGTGTGCGGTGCCCCCCTCTACCATAGTCCTCGATAATATTGTAGTGGTGCTTAGGCAAAGCCCTGCGACAGTAGAACATCAAGATCGTCACCACGCCGTCGTGCTGACGGAACTCTTCCCCGACATTCTGCGGGATCGGAGTCCGGGGATCATCATCTAGCTGAACGTGTGCTAGAACTCGAAGGTGTCGTAGTTTTGGTGCTTGATCAGTCGGGCCGTGAAGACGCACGACTACATCAACCGCGTTGTGCTAATGCTTCCGCTTTTGGTCTATGAGGGTACGTGGACAACACTCTCCCCTCTCGTTGCTATGCATCACCATGCTTTTGCGTGTGCGTAGGATTTTTTTTTTGAAATTACTACGTTCCCCAACAGTGGTATCAGAGCCAGGTTTTATGCGTAGATGTCATATGCACGAGTAGAACACAAGTGAATTGTGGGCGATATAAGTCATACTGCTTACCGGCATGTCACACTTTGGTTCAGCGGTACTGTTGGATGAAGCGGCCCGGACCGACATTACGCGTACGCTTACGCGAGACTGGTTTTACCGCCGTGCTATGCACACAGGTGACTAGCGGGTGTCAGTTTCTCCAACTTTAGTTGAACCGAGTGTGGCTACGCCCGGTCCTTGAGAAGGTTAAAACAACACCAACTTGACAAACTATCATTGTGGTTTTGATGCATAGGTAAGAATGGTTCTTGCTAAGCCCGTAGCAGCCACGTAAAACTTGCAACAACAAAGTAGAGGACGTCTAACTTGTTTTTGCAGGGCCTGTTATGATGTGATATGGTCAAGACGTGATGAGATATAAGTTGTTGTATAATATGATCATGTTTTGTTGAAGTTATCGGCAACTGGCAGAAGCCTTATGGTTGTCTCTTTATTGCATAAGATGCAAGTGCCAAATAATTGCTTTACTTTATCGCTATGCGATAACAATAGTTGCAAGAGCAATAGTTGGCGAGACGACCATGTGACGACACATTGATATAGATCAAGATGATGGAGATCATGGTGTCATGCCGGTGACGATGGAAATCATGATGATGCTTTGGAGATGGAGATCAAAGGCACAAGATGATGATGGCCATATCATGTCACATATTTTGATTGCATGTGATGTTTATATTTTATGCATCTTATCTTGCTTTGATTGACGGTAGCATTATAAGATGACCTCTCACTAAATTTCAAGATAAAAAGTGTTCTCCCTGAGTATGCACCATTGCCAAAGTTCGTCGTGCCCAGACACCACGTGATGATCGGGTGTGATAAGCTCTACGTCCATCTACAACGGGTGCAAGCCAGTTTTGCACACGCAGAATACTCAGGTTAAACTTGACGAGCCTAGCATATGTAGATATGGCCTCGGAACATTGAGACCGAAAGGTCGAGCGTGAATCATATAGTAGATATGATCAACATAGTGATGTTCACCATTGAAAACTACTCCATTTAAGGTGATGATCGGTTATGGTTTAGTTGATTTGGATCACGTGATCACTTAGAATATTAGAGGGATGTCTTTCTAAGTGGGAGTTCTTAAGTAATATGATTAATTGAACTTAAGTTTATCATGAACTTAGTCCTGGTAGTATTAGCATATCTATGTTGTAGATCAATAGCTCGTGTTTAACTCCCCTGTTTTATTTTTGATATGTTCCTAGAGAAAAACTAAGTTGAAAGATTGTGGCGACCCGACCCGAATGGACCAAGTCTACTGTGCTCCGGTGTCATCCCTGGATCAGTAATGCTGACACCACACAGTACATCGAAGGATTTATAGCAGAGTGGCAATCACACACTTATTACATCGTTGTCTCAAAAGAGAACTTATTACAATAAATATGGCTTAAGGCCATCTAATAACGATAACAGCGGAAGACTCGGAAGATAAATGGGTCCATCAACTCCAACGGCATCACTAAGTATAGAACCACGACCTAAAAGCACCTTACTCGTTGTCTGAAAAGTCTGCAACATGAAAGTTGCAGCCCGAAAACGGGTCAGCACATGGAATATGCTGGCAAAGTAACACATAGAGAGTAATGGAATGAAACAGCTATACTATATGCATATATGGCTGGTGGAAAGCTCTATGGTTACAGTTTTGCGTAAAGCCAGTTTTTCCCTACTGCAAAGGAATAAATTTATTTAACTATCATTGTGGTTGTTAAACATCGAGAATGGTTGACAGCATTCCGATCCCAATTAAGTGAACAATTAAAACCCAACAACATTAATTAGAAGTAACATGATGAGATTCACATGATATTCAAGTACTAGATACTCAAGTTGTCCATAACCGGGGACACGGCTAATCATGATTAGTTTGTACACTCTGCAGAGGTTTGCGCACTTTTCCCCACATGACTCGATCGCCTCCGTTTGTTTTCTCGCACTACATGGTGTTTGAGAAACGGATGACCGAGACATAGTCTTTCAGAAGCGCTAGCACCTTACATGTGGGGTAGACCGTACCACCTACAACCCCTACATCTGCTAGTCCACCCCGTAAGAGTTCGCACAACTTAGTCAACTATGCCAGAGCCCATAGTAGCATGTGGCTGCACACGGAAGTTTCTAGCATGAATTATCTTATGATCCCTTTGAGCCTGGGTGGCGGTCCAAAATAAAACAGGCAAGTCCTGATAGACATCAGGTGCCTCAATCCACCCAGATGTGTGTTTAAGTGCCACCTTAGATAAACCATTAAAATTATCAACTCACATCTGTCATGGATATCACTCACCCAATCCACGTCTACTAGCATAGCATGGCATAATAAGCAAACGTAGAAGTAACTCCCAAAGGTTTCATAATAATACAGGTGATAGGTACTACCTCATCTACTTCCCATCCCACAGTTTAATTAGATCCTAATCATGCAATGTGAGAGGATTGATCTAATGCAATAAAACATGGGTTGTAGAAAAGGTATGATCAAAGTGTTACTTGCCTTGCTGATGATCCGCGAGACCTAGGGATTCGAAGTAACAAGCGGCGCAATCCGGGTGATCTATCGCAGACAAACAACAAGCACACAATAAGTACTCATCTAATGCACAGGTAAAACTCGAACAAGAGAACGAACCAGAAAGTTCAACTTAAGAACTCCGGTTGCAAAGTAAGAACGAACTGAACAAAGAAACAGAAAACAAACGGCGGAAGAAAACAACTCGGTTCTAGCAAGTTGAAACTAGGTCAAATTTTACCGGGGCAAAAACTTGTTTAAGTTGATTAGACGGAACGGCGGTTTCGAAACGAAACTCCAGGCGCTTGAATCACCTGATTCCGATAAACGAGCGAGAAGAAAGACTAGAACGAAGATCGGATCTGAGATCACGATCGCGGAATAAATCCGACGAAAAGAAAAAGAAGAACGATTAAACGAACGGGCGTCGTTAACCGGGGAATAATCGGTGATCACGTTCGTTGAGACGAACGGTCCGAAAGAAGAACGAAAACCGATCTAGGGTTTTCGGAAAAGAAAACCGAAACAAAGAACGAAAGAAAACCGGAACGGTTAAGAAAGAACCGGAACGGTTTAGAAGAAAAACTGAACCGAGGGGAGAAAAAGAGACGCGGCGCGGGACAACCTCGGCGAGGCTCCGGCGAACGGCGGCGACGGGCTAGGCGGCGGTATAGGGCGGCGGCGGCGGGTGAGGGGCGCGGGGTGGGGCGCGGCTAAGGAGGAGAGGGGCTTGGGATTGATGTGAGGAGAGGGGGGGTTTGGGGTGTATTTATATAGGTGGGGGGGATTACTTGGGGTAGGGGGCAAGCAAAAGAGGGAAAACAAAACAAGGAAAGGGGGGGGCTAACCGGCCTAGAGTCCCTCTGGGACTCGGCCTAGAGCGAGGGAGGCGGCGGCCTGGCGCTGCGCCTGGCGCGCGCGCTGGCTGGGGAGGCGGCCGGCTGGCTGGGCCTTTGGCCCGGCTGGCCTTGGTCCCCTTTTTTTTAACTGGATTCGCGCGCAGAAAAACAAAAGAAAACTAAACTAAACGAACTCCAAAATTACTAAAGTAAATTTTCCCCGACTCCTAAAAATGAGTCGAACAAAATGAACTTTACTCCGGACCTAGAATGCAATTTTTGAAAACGCGCATTTTTCCCTATCCAAATAAAAGCAAACAAAACTCCGGCAAAACCAAAATTTGATTTATTCATTAAATCTTCATTTTTCCTAACTTTGGGAAAGTCATATTATTCCCTCTCTCATTTTTTGATATTGGAAAAATAATTGAAGATGAAATAAATAAATCAAATGATCCTCTTTTCAAAATTGAGAAAACTCTCAAATATGAAAATAACGAAATCTCCAACTCTCTCCGAGGGTCCTTGAGTTGCGTGAAATTTCTAGGATCGACCAAAATGCAAGAAAATATGATATGCATGATGATCTAATGTATAACATTCCAAATTGAAAATTTGGGATGTTACAAACCTACCCCCCTTAAGATGAATCTCGCCCTCGAGATTCGGGTTGGCTAGAAAATAGGTGAGGGTGGTCCTTGAGCAAATCTTCTTCTCTCTCCCAGGTGGCTTCATCCTCTGAGTGGTGGTTCCACTGAACTTTGCAAAACTTGATAACCTTGCTGCGGGTAACTCTGCTGGCATAATCGAGAATCTTGACTGGCTTCTCCTCATATGTTAAGTCGTCCTTCAACTGAATCGCTTCGAGTGGCACGGTATCTCTTAGCGGTACCTCCGCCATCTCGGCATGACATTTCTTCAGCTGAGAAACATGGAATACATCATGAACTCCTGACAGTCCCTCTGGTAATTCCAACTTATAAGCGACTTCTCCCATACGTTGCAAGATCTTATACGGTCCAACGAAACGCGGTGCTAACTTTCCCTTAACTCCAAAGCGCTTAACTCCTCGAAGTGGGGATACTCGAAGATAAACTCTGTCTCCGGTTTCGTAAACTGTCTCCTTGCGTTTAGAATCTGCGTAGCTCTTCTGCCTGGACTGGGCTACCTTGAGCCTATCGCGAATCAACTTAACTTTCCGTTCAGACTCCTTAATCAAATCTGGTCCAAAGAATTGACGGTCTCCAACTTCGTCCCATGACAACGGTGTCCTGCACCTCCTTCCGTATAAAGCTTCGAAAGGTGCCATCTTCAAACTGGTTTGGTAACTATTGTTATAAGAAAACTCCGCATACGGCAAGTTATCGTCCCAACTAGATCCATAATCTAGTGCACAAGCTCTCAGCATATCTTCCAAAATCTGATTGACTCTCTCGGTCTGTCCATCTGTCTGTGGGTGAAAAGCTGTGCTGAACTCTAGTCTGGTTCCCAAAGTTTCATGCAACTGATTCCAAAACTTTGAGGTAAATTGGGTTCCTCTATCTGATACGATACTCCTCGGAACTCCATGCAAACAAATGATCCTAGTCATGTATATCTTTGCCAACTTAGCACTGGTGTAAGTGGTCTTAACTGGAATAAAATGTGCTACCTTTGTCAAACGATCAACTACTACCCATATCGAGTCATAGCCTGCTTTCGTCCTGGGTAGTCCTGTGATAAAATCCATGCCTATCTTATCCCACTTCCATTCGGGTATCGGCAATGGTTGTAACAATCCTGCTGGCTTCTGATGCTCTGCCTTTACTCTCTGACATACGTCACAAACTGCTACATATGCTGCAATATCCTTCTTCATTCCGGTCCACCAGAATGTTTCCTTCAAATCCAAATACATCTTGGTATTCCCTGGGTGAATCGAATACGGTGAATCATGTGCCTCTTGCAAAATCAACTTTCTGATCTCCGGGTCATTTGGCACATAAACACGGTCCTCAAACCATAAGGTATCGTGCTCATCCTCACGAAATCCCTTTGCTTTTCCTTCGCTCAATTTCTCTTTTATAGCAGCAATCTCCTTGTCAGATTTCTGAGCTTCTCTGATCTTATCCATCAATGTTGACTGAATCTCCAATGCTGCTACATAGCCTCTCGGAACTATTTCCAAACATAGCTCACGAAGGTTTTCTGCTAACTCCTTGGGTATTTCTCCCGTCACTAGGGTGTTGACATGGCTCTTACGGCTCAATGCGTCAGCTACTACATTAGCTTTTCCGGGATGGTAATGCAATCTCATGTCATAATCCTTGATGAGCTCCAACCATCTCCTTTGTCTGAGGTTCAACTCCTTCTGCGTGAAAATGTACTTCAAACTCTTGTGATCCGTGTACACCTCACAATGATTTCCAATGAGGAAATGTCTCCATGTCTTCAATGCATGCACTACGGCTGCTAACTCCAAATCATGCGTGGCATAATTCAACTCATGAGGCTTCAGTTGTCGTGAAGCATACGAAACAACTCTCCCTTCCTGCATAAGCACTGCTCCAAGTCCTCGACGTGAAGCGTCGCAATACACCTCATAATCCTTGGTCTGATCTGGCAAAATCAATACTGGTGAGGTAACCAAACGTTTCTTCAACTCCTGGAAACTAGCCTCACACTCCTCAGTCCATTTGAACTTAGTATCCTTCTTCAACAATTCAGTCATAGGCTTTGCAATCTTTGAAAAGTTCTCAATGAACCTCCGGTAGTATCCTGCGAGTCCAAGAAAACTCCGGATCTCTCCAACTGTCGTTGGTGCTTCCCATTCGGTTACGGTCTCAACCTTTGTGGGGTCAACTGCTATACCTTCTCCGGATATAACGTGTCCGAGGAATCCAACTTCCTTCAACCAAAACTCACATTTGCTGAATTTGGCGTATAACTGATGTTCCCTTAGTTTCTCCAAAACCAAACGCAAATGTTCCTTATGCTCCTCTTCATTCTTTGAATAAACCAGGATGTCATCAATGAACACTACGACGAACTTATCCAAAAACTCCATAAACACTTTGTTCATCAGGTTCATAAAATAGGCAGGTGCGTTAGTCAATCCAAATGACATAACGGTATACTCATACAGTCCATATCTCGTGGTGAATGCTGTCTTAGGTATGTCCTGCTCTCGAATCTTCAATTGATGGTACCCTGATCGCAAATCGATCTTGGAAAACACTTTAGCTCCTTGCAACCGATCAAACAGATCGTTGATCATTGGCAGTGGGTACTTGTTCTTGATGGTTACTTCATTCAATCCCCGATAATCTACAACCATCCTTAATGATCCATCCTTCTTTTCCACTAGAAGTACGGGTGATCCCCAAGGCGAAGAACTTGGGCGAATGTAACCTTTATCCAATAACCCTTTAATCTGATTCTTAATTTCCACCAAATCCTTTGCTGGCATCCGGTACGGTCGCTTTGATATAGGGCCTGTACCTGGCAATAACTCAATCAAAAACTCAATGTCTCTATCCGGTGGCATGCCTGGCAATTCCTCAGGAAATACATCAGGAAAATCCTTTACCACTGGTACTTCCTCTTGCACAACTCCTGTTAGGCAGTTTACTTGTGTCCTGTTTGGCACATGCCGGGATACATACTTGATCCTTCTTCCTTCTGGTGTGGTAAGCAAAATTGACTTACTAGCACACTCAATATTCCCTTCATACTTTGATAACCAATCCATGCCTAATATCACATCCAATCCTTTAGATTCCAATACTATTAGGTCTGAGGGAAAAACATAGTTACCAATCCTTAATGGTAACCGATCACACCATCGTCTAGCCATAAACTCCGCTCCTGGTGAGCTTACTAACATGGGTGACCTAAGGGCTTGGGTTGGCAGGTTATATTTATCCACAAATCCCCTTGATATGTATGAATGCGATGCACCAGTGTCAAAAAGAACAAGTGCGGTAAATGACTTAACCAAAAACTTACCGATTACTGCATCTGGCTGATCTTCAACCTCCTCCACATTAATGTGGTTCACCTGTCCCCTATTGAAAGGGTTCGGCTTCTTCCCAGAGCTTCCATTGCCATTTCCATTCTGGCCTTCAGGACATTCATTGGCATAATGTCCGGTCTTGGAACACTTGAAACAGGTGACTTGACTCAGATCTCTCTTGGTTGGGGTCGATGGGGTGGTCCGGTTCTGGCCGTTGCTTCCTCCATTCCCATTACCATTCTTGTGGCCATTATGGTTGTGCGAACTACCTCCTCCATGGGTATGCTGAAACTGAAATCCCGGTTTAGGGGTAAAACGGGGCTTCTGCTGGGCTCCAGAGTTATACTTCCCCTGTCCATACTTCCTCTTGCGGTTCTCAATCTGCTGTTGCTTCCCTTCAATCATGATGGCACGATCTACCAACTCCTGGTAGTTGTTGAAACTTGCTACCATCAATTTCATGCTTAGTTCATCATTCAGTCCTTCCAGAAACTTCTCCTGCTTAGCTGCATCCGTAGCAACGTCATCTGGGGCATAACGTGCTAACTTGCTGAAATCGTCAACGTACTGGCCAACTGTCCTTCCTCCTTGGCGTAAGTTGCGAAACTCACGCTTCTTCATGGCCATAGCTCCTGCTGAAACATGGGCAGTGCGGAAAGCTTGCTGAAACTGATCCCATGTGACAGTGTCAACTGGGTAAGTGGCTGTGAAATTCTCCCACCATGCTGCCGCGGGTCCGTCAAGCTGGTGAGCGGCAAACTTCACTTTTTCACCATCCGTGCATCCTGCAGTGGTCAACTCCCTTCCTATCTTGCGGAGCCAATCGTCTGCTACTATTGGCTCGGTGCTACTGGAAAACACCGGCGGATTCAGCCTAAGGAAACGGGCTAAGTGGTCAACAGGTGGTGGTGGTGGTGGGTTGTTGTTGTTGTTCTGCTGGTTCTGGACTAACATCTGCATCAATTGATTCTGTTGCTGGATCAACTGAGTGAGCTCCGGTGGGAATCCATTGTCACGTCTCGGAGGCATCTGAGGGTTTTAGAAAAGACGAGAATTAAGAATAGAATGAGGTCTAAAGGGAAAACACTACCCCAATGCACATGAGCAAATGCACACAAAATCACTTCATTCAATCAAACAAGGGCTTACAATCGGTCTAAAACTATCGCAAAAGTGCTCGAACTATATGTTTACATGGGGGAATACTACTACTATCTGGTGGTCATCTAGAAATTTGAACCGGTGGAAGACTCCATGATATCTGCTCCAGCTTCGTCTTCAAAGTCGGGTTCACTTGGATCCGAATCGGTGTCGTCGATGATGATGTAGTTGTCCGGACATGCGACGTACTCGTCTTCCTCCTTGGATGCTAACTTCCTCTTGAGTTCTTCAATCTCCTGCTTAAGATCGCCATTGTGTCTTGCTAGAGCTACGATCTCGTCCATGTAGTCCTTGCGTGTAGACTTCAGTTCTCCTTCTAGCTCGATGATCCTTGCCTTCGCATTCTTCAACTCTATCATATCATTGCACATCTGGTTCTCGTGGCGTCGAATGTGCTGGTTTAACTCCTGGATGAAAGATGCAATGGATCTATCCTTCTTGGTGCTGACTAACTCCCATTGTTCATCTCGGCGTCCGCAAATCTGGTAGATAGTGTCCTTGAGGTCTTCTTGATAAACTTCTCCAATGCGTCCTATGGTGATATGAGCTGCCATGCTCTTTCCCAGACTCCAGGTTGGTGCATTGAAAACACTATCTATAGGCTTCGTGATTGGCGCGAATGTCCTTCCCGGAACGTGAGCTTGAATCTTCCAGCACTCCTCTTCAGGCAGAGTGGCGTTGAAGGTTCCCGTGAAGCTTGGTAATCCAATGTTCAGGTACTTGGTGACTTCCTTCAGGTGAAATCCAAAAGGTGTGCCTTCATCCGGTTGAGCGTACTTAATCTTCGCGTTCGTCATCCTAAAAGAGTAGAAAAGATGAGGAGTTAGAAAATGAGAAGAGAAGGGTGTTCTATGGCTTTAACTTAGTGGTCGTGTCCTACAGTCAGCGTGTGCTCTGATACCATCTCTGTGGCGACCCGACCCGAATGGATCAAGCGCTCTGTGCTCAGGTGTCATCCCTGGATCAGTAATGCTGACACCACACAGTACATCGAAGGATTTATAGCAGAGTGGCAATCACACACTTATTACATCGTTGTCTCAAAGAGAACTTATTACAATAAATATGGCTTAAGGCCATCTAATAACGATAACAGCGGAAGACTCGGAAGATAAATGGGTCCATCAACTCCAACGGCATCACTGAGTATAGAACCACGACCTAAAAGCACCTTACTCGTCGTCTGAAAAGTCTGCAACATGAAAGTTGCAGCCCGAAAACGGGTCAGCACATGGAATATGCTGGCAATGTAACACATAGAGAGTAATGGAATGAAACAGCTATACTATATGCATATATGGCTGGTGGAAAGCTCTATGGTTACAGTTTTGCGTAAAGCCAGTTTTTCCCTACTGCAAAGGAATAAGTTTATTTAACTATCATGGTGGTTGTTGAACATCGAGAATGGTTGACAGCATTCCGATCCCAATTAAGTGAACAATTAAACCCAACAATATTAATTAGAAGTAACATGATGAGATTCACATGATATTCAAGTACTAGATACTCAAGTTGTCCATAACCGGGGACACGGCTAATCATGATTAGTTTGTACACTCTGCAGAGGTTTGCGCACCTTTCCCCACATGACTCGATCGCCTCCGTTTGTTTTCTCGCACTACATGGTGTTTGAGAAACGGATGACCGAGACATAGTCTTTCAGAAGCGCTAGCACCTTACATGTGGGGTAGACCGTACCACCTACAACCCCTACATCTGCTAGTCCACCCCGTAAGAGTTTGCACAACTTAGTCAACTATGCCAGAGCCCATAGTAGCATGTGGCTGCACACGGAAGTTTCTAGCATGAATTATCTTATGATCCCTTTGAGCCTGGGTGGCGGTCCAAAATAAAACAGGCAAGTCCTGATAGACATCAGGTGCCTCAATCCACCCAGATGTGTGTTTAAGTGGCCACCTTAGATAAACCATTAAAATTATCAACTCACATCTGTCATGGATATCACTCACCCAATCCACGTCTACTAGCATAGCATGGCATAATAAGCAAACGTAGAAGTAACTCCCAAAGGTTTCATAATAATACAGGTGATAGGTACTACCTCATCTACTTCCCATCCCACAGTTTAATTAGATCCTAATCATGCAATGTGAGAGGATTGATCTAATGCAATAAAACATGGGTTGTAGAAAAGGTATGATCAAAGTGTTACTTGCCTTGCTGATGATCCGCGAGACCTAGGGAATCGAAGTAACAAGCGGCGCAATCCGGGTGATCTATCACAGACAAACAACAAGCACACAATAAGTACTCATCTAATGCACAGGTAAAACTCGAACAAGAGATCGAACCAGAAAGTTCAACTTAAGAACTCCGGTTGCAAAGTAAGAACGAACCGAACAAAGAAACAGAAAACAAACGGCGGAAGAAAACAACTCGGTTCTAGCAAGTTGAAACTAGGTCAAATTTTACCGGGGCAAAAACTTGTTTAAGTTGATTAGACAGAACGGCGGTTTCGAAACGAAACTCCAGGTGCTTGAATCACCTGATTTCGATAAACGAGCGAGAAGAAAGACTAGAACGAAGATTGGATCTGAGATCACGATCGCGGAATAAATCTGACGAAAAGAAAAAGAAGAACGATTAAACGAACGGGCGTCGTTAACCGGGGAATAATCGGTGATCACGTTCGTTGAGACGAATGGTCCGAAAGAAGAACGAAAACCGATCTAGGGTTTTCGGAAAAGAAAACCGAAAGAAAGAACGAAAGAAAACCGGAACGGTTAAGAAAGAACCGGAACGATTTAGAAGAAAAATGGAACTGAGGGGAGAAAAAGAGACGCGGCGCGGGACAACCTCGGCGAGGCTCCGGCGAACGGCGGCGACGATGGCTATAGGGCGGCGGCGGATATAGGGCGGCGGCGGCGGGTGAGGGGCGCGGGGTGGGGTGCGGCTAAGGAGGAGAGGGGCTTGGATTGATGTGAGGAGAGGGGGGGGGTGGGGTGTATTTATATAGGTGGGGGGGGATTACTTGGGGTAGGGGGCAAGCAAAAGAGGGAAAACAAAACAAGGAAAGGGGGGGGGGCTAACCGGCCTAGAGTCCCTCTGGGACTCGGCCTAGAGCGAGGGAGGCGGCGGCCTGGCGCTGCGCCTGGCGCGCGCGCTGGCTGGGGAGGCGGCCGGCTGGCCGGGCCTTTGGCCCGGCTGGCCTTGGTCCCCTTTTTTTTAACTGGATTCGCGCGCAGAAAAACAAAAGAAAACTAAACTAAACGAACTCCAAAATTACTAAAGTAAATTTTTCCCCGACTCCTAAAATTGAGTCGAACAAAATGAACTTTACTCCGGGCCTAGAATGCAATTTTTGAAAACGCGCATTTTTCCCTATCCAAATAAAAGCAACGAAACTCCAGCAAAACCAAAATTTGATTTATTCATTAAATCTTCATTTTTCCTAACTTTGGGAAAGTCATATTATTCCCTCTCTCATTTTTTTGATATTGGAAAAATAATTGAAGATGAAATAAATAAATCAAATGATCCTCTTTTCAAATTCGAGAAAACTCTCAAATATGAAAATAACAAAATCTCCAACTCTCTCCGAGGGTCCTTGAGTTGCGTGAAATTTCTCGGATCGACCAAAATGCAAGAAAAATATGATATGCATGATGATCTAATGTATAACATTCCAAATTGAAAATTTGGGATGTTACAAAGATGTTAGTAGCAATGATGCGGATTGGATCCGTGATCTGAGGTTTATCCTCATTCCTGCACAGAAGAATTATGTCCTTGATGCACCGCTAGGTGACAAACCTATTGCAGGAGCAGATGCAGATGTTATGAACATTTGGCTAGCTCAATATGATGACTACTTGATAGTTTAGTGCACCATGCTTAAACGGCTTAGAATCGGGACTTCAAAGACGTTTTGAACGTCATGGACCATATGAGATGTTCCAGGAGTTGAAGTTAATATTTCAAGTAAATACCCGAGTTGAGAGATATGAAGTCTCCAACAAGTTCTATAGCTAAAAGATGGAGGAGAATAGCTCAAGAAGTGAGCATGTGTTCAGATTGTCTGGGTACTACAATCGCTTGAATCAAGTGGGAGTTAATCTTCCAGATAAAATAGTGATTGACAGAATTCTCTAGTCACCACCACCAAGTTAGTAGAACTTCGTGATGAACTATAAGTATGCAAGGGATGATGAAAACGATTCTCGAGCTTTTCATGATGATGAAATCGATGAAGGTAGAAATCAAGAAAGAGCATCAAGTGTTGATGATTAACAAGACCACTAGTTTCAAGAAAAGGGCAAAGGGAAAGAAAGGGAACTTCAAGAAGAACGGCAAGCAAGTTGCTGCTCAAGTGAAGAAGCCCAAGTCTGGTCCTAAGCCTGAGACTAAGTGCTTCTACTACAAAGGGACTGGTCACTGGAAGCGGAACTGCCCCAAGTATTTGGCAGATAAGAAGGGTGGCAAAGTGAACAAAGGTATATTTGATATACAGATTATTGATGTGTATTTTACTAGTGTTCGTAGCAACCCCTCGGTATTTGATACTGGTTCAGTTGCTAAGAGTAGTAACTCGAAACGGGAGTTGCAGAATGAACAGAGACTAGTTAAGGGTGAAGTGACGATGTGTGTTGGAAGTGGTTCCAAGATTGATATGATCATCATCGCACACTCCCCATACTTTCGGGATTAGTGTTGAACCTAAATAAGTGTTATTTGGTGTTTACGTTGAGCATGAATATGATTTGATCATGTTTATTGCAAAACGGTTATTCATTTAAGTAAGAGAATAAATTGTTGTTTTGTTTACATGAATAAAACCTTCTATGGTCATACACCCAATGAAAATGGTTTGTTGGATCTCGATCGTGGTGATACACATTCTCATAATATTGAAGCCAAAAGATGCAAAGTTAATAATGATAGTGCAACTTATTTGTGGCACTGCCGTTTATGTCATATTAGTGTAAAGCGCATGAAGAAAATCCATGCTGATGGGATTTTGGAATCACTTGATTATGAATCAGTTGATGCTTGCGAACCGTGCCTCATGGGCAAGATGACTAAGACTCCATTCTCTGGAACAATGGAGCAGGCAACTGACTTATTGGAAATAATACATACTGATGTATGCAGTCCGATGAATGTTGAGGCTCGCGGCGGGTATCGTTATTTTCTGACCTTCATAGATGATTTGAGCAGATATGGGTATATCTACTTGATGAAACATAAGTCTGAAACATTTGAAAAGTTCAAAAACCTTCAGAGTGAAGTGGAAAATCATCGTGACAAGAAAATAAAGTTTCTACGATCTGATCGCAGAGACAAATATTTGAGTTACGAGTTTGGTCTTCAATTAAAACAATGTGGAATAGTTTCACAAAATCGTGCCACCTGGAACACCACAGCATAATGGTGTGTCCGAACGTCATAACCGTACTATTATTGGATATAGTGCAATCTATGATGTTTCTTACCGATTAACTACTATAGTTTTGAGGTTATGCATTAGAGATAGCTACATTCACATTAAATAGGGCACCATCTAAATCCGTTGAGACGACACCATATGAACTATTGTTTGGCAAGAAACCTAAGCTGTCGTTTCTTAAAGTTTGAGGTTGCAATGCTTATGTGAAAAAGTTTCAACCTGATAAGCTCAAACCCAAATCGGAGAAGTTCATCTTCATAGGATACCCAAAAGAAAATGTTGGGTACACCTTCTATACAGATCCGAAGGCAAGATATTCATTGCTGAGAATGGATCCTTTCTAGAGAAGGAGTTTCTCTCGAAAGAAGTGAGTGGGAGGAAAGTAGAACTTGATGAGGTAACTGTACCTGCTCCCGTATTGGAAAATAGTTCATCACAAAAATCTGTTCCTGTGACTACTACACCAATTAGTGAGGAAGCTAATGATGATGATCATGTAACTTCAGATCAAGTTACTACTGAACCTCGTAGGTAAACCAGAGTGAGATCCGCACCAGAGTGGTACGGTAATCCTGTTCTGGAGGTCATGTTACTTGACCATGACGAGCCTACGAACTATGAGGAAGCGATGATCAGCCCAGATTCCGCAAAATGGCTTGAGGCCATGAAATCTGAGATGAGATCCATGTATGAGAACAAAGTATGGACTTTGATTGACTTGCCCATTGATCGGCGAGCCATTGAGATTAAATGGATCTTCAAGAGGAAGAGGACGCTGATAGTAGTGTCACTATCTACAAAGCTAGAATTGTCGCAAAAAGGTTTTCGATAAGGTCAAGGTGTTGACTACGATGAGAGTTTCTCACTTGTATCTATGCTTAAGTCTGTCCGAATCATGTTAGCAATTGCTGCATTTTATGAAATCTGGCAAATGGATAAACAAAACTGCATTCCTTAATGGATTTATTAAAGAAGAGTTGGATATGATGCAACCAGAAGGTTTTGTCAATCCTAAAGGTACTAACAAAAATATGCAAGCTCCAGCGATCCATCTATGGACTGGTGCAAGCATCTCGGAGTTGGAATATACGCTTTGATAAATTGATCAAAGCATATAGTTTTATACAGACTTGCGGTGAATCCTGTATTTACAAGAAAATGAGTGGGAGCACTACAATATTTTTGATAAGTATATGCATGACATATTGTTGATCGAAGATAATGTAGAATTATTCTGCAAAGCATAAAGGAATGTTTGAAAGGAGTTTTTCAAAGAAAGACCTCGGTGAAGCTGCTTACATATTGAGCATCAAGATCTATAGAGATAGATCAAGACGCTTGATAAGTTTTTCAATGAGTACATACCTTGACAAGATTTTGAAGTAGTTCAAAATGGAACAGTCAAAAAGGAGTTCTTGCTTGTGTTACAAGGTGTGAAGTTGAGTAAGACTCAAAACCCGACCACGACAGAAGATAGAGAGAGAATGAAAGTCATTCCCCATGCCTCAGCCATAGGTTCTATAAAGTATGCCATGCCATGTACCAGACCTATTGTATACCCTGCCCTGAGTTTGGCAAGGGAGTACAATAGTGATCTAGGAGTAGATCACTGGACATTGGTCAAAATTATCCTTAGTGGAATAAGGATATGTTTCTCGATTATGGAGGTGACAAAAGGTTCGTCATAAAGGGTTACATCGATGCAAGTTTTGACACTGATCCAGATGACTCAAAGTCTCAATCTAGATACATATTGAAAGTGGGAGCACTTAGCTAGAGTAGCTCCGTGCAGAGCATTGTTGACATAGAAATTTGCAAAATACATACAGATCTGAATGTGGCAGACCCGTTGACTAAACTTCCCTCATAAGCAAAACATGATCACACCTTAGTACTCTTTGGGTATTAATCACATAGCAATGTGAACTATATTATTGACTCTAGTAAACCCTTTGGGTGTTGGTCACATGACGATGTGAACTATTGATGTTAAATCACATGGCGATGTGAACTACATTATTGACTCTAGTGCAAGTGAGAGACTGAAGGAAATATGCCCTAGAGGCAATAATAAAGTTATTATTATTTCCTTATATCATGATAAATGTTTATTATTCATGCTAGAATTGTATTAACCGGAAACATAATACATGTGTGAATACATAGACAAACAGATTGTCACTAGTATGCCTCTACTTGACTAGCTCGTTGATCAAAGATGGTTATGTTTCCTAACCATAGACATGAGTTGTCATTTGATTAACGGGGTCACATCATTAGAGAATGATGTGATTGACTTGACCCATTCCATTAGCATAGCACTTGATCGTTTAGTTTGTTGCTATTGCTTTCTTCATGACTTATACATGTTCCTATGACTATGAGATTATGCAACTCCCGTTTACCGGAGGAACACTTTGTGTGCCACCAAACGTCACAACGTAATTGGGTGATTATAAAGGTGCTCTACAGGTGTCTCCGAAGGTACTTGTTGGGTTGGCGTATTTCGAGATTAGGATTTGTCACTCCAATTGTCGGAGAGGTATCTCTGGGCCCACTAGGTAATGCACATCACTATAAGCCTTGCAAGCATTGCAACTAATGAGTTAGTTGCGGGATGATGTATTACGGAACGAGTAAAGAGACTTGTCGGTAACGAGATTGAAGTAGTTATTGAGATACCGACGATCGAATCTCGGGCAAGTAACATACCGATGACAAAGGGAACAATGTATGTTGTTATGCGGTTTGACCGATAAAGATCTTCGTAGAATATGTGGGAGCCAATATGAGCATCCAGGTTCCGCTATTGGTTATTGACTGGAGACGTGTCTCGGTCATGTCTACATTGTTCTCGAACCCGTAGGGTCCGCACGCTTAAGGTTTCGATGATAGTTATATTATGAGTTTATGAGTTTTGATATACCGAAGGAGTTCGGACTCCCGGATGAGATCGAGGACATGATGAGGAGTCTCGAAATGGTCGAGATGTAAAGATCGATATATTGGACGACTATATTCGGACATCGGAAAGGTTCCGAGTGATTCAGGTATTTTTCAAAGTACCGGAGAGTTACGGGAATTCGCCGGGGAGTATATGGGCCTTATTGGGCCATACGGGAATAGAGGAGAGAGGCAAAAAGGAAGGAGGCGCGCGCCCCCCCTCTGGTCCGAATTGGACAAGGGGTGCAACCCACTTTTCCTTGTCCCTCTCCCCCTCTTTCCTTCTCTCCTACTCCAACAAGGGAAGGAGGAGTCCTACTCCTGGTGGGAGTAGGACTCCCCCCTTGGCGCGCCCTCCTCCTAGGCCGGCCGCCTCCCTCCCTTGCTCCTTTATATACGGGGGCAGGGGCACCCCAGAGAAACAACAGTTGATCATTGATCTCTTAGCCGTGTGCGGTGCCCCCCTCCACCATAGTCCTCGATAATATTGTAGTGGTGCTTAGGCAAAGCCCTGCGACAGTAGAACATCAAGATCGTCACCACGCCGTCGTGCTGATGGAACTCTTCCCCGACATTCTGCTGGATCAGAGTCCGAGGATCGTCATCGAGCTGAACGTGTGCTAGAACTCGGAGGTGCCATAGTTTCGGTGCTTGATTGGTCGGGCCGTGAAGACGTATGACTACATCAACCACGTTGTGCTAATGCTTCCGCTTTTCGGTCTACGAGGGTACGTGGACGACACTCTCCCCTCTCATTGCTATGCATCACCATGATCTTGCGTGTGCGTAGGAATTTTTTTGAAATTACTACGTTCCCCAACAACGTCTCCGGTCAATAACCAATAGCGCAACCTGGATGCTCATATTGGTTCCTACATATTCTACGAAGATCTTTATCGGTCAAACCGCATAACAATATACATTGTTCCCTTTGTCATCGGTATTTTACTTGCCCGAGATTCGATCGTCGGTATCTCAATACCTAGTTCAATCTCGTTACCGGCAAGTCTCTTTACTCGTTTCGTAATGCATCATCCCGTAACTAACTCATTAGGCATATTGCTTGCATGGCTTATAGTGATGTGCATTACCGAGAGGGCCTAGAGATACCTCTCCGACAATCGGAGTGACAAATCCTATTCTCGATCTATGCCAACTCCACGAACACCATTGGAGACACCTGTAGAGCACCTTTATAATCACCCAGTTACATTGTGACGTTTGGTAGCACCCAAAGTGTTCTTCCAGTAATCGGGAGTTGCATAATCTCATAGTCATAGGAACATGTATAAGTCATGAAGAAAGCAATAGCAGTAAACTTGAACGATCAAGTGCTAAGCTAACGGAATGGGTCATGTCAATCACATCATTCTCCTAATGATGTGATCCCATAGATCAAATGACAACTCATGTCTATCACTAGGAAACTCAACCATCTTTGATCAACGAGCTAGTCAAGTAGAGGCATACTAGTGACATTATGTTTGTCTATGTATTCACACATGTATTATGTTTCCGGTTAATAAAATTCTAGCATGAATAATAAACATTTACCATGATATGAGGAAATAAATAATAACTTTATTATTGCCTCTAGGGCATATTTCCTTCAGTCTCCCACTTGCACTAGAGTCAATAATCTAGATTACACAGTAATGATTCTAACACCCATGGAGTCTTGGTGCTGATCATGTTTTGCTCATGGAAGATGCTTAGTCAACGGGTCTACAACATTCAGATTCGTATGTATCTTGCAAATCTTTATGTCTCCCAACTGGACTTGATCCCCGATGGAATTGAAGCGTCTCTTGATGTGTTTGGTTCTTTTGTGAAATCTGGATTCCTTTGCCAAGGCAATTGCACCAGTATTGTCACAAAAGATTTTCATTGGACCCGATGCACTAGGTATGACACCTAGATCGGATATGAACTCCTTCATCCAGACTCCTTCATTTGTTGCTTCCGAAGCAGCTATGTACTCTTCTTCACACGTAGATCCCGCCACGACGCTTTGTTTAGAACTGCTCCAACTGACAGCTCCACCATTCAATATAAACACGTATCCGGTTTGCGATTTAGGATCGTCCGGATCAGTGTCAAAGCTTGCATCGACGTAACCATTTACGACGAGCTCTTTGTCACCTTCACAAATGAGAAACATATCCTTAGTCCTTTTCAAGTATTTCAGGATGTTCTTGACCGCTGTCTAGTGATCCACTCCTGGATCACTTTGGTACCTCCCTATTAAACTAATAGCAAGGCACACATCAGGTCTGGTACACAGCATTGCATACATGATAGAGCCTATGGCTGAAGCATAGGGAACACTTTTCATTTTCTCTCTATCTTCTGCAGTGGTCGGGCATTGAGTCTTACTCAACTTCACACCTTGCAACATAGGCAAGAACCCTTTCTTTGCTTGATCCATTTTGAACTTCTTCAAAACTTTATCAAGGTATGTGCTTTGTGAAAGTCCAATTAAGCGTCTTGATCTATCTCTATAGATCTTGATGCCCAATATATAAGCAGCTTCTCCGAGGTCTTTCATTGAAAAACTCTTATTCAAGTATCCTTTTATGCTATCCAGAAATTCTATATCATTTCCAATCAACAATATGTCATCCACATATAATATTAGAAATGCTACAGAGCTCCCACTCACTTTCTTGTAAATACAGGCTACTCCAAAAGTTTGTATAAAACCATATGCTTTGATCACACTATCAAAACATTTATTCCAACTCCGAGAGGTTGCACCAGTCCATAAATGGATCGCTGGAGCTTGCACACTTTGTTAGCACCTTTTGGATCGACAAAACCTTCTGGTTGCATCATATATAACTCTTCTTCTAGAAATCCATTCAGGAATGCAGTTTTGACGTCCATTTGCCAAATTTCATAATCATAAAATGCGGCAATTGCTAACATGATTCGGACAGACTTAAGCATCGCTACGGGTGAGAAAGTCTCATTATAGTCAACCCCTTGAACTTGTCGAAAACCTTTCGCAACAAGTTGAGCTTTGTAGATAGTAACATTACCATCAACGTCAGTCTTCTTCTTGAAGATCCATTTATTCTCGATGCCTTGCCGATCATCGGGCAAGTCAACCAAAGTCCACACTTTGTTCTCATACATGGATCCCATCTCAGATTTCATGGCCTCAAGCCATTTTGCGGAATCTGTGCTCACCATCGCTTCTTCATTGTTCGTAGGTTCGTCATGGTAAAGTAACATGACTTCCAGAACAGGATTACCGTACCACTCCAGTGTGGATCTTACTCTAGTTGACCTACGAGGTTCGGTAGTAACTTGATCTGAAGTTTCATGATCATCATCATTAGCTTCCTCACTAATTGTTGTAGGTGTCACATGAACCGGTTTCTGTGGTGAACTACTTTCCAATAAGGGAGCAGGTACAGTTACCTCATCAAGTTCTACTTTCCTCCCACTCACTCCTTCGAGAGAAATTCCTTATCTAGAAAGGATCCATTCTTAGCAACAAATGTCTTGCCTTCGGATCTGTGATAGAAGGTGTACCCAATAGTTTCTTTTGGGTATCCTATGAAGACACATTTCTCCGATTTGGGTTCGAGCTTATCAGGTTGAAGCTTTTTCACATAAGCATCGCAGCCCCAAACTTTAAGAAACGACAACTTTGGTTTCTTGCGAAACCATAGTTCATAAGGCGTCGTCTCAACGGATTTCGATGGTGCCCTATTTAATGTGAATGCATCCATCTCTAAAGCATAACCCCAAAACGATAGCGGTAAATCAGTAAGAGACATCATAGATCGCACCATATCTAGTAAAGTACGATTACGACGTTCGGACACACTATTACGCTGTGGTGTTCCGGGTGGCGTGAGTTGTGAAACTATACGACATTGTTTCAAATGTAGACCAAACTCGTAACTCAAATATTCTCCTCCACGATCAGATCGTAGAAACTTTATTTTCTTGTTACGATAATTTTCCACTTCACTCTGAAATTCTTTGAACTTTTCAAATGTTTCAAACTTATGTTTCATTAAGTAGATATACCCATATCTGCTCAAATCATCTATGAAGGTGAGAAAATAACGATACCCGCCACGAGCCTCAATATTGATTGGACCACATACATCAGTATGTATGATTTCTAATAAATCTGTTGCTCGCTCCATTGTTCCAGAGAACGGCGTTTTAGTCATCTTGCCCATGAGGCATGGTTCACAAGTACCAAGTGATTCATAATCAAGTGATTCCAGAAGTCCATCAGTATGGACTTTCTTCATGCGCTTTACACCAATATGACTTAAACGGCAGTGCCACAAATAAGTTGCACTATCATTATCAACTCTGCATCTTTTGGCTTCAACATTATGAATATGTGTATTACTACTATCGAGATCTAACACAAATAGACCACTCTTCAAGGGTGCATGACCATAAAAGATATTACTCATATAAATAGAACAACCATTATTCTCAGATTTAAATGAATATCCGTCTCACATCAAACAAGATCCAGATATAATGTTCATGCTTAACGATGGCACCAAATAACAATTATTTAGGTCTAAAATTAATCCCGAAGGTAGATGTAGAGGTAGCGTGCCAACGGCGATCACATCGACTTTGGAACCATTTCCCACGCGCATCGTCACCTCGTCCTTAACCAATCTTCGCTCAATCCGTAGTCCCTGTTTTGAGTTGCAAATTTTAGCAACAGAACCGGTATCAAATACCCAGGTGCTACTGCGAGCTCTAGTAAGATACACATCAATAACATGTATATCACATATACCTTTGTTCACCTTGCCATCCTTCTTAACCGCCAAATACTTGGGGCAGTTCCGCTTCTAGTGACCAGTCTGCTTGCAATAGAAGCACTCAGTCTCAGGCTTAGGTCCAGACTTTGGTTTCTTCTCCCGAGCAGCAACTTGTTTGTCATTCTTTTTGAAGTTCCCCTTCTTCTTCCCTTTACCCTTTTTCTTGAAACTGGTGGTCTTATTGACCATCAACACTTGATGCTCCTTCTTGATTTCTACCTCTGCCACCTTTAGCATTGCAAAGAGCTCGGGAATTGTATTATTCATCCCTTGCATATTATAGTTCATCACGAAGCTCTTGTAGCTTGGTGGCAGTGATTGAAGAACTCTGTCAATGACACTATCAACATGAAGATTAACTCCCAGTTGAGTCAAGTGGTTACGGTACGCAGACATTCTGAGTATGTGTTCATTGACAGAACTATTCTCCTCCATCTTGCAGCTGTAGAACTTATTGGAGACTTCATATCTCTCAATCCGGGCATTTGCTTGAAATATTAAGTTCAACTCCTGGAACATCTCATATGCTTCATGATGTTCAAAACGTCGTTGAAGTCCCGGTTCTAAGCCGTAAAGCATGGCACACTGAACTATCGAGTAGTCATCAGCTTTACTCTGCCAGACGTTCTTAACGTCATCAGTAGCATCTGCAGCAGGCCTGGCACCTAGAGGTGCTTCCAGGACGTAACTCTTCCGTGCAACAATGAGGATAATCCTCAAGTTACGGACCCAGTCCGTGTAATTGCTACCATCATATTTCAACTTTGCTTTCTAAAGGAACGCATTAAAATTTAATGAAACAACAACACGTGTCATCTATCTACAATAACATAGACAAGCAAAATACTATCAGGTACTAAGTTCATGATAAATTTAAGTTCAATTAATCATATTACTTAAGAACTCCCACTTAGATAGATATCCCTCTAATAATCTAAGTGATCACGTGATCCAAATCAACTAAACCATAACCGATCGTCACGTGAAATGGAGTAGTTTTCAATGGTGAACATCACTATGTTGATCATATCTACTATATGATTCATGCTCTACCTTTCGGTCTCAGTGTTCCAAGGCCATATCTGCATATGGTAGGCTCGTCAAGTTTAACCCGAGTATTTTGCATGTGCAAAACTGGCTTGCACCCGTTGTATAAGAACGTTGAGCTTATCACACCCGATCATCACGTGGTGTATCAGCACGACGATCTTTTGCAATGGTGCATACTCAGGGAGAACACTTGTACCTTGAAATTTTTAGTGAGAGATCATCTTATAATGCTACCATCAAACAAAGCAAAATAAGATGCATAAAGGATAAACATCACATGCAATCAATATAAGTGATATGATATGGCCATCATCATCTTGTGCCTTTGATCTCCATCTCCAAAGCAGTGTCATGTTCACCATCGTCACCGGCGCGACACCTTGATCTCCATCATAGCATCATTGTCGTCTCGCCATCTATTGCTTCTACGACTATCGCTACCGCTTAGTGATAAAGTAAAGCAATTACATGGCGATTGCATTTCATACAATAAAGCGACAACCATATGGCTCCTGCCAGTTGCCGATAACTCTGTTACAAAACATGATCATCTCATACAATAAAATATAGCATCATGCTTTGACCATATCACATCACAACATGCCCTGCAAAAACAAGTTAGTGTCCTCTACTTTGTTTGTTGCAAGTTTTACGTGGCTGCTACGGGCTGAGCAAGAACCGTTCTTACCTACGCATCAAACTATGATAGTTCATCAAGTTAGTGCTGTTTTAACCTTCAACAAGGACCGGGCGTAGTCACACTCGGTTCAACTAAAGTTGGAGAAACTGACACCCGCCAGCCACATGTGTGCAAAGCACGTCGGTAGAATCAGTCTCGCGTAAGTGTACCCGTAATGTCGGTCCGGGACGCTTCATCCAACAATACCGCCGAACCAAAGTATGACATGCTGGTAAGCAGTATGACTTGTATCGCCCACAACTCACTTGTGTTCTACTCGTGCATATAACATCCACGCATAAACCTGGCTCGGATACCACTGTTGAGGAACTTAGTAATTTCAAAAAAAATCCTACACACATGCAAGATCATGGTGATGCATAGCAGCGAGAGGGGAGAGTATCATCTACGTACCCTCGTAGACCGTAAGCGGAAGCGTTATGACAACGCGGTTGATGTAGTCGTACGTCTTCACGATCGACCGATCCTCAGTACCGAACGTACGACACCTCCGCGTTCAGCACATGTTTAGCTCGATGACGTCCTGCAAACTCACGATCCAGTAGAGCTTCCGGGAAGAGCTTCGTCAGCATGACGGCGTGGTGACGGTGTTGATGAAGCTACCAACACAGGGCTTTGCCTAAGCACCGCTACGATATGACCGAGGTGGATTATGGTGGAGGGGGCACCACACACGGCTAAAAGATCAATGATCAATTGTTGTGTCTCTAAGGGGTGCCTCCCTCCCCGTATATAAAGGAGTGGAGGAGTGGGAGGGTGCCGGCCTCCTATTGCGCGCCCTTATACATCCATTTTGCATCATGCTTTTATATCAATATTTATTGCATTATGGGTTGTTATTACACATTATGTCATAATACTTATGCCTATTCTCTCTTATTTTACAAGGTTTACATAAAGAGGGAGAATGCCGGCAGCTGGGATTCTGGCTGGAAAAGGAGCAAATATTAGAGACCTATTCCGCACAGCTCCAAAAGTCCTGAAACTTCACGGATGATGTTTTCCAAATATATAAAAAACATTGAGCGCAAGAACTTCACCAGGGGGGCCACACCCTGCCCACGAGGGTGGGGGCACGCCCTACCCCCTGGGCGCGCCCCTACCTCGTAGGCACCCTGGTAGCCCTTCGGTGACCATCTTCTGCTATATGGACTCTTTTGATGGAAAAAAAATCATAAGCCATCTTCTCAGACGAAACTCCGCCGCCATGAGGTGGAACCTTGGCGGAGCCAATCTAGGGTTCTAGCGGGGCTGTTCTACCGGGGAAACTTCCCTCTCGGAGGAGGAAATCATCGCCATCGTCATCACCAACGCTCCTCTCATTGGGAGAGGCCAATCTCCATCAACATCTTCATCAGCACCATCTCATCTCTAAACCCTAGTTTATCTCTTGTATCCAATTCTTGTCTCCAAGTCCGGGATTGGTGCTAGTAGGTTGCTAGTAGTGTTAATTACTCCTTGTAGTTGATGCTAGTTGGTTTAATTGGTGGAAGATCATATGTTCAGATCCTATATGCACATTAATACCCCTCTGATTATGAACATGTTTATTCTTTGTGAGTAGTTACTTTTGTTCCTGAGGACATAGGAGAAGTTTTGCTATTAGTAGTAATGTGAATTTGGTATTCATTCGATATTTTGATGAGATGTATGTTGTCTCTCCTCTGGTGGTGTTATGTGAACGTCGACTACATGACACTTCACCATTGTTTGGGCCTAGAGGAAGGCATTGGAAAGTAATAAGTAGATGATTGGTTGCTAGAGTGACAGAAGCTTAAACCCTAGTTTATGCATTGCTTCATAAGGGGCTGATTTGGATCCATATGTTTCATGCTATGGTTAGGCTTACCTTAATACTTTTGTTGTATTTGCGGATGCTTGCAATAGAGGTTAATCATAAGTGGGATGTTTGTCCAAGTAAGGGCAGCACCCAAGCACCGGTCCACCCACATACCAAATTATCAAAGTACCGAACGTGAATCATATGAGCGTGATGAAAACTAGCTTGACGATATTCCCATGTGTCCTCGGGAGCACTTTACATCATATAAGAGTTTGTCCAGGCTTGTCCTTTGCTACAAAAGGATTGGGCCGCCTTGCTGCACTTTATTTACTTTTGTTACTTGTTGCTCGTTACAAATTATCTTATCACAAAACTATATGTTGCCACTTATTTCAGTACTTGCAGAGAATACCTTGCTGGAAACCGCTTATCATTTCCTTCTGCCCCTCGTTGGGTTCGACACTCTTACTTATCGAAAGGACTACGATAGATCCCCTATACTTGTGGGTCATCAAGACTCTTTTCTGGCGCCGTTGCCGGGGAGCAATAGCGTGGGGTGAATATTCTCGTGTGTGCTTGTTTGCTTTATCACTAAGTAATTTTTGTCTGCTGTTCTTAGTTGTTTTCTATCTTTAGTTATGGGTAGGAAACGCAAAATACCAAAAAAATTAGTTGTACCTAGTAAACCAATGGTTGAAGAACCACTCAAAATCTATCACACTGCTGAAGCTTATTACTTGGATCATCTTCAATCCCTATGTGCTTGTGCTGAAACCCCAACTAGCTTAGTTGAGGGCAAATCTTTAGATGAGCATGCTTGTTATGTGCGACACCGAATATCTGAAAAACGGAAAATTTTACTGGGTCAAATTCATCGTTTGCAATGCTATGCTTGGAATTTATGCGAAATATATGTTATTACTTGTTGTTCTCAAAACCCTAAGAAACACCTTCCCTATCAATGCGAGTTTAGTGGTAATGGAATCGTATCTTCGTATGCTAAGGGTGTTTATAGTTACTATGATGTTCAACAAATTGAAGAATTTGTTGCTTTTAAGGGTGCTTATAAAATTGCTTCTTTGATTGAAACATATGATGCTACTCTTTACAAATCTGAAAATTTTGACATACTTAAATACTGCTATGATAATTATGCTTCTAATGCCTATGTTGAACCATATATTGATGACTACCCCGCTGTCCAAGAAGAGACTAATATTTTGCAGGAATCTATGGAAGAAGAAGTTGATGAAACTGTGAGCTCATTGGATGAAAAAGATGATGAGGAGAGTGAAGAACAAAAGGAGGAAAAGCGGATTAGCTACCCATGCCCACCTTCTAATGAGAGTAATTCTTCAACTCATACATTGTTTAATTTCCCTTCGTGCTTACCGAAGGATGATTGCTATGATGATTGTTATGATCCCGTTGATTCTCTTGAAATATCCCTTTTTGATGATGCTTGCTATGCTTGTGGCCAAGATGCCAATATAAATTATGCTCATGGAGATGAACTTGCTATAGTTCCTTATGTTAAACATGAAATTGTTGCTATTGCACCCACGCATGATAGTCCTATTATCTTTTTGAATTCTCCTGACTACACTATATCGGAGAAGTTTGCTCTTATTAAGGATTATATTGATGGGTTGCGTTTTACTACTACACATGATGATTTTAATGAATATAATATGCATGTTCTTGCTGCTCCTACTTACAATTATTATGAGAGAGGAACTATATCTCCACCTCTCTATGTTTCCAATACGATAAAATTGCAAGAAACTATTTATACTATGCATTGGCCTTTACTGTGTGTGCATGAATTGTTCTTTTATGACATGCCTATGCATAGGAAGAGAGTTAGACTTCGTTGTTGCATTATATATGTTACTTTGCACTCACTACTAAATTACAAATCATTGTTAATTAAAATTGGCTTTGATATACCTTGGGATCCGGGTGGATTCATTACTTGAGCACTTTATTCCTAGCTTAATGGCTTTAAAGAAAGCGCTGCCAGGGAGAGAACCCGGAAGTTTTAGAGAGTCATTTATTTCTTTTTTGTGTTTTTATAAGGTTTAAAAATAAAAATAATGTGCCAAGGTTTGCCTTTAGGATGTTTACGATGCTTGTTGGTTTGTGCGGTGCAGGACAGAAACATTGGTTGTAGTGCGCGATTTTACATTTTTTAGTGGAACGTCAAATGGTTCTGATTCTTTTTGCACTGTATGTCTATAGAAATTGTTTATTTTTCCTAATTCTGGCAGAATTTGTCAAGTATCAGAAGTATGGTGAATGTTCAGATTATTACAGACTGTTCTGTTTTAGACAGATTCTGTTTTTGATGCATAGTTTGCTTGTTTTGATGAAACTATCAATTTCTATCAGTGGACTAAGCCATGAAAAAGTTATATTACAGTAGCTACAATGCAAATACAAAATATGAATTGGTTTGCAATAGTACTTAGAGTAGTGATTTGCTTTATTATACTAACGGATCTTACTGATGTCAGGACCCCGACTCAATGCCACATCGATCTAGCATGTAACACCTCATATCACTTTGCGGCCTCACGCACGGTATACCCATGGGTGTCGCCTTACCTTTGCCTGGGACCGTTTGCGCCTTTTGGCACATGTATATGACAGTGTCGCTAGCATCCATATGATAAGGAGCCCGGGCTGACATGGCTAGTCGTAAACCCAAAGTGGCACAAACTTACAGGGACAGGCATCCATGACCCAGCATCGAACGTGTCGGTCATCAGCGAGTGAATCCAGGCTGTAGCACTGGGCTAGAAGGACTCCGGTGAACCAGGCTGTAGCGGGCTAACAGGACTCCGGTATTCATCGCGTGACATTTCCCCGAAGGGACAGACACAGGAACGAAGAAGGACAAATGCCGGCCAGCCTAAGTGTTCCGGAGAAGTAGCAAGCTACCATGGCTCAGTGGAAACACTAGGAGACATTTCCCGGTAAGAGAGGCTACTAAGGATAAACAACTAGATAGTCAGATCCGACACATACCAAGCATTTCAATAACATACACACAATATGCTCGATATGTGCAAATACAACATGGCATCACAAAATGACTCTACGACTCAAGTAGTTTATTCATTAGGCTCCGAGGAGCGAGATATTACAAACATAGGTCTCATGACCCAACATTCAGAGCATACAAGTCAAAGCACAAGCGGAAGCTATCATGTCTGGGTACAGACATCTATAAATGAAAAAGGCTGAGAAGCCTGACTATCTACCAGATCCTGCCGAGGGCACAAGATCGTAGCTGAGGTAACAAGCTAAACGTCGAAGTCCACGTGGAACTACTAGTGAGACTGAAGTCTCTCTGCAAAAACATAAATTAAGCAACGTGAGTACAAATGTACCCAGCAAGACTTACATCAGAACTAACTACATATGCATCATTATCAACAAAGGGATGGTGGAGTTTGACTGCAGCAAGCCAGCTTTGACTCGGTGGCTAACCTGAACTACGACTGCAAGTAACTCTTTTGAGGTGGCGCACACGAGTCCACATATTCACCATATCAATACACCACTATGGATCCGCTCCCGTCTTCCTACGAGAACGCCATCCATAGCACTCACGCTTATCTTGCATATTTTAAAGTATCCACTTTCACTTGTCTATGAACTATGCAAGGGGTCCAAGTTTCCATATCCGAGGAATCCGGCTATTCGAATAGATGATGTTAACCCTGCAGGGGTGTACTTCTTCACACACGCTCTCGCCACTTACCGCCCTGTACACGTCATGTATCTCGGCAACCTTCAAGCGGAAGCCGGGCGAGGGAGTCGGCCACGACCTGACTAACCGAACAAGTCTCTAGTCCAGGTTTATCGCCTATTCGGGTTCCATCCGCAAGGAGATCCGGCCAGGGTGTCGCTCACGGCCCCAAACGATGTGTGCAGGGTTCCCAAGCCCACCTCGACGGGTGGATGTACGCTTGGTACACCGTGCCACTGTGCCTAGTCTATCCCAAGCCCACCTGTACCGGGTGCCACTTGGTAGACTACTAACACTACCTACAAACACCAGAAACTAGTTGCAACTCCTGGACAGAGATCAAGTTGATTAATAGGTCGAGAGAGCTTGGAGCGCCCGGAGCCCAATGTGTGGTAGTAACTGATCATGGATCACAAACACAGAACTCAGTTCCTGAGGACAGCTGCAATGAGACAACCCACCATGTACTCCTACATGGCCTCTCACCGCTACCTTTACCAAATCGTGTTCATACACTTAGCTCACACACAGTAGGACATGTTCACACGCCTCTGACTCATCCCCGATGAATCAGACCTGACTCAACTCTAAGCAGTAGCAGGCATGACAAACAAGCATAAATGAGTAGGCACATCAGGGCTCAAACAACTCCTACTCATGCTAGTGGGTTTCATCTATTTACTGTGGCAATGACAGGTCATGCAAAGGATAAAGGGGTTCAACTACCGCAGCAAGTAACAAATATGTCGTTGTTGTCCTAATGCAGTAAAAGAGAGCAGGAGCGAGAGAGTGGGATTTTATCGGAATGAACAAGGGGGTTTTGCTTGCCTGGCACTTCTGAAGATAACATTGAGTCTTCATCAGTGTCAATGATCACAACGTCGGAACATCGTCTACCGGGAGGGAACAGATACCGGCAACAAAGAAGAAATACAATCAATGCAATGCACAGTATGATGCATGCTCATGACATGGCAATATGAATGTGTTTTGAGCTAATGCAACTAGCAACAGATTAAATGAAGTTGGTTTGAATACAAGATTCAAATTCAAACTCCATATGTGATTATTTAAATGCCCTTTATTTGTTTTGTCCAAAATAGAGGACAAACATTGTTCAAACATGCATGAAAATGGTACAGATGGATTCCTTGAATTTTTCTGATAATTTTTCATATATAATTTATTTAATTTGTAGTTACGGTTGAATTTCTATGAATTTTAGAAGTTTTGGACATTTTCTGAAAATAATAAATCATTTAAGATTTATTTAAATTCCAGAAAGGAATTATTGTGTCAGCATGACCTCATGCTGACCTCAGCAGGTCAACAGGGCGGTCCAGGTCAAACCTGACGTGCGGGGTCCACACGTCAGTGACACGGGTTAAACAGGGGGGTTTAGTTTAGTTTAATTAAAGATTAGGGGCACTAGGGCCCACACGTCAGTGTCAGGGGGTTAGATTAGGTGGTGATTAGCGTAAGCTAATCACCTGATGGCGGGGTCCACCTGTCATGGACCCAGGGGAGGTCAAACCCCTGGTCAAACGAGTCAATCCCGCCGGCGTTGAGTCGCCGGCGAGGCCGAGGCGGCGGAGGCCTTCGGGTTTCTTGCTCCGGCGACCAAATGGACGGAGGAGGGGCTCTACGGACAGCTGGAAGAGTGCCGCGTCTTCCTGTGGAGTCGGTTGGGGTCGGGGCGGTCGGAATCGGCACTGGCGACGACCTAGGTGGCCGCCGGAGTTCGGGCGACCACGGGTTTGGTGCTGCAGAGAGCAAGCGGGCTAGTTTTTGCTCTAGGCATGCTCTACGGGAAACTACGAACGCGCAGGGCTCGCCGGGGTGACCAAATGGTCACCGGAGCTACGCCGGCGGCGAGCTCGGCGGAGGTGAGCTTCGGCCATGGCGGAAATCGGTGCTAGAGGACGCGCTAGAGGAAGGGCACATGGGGGAAATGGAGAGGAGCTCACGTAGGGACTAGCAGAGTCGACGACGAGGTCGGGGAAGCTCTGGACGACGCGAATTTACGGCGGCGATCTCCGGGCACCGGAGATGAAGACGACGATGCTCCGGTCGACTGGGGCCTCCTCTGGTCGCCTGCGTCGGTGTGCAGCTCCATGGGGTCGGGACAGAGCTCAGGGATGCGAAGAGGGAGCGAGGGGGTGGCTGTGGCCGCGGCGAACGGCGTCGGTGGCGACGAGCTCCGCTCGGGCAGAGAGGGAGAGAGAGCAGAGGAGAGGATGAGGCGAGGGAGAGAGTGAGAGAGAGCCAGGGGCTGCGTGGCGCTCCGTGGTGTTGTCTAGGAGGGGCCGGGGAAGCAGGAGGTGGCCGGAGAAGCAGGAGGTGGCCGGGGCGCGTGGCCGCGCGCGTCGGGCGCGTGCCCGTCCTCCTGGCAAAGGAGGAAGGCGACAGGGGGGTAGCGGTGGCGGGCTGGGCCGCTGGAAGAGCTGGGCCAGGTAAGTGGGCGCCAGGTAAGTCCTTCTGCTATTTTTTTTAATTTTCTGTTCTGTTTTATTTTTATTTAATTCTTTTGCCACTGTTTTGAATTAAAAATAATTCAAACAATGCCAAAACTCCTGTGAATATTTTTATTTTGCTAGATGGACTTTTCCAAAAGCTCATAAAATATTTCAGGGGTATTTGAAATTATATTCTAGTTATATGAATATAATTCAAATTCAAATAGCTAATGATTTAAATTCAAAGTCCCAAAAATAAATCCTTAAAAATGTTCAATATTTTGGTTGGGACCAGAACCCTTGCCAAAAATTATCAAACATTTAAGAAGAGCATTTTGGAACAATGAATGAGATTTTTAGGGTTTTTGCCCTTCTTTTATTTAGGGTTTTGAGGCTTCCAATTTTCCTCAGTTCAAGTTTCAAAAATTTAAACATGATGCACAGATGGAAGCAAGCCTAGGTCAGGCCAGAACTAGGGATGTGACAACTCACCCCCACTAAACAAGAATCTCGACCCGAGATTCAAGTGTAGGGTAAGACGATGGGGAATGCAACCTAACACAACCTTCACGATCCAGGTTTCGAATGAACGTTGATTCGATCACCATCATTGTCTCGAAGTCTTGCTCTGAGAAATCCTGCCAACATGACATGGAGAGAAGAAGGAGACTCTAGAAGGGTCGATCTTCTCGAAGATCGAACAACTCAGGATTAACTCACGGAAAGAGACATAACAACCTCTCTCGAGCTGAGACACTAAACATACATCCATGGGAATGGAGTGAAGCAGATGACGAAGGTTCACTAGGTAGACAACAATTCCACACTTAAGAAGGTGGTGAACGGTTGTCAACGTAGCGAGGAGTTAAGTTGCCATGGTACCACAACGAGGCACCTTAGGGATGGTGACTCGTAGATAAATCCCCTTAGGTGGCAAAAAGAATTACCTTTGATATAGAGATCATTGAGACTCTCTATATCAGCCTAAGGCAAATCACAGCAATCGATTGGCGGGGGTCGGTAGAATGGCATACTCGGACTTGGATGATGTGGATTACCTTGTTGAAGACAACGTAATGGATGAATTTGCTTACCACCGGAAATGGAAGAGACCCATGGTAGAATGGCACATTGGTGGTGCAAGCTGGGAACAAAATGCAAATGCTGGGAATGATTCTGGTAACTGGGGAAGGACCCAACAATAGAGAGTGAATTCACTGTTTGAAAGGTCATAGAATTGCCGAGGAAACTGAGAGGAATCCCAGTTAGTGTCGATGATAACACGTAGCGCTTGTGCATGCTCTCAAGAACTTGAGCATTTCCACAATCATCAGGGTTTTATCTACATCCGTGTCAAGGGTGCTGACAACAAAACATACTACCATGATGGCTAATGATGGATGATGCAGATGCAAAGGAAGATAACACCTTCTCAGATTTCACCTTAGCGAGGCCAAGGAAACAAAATCTGGATGATCGACCGAGAGACATTTAGCACTCGGCTTCTAATGTTCTCCTTGACGTGCTAGTGTATCCCATTCATAGATATGGTTTGATAACTAGAACATCAAGTAAAAGTCGGACTTCGGGAGCAATAGAATTCATAAGGAACAGTTACGGAGGTAAATCGTACGAAATCCTTATGGGGAGGTGGCCAACTTCCTCAAACAAGATACTACAATAATAGGTCTTCCGGCTGGGTGTGTTGGCCACGACATCCACTTTACCGGTTATCGAGGGACCAATATTATAGTTCTTGGGAAATGTTCCAACCATCATATCTGCCTGAGACTCAGATCTGGTTGGTGTCAGGATATTCCAGACTCATCGAGTCTAGGAAGAAAAATGAAAGTTTGCAACACAAATCGACGAAATGACGTTGCGAGATTCTCAGGAAATGAACTACGATAGCAAGCTCCAAAACATGAGCTGGTTCTGCTACACATGTGTGAACACGTTGTCCCAGACAAGCATGCCCACATGGTAGTCTTACAATAAAACACTACCGAGTTCTGGTTGGGAACCATCAGCGAGGATATCGAAGTTCTTTCATATGTCTGGATTAGCTCTTATGAAGGTACTCCTTCTCCTTGAACAAATCAGTTAGTGGCTTGGTGTGCTAGGATACACATATGGAATGAAGATGATCAGTCTATCAAACCACAGAATACTTCGCACGTGCATAACTGACTTGGGATGGTTTCAGAGGAGGTAAAAACATGCTTTCTCGAACTCACGGCGGCAACTTACATCAAATGCACGTGAATCAGAGGAAGTCACTTCTTTCATCCAAACATATACCTCAGAGACGGAACTCGAAGGCATTGTTTACAAAATTTCCAACACTAGCTTAATGTCCAACAGAATCATGGAGAAGATAAGGATGTTGTCGATGGGCTCAACAACAATTCATCCAGGTTCCCTTTTAAAAGGAATTCCATAGTTAAGTGAACACGGTGATAGCATTGGTCAGAGCAAAAGATATAATGGTGTATGCTCGAGGAAAATCCACGAATAAGACAACATTACGAACATCGTTGGTTCTGATTTGATTTGACGATAACCCATACTCAAATCAAAGTTTTAACAAGATAATAGGTCCAACAACTGATCACAGGGACCAATCGATGAAGACATCATCTTTCTTCAACATACATACAAGATATCCCTTAATATGAACTAAGTCGGAGAAGCCTTTATCTTCCAGCTCTCCAAGTTGTTGTTTAGCTTAACCAACTAGATCAAGGGTATCCAACACGGATTCTTGGAGAAATGGTGGTTTACAGGAATAAACCAACTTGATCACGAGATCAACATAGCGGTCAGGCGACAACCTGGTGATACTCCCGAGAAGAAATTCGGAATATCATGAACCACCGGTATGTTATTAAGCCTGGGAACAATCCTGTTTTTCAGGGGAAAACGAGATGATCGAATGAGCGAGGGATTGGCACAATCCTAACTCATTGATCGAAGTGTGCACCAGAAATAAGGACTAGGTAGCACGATCAGACTTAGAATGATAACTCAATAACCAGCACGCTAAGAATGAGAGTATTGTCCATTAACTACCAAGCAACGGAGTTGCTAGGAGTATTGATTTCGCACATCACGGTACACTTGTCAGCATTCTGGTTACAATAACACGGGAACCGAGGAATGAACAATGATGGCAAGAAGTATTACTGCGTCAAGAATTCATAAGAGGTGGTGCAACACTCATGAAAATCCTGACATAAAGACGGTAATACTTCAGCGTAGAATAGAATCAAAAGCTGGGCTGGCATTTTGATCTGCGGAGCATGACTACCTTGACCCAATCCTAGATATGGATGAGGTACTGGAGTTCATTTCTCCTAGTCATTCTGGAATAGAATGGCTTGATGGACCACAAGAGTAATAGGTATCGATGAACGATTGCACGCATACTCTTGACTATCAATTGATAGACGAGGGCCAGAAAACAACTAAAGAGGGACAACTCAAAGGAACATATGATTTTCCAAGTTGTGGATGCATGGACTAGCATGTCGAACGAATTCAACATATTTCTTCCGGATAACCCATGCAGAAAGGTAGAACTGGCAGAGTCACAATATAGAATCGAGAACCCATCGAGAGCACTCTGATTGTGATCTTTCGATCAGCGAGGAACATCTGGCATAAACGGTTCATAGTATTTGGAAGAAGGAAATACCACGAACATCGAGGACTAATGCAAGGGTTACTAATAACCTAAAGGAGCGAGCAAAACTATCAACATGAAGCAAGTAGGGTGAATCTCGGGTTCAAAACCCAGAAGTGGAATGCCTACTAACTAAGTGGCATCACGGGATGCTTACAAGAATAAAGGCCAGAATCATCGCACTAGGACACAAATCATGGATAGACCACTAGATGATCCCCTGAGACACCTAGGGTCATAATAATAACTCCAACATATATGTCGAGGCAACAGAGTACCTCAACTCACCGATTAGTGTGGTTAATCTGGCCCAAGGAACATCGGAACGGGAGGAAGGGATTTTGCAAATGCTTCAGACTATTTAGAAACCTGGGATGACTCGGACAGCATAACGGCTGTAAATGCTCAGAAAAGATTTGAGACATTCACAAAAATGGTGGCATAACCACTCAGGAGCACAATATCAAAGTTTCGAGATCAACAATTAACATACGGAAGTCGTAGGAACTGAACTCAAGCTTAAATCCAACAATCTTATAAGTCTACGGATTAGTAACACGTGATCCTGATAGAAAGAAGAGAAAACCTAGTTCTTAATCCCCGTAGGAAAGATAAGATGACTCAGATCAGAAGGCATAAGGTATAAGGAGTAAAAAGAGCCTTACGTTCCATCCCACAATCAATTCCCTTATATAACTAAGAATTTCTAGACTCAACTTCGACCAGTTTGGCTTGGTAATCCTACAGGCAGTCAAGCTCTGATACCAACGCTGTCAGGACCCCGACTCAATGCCACATCGATCTAGCATGTAACACTTCATATCACTTTGCGGCCTCACGCATGGTATACCCACGGGTGTCGCCTTACCTTTGCCCGTGACCGTTTGCGCCTTTTGGCACACGTATATGACAGTGTCGCTAGCATCCATATGATAAGGAGCCCGGGCTGACATGGCTAGTCGTAAACCCAAAGTGGCACAAACTTACAGGGACAGGCATCCATGACCCAGCATCGAACGTGTTTGTCATCAGCGAGTGAATCCAGGCTGTAGCACTGGGCTAGCAGGACTCCGGTGAACCGGGCTGTAGCGGGCTAACAGGACTCCGGTATTCATCGCATGACATTTCCCCGAAGGGACAGACACAGGAACGAAGAAGGACACATGCCGGCCAGCCTAAGTGTTCCGGAGCAGTAGCAAGCTACCATGGCTTAGTGGAAACACTAGGAGACATTTCCCGGTAAGAGAGGCTACTAAGGATAAACAACTAGATAGTCAGATCCCACACATACCAAGCATTTCAATAACATACACACAATATGCTCGATATGTGCAAATACAACATGGCATCACAAAATGACTCTACGACTCAAGTAGTTTATTCATTAGGCTCCGAGGAGCGAGATATTACAAACATAGGTCTCATGACCCAATATTCAGAGCATACAAGTCAAAGCACAAGCGGAAGCTATCATGTCTGGGTACAGACATCTATAAATGAAAAAGGCTGAGAAGCCTGACTATCTACCAGATCCTGCCGAGGGCACAAGATCGTAGCTGAGGTAACAAGCTAAACGTCGAAGTCCACGTGGAACTACTAGTGAGACTGAAGTCTCTCTGCAAAAACATAAATTAAGCAACGTGAGTACAAATGTACCCAGCAAGACTTACATCAGAACTAACTACATATGCATCATTATCAACAAAGGGATGGTGGAGTTTGACTGCAGCAAGCCAGCTTTGACTCGGTGGCTAACCTGAACTACGACTGCAAGTAACTCTTTTGAGGTGGCGCACACGAGTCCACATATTCACCATATCAATACACCACTATGGATCCGCTCCCGTCTTCCTACGAGAACACCATCCATAGCACTCACGCTTATCTTGCGTATTTTAAAGTATCCACTTTCACTTGTCTATGAACTATGCAAGGGGTCCAAGTTTCCATATCCGAGGAATCCGGCTATTCGAATAGATGATGTTAACCCTGCAGGGGTGTACTTCTTCACACACGCTCTCGCCACTTACCGCCCTGTACACGTCATGTATCTCGGCAACCTTCAAGCGGAAGCCGGGCGAGGGAGTCGGCCACGACCTGACTAACCGAACAAGTCTCTAGTCCAGGTTTATCGCCTATTCGGGTTCCATCCGCAAGGAGATCCGGCCAGGGTGTCGCTCACAGCCCCAAACGATGTGTGCAGGGTTCCCAAGCCCACCTTGACGGGTGGATGTACGCTTGGTACACTGTGCCACTGTGCCTAGTCTATCCCAAGCCCACCTGTACCGGGTGCCACTTGGTAGACTACTAACACTACCTACAAACACCAGAAACTAGTTGCAACTCCTGGACAGAGATCAAGTTGATTAATAGGTCGAGAGAGCTTGGAGCGCCCGGAGCCCAATGTGTGGTAGTAACTGATCATGGATCACAAACACAGAACTCAGTTCCTGAGGACGGCTGCAATGAGACAACCCACCATGTACTCCTACATGGCCTCTCACCGCTACCTTTACCAAATCGTGTTCATACACTTAGCTCACACACAGTAGGACATATTCACACGCCTCTGACTCATCCCCGATGAATCAGACCTGACTCAACTCTAAGCAGTAGCAGGCATGACAAACAAGCATAAATGAGTAGGCACATCAGGGCTCAAACAACTCCTACTCATGCTAGTGGGTTTCATCTATTTACTGTGGCAATGACAGGTCATGCAAAGGATAAAGGGGTTCAGCTACCGCAGCAAGTAACAAATATGTCGTTGTTGTCCTAATGCAGTAAAAGAGAGCAGGAGCGAGAGAGTGGGATTTTATCGGAATGAACAAGGGGGTTTTGCTTGCCTGGCACTTCTGAAGATAACATTGAGTCTTCATCAGTGTCAACGATCACAACGTCGGAACATCGTCTACCGGGAGGGAACAGATACCGGCAACAAAGAAGAAATACAATCAATGCAATGCACAGTATGATGCATGCTCATGACATGGCAATATGAATGTGTTTTGAGCTAATGCAACTAGCAACAGATTAAATGAAGTTGGTTTGAATACAAGATTCAAATTCAAACTCCATATGTGATTATTTAAATGCCCTTTATTTGTTTTGTCCAAAACAGAGGACAAACATTGTTCAAACATGCATGAAAATGGTACAGATGGATTCCTTGAATTTTTCTGATAATTTTTCATATATAATTTATTTAATTTGTAGTTACGGTTGAATTTCTATGAATTTTAGAAGTTTTGGACATTTTCTGAAAATAATAAATCATTTAAGATTTATTTAAATTCCAGAAAGGAATTATTGCGTCAGCATGACCTCATGCTGACCTCAGCAGGTCAACAGGGCGGGCCAGATCAAACCTGACGTGCGGGGTCCACACGTGAGTGACACGGGTTAAACAGGGGGGTTTAGTTTAGTTTAATTAAAGATTAGGGGCACTAGGGCCCACATGTCAATGTGAGGGGGTTAGATTAGGTGGTGATTAGCGTAAGCTAATCACCTGATGGCGGGGTCCACCTGTCATGGACCCAAGGGAGGTCAAACCCCTGGTCAAACGAGTCAATCCCGCCGGCGTTGAGTCGCCGGCGAGGCCGAGGCGGCGGAGGCCTTCGGGTTTCTTGCTCCGGCGACCAAACGGACGGAGGAGGGGCTCTACGGACAGCTGGAAGAGCGCCGCGTCTTCCTGTGGAGTCGGTTGGGGTCGGGGCGGCCGGAATCGGCGCCGGCGACGACTTAGGTGGCCGCCGGAGTTCGGGCGACCACGAGTTTGGTGCTGCAGAGAGCAAGCGGGCTAGTTTTTGCGCTAGGCATGCTCTACGGGAAACTACGAACGCGCAGGGCTCGCCGGGTGACCAAATGGTCACCGGAGCTACGCCGGCGGCGAGCTCAGCGGAGGTGAGCTTTGTCCATGGCGGAAATCGGTGCTAGAGGACGCGCTAGAGGAAGGGCACAGGGTGGAAATGGAGAGGAGCTCACGTAGGGACTAGCAGAGTCGACGACGAGGTCGGGGAAGCTCTGGATGACGCGAATTTACGGCGGCGATCTCCGGGCACCGGAGATGAAGACGACGACGCTCCGGTCGACTGGGGCCTCCTCTGGTCGCCTGCGTCGGTGTGCAGCTCCATGGGGTCGGGACGGAGCTCAGGGATGCGAAGAGGGAGCGAGGGGGTGGCTGTGGCCGCGGCGAACGGCGTCAGTGGCGACGAGCTCCGCTCGGGCAGAGAGGGAGAGAGAGCAGAGGAGAGGATGAGGCGAGGGAGAGAGTGAGAGAGAGCCAGGGGCTGCGTGGCGCTCCGTGGCATCGTCTAGGAGGGGCCGGGGAAGCAGGAGGTGGCCGGAGAAGCAGGAGGTGGCCGGGGCGCGTGGCCGCGCGCGCCGGGCGCGTGCCCGTCCTCCTGGCAAAGGAGGAAGGCGACAGGGGGGTAGCGGTGGCGGGCTGGGCCGCTGGAAGAGCTGGGCCAGGTAAGTGGGCGCCAGGTAAGTCCTTCTGCTCTTTTTTTTAAATTTTCTGTTCTGTTTTATTTTTATTTAATTCTTTTGCCACTGTTTTGAATTAAAAATAATTCAAACAATGCCAAAACTCCTGTGAATATTTTTATTTTGCTAGATGGACTTTTCCAAAAGCTCATAAAATATTTCAGGGGTATTTGAAATTATATTCTAGTTATATGAATATAATTCAAATTCAAATAGCTAATGATTTAAATTCAAAGCCCCAAAAATAAATCCTTAAAAATGTTCAATATTTTGGTTGGGACCAGAACCCTTGCCAAAAATTATCAAACATTTAAGAAGAGCATTTTGGAACAATGAATGAGATTTTTAGGGTTTTTGCCCTTCTTTTATTTAGGGTTTTGAGGCTTCCAATTTTCCTCAGTTCAAGTTTCAAAAATTTAAACATGATGCACAGATGGAAGCAAGCCTAGGTCAGGCCAGAACTAGGGATGTGACAACCGAGCTTTCTGTTGAGTTTTGTGTGGATGAAGTGTTCGAAGATCTAGGAGGTTTCGATGTGAGAAGAAGGAAGAGAGGCAAGAGATCAAGCTTGGGGATGCCCGAGGCACCCCAAGTAAATATTCAAGGAGACACAAGCGTCTAAGCTTGGGGATGCCCCGGAAGGCATCCCCTCTTTGTGAAGGAAATATGCCCTAGAGGCAATAATAAAGTTATTATTTATTTCCTTATATCATGATAAATGTTTATTATTAATGCTAGAATTGTATTAACCAGAAACATAATACATGTGTGAATACATAGACAAACAGAGCGTCACGAGTATGCCTCTACTTGACTAGCTCGTTGATCAAAGATGGTTATGTTTCCTAACCATAGACATGAGTTGTCATTTGATTAACGAGATCACATCATTAGGAGAATGATGTGATTGACATTACCCATTCCATTAGCTTAGCACACGATCATTTAGTATGTTGCTATTGCTTTCTTCATGACTTATACATGTTCCTATGACTATGAGATTATGCAACTCCTGTTTACCGGAGAAACACTTTGTGTGCTACCAAACGCCACAACGTAACTCGGTGATTATAAAGGTGCTCTACAAGTGTTTCCAAAGGTATTTGTTGGGTTGGCGTATTTCGAGATTAGGATTTGTCACTCCGATTGACGGAGAGGTATCTCTAGGCCCTCTCGGTAATGCACATCACTTAAAGCCTTGCAAGCATTGCAACTAATGAGTTAGTTACGGGATGATGTATTACGGAACGAGTAAAGAGACTTGCCAGTAACGAGATTGAACTAGGTATTGAGATACCGACGATCGAATCTCGGACAAGTAACATACCGATGACAAAGGGAACAACATATGTTGTTATGCGGTTTGACCGATAAAGATCCTCGTAGAATATGTAGGAGCCAATATGAGCATCCAGGTTCCGCTATTGTTTATTGACCGGAGATGTCTCTCGGTCATGTCTACATAGTTCTTGAACCCGTAGGGTCCGCACGCTTAACGTTACGATGACAGTTTTATTATGAGTTTATATGTTTTGATGTACCGAAGGTTGTTTGGAGTCCCGGATGTGATCACAGATATGACGAGGAGTCTCGAAATGGTCGAGACATGAAGATTGATATATTGGAAGCCTATATTTGGATATCGGAAGTGTTCCGGGTGAAATCGTGATTTTACGGGACTACCGGGAGGTTACCGGAACCCCCCGGGAGCTTAATGGGCCTACACGGGCCTTAGTGGAAAAGGAGGGCAGCAAGAGGAGTATGGGGAACGCCCCCCTAGGCCCAAACTAAATTGGTTTAGGGCAAGGGGGCCGGCCCCTCTCTTTCCTTCTTCCCCCTCAAGTCCTAATCCAAATAGGAAAGGGGGGGAGTCCTACTCCCAGTGGGAGTAGGACTCCTCCTGGCGCGCCTAGCCCTGGCCGGCCGCACCCCCCTTGCTCCTTTATATACAGGGGCAGGGGGCACCCTAGACACAACTTTAGATCATTGATCTCTTAGCCGTGTGCGGTGCCCCCCTCCACCATAGTCCACCTCGATAATACTGTAGCGGTGCTTAGGCGAAGCCCTGCGTCGGTAGAACATCAACATCGTCACCACGCCGTCGTGCTGACGAAACTCTCCCTCAACACTCGGCTGGATCGGAGTTCGAGGGACGTCATCGGGCTGAATGTGTGCTGAACTCGGAGGTGCCGTACGCTCGGTACTTGATCGGTCAGATCGTGAAGACGTACGACTACATCAACCGCGTTGTGCTAAACACTTCCGCTTATGGTGTATGAGGGTACATGGACAACACTCTCCCCTCTCATTGCTATGCATCACCATGATCTTGCGTGTGCGTAGGATAATTTTTGAAATTACTACATTCCCCAACAGTGGCATCCGAGCCAGGTTTTATGCGTTGATGTTATATGCACGAGTAGAACACAAGTGAGTTGTGGGAGATATAAGTCATACTGCTTACCAGCATGTCATACTTTGGTTCAGCGGTATTATTGGATGAAGCGGCCCGGACCGACATTACGCGTACGCTTACGCGAGACTGGTTCTACCGACATGCTTTGCACATAGGTGGCTGGCGGGTGTCAGTTTCTCCAACTTTAGTTGAACTGAGTGTGGCTACGCCCGGTCCTTGCGAAGGTTAAAACAACACCAACTTGACAAACTATCGTTGTGGTTTTGATGCGTAGGTAAGAACGGTTCTTGCTAAGCCCGTAGCAGCCACGTAAAACTTGCAACAACAAAGTAGAGGACGTCTAACTTGTTTTTGTAGGGCATGTTGTGATGTGATATGGTCAAGACATGATGCTAAATTTTATTGTATGAGATGATCATGTTTTGTAACCGAGTTATCGGCAACTGGCAGGAGCCATATGGTTGTCGCTTTATTGTATGCAATGCAATCGCCCTGTAATGCTTTACTTTATCACTAAACGGTAGCGATAGTCGTGGAAGCATAAGATTGGCGAGACGACAATGATGCTACGATGGAGATCAAGGTGTCGCGCCGATGACGATGGTGATCATGACAGTGCTTTGGAGATGGAGATCACAAGCCCAAGATGACGATGGCCATATCATATCACTTATATTGATTGCATGTGATGTTTATCTTTATGCATCTTATCTTGCTTTGATTGACGGTAGCATTATGAGATGATCCCTCACTAAATTATCAAAGTATAAGTGTTCTCCCTGAGTATGCACCGTTGCGAAAGTTCTTCATGCTGAGAAACCACGTGATGATCGGGTGTGATAGGCTCTACGTTCAAATACAACGGGTGCAAAACAGCTGCACACGCAGAATACTCAGGTTAAACTTGACGAGCCTAGCATATAACAGATATGGCCTCGGAACACGGAGACCAAAAGGTCAAGCGTGAATCATATAGTAGATATGATCAACATAGTGATGTTCACCATTGAAACTACTCCATCTCACGTGATGATCAGACATGGTTTAGTTGATTTGGATCACATGATCACTTAGAAGATTAGAGGGATGTCTATCTAAGTGGGAGTTCTTAAGTAATATGATTAATTGAACTTAAATTTATCATGAACTTAGTACCTGATAGTATCTTGCTTGTCTATGTTGATTGTAGATAGATGGCTCGTGCTGTTGTTCCGTTGAATTTTAATGCGTTCCTTGAGAAAGCAAAGTTGAAAGATGATGGTAGCAATTACACGGACTGGGTCCGTAACTTGAGGATTATCCTCATTGCTGCACAGAAGAATTACGTCCTGGAAGCACCGCTGAGTGCCAGGCCTGCTGCTGATGCAACTGACGATGCTAATAACGTCTGGCAGAGCAAAGCTGATGACTACTCGATAGTTCAGTGTGCCATACTTTACGGCTTAGAACCGGGACTTCAACGACGTTTTGAACATCATGGAGCATATGAGATGTTCCAGGAGTTGAAGTTAATATTTCAAGCAAATTCCCATATTGAGAGATATGAAGTCTCCAATAAGTTCTACAGCTGCAAAATGGAGGAGAATAGTTCTGTCAGTGAACATATACTCGGAATGTATGGGTACCATAATCACTTGACTCAGCTGGGAGTTAATCTTCCGGTTGATAGTGTCATTGACATAGTTCTTCAATCACCGCCACCAAGCTACAAGAGCTTCGTGATGAACTATAATATGAAAGGGATGAATAAAACAATTCCCGAGCTCTTCACAATGCTAAAGGCTGCGGAGGTAGAAATCATCAAGTGTTGATGGTCAACAAGACCACTAGTTTCAAGAAAAAGGGCAAAGGGAAGAAGAAGGGGAACTTCAAGAAGAACGACAAGCAAGTTGCTGCTCAAGAGAAGAAACCCAAGTCTAGACCTAAGCCTGAAACTGAGTGCTTCTACTGCAAGCAGACTTGTCACTGGAAGTGGAACTGCCCCAAGTATTTGGCGGATAAGAAGGATGGCAAGGTGAACAAAGGTATATGTGATATACATGTTATTGATGTGTACCTTACTAATGCTCGCAGTAGCACCTTGGTATTTGATACTGGTTCTGTTGCTAATATTTGCAACTCGAAACAGGGGCTACGAATTAAGCGAAGATTGGCTAAGGACGAGGTGACGATGCGCGTGGGAAATGGTTCCAAAGTCGATGTGATCGCGGTCGGCACGCTACCTCTACATCTACCTTCGGGATTAGTATTAGACCTAAATAATTGTTATTTGGTGCCAGCGTTGAGCATGAACATTATATCTGGATCTTGTTTGATGCGAGACGGTTATTCATTTAAATCAAAGAATAATGGTTGTTCTATTTATATGAGTAATATCTTTTATGGTCATGCACCCTTGAAGAGTGGTCTATTCTTATTGAACCTCGATAGTAGTGACACACATATTCATAATGTTGAAGTCAAAAGATGCAGCGTTGATAATGATAGTGCAACTTATTTGTGGCACTGCCGTTTAGGTCATATCGGTGTAAAGCGCATGAAGAAACTCCATACTGATGGACTTTTGGAACCACTTGATTATGAATCACTTGGTACTTGTGAACCGTGCATCATGGGCAAGATGACTAAAACGCCGTTCTCCGAAACTATGGAGAGAGAAACAGATTTGTTAGAAATCATACATACAGATGTATGTGGTCCGATGAATGTTGAGGCTCGTGGCGGATATCGTTATTTTCTCACCTTCACAGATGATTTAAGCAGATATGGGTATATCTACTTAGTGAAGCATAAGTCTGAAACATTTGAAAAGTTCAAAGAATTTCAGAGTGAAGTTGAAAATCATCGTAACAAGAAAATAAAGTTTCTACGATCTGATCGTGGAGGAGAATATTTGAGTTACGAGTTTGGTCTACATTTGAAACAATGCGGAATAGTTTCGCAACTCACGCCACCTAGAACACCACAGCATAATGGTGTGTCCGAACATCGTAATTGTACTTTACTAGATATGGTGCGATCTATGATGTCTCTTACTGAATTACCACTATCGTTTTGGGGTTATGCTTTAGAGACGGCCGCATTCACGTTAAATAGGGCACCATCGAAATCCGTTGAGACGACGCTTTATGAACTATGGTTTGGCAAGAAGCCAAAGTTGTCGTTTCTGAAAGTTTGGGGCTGCGATGCTTATGTGAAAAAGCTTCAACCTGATAAGCTCGAACCCAAATCGGAGAAATGTGTCTTCATAGGATACCCAAAGGAAACTGTTGGGTACACCTTCTATCACAGATCCGAAGGAAAGACTTTTGTTGCTAAATTCAGAGTTTTTCTAGAGAAGGAGTTTCTCTCGAAAGAAGTGAGTGGGAGGAAAGTAGAACTTGATGAGGTAACTGTACCTGCTCCATTATTGGAAAGTAGTTCATCACAGAAAATGGTTTCTGCGACACCTACACCAATTAGTGAGGAAGTTAATGATGATGATCATGAAACTTTAGATCAAGCTATTACTGAACCTCGTAGGTCAACCAGAGTAAGATCCACACCAGAGTGGTACGGTAATCCTATTCTAGAAGTCATGCTACTAGATCATGATGGACCTACGAACTATGAAGAAGCGATGGTGAGCCCAGATTCCGCAAAATGGCTTGAAGCCATGAAATCTGAGATGGGATCCATGTATGAGAACAAAGTGTGGACTTTGGTTGACTTGCCCGCTGATCGGCAAGCAATTGAGAATAAATGGATCTTTAAGAAGAAGACTGACGCTGACGGTAATGTTACTGTCTACAAAGCTCGACTTGTTGCAAAAGGTTTTCGACAAGTTCAAGGGATTGACTACGATGAGACCTTCTCACCAGTAGCGATGCTTAAGTCTGTCCGAATCATATTAGCAATTGTCGCGTTTTATAATTATGAAATATAGCAGATGGATGTAAAAACTGCATTCTTGAATGGATTTCTAGAAGAAAAGTTGTATATGATGCAACCAGAAGGTTTTGTCGATCCAAAGGGAGCTAACAAAGTGTGCAAGCTCCAGCGATCCATTTATGGACTGGTGCAAGCCTCTCGGAGTTGGAATAAACGCTTTGATAGTGTGATCAAAGCATTTGGTTTTGTACAGACTTTTGGAGAAGCCTGTATTTACAAGAAAGTGAGTGGGAGCTCTATAGCATTTCTAATTTTATATGTGGATGACATATTGCTGATTGGAAATGATATAGAATTTCTGGATAGCATAAAAAGATACTTGAATAAGAGTTTTTCAATGAAAGACCTCGGTGAAGCTGCTTACATATTAGGCATTAAGATCTATAGAGATAGATCAAGACGCTTAATAGGACTTTCACAAAGCACATACCTTGACAAAATTTTGAAGAAGTTCAAAATGGATCAAGCAAAGAAAGGGTTCTTGCCTGTGTTACAAGGTGTGAAATTGAGTAAGACTCAATGCCCGACCACTGCAGAAGATAGAGAGAAGATGAAAGATGTTCCCTATGCTTCAGCCATAGGCTCTATCATGTATGCAATGCTGTGTACCAGACCTGATGTGTGCCTTGCTATAAGTCTAGCAGGGAGGTACCAAAGTAATCCAGGAGTGGATCACTGGACAGCGGTCAAGAACATCCTGAAGTACCTGAAAAGGACTAAGGATATGTTTCTCATTTATGGAGGTAACAAAGAGCTCATCGTAAGTGGTTACGTTGATGCAAGCTTTGACACGGATCCGGACGATTCTAAATCGCAAACCGGATACATGTTTACATTGAACGGTGGAGCTGTCAGTTGGTGCAGTTCTAAACAAAGCGTCGTGGCGGGATCTACATGTGAAGCGGAGTACATAGCTGCTTCGGAAGCAACAAATGAAGGAGTCTGGATGAAGGAGTTCATATCCGATCTAGGTATCATACCTAGTGCATCGGGTCCAATGAAAATCTTTTGTGACAATACTGGAGCAATTGCCTTGGCGAAGGAATCCAGATTTCACAAGAGAACCAAACACATCAAGAGACGCTTCAATTCCATCCGGGATCTAGTCCAGGTGGGAGACATAGAAATTTGCAAGATACATACGGATTTGAATGTTGCAGACCCACTAACTAAGCCTCTTCCATGAGCAAAACATGATCAGCACCAAGGCTCCATGGGTGTTAGAATCATTACTGTGTAATCTAGATTATTGACTCTAGTTCAAGTGAGAGACTGAAGGAAATATGCCCTAGAGGCAATAATAAAGTTATTATTTATTTCCTTATATCATGATAAATGTTTATTATTCATGCTAGAATTGTATTAACCGAAAACATAATACATGTGTGAATACATAGACAAATAGAGTGTCACTAGTATGCCTCTACTTAACTAGCTCGTTGATCAAAGATGGTTATGTTTCCTAACCATAGACATGAGTTGTCATTTGATTAACGAGATCACATCATTAGGAGAATGATGTGATTGACATGACCCATTCCGTTAGCTTAGCACACGATTGTTTAGTATGTTGCTATTGCTTTCTTCATGACTTATACATGTTCCTATGACTATGGGATTATGCAACTCCCATTTACCGGAGAAACACTTTGTGTGCTACCAAATATCACAATGTAACTGGGTGATTATAAAGGTGCTCTACAGGTGTCTCCAAAGGTATTTGTTGGGTTGGCGTATTTCGAGATTAGGATTTGTCACTCCGATTGGCGGAGAGGTATCTCTGGGCCCTCTCGGTAATACACATCACTTAAAGCCTTGCAAGTATTGCAACTAATGAGTTAGTTGCCGGATGATGTATTACGGAACGAGTAAAGAGACTTGCCGGTAACGAGATTGAACTAGGTATTGAGATACCGACGATCGAATCTCGGACAAGTGACATACCGATGACAAAGGGAACAATGTATGTTGTTATGCGATTTAACCGATAAAGATCTTCATAGAATATGTAGGAGCCAATATGAGCATCCAGGTTCCGCTATTGGTTATTGACCGGAGACGTGTCTCGGTCATGTCTACATAGTTCTCGAACCCATAGGGTCCGCACGCTTAACGTTACGATGACAGTTTTATTATGAGTTTATATGTTTTGAGGTACCGAAGGTTGTTTTGATTCCCGGATGTGATCACGGACATGACGAGGAGTCTCGAAATGGTCGAGACATGAAGATTGGTATATTGTAAGCCTATATTTGGATATCGGAAGTGTTCCGGGTGAAATCGGGATTTTACCGAACTACCGGGAGGTTACCGGAACCCCCCAGGAGCTTAATGGGCCTACATGGGCCTTAGTGGAAAAGGAGGGCGGCAAGAGGAGTATGGGGCGCGCCCCCTTAGGCCCAAATCGAATTGGTTTAGGGCAAGGGGGCCGGCCCCCCTCTTTCCTTCTTCCCCTCAAGTCCTAATCCAAATAGGAAAGGGCGGAGTCCTACTCCCAGTGGGAGTAGGACTCCTCCTGGCGCGCCTAGCCATGGCCGGCCACACCCCCCTTGCTCCTTTATATACAGGGGCATATGGGCACCCTAGACACAACTTTAGATCATTGATCTCTTAGCCGTCTGCGGTGCCCCCCTCCACCATGGTCCACCTCGATAATATTGTAGTGGTGCTTAGGCGAAGCCCTGCGTCGGTAGAACGTCAACATCGTCACCACGCCGCGTGCTAACGAAACTCTCCCTCAACACTCAGCTGGATCAGAGTTCGAGGAACGTCATCGGGCTGAATGTGTGCTGAACTCGGAGGTGCCATACATTCGGTACTTGATTGGTCGGATCGTGAAGACGTACGACTACATCAACCGCGTTGTGCTAAACGCTTCCGCTTACTGTCTACGAGGGTACATGGACAACACTCTCCCCTCTCGTTGCTATGCATCACCATGATCTTGCGTGTGCGTAGGATAATTTTTGAAATTACTACGTCCCCCAACACTTTCTTCAACAAGTATCGATATGTTTTCGGATTCGTTTCATTCATGTGATATGTGCAATCTTGGAGCATCTTTTGCATTTACTTTTCATTTTTCTTTTATGCACCATGCTGGTATGAGATAGTCCTTGGTTGATTTATAGAATGCTCTATGCACTTCACTTATATCTTTTGAGTATGTCTTTATAGAATGCTTCATGTGCTTCACTTATATCATTTGAAGTTTGGATTGCCTGTTTCTCTTTACATAGAAAACCGCCATTTGTAGAATGCTCTTTTGCTTCACTTATATTTGTTAGAGCATGGGCATATCTTTTGTAGAAAGAATTAAACTCTCTTGCTTCACTTATATCTATTTAGAGAGATGACAGGAACTGGTCATTCACATGGTTAGTCATAAAATCCTACATAAAACTTGTAGATCACTGAATATGATATGTTTCATTCCTTGCAATAGTTTTGCGATATAAAGATGGCGATATTAGAGTCATGCTAGCGGGTAGTTGTGGATTAGTAGAAATACTTGTGTTGATGTTTGTGATTCCCATAACATGCACGTATGGTGAATCGTTATGTAACGAAGTCGGAGCATGATTTATTTATTGATTGTCTTCCTTATGAGTGGCGGTCGGGGACGAGCGATGGTCTTTTCCTACCAATCTATCCCCCTAGGGGCATGCGTAGTAGTACTTTGCTTCGAGGGCTAATAAACTTTTGCAATAAGTATATGAGTTCTTTATGACTAATGTGAGTCCATGGATTATACACACTCTCACCCTTCCATCATTGCTAGCCTCTTTGGTACCGTGCATTGCCCTTTCTCACCTCGAGAGTTGGTGCAAACTTCGCCGGTGCATCCAAACCCCGTGATATGATACACTCTGTCACACATAAACCACCATATACCTTCCTCAAAACAGCCACCATACCTACCTATCATGGCATTTCCATAGCCATTCCGAGATATATTGTCATGCAACTTCCATCATCATCATATACATGACTTGAGCATTTATTGTCATATTGCTTTGCATGATCGTAAGATAGCTAGCATGATATTTTCATGGATTGTCCGTTTTTTGATGGCATTCATATAGAGTCATATCTTTGTTCTAGTATCGAGTTGTAAGTAAATAATAGTGTGATGATCATCATTATTAGAGCATTGTCCCAGTGAGGAAAGCATGATGGAGACTATGATTCCCCCACAAGTCGGGATGAGACTCCGGACAAAAAAAAGAAAAAAAGAGAGAAAGGCCAAAAAAAGGAAGGCCCAAAAAAACAAAAAAAATGAGAGAAAAAGAGAGAAGGGACAATGTTACTATCCTTTTAGTGCACTTGTGCTTTAGAGTAGCACCATGTTCTTCATATAGAGAGTCTCTTGAGTTATCACTTTCATATACTAGTGGGAATTTTCATTATAGAACTTGGCTTGTATATTCCGATGATGGGCTTCCTCAAATGCCCGAGGTCTTCATGAGCAAGCAAGTTGGATGCACACCCACTTAGTTTCCAGTTTGAGCTTTCATACACTTATAGCTCTAGTGCATCCGTTGCATGGCAATCCCTACTCACTCACATTGATATCTATTGATGGGCATCTCCATAGCCCGTTGATACGCCTAGTTGATGTGAGACTATCTTCTCCTTTTTGTCTTCTCCACACAACCTCCACCATCATATTCTATTCCACCCATAGTGCTATATCCATGGCTCACGCTCATGTATTGCGTGAAAGTTGAAAGGTTTGAGAACATCAAAAGTATGAAACAATTGCTTGGCTTGTCATCGGGGTTGTGCATGATTTGAATATTTTGTGTGGTGAAGATGAAGCATAGCCAGACTATATGATTTTGTAGGGATAACTTTCTTTGGCCATGTTATTTTGAAAAGACATGGTTGCTTTATTGGTATGCTTGAAGTATTATTATCTTAATGTCAAATGATAGACTATTGCTTTGAATCATTCGTGTCTTAATATTCATGCCATGATTAGATTACATGATCAAGATTATGCTAGGTAGCATTCCACATCAAAAATTATCTTTTTTATCATTTACCTACTCGAGGACGAGAAGGAATTAAGCTTGGGGATGCTGATACGTCTCCGTCGTATCTATAATTTTTGATTGTTCCATGCCAGTATTATTCAACTTTCATATACTTTTGGCAACTTTTTATACTATTTTGGGACTAACATATTGATCCAGTGCCTAGTGCCAGTTCCTGTTTGTTGCATGTTTTTTGTTTTGCAGTAAATCCATATCAAAACGGAGTCCAAACGGGATAAAAACTGACGGAGATTTTTTTGGAATATATGTGATTTTTTGGGAAGAAAAATCCACGCGAGATGATGCCCGAGGGGGCCACGAGGCAGGGGGCGCGTGCCAAACCCTCGTGGCCACCCCGTAAGGTGGTTGATGCTCTTCTTTCACTGCAAGAAAGCTAATATCCGTATAGAGATCGTGTTAAAATTTCAGCCCAATCGGAGTTACGGATCTCCGGGAATATAAGAAACAGTGAAAGGCCAGAATCTGGGAACACAAAAACAGAGAGAGATAGAGAGACAGATCCAATCTCGGAGGGGCTCTCGCCCCTCTCACGCCATGGAGACCAAGGACCAGAGGGGAAACCCTTCTCTCATCTAGGGAGGAGGTCAAGGAAGAAGAAGAAGGAGCGGGGCTCTCCCCCCTCGCTTCCGGTGGCACCGGAGTGCCACCGGGGGCCATCATCATCACCGCAATCTTCACCAACAACTTCACCGCCATCATCACCAAATCTTCCCCCCTCTATGCAGCGGTGTAAACCCTCTTTTACCTGCTGTAATCTATACTTAAACATGGTGCTCAACGCAATATATTATTTCCCAATTATGTATGGCTATCCTATGATGTTTGAGTAGATCCGTTTTGTCCTATGGGTTATTTGATGATCATGATTGGTTTGAGTTGCATGTTTTATTATTCGTGCTGTCCTATGGTGCTCTCCGTGTCATGCAAGCGTGAGGGATCCCCGTTGTAGGGTTTGCAATATGTTCATGATTTGCTTATGGTGGGTGGCGTGAGTGACAAAAGCACAGACCTGAGTAAGTAGGTTGTTTGCGTATGGGATAAAGAGGACTTGATACTTTAATGCTATGGTTGGGTTTAACCTTAATGATCTTTAGTAGTTGCGGATGCTTGCTAGAGTTCCAATCATAAGTGCATATCATCCAAGTAGAGAAAGTATGTTAGCTTATGCCTCTCCCTCAAATAAGATTGCAATAATGATTACCGGTCTAGTTATCGATTGCCTGGGGACAAATAACTTTCTCGTAACAACAAGCTCTTTACTAAACCTAACTTAGTTGTGTCTTTATCTAAACAGCCCCTACTTTTTATTTAATCATTCTTTATTATCTTGCAAACCTATCCAAAAACACCTACAAAGTACTTCTAGTTTCATACTTGTTCTAGGTAAAGCGAACGTTAAGCGTGCGTAGAGTTGTATCGGTGGTCGATAGAACTTGAGGGAATATTTGTTATACCTTTAGCTCCTCATTGGGTTCGACACTCTTACTTATCGAAAGAGGCTACAATTGATCCCATGTACTTGTGGGTTATCAAGACCTTTTTCTGGCGCCGTTGCCGGGGAAACTTCCCTCCCGGAGGGGGAAATCATCGCCATCGTCATCACCAACGCTCCTCTCATCGGGAGAGGGCAATCTCCATCAACATCTTCATCAGCACCATCTCATCTCAAAACCCTAGTTTATCTCTTGTATCCAGTTCTTGTCTCCAAGTCCGGGATTGGTGCTAGTAGGATGCTAGTAGTGTTAATTACTCCTTGTAGTTGATGCTAGTTGGTTTAATTGGTGGAAGATCATATGTTCAGATCCTATATGCACATTAACACCCCTCTGATTATGAACATGTTTATGCTGTGTGAGTAGTTACTTTTGTTCCTGAGGACATGGGAGAAGTCTTGCTATTAGTAGTCATGTGAATTTGGTATTCGTTCAATATTTTAATGAGATGTATGTTGTCTCTCCTCTAGTGGTGTTATGTGAACGTCGACTACATGACACTTCACCATTGTTTGGGCCTAGAGGAAGGCATTGGGAAGTAATAAGTAGATGATGGGTTGCTAGAGTGACAGAAGCTTAAACGCTAGTTTATGCGTTGCTTCGTAAGGGGCTGATTTGGATCCATATGTTTCATGCTATGGTTAGGTTTACCTTAATACTTTTGTTGTATTTGCGGATGCTTGCAATAGAGGTTAATCATAAGTGGTATGTTTGTCCAAGTAAGGGCAGCACCCAAGCACCGGTCCACCCACATACCAAATTATCAAAGTACCGAACGCGAATCATATGAGCGTGATGAAAACTAGTTTGACGATATTCCCATGTGTCCTCGGGAGCGCTTTACATCATATAAGAGTTTTTCCAGGCTTGTCCTTTGCTACAAAAGGATTGGGCCACCTTGCTGCACTTTATTTACTTTTGTTACTTGTTGCTCGTTACAAATTATCTTATCACAAAACTATCTGTTGCCACTTATTTCACTACTTGCAGAGAATACCTTGCTGGAAACCGCTTATCATTTCCTTCTGCTCCTCGTTGGGTTCGACACTCTTACTTATCAAAAGGACTATGATAGATCCCATATACTTGTGGGTCATCACGCCCCATGAGGAGTCCTACTCCCACTCAGAGTAGGACTCCCCCCTTCCAAGTAGTAGTAGGAGTAGGAGAGGAAGGGAGAGAAGAAGAGAAGGAAATGGGGCACCCCCCTCCTTGTCCAATTCGAACTAGAAAGGGAGGGGGTGCGCGGCTGCCCTGGCCGGCCCTCCTCTTCTCCCACTAAGGCCCATTAGGCCCAATATACTCCCCGGGGGGGTTTCGGTAACCCCCGGTACTCCGGTATATGTCCGACACCTCCCGAAACACTTCCGATGTCCGAACATAGTCATCCAATATATCGATCTTTATGTCTCGACCATTTCGAGACTTCTCGTTATGTCCGTGATCATATCCGGGACTCCAAACTACCTTCGGTACAACAAAACACAAAAACTCATAATACCGATCGTCACAGAACTTTAAGCGTGCGGACCCTACGGGTTCGAGAATTATGTAGACATGACCAAGACACGTAGCGGAACCTGGATGCTCATATTGGTTCCTACATATTCTACGAAGATCTTTATCAGTCAAACCGCATAACAATATACGTTGTTCCCTTTGTCATCAGTATTTTACTTGCCCGAGATTCGATCGTCGGTATCTCAATACCTAGTTCAATCTCGTTACCGGCAAGTCTCTTTACTCGTTCCATAATGCATCATCCCGTAACTAACTCATTAGTCATATTGCTTGCAAGGCTTATAGTGATGTGCATTACCGAGAGGGCCCACAGATACCTCTCCGACAATCGGAGTGACAAATCCTATTCTCGATCTATGCCAACTCAACGAACACCATCGGAGACACCTGTAGAGCACCTTTATAATCACCCAATTACGTTGTGACGTTTGGTAGCACACAAAGTGTTCTTCCAGTAATCGGGAGTTGCATAATCTCATAGTCATAGGAACATGTATAAGTCATGAAGAAAGCAATAGAAGTAAACTTAAACGATCAAGTGCTAAGCTAACGGAATGGGTCATGTCAATCACATCATTATCCTAATGATGTGATCCCATTGATCAAATGACAACTCATGTCTATGGCTAGGAAACTCAACCATCTTTGATCAATGAGCTAGTCAAGTAGAGGCATACTAGTGACACTATGTTTGTCTATGTATTCACACATGTATTATGTTTCTGGTTAATACCATTCTAGCATGAATAATAAACATTTACCATGGTATGAGGAAATAAATAATAACTTTATTATTGCCTCTAGGGCATATTTCCTTCAGCGGCATCATCCATGACAGCGACGATGCCCTATCGCCATGCTCTCCCACCCTGCCCCATGCCGGCCTGGGGCAACTCGCCTGTGACGCCCCCGATTCAGTCGTACACTAATCATACACACAAACATGCACGATCAAGATCAGGGACTCACGAGAAGATATCACAACACAACTCTACAAATAAAATAAGTCATACAAGCATCATATTACAAGCCAGGGGCCTCGAGGGCTCGAATACAAGAGCTCGATCTTAGACGAGTCAGCGGAAGCAACAATATCTGAGTACAGACATAAGTTAAACAAGTTTGCCTTAAGAAGGCTAACTCAAACTGGGATACAGATCGAAAGAGGCGCATGCCTCCTGCCTGGGATCCTCCTAACTACTCCTGGTCGCCGTCAGCGGGCTGCACGTAGTAGTAGGCACCTCCCGAGTAGTAGTAGTCATCATCGACGGTGGCGTCTGGCTCCTGGGATCCACCGTCTGGTCGCAGCAATCGAGTATAGAAAGGGGGAAAAGGGGGAGAAAAGCAACCGTGAGTACTCATCCAAAGTACTCGCAAGCAAGGAGCTACACTACATATGTATGCACTGGTATCAAATGGAATAAGGGTATCATATGTGGACTGAACTGCAGAATGCCGGAATAAGAGGGGGATAGCTAGTCCTATCGAAGATTACGCTTCTGGCCACCTCCATCTTGCAGCATGCAGAAGAGAGTAGATGCTAAATTCACCAAGTAGCATCGCATAGCATAATCCTAACCGATGATCCTCCCCTCGTCGCCCTGTGAGAGAGTGACCACCGGTTGTATCTGGCACTTGGAAGGGTGTGTTTTATTAAGTATCCGGTTCTAGTTGTCATAAGGTCGAGGTACAACTCCGGGTCGTCCTTTTATCGAGGGACACGACTATTCGAGTAGATTAACTTCCCTGCAGGGGTGCACCACATAACCCAACACGCTCGATCCCATTTGGCCGGACACAATTTTCTGGGTCATGCCTGGCCTCGGAAGATCAACACGTTGCAACCCTACATAGGCACAACAGAGAGGTCAGCACGCCGGTCTAAATCCTATGGCGCAGGGGTCTGGGCCCATCGCCCTTTTGCACACCTGCATGTTGCGAACGCGGCCGGAAGCAGACCTAGCCTAGCAGGCGTTCCAGTCCAATCCGGTGTGCGCCGCTCAGTCTCTGACGTCACGAAGGCTTCGGCTGATACCACGATGTCGAGTGCCCATAACTGTCCCCGCGTAGATGGTTAGTGCGTATAGGCCAGTAGCCAGACTCAGATCAAATACCAAGATCTCGTTAAACGTGTTATCTTGAAATAACCGCAAACGCCAACCAGGGCCAGGCCCACCTCTCACCTAGGTGGTCTCAACCTACCCCGTCGCTTCGCCACAAAGATCCACTCAGAGGGCCGTCGGGACAAACGTCCTTTCGGACCCAATCCGTGGACCACTCGCGGGTACTCCTACGAGCCGACCCGTCTTTAGTCATCATCAGTATCGTATATTATGTATAAGTATATACCCGTGATCAACTCTCGAGTGATCACGGCCCGATAGTATAGCATGGCAGACGGACTAGAATGTAGGGCCACTGATGGATTACTAGCAACCTATACTAAGCCTGTAGGATTGCAGGTAAGGTATCAACAGTAGTAGCGACAATGACAGGCTATGCATCAGGATAGGATTAACGGAGAGTAGTAACATCCTACACCACTCTAATGCAAGCAGTATAGAGGAGAGTAGGCGATATCTGGTGATCAAGGGGGGGGGGAACATTCGGGAAATTATCCCCGGTGTTTCGCGTTTTCGGGCAGAGGAGACGGAGGGGGAAAGTTGCGTGTTCGCTATGCTAGGGATGCGTGGCGGACGAACGGGCTGCGTATCCGGATTCGTCTCGTCGTTCTGAGCAACTTTCATGTTGAAAATAATTTGATCCGAGTTACGGATTAAATGATATGATTTTCTAAAGATTTTATTAATTTCTGGAATTTAATTAATTATTTAAATTAATTCGAAATGGATTTATGACATCAGCATGATGTCATGCTGAAGTCAGCAGTCAACGGGGATTGACTGGTCAACCTGACCAGTGGGTCCCACTGGTCAGTGACACATTTTAATTAAACAGTTTAATTAAACTAATCAAAATTAATTAGGGGGTGGGCCCCACTGTCATACTAATTAATTAGCTAATTAACAGTAGTTAATTAGGTTAATTAATCATTAGGTTAATAATCTAATTAGTTTAATTAAACAAGATTAATTTAATTAATTAGTTAATTAACATATTAATTTATTTATTTTAATTTAATTTTTTTAAACGTTCAGGGGCGTGGGCCCCTTGTGTCATTGGCCCAGAAACCATAGCAGGCACACGGGCTAACGGGCACAGCCCCGAACGGGCGCTGGCCCGTGGGGGCGCACCCGACGGGGCGGCTGGCGGGCGCGGGCGCCGGTGTGCCGGCGAGCTGAGGCGCGCGGGGCGACAAACGGCGGGGAGCTTCGGTGAACAGCGGCTCCAATGAGCAGCAAGCCACAACGGAGCAGGGGCGGAGGGCAGGGGAAACGGCGGGCCGAGCATGGCTTCGACCAAGACAGCCACGGGCAGGGACGAGGGGAGCCGGGCGCGGCCTCGGGCGACAGTAGGCGTAGGCGGCGTGGGGCGTCCGTGGCCAGGCGGGCTTGAGCAGCGGCAGGAGCGGTGATGGCGGCTGCGGGCAAGCGCGAGGGAGCAGCAGCAGGTCCACGGCGGCGTGTGGTCACGGTCGGCGACGTACGCGAGCAGACGATGGGAAGGGCGTGGTGATGGGCACGGGGAGCACGGGCTAGCTCTGGCGGGCGCGGTGTGCAGAGGAGGCGAGGCACGGTCGGGGGGGGGGGAGGCGTCGCGGCGTGAGGCGCGGTCGAGCGCGGCCCGGGCGCAGCCAGCAGGGGCCGCGGCGGGCGCGGCACGTGCGAGAGCGCGGACGGCGCGGGTACGGCGCGGTGAGCGAGCGAGGGAGAGGGGCGAGGCCTCATAGGGGTCCGCAGGGTCCGTGGCAGCAGGGCTCGAGGGGGAGGTCGGAGACGTGCGCCGGAGGGGAGGCAGGCCGGCGGGGAAGCGCTCCGGGCGGCGGTGGCCAACGGCGACGGGCGGTCCGGGCGGCGTCGAGCGGTTCCAAGCGGCGGTGGCCTCCTCTCGATACCGATCCAGACCGGGAGAGAGGAGGGGGAGGAGATATTTTTGGGGGTTTGTGGGGTGTCGGTGGAGTGGGTGGGGGTGGTGTGGTGGATAAGGAGTGGGGGGTGGTTGGCCGGCTGGGCCTGGTGGTTTGGCCCAGTTGGGCCACGGCCCAGGGGGTGTTTCTCTTTTCTTTTTTTTCGGTTTGCTTTTCCCTTTTGTATTTTCTTTCTTTTTGTATTTTCTTTCTGTTTTATTTCATTTTAGGGCATTTAGGTATTTTCTAAAAATATGTTTGCTGCACTATAATTACCCTCATAATATTCGGCATCCACCGAATATTTTTGTTTCAACTTTTAAAAACTTTTGTTGTTTGCCATTTTTTTGAATTGATTTTGAATCGGTTTGAACTAACGAAAGTTTAGCAATAGTAATCAAACATGACATGGCATCATTAGGAGAGTTTTACTGTAGCTTAAATATCCGGGCGTCACAATTCTCCTCCACTACAAGAAATCTCGTCCCGATATTTAGGAGGTAGAAAGAAACAGTGCGGGGTATTCATCACGCAGGCGGTCCTCGCGTTCCCAAGTGGCTTCGTCTTCAGAATGATTCGAGCACTGGACTTTGAGGCACTTGATCGCCTTCTGACGTGTGCGGCGTTCAGCTTGGTCAAGAATGCGGACTGAATGCTCTTTATAGGAGAGGTCCTGTTGCAATTCGAGCACTTCATGATCCACTGCTCGGATTGGATCCTTGAAGCAACGGCGGAGCTGTGACACGTGGAACACATCGTGAACGTGAGAAAGGTTCGGCGGAAGCTCCAGTTGATATGCCACTTTTCCACGCCTTTCAAGAATAGTGAAGGGACCGATATAGCGAGGAGCTAGCTTGCCCTTGATCCCGAAGCGGTGAGCACCCTTCATTGGTGTAACTCGAAGATAAGCCTTTTCGCCAAGTTGATAGACCATGTCTTTGTGATGACGGTCATACTGACTCTTCTGACGTGACTGAGCAGTCTTGAGATTCTCGTAAATAATGCGGACTTGCTCTTCGGCCTGTTGGAAAATATCTGGACCGAAGAGTAGACGTTCCCCAGTTTCTGACCAGTTCAGAGGGGTCTGACACTTTCGTCCATATAGCACTTCGAAGGGGGACATCTTCAGACTAGCTTGATAGCTATTATTATAAGAGAACTCGGCATATGGAAGAGATTCCTCCCATTTCTTGCTGAATGAAATTACACAAGCTCGAAGCATGTCTTCGAGAACTTGGTTGACACGTTCAACCTGTCCTTGCGACTGAGGATGAAACGCAGTATTGAACGACAGATGAGTCCCCATAGCTTCTTGGAAACTGCCATGGTCTGAACTGATAACCAGTGGAATACCGTGAAGTGAAACAATTCTGGCCATGTAGAGAGTAGCAAGCTGACTAGTAGTGATTGTCTCTTTGACCGCCAGAAAATGGGAAACTTTGGAAAGCCGGTCAATGATGACAAGAATAGCATCATTACCTTTCTGCGATTTGGGAAATCCAGTGACGAAGTCCATTTCAACATGGTCCCATTTCCATTCAGGAATAGAGATAGGTTGCAGAGTTCCAGCAGGCCTTTGATGCTCTGCTTTGATACAGCGACAAACGTCACACTCAGCAACATAACAAGCAATGTCCTGCTTCATATTAGACCACCAGAATCTTTGACGAATATCCTGGTACATCTTTGTACTACCAGGATGGATGGACAGAGGCGTATCATGAGCTTCTTGCATAACCCTTTTAGTCTTATCCAGGTTTTTCTTCAAACGTGGTACCACTAGGCGGCCTTTGAAGTACAAGGCGCCATCGTCGGTGACAGCGAAGAATGAGGGCTTTCCTTTTGCTAGATGGCATTTAAGCTTATGGACTTCAGAGTCACAACCTTGAATAGTGTAAGTGCATCTAGTGCCACCCCTAGTTGGTTTTGGAGTATTGACGACAAACCTAGTTGAGGGACTAATGTGTTTGTGAGAATTGCAGGATAACACAGGTAGAAGTCCCTCATTGATTCGGTTTTACTATCAGAGATGACCCCTAAAAATGTATGAAGACATTGAAGTCAAAAGTGGTATATGAAGATATTCACATTGAAGACTATGACAAGAGAAGACACTATATGAAGCCTATGGAGCTCGAAGACTTAGATCTTTCGTAGTTCTTTTTCTTTTGTGTTGAGTCATAGGAACCAACGTACTGTTAAGTGGGGTCCAAGAGAACCAGTTAGAATGACTGAAGTGATGCCTAAACCAAAAACCTATGTCTTCGAATGAAGACTATGAGAGCGAATCTTGTCCAGAGTCGGACAAGTCAGCTTTGCTTGTAGCCCAAGTAAAGTTGCCGTGTGAGTTTGAAATCTGACTGTTGGAACACATGTCAGTTCCTTAGTGACCCAGGGTCATTTCGGACAAATCAGGTCGGGTTGCCAAGTGGCTATAAATAGCCCACCCCCTACAACCATAAATGGTTGGCTGCTCAGATTGAGAGTACGACTTTTGTCGTTTGAGAGCAACCCACCTTGAAGCCTTTGAGAGAGAATTCCTTGCGAGGATAAAGCCCTAACCACCAGAGCCAGAGAGAATTGGGCATCACTTAAGTCTTCTTGTCTGTGTGATTTGAAGACTTATTACACTTGAGGACTGTGCATCCTCCAGCCGGTTAGGCGTCGCGTTCTGAGCATCCAAGAGACATTGTGGATTGCCGGTGAACGAAGTCTGTGAAGGTTTGGGAGTCTACCTTGAAGACTTACCAGAGTGGTTGGGCGAGGTCTATGTGACCTTAGCTCAAGGAGAATACGGTGAGGACTGGGTGTCCTGAGCTGCGTGTTCAGGACTGGGTGTCCGGGACTGTGTGTCCTAAGGTTTAAATACCTAGCCGCTCCAACCAGACGTACAGTTGTCACAACAACTGGAACTGGTCCAACAAATCATTGTCTTCAACGAGTCACTGGTTTCATCTTCACTTCCCTTTTACTTATTGTTACTCCTTGTGAAGTCATTGTATGTTTGCACTATCATTTGTCTTCACTGAGTGACTGCGTGTTCTGTTTGGCTTCACAATATCTTCCTACCTGATCCTTACTACCTAGCTGCTATTAGTCTTTGTGCTTCCACTTCAATTGAATACTTGACTATGGTTTGCCTAGTGTAGTCTACCTTCCGCTGCATGGTAATAGGTTTAATTTTATCGTTTGTCTTCCAAACTTCTATGTTCTGAAGACTTTCATAAAAATCGCCTATTCACCCCCCCTCTAGTCGATATAACGCACTTTCAATTGGTATCAGAGCAAGGTGCTCCCTTGTTCTGTGTGATTCGGTTTAACCACCTGGAGTTTTAGCTATGTCGACTGCAGGGATAATTAAAGTCTCCGCTGCGTGCCCCGTCTTTGATGGAACTGAATATCCCTACTGGAAGAATAAGATGCGCATGCATCTTGAAGCCATTGATGTCGACCTATGGTATGTCGTCGAGAACGGCGTTCCCAAGGCTGGAGAAGGTGTCACTGCTGCTGATGTCAAGAAATTCGTTCAACTGGACTCTACTGCCAAGAATATCATCTGTGGTCATCTGACCAAAGGACAGTATGGCCGTGTGAGTGCTTTGAAGACATCTAAGCTGGTCTGGGGCTGGCTCTCCAAGGTCAATGAAGGCATCTCAACCCAGAGAGATCAGAGAATCAGTGTCCTTCGCAACCTCTTCAACCGCTTCAAGCGAAATGATAATGAGAATTTCTAGCACACATTTGACCGACTCACTGACATCACAAATGAGCTTCAAGCCCTCGGCGCCACTGAGATTACCAAACACGAAGTCGTCAAGACGCTGCTAAGATCACTTGATAGTTCGTTTGACATCCTGGCCCTGATGATTCAAGAACGTCCTGATTTTAAGACACTCGATCCGTCTGACATACTTGAGAGGCTCAACACACATGAGTTTCAGCTTTCGGAGAAAAGAGATATCTACGGTCCAAACTATGGGCGAACTCGTGCCTTGAAGGCAAAAGCTGTCTCCTCATCTGAAGAAGAATCTGTCAGCAGTTCTGATGATCCTGAAGACATTGGAAGGGAACTTGCTATGCTTGTCAAGAAGTTCCAAAAATTCACCAAGAAGAAAGGCTTCAGAAAGTCTTCCCGATCAAGTTCAAGGAATGATGAAGCTCCTGCTCATGACTACAAGAAGAAAACATGTCACAAGTGCAAGAAACTTGGCCACTTCATCTCTGAGTGTCCATAATGGAACAATGAGAACAAAAAGAAGAAGAAGAGCAAGGAATATGACTCTAACGACAAGAAGAAGAAGAATACTCAAAGTCTTCGTCCAAGTCTTCCTCAAAGTCTTCATCACACAAGAAGAGCTTATCTGGCAAGGCACGTGTGTTTGTTGGCAAGGAAATGGATTTGGAGGAGGAGTCTGCTTCTGAGGAGGCGGAGGTGGAGTCTGAGGAGGAATCCGACTCAGGCGTCGCAAGTCTGGCTATAGCATACGTTGCTAAGTCCATCTTCAACATTGAAGACAATGACTTCATCACCGACACCGATGCAAATGACAAGGACTACTCTGCTTCTACCTACTGCTTCATGGCACGCGGTGCCAACGTGAACACACACACTACTCACTATCAAACATCTAGCGACGATGACTCTGATTGTGGTTCAAAACCTAGCTACAAAACACTTGCTAAAATTGCAACTGAACAACAGAAAGCTATGGAACATATTCAAAAACTGTTAGACAGAAGCGATGATCTGTTAGGTGCTGAAATGACTCGATCTGAATCCTTAATTGAAGACATAAAAAATCTTCACGTTAAGTATCAGGAACTTGAAAGTCGTCATGAAACTCTCTCAACAACTCATGAAAAGCTTTCCTATGATTATCTTCAAAGGAAGCAAGATCTTGAGAAATTGAGAGCGGTTCATGAAGATCTTCAAACGGAAAACGAGTCACTTCGTGCCAAACAGATCAGTCCCGCTCAGGAAGGATTTGAACCGCCATGTCTTAAATGCATTGAGCGTGATAATGCTACTTCTGTTGCTGAATGTTCTACTGCTACTGCTGTTGCAATATCTTCAACTGTTGATGTGGTAACTAACCCCTCTGCTGAGGATACCACTGCTATTGCTGATGAGAATGCTAGGTTGAAGACATTGCTTGAAACAGGGATGTACAGAAGTCTTAAAGGGCATCAGACGCTATGTGATGTCCTGAAAAAGCAGATTCTGAACCGAAACCCTAGGAAAGAGGGTGTAGGGTTCGTAAGGAAAATGAATGCAGATGGCTCTTACTGGAAACCTGAGCAGTACCCCAAAACCATGTGGGTTGCTGCAAAGGAACCTTTAGCAGATCCATCCAATCTATCTGGCTTCACTTGTGCTAACCCCATTATCATTGATGAATCCTTTGATGCAAACTATATACTGTTTAAGAATCAGAATGGTGAAGTGTTTGCAGGTACATTGGTACTAACTGCAGGAATGGACCGCCTATGAAGAAGATCTGGGTTCCGAAAAGGTGTCTGGAGAGTCTTCCTGTGAATGTCATCATGACACCTCACGTGAAGAAGACAAACCTCATACCAAAGGCTTCATACGGTCCAAAGGCTTCATATAGACAGAGGACTCACCTGAGTCGCACTAACGCAAACGTTTTGCAGGGAAACCACACTCAGGCATATGAATATGAGAGCGGTTCATCAAACCGCCATGTTCATAAGACCAAGAACTATTCTGCTTATTCTTATGAGTACTATTGTCTGCCTGCAAGACTGTTTGCTAGGGCTTCAAAGCCAAAATTCTCAGATGCTGCACTTAGACTTATTGCTTCTAAGCCACCCTTGAAGATGTGGGTGGCTAAGAAAGCTTAACTCTCTTTTTTGCAGGGAAAGGTCTCCAGCAGAAAACCAAAATTGTCTGACGCTATTGCTGGGGACCTTAAACATCTTGTAGGGCGCAAGATCAAATGCCCGAATGGTCTTACTATGTACTTCGTTCCTGAATCGCTTGCTACTCTCCCTATTAGTCCTAACCTGGATCTAAGCTTTCATAACCCACTGGTTTGTCAAATGTTTTTGCTTCACAATGCTCTTGGTGAAGCCTATCCCCCTAACTGCACTGTAGAGTATGACACCAGCGTCTTCAGAATGGATTGTTGACAGTGGGTGTACAAACCACATGACTGGCAAAAGAAGTCTTCTTATGGACTCAACCTTACGTCCATCCGACAAGAGCCACATCACATTTGCTGACACTGGTAAAAGTAAGGTATTGGGTCTAGGTATAGTTGCAATCTCAAGGGATCAACACATGGATAAAGTCATGCTTGTTGAATCCCTTGGCTTCAACTTAATGTCTGTCTCGATGCTTTGCGATTTGAACATGATCATAATATTTGGAAAATATCGTTGCCTTGTACTAATGGAATCTAACAAGTCTCTAGTGTTTGAAGGGTATCAAAAAGATGATTTGTACGTGGTAGATTTCTCAGCAGGACCACAACTTGCAGTATGTCTTCTAGCAAAGGCTTCAGAATGCTGGCTCTGGCATCGGAGGCTTGGGCATGCTGGCATGAGGAACCTCCACACCCTTGCGAAGAAGAAGCATGTCATAGGCATCGAGGGCGTCAAGTTCAAGAAAGACCACTTATGCGGTGCCTATGAAGCAGGGAAGATGACGAGGGCCAAACATCCCTCGAAGACAATCATGACCACTACTCGACCCTTCGAACTGCTTCACATGGATCTTTTCGGTCCCACTCATTACTCAACTCTTACTACTACTGCTTGCCTCTATGGCTTCGTTATTGTTGATGATTATTCTAGATATACTTGGGTGCACATAATCCTCTACAAGACTGAAGTGCAGGATGTCTTCAGACGCTTCGCCAATCGAGCTATGAACAATTATGGCGCCAAGATAAAGCACATCAGAAGTGACAATGGCACTGAATTCAAGAACACTGGCCTTGATACATATCTTGATACCTTGGGCATCACACATGAATTCTCAGCCCCGTACACGCCACAGCAGAATGGCGTCGTCGAACGCAAGAACAGAACACTAATTGAGATGGCCAGAACGATGCTAGATGAATACAAGACCCCAAGAAAATTCTGGCCCGAAGCCATTGATACTGCATGCCATACAATCAATCGTGTTTATCTTCACAAGCTACTGAACAAGACATCTTATGAGCTCCTTACTGGCAAGAAGCCAAATGTCAGTTACTTCAGAGTATTTGGCGCAAGGTGCTGGATCAAGGACCCACATCACACCTCAAAATTTGCACCAAAAGCACATGAGGGTTTTATGCTTGGATATGGAAAGGATTCGCACTCCTACAGAGTCTTCAATCTCTTTCATTACAAAGTGGTTGAAACAGTGGATGTGCGGTTTGATGAGACCAACGGTTCACAAAGAGAGCAGCTGCCAAATGTGCTAGATGAAGTTCCATCCAGTGAATCAATCAAGCTAATGGGAACTGGAGAAATTATACCTTCTGAAGCTCATCCTGAAGAAGAACTTATCATTTCAGCACCTGATCAACATGAAGACAATGCTCAGCCTGAAGACATTCCTTCCAACAACGACAATGAACAGCAAGAGCAAAGTCTTCGCCCTGTACATCCTCGCGTTGCCAATGAAGTGCAGATTGAAAGAATAATTGATAGCATGAATGCACCTGGTCCACTCACTCGTTCAAGGGCAACTCAGCTAGCAAATTTCTGTGGGCACTTCGCATTCGTCTCAATAACAGAACCCAAGAAAGTTGAAGAAGCCTTCATGGAACCTGAATGGATTCAAGCTATGCAAGAAGAGCTTCAACAGTTTGAGCTGAATAATGTATGGGAACTGGTTAAGCGTCCTGATCCACGGAAGCACAATATAATAGGCACCAAATGGATATACCGCAACAAGCAAGATGAGCATGGTCAAGTTGTCAGAAACAAAGCTCGTCTCGTTGCTCAAGGATATACTCAAGTGGAAGGCATTGACTTCGATGAAACATTTGCTCCTGTGGCTAGACTTGAAGCCATACGCATACTGCTGGCCTATGCAAATCATCATAACATACTTCTATATCAAATGGATGTGAAGAGTGCCTTTCTCAATGGCAAGATTGAAGAAGAAGTGTATGTTGCACAACCGCCTGGCTTTGAAGATCCAAAACATCCTGACATGGTATACAAGCTCAACAAGGCACTGTATGGCCTCAAACAAGCCCCTCGGGCCTGGTATGACACACTCAAATACTTCCTGAAGAGCAAAGGCTTCATACCTGGTTCCCTAGATCCCACTCTTTTCACGAAGACATATGATGGTGAACTGTTTGTGTGCCAAATATATGTGGATGACATTATCTTCGGCTGCACCAATCAGAAGTACAGTGAAGAGTTTGGATATATGATGCAAGAGCAATATCAGATGTCCATGATGGGGGAGCTGAAGTTCTTCCTCGGTCTTCAAATACGACAACAACGCAATGGCATCTTCATATCTCAAGAGAAGTATCTCAAAGATTGCCTGAAGAAGTTCGGTATGCAAGACTGCAAAGGCTTCACAACACCAATGCCAGCCAAACATCATCTGGGTCCTGACGACAATGGTAAAGAGTTCGATCAAAAGGTATACCGCTCCATGATTGGTTCTTTACTTTATCTATGTGCATCTAGGCCAGATATTATGCTTAGTGTTTGCATGTGTGCTCGATTTCAAGCGGCACCAAAGGAGTCGCATCACTTAGCTGTGAAGCGAATTCTTCGATATTTGGCTCACACCCCAACTCTAGGATTATGGTATCCAAAGGGCTCAGAGTTTGATCTGGTTGGATTCTCGGATGCTGATTATGCTGGTGACAAAGTTGATCGCAAGTCTACATCAGGCACATGTCACTTTCTGGGACGATCACTTGTATGTTGGTCTTCAAAGAAGCAGAACTGTGTATCTCTCTCCACTGCTGAATCTGAATACATTGCTGCTGGATCTTGCTGCGCTCAGCTTCTGTGGATGAAGCAAACACTCAAGGACTATGGCATTCATCTGAAGCAAGTGCCACTTTACTGCGACAACGAAAGCGCCATCAAGATTGCCAACAACCCAGTTCAGCACTCGAAGACAAAGCACATTGAAATTCGTCATCACTTTCTCAGAGATCATGTTGTGAAGGAAGACATTGATATCATACACGTCAACACTGAAGAGCAATTGGCAGATATCTTCACCAAGCCCTTGGATGAGAAGAGGTTTTGCAAGTTACGGTGTGAGCTAAATATCCTGGAATCCTCAAATGTCCTGTGATCAGGCACACATCCTAACCCTTATGCATATTGATGACTTAGATGTGCAACACACGAAGTAAAGTATATCTTCAATCAATGAAGACATACATTCTAAGTGTGAATACATTAATGTGGAATTTGACTTCGGAGCGCCACGATAATTGTGCGCCGTGTCTGGGTCTAATACTTCCTATACGGTGGGTAACGCCACCACCAAACATTCTATTTTGAAGTGTTTCACTCATGGCGTTACCTTGCAATGTCTTCACATTTGGTTTGGCTTCGATCTCAACATATTTTCATGATTATCTTCACTATGTTGATTATATATATATATATATATATATATATATATATATATACACTAGTGTTCTGTCCTCTACAGCATTCACTTATAGCTATGTCTTCGTGTTGAATCTTTTGAACTAAGTGAATGTGATCGGACCCTAACCTCTCTATGCTTTCTATCTCAAACTCTATCTCTCCAAGTCATATGCATTCTATTGAAACTGTCGAATGTCTTCTCTGCGTCCTTGTCAGCAGAAGATACAGAGACAACCATTAAGTCCGTTTTCAATGCTCATTCCTCCACATGAAATCCGGAGAAGTAGGAACGACCACCCGACAATCCAGGCGTGCGTGGGACGTGGAACAAACCCAAAATTCTGCATAATGGCCACGTGTTCCTCAGATGCGAATCGCCAGGGGCACCTGTGTAATAGCACAGTGCCGCCCCTGTACCTATAAATACACACTCACAGCGGTCATTATCTCTTCTTCCACCCTCGCACGAACCCTAGCGCCACCGCTAGCCCTCGACGACGCCGGCGACGAAGCACTTCGCTGCCGCAACCTCTCCGACGCCGTCTTCACGCCGACCGCGGACATCGTCCTCTCCGCCGTCGCCGTAGGTGTCCTCCGTCGCCAAGTTAGGGCATGGAAGATCGAACTACTCGGCCTCATCTTACACTCCGTCTAGCAGTTCTTAGTGTGGTAAATAAAACTTCCTCTTTTTACAGCACCATTGATCCTATGGATTTGTCACTTTCTACCACAAGCAGTTTCTGTTCACACAAGCTAGATCTCTCTCATACTGCATCTCATAACATGCCTAGTATATTCACTTGTGCTTCACAAAGTAGTTAGATTCCTCACTTGTACTGATCTATGGATTCGTACAAATCTGGAACCAACTTCTTATCTATGAGTGAATGTCTTCGCACGATGAGGTCAATGTCTTCTAAACTGATTTATCTTCAAAATCTTCTGAGAATGCATATGACCTCTTCCCCTTCCCTCGCACCTTAATGCTGTCACAGGTACATGTCCGTGGGAGAATCCTTTGGTTCTCATAGTCTGCATTCATTTGCAGAATTCTTACAGCATCACATAAATTCTCCCGAAGCCAGTTCCTGTTGGTCCAGCAAGTGGAACCCTTTGAAGCCTTTGAATGTCTTGAAGCCTTTCAAGTTAAAGTTTATGGCTCCAGAGAAAGCAGCAAGGAAGGGTGGCAGAAAGCGTCGTGGTGAGACCTCCAGAGATCTGCCAGATGAACTCTCAGAAATGTACAAGACAGATCCTGAAGAGGATTACAGTCAGCGCAAGACCCGAACCAAATGGATTCGAAGATATTGGGCGGAACAATGGTTCAAATAAAGATTTGTGACCCAGGAGTATGCTGAGAAAAACACCATCAAGAGACCATGGGGAGACATCTTATTCAAGAATCTTCTACCCAGGTCCAGAGATGAAGCCATTGCTCAAGGCTTCTATCCATGCATGGTCCGTGGACCACAGCCTGCTGATGCACACTCGTCGTCACTGCTATGGTGTCGTGACGACAATCTGTTCAAGCGCAACTTCCAGTTTGCTCAGAACTCAGCAAAGCAGAACAAGAAGACTTTTGGGTTAGACTTCAACCCTGGTCCCTCAGCACCAAGGGCAGATGGCACACGAGATGCTGAACCCAATGTCATCGGTCCTTTCGCCAACCTTGAAGGCCTCATCACCTACATCTTAGTTCAAGGGACTGCAGTGAATGAGCCTGCAGCTGACACTGAATCAGAAGAAGCTCCTGCAGCTCTGAAGACAAAGAAGCTGAAAAAGCCTAAAGCTTCAAAACCTGCCCCTTCACCAAAAGTCTCAAGGGCGAAGCCACTGGCAACTGCACCTCCTGAAAACAGTGTGCAGTCTGAAGACTTATCACGCATCTCCAAGCCCCAGAAGGCCAAGATGCCTTTGCCTCACACTGGCCAAGAGCTAACAGCTACTGCCATTCTGCGCAATGACGACATTGATCTGTCAAGTGATGAAGATCTTGCAGATGACGCTCTTGAGCAACTCATCAAGAGCAAAGAAGAAGCAGAAATCTTCAATGATCTGCCTCTCTTTGATGTCACCATCATTCACAACTTCATTGACGAGTGGTTTGACACGCCAAACATTAGCTTTGAAGATCTGCAGCTACCCATTGGCCTCAGTGTCGCCTTCCAAGGCGCCATTGCTTCAGAACTTGCTATTGCCCAGCGCATTGTTGAACTGAAGCAGAAGATTGACTATGAAAAGGCTCAGTTCAAGAAGCATATGGCCAAGCTCAGCATGCAAGAAGTGAAGAACTTCAAGACAATGATGCACGAGCTCAAGGAAGCCTTTGTGAAGAAGCGTGCAGAAGCTCAGGGTTCGCGTGAGCGCATGAAGACTCTGGCTGACAGATGTGTGCAAGCCTATAATGAGGCTGAGAAGCACAAGGCACTTGGGCGTCCTGACATCGACCCCAGGATGGCCGCAAAGAAGAAGAAGAAGCCTGCTACGGCTGAACCTGATGCACCAAGGCAAGAAGCAGTTCCGATTGTCTTCCCAACTAGACTGACTGGCTCGAAGCCAAAAAGCCGGTCAACAGCTTCAGAGCTCAAGAAGACAAGGACTGCTGAGGCTGAAGCCAGGAAGAGGAAACACTCTGAAGCCTCTCCTACTGTCCCCTCCATGAAGAAGAGGAAGACCAAGAAAGCTCAGGCTGCTTCCACAGAGCCCTTGATAGTTGAACCCATTTCTATGATCTATCCTGAAGCTGAAGGACAACTGACAATTCATGAGCCTGCTTCCACAGAGGCTCATGAAGCTGAAGATATTCCAGCAGCTGATCCCATCGCTGCTGAAGACATTGGTCATCATGACAATGTAGTAGATGGTGCAGTCCTTCCTCAGTTTGAAAACAGCGAACTCATCAGCATTGGTCGTCCACTGACGCCAATTGCACAGGATGCTTCATGGGCGGATCGCCCACAAGAGGAAGAAGACTATGAGGCCCAGCCCACTCCAACTCCACAGGCGTCGTCTGCGTTCCGCAGGCTTCGCAAAGGTCCAAGGCCTCAAGTCTCTGCTGAAGACATTCCGGCTGCATCAGCCGCAGAAGGAGTCCCACAAGATCCCACTCCCCTGTCCCACCAAGAAGCAGTTCTCCAGGAGAATGTGCTTGTGACCGACCCTCCAGCTAGTCAAGTGGAGGATGAAAATCGTGAGGCTGCCACAATCACCAATGAAGCTAATGTGGAGCCCTTACCAACAAAGGCATCAGAAGACAGCGAAGCCACTGATCCCGCCACTTTTGTTCCTGAGTCTGCTGCCGGTCCTCAATTGGACTATCATGTTGAGCACAGGCCTCAGGTCCAGAAGCCAATCCCAAGACTGCCCAGGTTTCCAGGTCCTGCATCAGCACCTGGCTCCTTCAACATCAATGGCTTCAGGGCAGACAACATGTTCTTCAATAGCTCCAGGAACCCCTACTCAAGGGAAAGGATATCATCTGATCGGTTCTGGAGCTATCCTCATCGAAGCTATTACTCTTGCATTCTTTACAACCAAGGTCGCATCTTCCCACACAAGCGCCTTGACGTTGAAGCTATAGCTGGTCTACCATGTCTGGAAGAAGCTTTAGATTGCTTCAAGGAAGTTGGACTGCTGCCGTTCATTACTGACGAAGAGCATTGGAATGAAGAGCTGCTGCTTCAATCTATGCCACACTTCACATCAGAGGGTACAACAGAGATCCGAAGACTTGGGTCCTGGAGTGGATGACTGGCAACGTTCATCACGAAGCCAATGCATTTGACATCGTTGAGCTCACTGGCTTGCCCACTCCTGGCGATCTCTTCGAGCAAGGCTGTCAGCTGCATACTGAAGCTATTAAGAGCATCTTTCAGCGGCCAGAACCTAATATGAGTCAGATGCTCAGCATGATGAAGCCATTGCCCCAAGATGCTGCTTATCCCACAGAGTTCTTCGTTGAAGACCTTGAGTATCTGCCAAGAACCATCTATCACATCATCAGGCGAACTCTCTGGCCTATCAAAGAGCACTCTCCAAATGCCAAGCTTCAGGGTGCAATGAAGACTTTGGTCTTCTATATACTTCATGGAAAATGCTTCAATGCACAGGACTTCTTCATACGCCAACTTACTGCATCAGACATTGATCTGTTTGGTTTGAAGTTCTACGCCCCTTGGGTCATGCGGCTAATCAAGCTACACTCCGCCATCTCGTATCAGCCCTCAGCCCGCAACCATCGGATCTTCTTGCCTGACGTGGACATGTCTACTAACGCCATATATTCTGAGCCTGCCAAGCAACCTCTAAGTCTTCAGAATGCAGAACATCAGAGTTTTACTCAGAACGTTGAAGGCGTTGAAGCAGTTTCTCGGGTGTATCCTTTGGCTGGCACTACACGTGCACCACACCCTACTTCCACTGAAGCCACTGACAGTGCCATTGCTCCAAGACCCAAGAAGCGCACTCGTGTTCTCAACGACCGAGAGCTTATTGTGGCTCTACATTAGAAACAGGATAGGCATCATGACTGGCTGAAGCATCAGATGAAAAGCCTCTTGGTGGATGTTAATCGCACTCGAAATCTTGCCACCAAGAATGCTTTCGTTGCCCATGATACCTGTCGCCGCACATGGAAAGGGCTCACGATGATGTGTTCTGAAGCTGATCTTCAAGAGGATGGCTTCACTAAGAGATTCAAGTTTGACTCCACACCTCCTCGAAGGGATGTGTTGCTAGGAACTCCATCCCTTGAAGACTCCGAGTTCTCTTCCTCTACTGCCACAGTGACTGCCAGAATTATTGAGGAAGAAGACGATGCTACTTCACCGCCACCTCCTTCAGCACCTCCAAGCTCTTCTGCACCGCCAAACAACACCAACAACCCTGCTACTTCACCTACTCCTCATGGGAACGAGTAGAGGCTCTATGTATTCAAACCTTTTTGGTCATTACTGACAAAAGGGGGAGAAGCATATGAGATTGATAGTCTTCAAGCGGGTCCATATGGGCGGGTGCTTTATATTTTGCTTCATGCTTACAACTCTCATTTTTGCTAATTTGGTTCTTATGAGTTGTAACACTTAAACTAGATGGTCGTCTGCTACTTATTTGCCACCTTGTTTTGCGAAGATAAATTCCACATGTGCGATGATAAATTCCGCACTTAGCTCATTCTGCAGACGTCCATTTTCCATTATGCATGTCATTATCTTCATATACTTTCACATGCATAGTGGATTGTCATCATAAGTTGAAGTGGATCTCCACAAGCACAACCTGCCATGTGCATTTGCATTCCAAAAAGCAAATTAACTTATATGCACATCTTCAGGGGGAGCCCTTGCAACTTATGAAGACAATTCCTTATCCTTTACAACTTCACAGATTATATTCCCCGTTGAAAACTTCAACTAGTTTGTCATCAATCACCAAAAAGGGGGAGATTGTAAGTGCATCTAGTGCCACCCCTAGTTGGTTTTGGAGTATTGACGACAAACCTAGTTGAGGGACTAATGTGTTTGTGAGAATTGCAGGATAACACAGGTAGAAGTCCCTCATTGATTCGGTTTTACTACCAGAGATGACCCCTAAAAATGTATGAAGACATTGAAGTCAAAAGTGGTATATGAAGATATTCACATTGAAGACTATGACAAGAGAAGACACTATATGAAGCCTATGGAGCTTGAAGACTTAGATCTTTCGTAGTTCTTTTTCTTTTGTGTTGAGTCATAGGAACCACCGTACTGTTAAGTGGGGTCCAAGAGAACCAGTCAGAATGACTGAAGTGATGCCTAAACCAAAAACCTATGTCTTCGAGTGAAGACTATGAGAGCGAATCTTGTCCAGAGTCGGACATGTCAGCTTTGCTTGTAGCCCAAGTAAAGTTGCCGTGTGAGTTTGAAATCTGACCGTTGGAACACGTGTCAGTTCCTTAGTGACCCAGGGTCATTTTGGACAAATCAGGTCGGGTTGCCAAGTGGCTATAAATAGCTCACCCCCTACAACCATAAATGGTTGGCTGCTCAGATTGAGAGTATGGCTTTTGTCGTTTGAGAGCAACCCATATCGAAGCCTTTGAGAGAGAATTCCTTGCGAGGATAAAGCCCTAACCACCAGAGCCAGAGAGAATTGGGCATCACTTAAGTCTTCTTGTCTGTGTGATCTGAAGACTTATTACACTTGAGGACTGTGCATCCTCCAGCCGGTTAGGTGTCGCGTTCTGAGCATCCAAGAGACATTGTGGATTGCCGGTGAACGAAGTCTGTGAAGGTTTGGGAGTCTACCTTGAAGACTTACCAGAGCGGTTGGGCGAGGTCTATGTGACCTTAGCTCAAGGAGAATATGGTGAGGACTGGGTGTCCTGAGCTGCGTGTTCAGGACTGGGTGTCCGGGACTGTGTGTCCTAAGGTTTAAATACCTAGCCGCTCCAACCAGACGTACAGTTGTCACAGCAACTGGAACTGGTCCAACAAATCATTGTCTTCAACGAGTCACTGGTTTCATCTTCACTTCCCTTTTACTTACTGTTACTCCTTGTGAAGTCATTGTATGTTTGCACTATCATTTGTCTTCACTGAGTGACTGCGTGTTCTGTTTGGCTTCACAATATCTTCCTACCTGATCCTTACTACCTAGCTGCTATTAGTCTTTGTGCTTTCACTTCAATTGAATACTTGACTATGGTTTGCCTAGTGTAGTCTACCTTCTGCTGCATGGTAATAGGTTTAATTTTATCATTTGTCTTTCATAAAAATCGCCTATTCACCCCCCCTCTAGTCGATATAACGCACTTTCAAATAGTCTTTATACCAGCTACGAGATCTGGTATGACAGCCAGGGTATTTAGAGAACCCTTAGTAACAACAAGAAGATTCATCTTGCGGAACTCCGGGGGAGGGGGAGCGAGTGCTCCAGGAGGAACAATATGAAGGTTCAGCTTTCTAAATTCTTCGATAAGCGAGGGCTGAAGTTTGTGAACCTGGAGGTGGTTGCAGTAAGACGTGCGGCTCAAGGCATCAGCCATTACATTAGCCTTGCCGGGGGTATAGGATATACCCATGTCAAAGTGTGCAACAGTCTCCATCCATCTCTGCTGACGGAGGTTCAGATCTGGCTGAGTAAACAGATACTTCAGACTTTGGTGGTCAGTGAAGATCTCGCAACGATTACCGAGAAGGTAATGTCGCCACTGCTTCAGTGCATGAATGACAACAGCAAGCTCGAGGTCATGAACTGGGTAGTTTTCTTTGTGAGGGCGCAGTTGACGAGAGGCATAAGCAATCACTCTGCGCTCTTGCATTAGGAAACAGCCTAATCCTTGACGGGAAGCGTCGCAGTAAATGACGAAGTCCTTCTTAGTATCAGGTGGAGCAAGCACGGGGGCAGAAGTCAACTTGTCTTTGAGCGCCTGGAAACTTTCCTGGCACTTGTCTGTCCAGTCGAACTTGACACCCTTATGTAACAGATTAGTCAGAGGCCTGGCAATCTTGGAGAAGTTCTCGACGAATCGACGACAATAGCTGGCGAGACCGAGAAAGCTTCGGACTTGCTTGACATTCTTCGGAGGAGTCCAATCGAGAATAGCCTGAACTCATTTAGGGTTGATGGCAATACCATCCTTAGAGATGACATGCCCAAGATAGGTTACTTCGGGGAGCCAGAATTCACACTTGGAATACTTAGCATACAGTTGATGCTCTCGAAGCTTTTCCAGCACAAGACGAAGATGTTCAGTATGTTCTTCTTTGTTCTTGGAAAATACAAGGATATCATCTAGATAAACCACGATGAACTTGTCAAGGTAATCCATGAATATATAGTTCATCATACGGGAGAAGGTGGCGGGAGCATTCGTTAAGCCGAATGACATGACGTGTACTCATATGATCCATACCGAGTCACGAAGGCGGTTTTTGGGATGTCCTCTTCATGAACATGGATCTGGTGGTAACCCAACCTCAAGTCGAGTTTGGAGAACATTGATGAGCCAACCAGTTGATCATAAAGATCATTGATCCGAGGAAGAGGATATTTATTCTGAATGGTAGCTTGGTTTATAGGACGGTAGTCATGGACTAATCGGTTTGTCCCATCCTTCTTAACAAAGAGAGAAGGTGCTCCCCAAGGAGAGCAACTTGGGCAAATGAAACCTTTGACAAGAGATTTGTCGATTTCCTCCTTAAGCTCAATGAGTTCATGTGGCGGCATCTTGTAGGGTCGTTTGGCTATAGGGGTGGTGCCGGGTTTCAAGTCGATGATGAATTCGACAGCTCTAGCAGGGGGAATCCCTACAAGTTCTTCTGGGAAGACGTCTTGGAATTCACGAACGAGGGGAATGTTTTCAATGCCCTCGAGTGGTGCAGTGTTCAACGCATTCAAGGCATAAAGCCATGCCTCGGTGTTCTGAACTAGATGAGCTTGGTAAGCAATTATTTCATCAGAAGGGTGTAGCAGATGGACGACCTTAGTGGCACAAACTATAGAAGCAATATGCGCTTTCAACCAATCCATTCCCAGAATGAGGTCGATGCTACAAGACTTCAGTACGATGGGAGAGGCAAGGAATTCCAGTCCTTCGATTTCAACGGGGACGTCGTTGCAAATCATGGAGGTCCGACATTGGCCCGCGGGAGTATGTACTAATAGCGAAGTGTTCAGGTCCTCGCTTTTAATGCCATGCATGAATGCAAAATCCTCTGACATGAATGAATGTGATGCACCTGTATCAAATAAAACATATGCTGGTGCTGAATTTACGAGGAGTGTACCCATCACGGTAGCGGGCTGGTCTAGAACTTCATTGAGATCAATGTGGTTGGCATGAACACGACCATAAGACTTGGCATTGTTGTTGCGGGGCTGGTTGCTTCCACGACTAGTTGCTGGGAGGGCCAGTTGATTCTGGTTCTGGTTGCATTCCCTAGCACGGTATCCTGGTTGACCACACCTGAAGCACAGACCATTATTGGGAGTGGGAACAGGAGTTTGTGGTGGTGGAGCTGGAAGTCTTGGCTGCCTAGTTGGTGGAGCAGGCAGACGAGGTGCAGCATAGGTCTGCCTTGGGGCAGGTGCATTCGGCTGGTACATGCTGTTGGGAATCCATATCTTGCGCTTCTACGAGGACGGGCCCGAAGATGAGCCTGTGTCACAGTTGCACCTGTGAGAGCCTTGGTATTCCTGTAGACCAATTTCGACATTGATGGCCTTGTTCACCTGGGTGGCAAAATCAGCAAAGTCATGCACTAGAAGTGCGAGCTTGATGTCAGCTTGAAGGCCATCACGGAACTTCTCCTGTCTACGTGCATCAGTTGCAATGTCCTCTTCAGCATAGTGGGACAAGTCCAGGAACTCCTGCTGATAAGCTTCCACAGTTTTGTTGCCTTGGGTGAGGTTGCGGAACTCACGCTTCTTCCGGTCCATGACTCCCTGAGGAATGAAGCAAGCATGGAAGGCAGCTTGGAAGTCTGGCCAGATGATGATTGTTCCAGCTGGCAGAGTACGCCTGTGGCTGTCCCACCATTGAGCTGCGGGTCCTTTCAGGAAGAAAGAAGCAAAGGTGACGTAGCTGGCAGGGGCTACATCAGCAGACTCCATCTCATAGGTGATGTCACAGAGCCAGTCATCAGCATCCAGAGGCTGAGTTGAGCTGCGGTACATGGTTGGGTTGAGGCGCATGAAATCCTGCATAGTCACTTGGGTTGGCTGCTGGTTCATATTGGGGCGAGGAAACTGAGCCATAATATTCTCCATGAACTGACGATTCAGCTCAAACTGTTGCATCATCCCAGCCATGTACTCAGGCGGTGGTGGGGCGTTGCCACCACGACCACGACCACCTGGTCTAACCATCCTGCTAATATATAATAGGGGTAGTTCAGCATCGAGAAATTTGCAAAGACAAGAATCATTCATGATGAAACATGCATAATGAAAGCAGCACGATAGATACTACATAGTAGGTCGGCATATCTTACAAAAGAGATCATGCCTAGAGTTTGGTACACAGAGATCAGTACATAGACTAGTACATCATAGGCGGCACGCAGGCTCGCGGCGAATGCATCTAACACTAACAAGCAAGCCTACATCAGTCCCAGGAGGAACTGTGGAGGTAGGTGTAGCCTGACAGCTGGTAGTGACGCGAAGGGAAGACCTCCACGCGAGTAGCCTGGGGTCCGCGGATACTCTGGTGCAGAACCCGATGCGCAGGCGGCAGGAGAGGACCAAGCGCGGGAGAGTAGCCTCCCACATCTGGCCAGCCGACGCCCTGGGGCATCACGGTCCTGGCAGGGTAGATTGCAGAATGCGACAGATCACCAGAGCGGACAGAGGGGTGCAACAGCATCAGAGCACAATACAGGTGCTGACGGGTAGTGTACAGCTCATGGCGAAGAGCTCGGTTAGCTCTATCCAGCCCATCAGCATGCAGAACCAGGTTCTGATGGTAGAAGGGCTCTCAGGTGACAGTGGAGTAGGCAGGAGTGTAGTATCCCTCCGCACCAACATCGGATGCGATAGCAATGTGCCTGAAGGGGGAGGTGTCCAATTCCTGATACTCTCCACGAAGACGTGTTAGAGCAGCATAAGCAGCATCGTGGACTGCCATGTCGATAGTCACTCCAACACCATGAGCAGTGTGCAGCACGGTAGTGGAGTCATACTCCCGAGAGTAGAGGTGGACGATGACACGGTACTGCTCCTGGTTAAAGTCCTGATACTCCTTGAAGACGGTGTACTCAGGGTGCCAGCGATAACCCAGATAGGTCATCATCTCAACCAACACAGCAGGTGATCCTGAGGCACCAATGACTGTCGTGTGGCGCACGACCTGTCTCGTGGGTTCCATCTGAAAACAAAGATGTTTCAAAGGAGTCAACTGACAGTGTGGATAATTCAATATACTACTCTAATGAATAGCTAGGGCTTATCCAACTTTGGGGTGAACATGGTCACGGGATCCTAATGTTAAAGTTAGTAAAATCGTTTAACCCGAGTAGGAGAGAGTTCAGAGCCCCAGAGTAAGGATCGAGGAGTAAAAGATCCAAATACCACCCAGATGGCGACGTGGGCCCGTAAGGCACACAGCCATGTTAGTAAAAGTTTTTGTAATGTCTAGACTCAACTTCGGCCAAGGAGTGTGGAAGGGGGATTCCTACAGGCAGTCGGCTCTGATACCAACTTGTGACGCCCCCGATTCAATCGTACATTAATCATACACGCAAACGTGTACGATCAAGATCAGGGACTCACGGGAAGATATCACAACATAACTCTACAAATAAAATAAGTCATACAAGCATCATATTACAAGCCAGGGGCCTTGAGGGCTCGAATACAAGAGCTCGATCTTAGACGAGTCAGCGAAAGCAACAATATCTGAGTACAGACATAAGTTAAACAAGTTTGCCTTAAGAAGGCTAACTCAAACTGGGATACAGATCGAAAGAGGCGCATGCCTCCTGCCTGGGATCCTCCTAACTACTCCTGGTCACCGTCAGCGGGCTACACGTAGTAGTAGGCACCTCCCGAGTAGTAGTAGTCGTCATCGACGGTGGCGTCTGGCTCCTGGGCTCCATCGCCTAGTCACAGCAATCAAGTATAGAAAGGGGGAAAAGGGGGAGAAAAGCAACCGTGAGTACTCATCCAAAGTACTCGCAAGCAAGGAGCTACACTACATATGTATGCACTGGTATCAAATGGAATAAGGGTATCATATGTGGACTGAACTGCAGAATGCCGGAATAAGAGGGGGATAGCTAGTCCTATCGAAGACTACGCTTCTGTCCACCTCCATCTTGCAGCATGCAGAAGAGAGTAGATGCTAAATTCACCAAGTAGCATCGCATAGCATAATCCTGACCGATGATCCTCCCCTCGTCGCCCTGTGAGAGAGCGACCACCGGTTGTATCTGGCACTTGGAAGGGTGTGTTTTATTAAGTATCCGGTTCTAGTTGTCATAAGGTCGAGGTACAACTCTGGGTCGTTCTTTTACCAAGGGACATGACTATTCGAATAGATTAACTTCCCTGCAGGGGTGCACCAGATAACCCAACACGCTCGATCCCATTTGGCCGGACACACTTTTCTGGGTCATGCCCGGCCTCGGAAGATCAACACGTCGCAGCCCTACCTAGGCACAACAGAGAGGGTAGCACGCCGGTCTAAATCCTATGGCGCAGGGGCCTGGGCCCATAGCCCTTTGCACACCTGCATGTTGCGAACGCAGCCGGAAGCAGACCTAGCCTAGCAGGCGTTCCAGTCCAATCTGGCGCGTGCCGCTCAGTCGCTGACGTCAGGAAGGCTTCGGCTGATACCACGATGTCGAGTGCCCATAACTGTCCCCGTGTAGATGGTTAGTGCGTATAGGCCAGTAGCCAGACTCAGATCAAATACCAAGATCTCGTTAAACGTGTTATCTTGAAATAACCGCGAACGCCGACTAGGGCCAGGCCCACCTCTCACCTAGGTGGTCTCAACCTACCCTGTCGCTTCGCCACAAAGATCCACTCAGAGGGCCGTCGGGACAAACGTCCTTTCGGACCCAATCCGTGGATCACTCGCGGGTACTCCTACGAGCCGAACCGTCTTTAGTCATCATTAGTATCATATATTATGTATAAGTATATACCCGTGATCAACTCCCGAGTGATCACGACCCGATAGTATAGCATGGCAGACGGACTAGAATGTAGGGCCACTGATGGATTACTAGCAACCTATACTAAGCATGTAGGATTGCAGGTAAGGTATCAACAGTAGTAGCGACAATGACAGGCTATGCATCAGGATAGGATTAACGGAGAGCAGTAACATGCTACACTACTCTAATGCAAGCAGTATAGAGGAGAGTAGGCGATATCTAGTGATCAAGGGGGGGGGGCTTGCCTGGTTGCTCTGGCAAGAGAGAGTGGTCGTCAACACCGTAGTCGTACTGGGTAGCAGCGGCATCGGTCTCGGTGTCTAGCAAGAGAAGAGGGGGAAGAAACAATAAATATAATGCAAACAAATGCATTACGATGCATGACATGACAAAGCGTGATGCTAGGTGTGCCCTAACGCGGTACGAGGTGGTACCGGTGAAGGGGGGAACATCCGGGAAATTATCCCCGGTGTTTCGCGTTTTCGGGCAGAGGAGCCGGAGGGGGAAAGTTGCGTGTTCGCTATGCTAGGGATGCGTGGCGGACGAACGGGCTGCGTATCCGGATTCGTCTCGTCGTTCTGAGCAACTTTCATGTTGAAAATAATTTGATCCAAGTTACGGATTAAATGATATGATTTTCTAAAGATTTTATTAATTTCCGAAATTTAATTAATTATTTAAATTCATTCAAAATGGATTTATGACATCAGCATGATGTCATGCTGACGTCAGTAGTCAACGGGGGTTGACTGGTCAACCTGACCAGTGGGTCCCACTGGTCAGTGACACATTTTAATTAAATAGTTTAATTAAACTAATCAAAATAAATTAGGGGGTGGGCCCCAGTGTCATACTAATTAATTAGCTAATTAACAGTAGTTAATTAGGTTAATTAATCATTAGGTTAATAATCTAATTAGTTTAATTAAACATGATTAATTTAATTAATTAATTAGTTAACATATTTATTTTTAATTTATTTTTTTTAAACGTTCAGGGGCGTGGGCCCCTTGTGTCATTGGCCCAGAAACCATAGCAGGCACATGGGCTAACGGGCACAGCCCCGAACGGGCGCTGGCCCACGGGGGCACACCCGATGGGGCGGCTGGCGGGCGCGGGCGCCGGTGTGCCGGCGAGCTGAGGCGCGCGGGGCGGCGAACGGCGGGGAGCTTCGGTGAGCAGCGGCTCCAGTGAGAAGCAAGCCACAGCGGAGCAGGGGCGGAGGGCAGGGGAAACGGCGGGCCGAGCGTGGCTTCGACCAAGACGGCCACGGGTAGGGACGAGGGGAGCCGGGCGCGGCCTCGGGCGACAGTAGGCGTGGGCGGCGTGGGGCGTCCGTGGCCAGGCAGGCTTGAGCAGTGGCAGGAGCGGCGATGGCGGCTGTGGGCAAGCGGGAGGGAGCAACAGCAGCTCCACGGCGGTGCGTGGTCGCGGCCGGCGACATGCGCGTGCAGACGATGGGAAGGGCGCGGTGATGGGCGCGGGGAGCACGGGCTAGCTCCGGCGGGCGCGGTGTGCACAGGAGGCGAGGCACGGTCGGGACGAGGGCGTGCGGGGAGCGGCGACACGGGGGGGGGGGGGGGGTCGCAGCGCGAGGCGAGGTCGAGCGCGGTCCGGGTGCAGCCAGCAGGGGCCGCGGCGGGCGCGACACGTGCGAGAGCGCGGACGTCGCAGGCACGACACGGTGAGCGAGTGAAGGAGAGGGGTGATGCCTCATAGGGGTCCGCAGGGTCCGTGGCAGCAGGGCTCGAGAGGAAGGTCGGAGACGTGCGCCGGAGGGGAGGCAGGCCGGCGGGGAAGCACTTCGGGCGACGGTGGCCAACGGCGTCGAGCGGTTCCAGGCGGCGGTGGCCTCCTCTCGATCCCGATCCAAACTGGGAGAGAGGAGGGGGAGGAGATACACTACAAGAAATATGTCAACTTATGACCTTCTGTCAGTGACCCTCGAAGAATTGATCATAAATTTATGACCATTTTAGACCAATTGGTCAAAAGCTGTTCAGGGGGCTTCAAACCCTAAACCATTGCGACCATTTTGGTCAGAAAGGTCGTAATTTCCTTACACGAAATGGTCACAAAGCAAACAGTGCTAGTCCGTTGCCTTATTTCTAGTTGTTAATGACCAATATAGATGGTCATAGCCTTGTAGATTGTGGTGGGTTGTGATGACTAGGCGCCATCTCATCAGTTTTGCCTATGTGTCATGTCCATGTGGTAGTTTTTGCCCTAGGTTGTGAAGCAACCTATATTTCTATTATTCCCAAAATTCCCAAAAAAATCTCATAAATTCTTTGGGTCATATCTTCATCAAATATGTAAAAATCCTTCCTTGCCTAGTTCAAAACTAATTCAACAATATTCATTTTCCTATTATGTTCACAACAGCACTTTATGAAGGAAGTGCTATTTATATATTCTTGATTGCCCTAGGAATTTTTGGGCACTCTTTCCTATCCAAATCATTACCGCATGACAAAATTCAGCTCCATTTGCCTAGCAAATCTTCCTCGGCAAATTTCCAAAGTTTTTGTCCACCTAGAAGCATTGTGAAGGAAGTACCTTTTTAATATCTCTAAATGACATGAAATTTATACAGTTTCTTCATATGCCCAAATTATCACCCTCCTCCAAATTGCAGCTCAGTCAAATCATCTATGTGAGCCCAGGTTCAATTTATATTTTATGGCCAAATTGGCATGTTGCAAAGCAAGTGTTATATAGACCCCTCCTATTACCCTCAAACTTTTCGGGCACTCTTCCATACCCAAATCATTGCCACATGATAACATTCAGCTCAATTTTCCTAGTAAATCTTTCTCGGGAAATTTCCAAAGTTTCTACCTCGAGAGAAGCTTTGTGAAGTAAGTACTAGCTAGGCTTACCCAAATGATCTGAAAATTGACCAGCGCATGACCATACCTAAGTAACTTACCTACACCAATTTTGAGCTCATTTCATTCAACCAATCTCTCTCACTAGTTTTCCCAAGTTTCTGTCCATAGAAGAGCATTGTGAAGGAAGTACTACTTTGGCATGTCCAAATGGTATCAATTTTCTACAATGCTTTCCTATGCCCAAATAACCATCCTCCACAAAATTTCAGCTCAATCCATTTATTATTTTGAGCCCAGCTTCAACATTCATATTTTTGTCCAGCGTGGTACTTTGCAAAGCAAGTACCACCTAGGATCCTCCTTTTGAGCTAAAAATGTGTGAATACATTCTCCTTAGTAGATGATCATCCTCAGCCAAAACTCACGCCCATTGGCCATGTGCATTTCCCGTACCGCTAATCAAACACTTGGCTGCTAATTCATGTTTGAGCATCGATCGGTCTCCTCGTGAGAATCTTATGTTGTAATTTTCTTCCTAGCACCAACCTGGGGAGTACCCAACCCACTAGACATGCCTAGGCCGCACAGAACACATGGCAACGTCACGGTCGCGCCGTGACCATGCGACGGGCATGCGAGTTTACGCGCTCTAGAGTTGGGGCCCTCGGCCGCCGCCCAAACCTCGACGTATCGCCACTAAACCATGTATTTATGATTAAATAGGTCCTTACGTAACTAGAAATGATTTTTGGAAAAAATAAATAGCAAACTATGAGGCAGCTGCAGTTCAAATTTGACCCGCTTCCAGCTAAATCGGCGGAAATTTGTCTTTTTCACGAGAGGTGGATAAAAACTTTTTGCAGCCAACCATTTTGTCAATTGTGCATTAAATATGTCCTAGTATTTTAGAAAATTTATTTGGTCCAATTTTGCAACAATTATTTGGTAGTTCCTTCACAAAAAAACCTCCTTTTGGGCACTCGAAAAATGAAAAATGGTTTTTTCGTCCAAAGAAAATGAAAACTTCCTTAGGAAACATTGTTTGCCATTCCAATATGCACCCTTGTGCACAATATGAGATCATTTGAACAAACTCTGCCACGAATGTGGCCATAAGATTGATCGTTTGGCTTGAAGACCATGAATCTTCAGAGATGATAGCTCATTTGTGAGAACACTTTTTTAAAATAATTGTTGTATTACAAGTTTGTTATTTTTCCTGGGAACTTGGTCACATATAATGACACAATGCAAAGGTTATCCAATTTTTTGATTTTTTTTGAATTTTTTATGCCTGTTTCAAAATGCGGTCAAAACGGCGGGCTTGACCGTTCCTAGCTAGTGGTTGAATCTTGGAATTTTTTTGGTGTTTCTCTGATTAAATAGATACTTATGTACCTAGAAATTATTTTTGGAAAAAAATAGCAAACTATGAGGCAGCTGCAGTTCAAATTTGACCCGCTTCCAGCTAAATCGGCGGAAATTTGTCTTTTTCACGAGAGGTGGATAAAAACTTTTTGCACCCAACCATTTTGTCAATTGTGCATTAAATATGTCCTAGTATTTTAGAAAATTTATTTGGTCCAATTTTGCAACAATTATTTGGTAGTTCCTTCACAAAAAAACCTCATTTTGGGCACTCGAAAAATGAAAAATGGTTTTTTCGTCCAAAGAAAATGAAAACTTCCTTAGGCAACATTGTTTGCCATTCCAATATGCACCCTTGTGCACAATATGAGATCATTTGAACAAACTATGCCACGAATGTGGCCATAAGATTGATCATTTGGCTTGAAGGCCATGAATCTTCAGAGATGATAGCTCATTTCTGAGAACACTTTTTTAAAATAATTGCCGTATTACAAGTTTGTTATTTTTCCTGGGAACTTGGTCACATATAATGACACAATGCGAAGGTTTTCCAATTTTTTGATTTTTTTTTGAATTTTTTATGCCAGTTTCAAAATGCGGTCAAAACGGCGGGCTTGACCGTTCCTAGCTAGTGGTTGAATCTTGGAATTTTTTTGGTGTTTCTCTGATTAAATAGATACTTATGTACCTAGAAATGATTTTTGGAAAAAAATAGCAAACTATGAGGCAGCTGCAGTTCAAATTTGACCCGCTTCCAGCTAAATCGGCGGAAATTTGTCTTTTTCACGAGAGGTGGATAAAAACTTTTTGCACCCAACCATTTTGTCAATTGTGCATTAAATATGTCCTAGTATTTTAGAAAATTTATTTTGTCCAATTTTGCAACAATTATTTGGTAGTTCCTTCACAAAAAAACCTCCTTTTGGGCACTCGAAAAATGAAAAATGGTTTTTTCGTCCAAATAAAATGAAAACTTCCTTAGGCAACATTGTTTGCCATTCCAATATGCACCCCTGTGCATAATATGAGATCATTTGAACAAACTATGCCATGAATGTGGCCATAAGATTGATCATTTGGCTTGAAAGCCATTGATCTCCACACATGATAGCTCATTTCTGAGAACACTTTTTTTAAAATAATTGCCGTATTACAAGTTTGTTATTTTTCCTAGGAACTTGGCCACATATGATGACACAATGCGAAGGTTTTCCAATTTTTTGATTTTTTTTGAATTTTTTATACCCGTTTCAAAATGCGGTCAAAACGGCGGGAATGACCGTTCCTAGCTAGTGGTTGAATCTTGGAATTTTTTTGGTGTTTATCTGATTAAATAGATACTTATGTACCTAGAAATGATTTTTGGAAAAAATAAATAGCAAACTATGAGGCAGCTGCAGTTCAAATTTGACCCGCTTCCAGCTGAATCGGCGGGAATTTGTCTTTTTCACCAGAGGTGGATCTAAACTTTTGACACCCAACCATTTTGTCAATTGTGCATTAAATATGTCCTAGTATTTTATAAAAATGATTTGGTACAATTTGCAACAAATATATGGTAGGTCCTTCACAAAAAACCTCATTTCAGGCACTCGAAAAATGGAAAATGAATTTTCCATGCAAAGAAAATGAAAACTTCCTGAGGCAACATTGTTTGGAATTCCAATATGCACCCTTGTGCACAATATGAGATCATTTGAACAAACTATGCCATGAATGTGGCCATAAGATTGATCATTTGGCTTGAAAGCCACTAACCTTCATACGTGATAGCTCGTTTCTAAGAACGCTTTTTTAAAATAATTGTCATAGTACAAGTTTGTTATTTTTGCTGCTAACTTGTCCACATATAATGACATAATGCGAAGGTTTCCCAATTTTTTGATTTTTTTGAATTTTTTATGCCCGTTTCAAAATGCGGTCAAAACGGCGGGAATGACCGTTCCTAGCTAGTGGTTGAATCTTGGAATTTTTTTGGTGTTTGTCTGATTAAATAGATACTTATGTACCTATAAATGATTTTTGGAAAAAATAAATAGCAAACTATGAGGCACCTGCAGTTTAAATTTGACCCGTTTCCAGCTGAATCAGCGGAGATTTGTCTTTTTCACCAGAGGTGGATCAAGGCTTTTGACACCCAACCATTTTGTCAATTGTGCATTAAATATGTCCTAGTATTTTAGAAAATTGATTTGGTCCAATTTTGCAACAAATATTGTAGGTCCTTCACAAAAAAAACTCATTTCGGGCACTCGAAAAATGGAAAATGTTTTTTTTGCCAAAAAACTCATTTCTCATGACATATTTTTAAAGATATTTATCTTATTTCATGTTTGCTACTTTTCCTGAAAACTTATTCACGTTTGGTGACACAATGAGAATGTTTTTCATTTTCTTTTTGAATTTTCTCAGGTCATAAAATAGCTGATATGATTTTAACACGCTATTTTTAGTCAACTACGACCAATTTAAATGGTCATAACGTGGTACTGCACTTTGATTGGTCCGTGGACGTCTCACGCGGATCATGCCTGGAACACCGTCGGATGCTCGCGGATCCAACGGCAGTCCTCGGCCCACCCCACCAACCCCAACCCACCTAAGCCGAAACCCTAGCTCTACTCGTGGACGTTTTCCATCCACCCCCCGCCTCCTTTCTTTCTTTGCCTCCTTTCTTTCTCTGCTCCTCGTTCCCTCACGCACCCACAATCCCTCCCCCGAAACCCTTGCTGCCGCCACCTACGCCTCTTGTTCCGGCGTGTTCCGGCGGGCCTCGCCGGTGTGCAGCCCAGATCTGAGCTCCCTGCCTCCGCTCTTCCCTCCCCTCCGGCCAGATCCGCCTCTTGCATCCCCGGTAGCTCATCCCCAACCCCTTCCCACGGCTAGGATTTCAAGGGTGGCGTTCCCACCAATTCCGGCGCGGCGGCGGTGACTGTGCTCCGCCCTCTTCGACGCCCACCAATCTAGCCGCACGGCACGGCCATGGCCATGGCGGCGGCAAGATCCACCCCCTCCCTCATCTCCTCGCTGCCGCCACCTCCTCCCTGTCCTGCAGCGGCGCGTCCCGCCACCACCTCCTTCCTCGATGCGTCCCGCAGTGACGCCCATCGCGTCCCGGAGCTGGACGATGGCGCGGTGGAGAGGGAGCCAGTGGCAGCGTCGCGCGATGGCAGGTGACGAGTCCTCATCTTTTTCTTGGTCCTCTCTGCTCCCTCCCTCGTTCCATCTGATTCGATTCGCTGAATCGGTTGCCTGCCACTGACAGGTGCGTCGAGCGGGATCGGCGCGGAGACGGCGCGCGGTGCCCACGTCGTCATGGCCATCCGCAACCTCGCCGCCGCAGAGGCCATCCGCCAGGCCGTCCTCGCCGAGACCCCCGGCGCGAGCGTGGAGGTGATGGAGCTGGACCTCTCCTTGTTGGAATCTGTCCGCAAGTTCGCGCCGACTTCGCCGCCAGTGGCCTCCCGCTCAACATCCTCATGTAAGGCAGCCCTACTTCTCGCTTCTACTAGTCCCAATCATGTGAAAAGCACTTGATAACTTGATAGTTGAGGTTCAGTCAGGGGTTGTCAAGACGAGGTTCAGGTTCAGGCCCATCGCGATTTCTTGGGACCATTCATTCAGCTTCAGGTTCACGTTCAGGTTCAGTTAGGAGCTGTCTGTTGGCCATTAAATTCTAAGAAAACTCTGCATCATGAGTAGTAGGTAGCAGAACAGCGACATGGCCGTATCACTTTGGCTGCAACTTGATACTTTCAGTCAACATTGAGCAGATTTAATTCATTCCTGGGTTTCTTTTCTACTTCAACTTGGACTATAACATGCTGCTAGTTGGAATATAAATGCTGCAACACTTAGTAGATCATGGACATTATGGAAGTTCACAGGGTGGGAAAAAAATGGCATGGGTGGTTGCATCTGCACTGGTCCTGTCGGGAGACCACACATGCATCATATTGCTCTTGAATCTAGTTGCGCCCTTTCTTCCTAAAAGATGACATTGTTCTTAGTCGATATAATCCATTTATATAAATAGGCATATTAATTGGCCTATGCATTTGGCAGATATAGTAGTGTTTGTACTAACAGACTGAGCACAAACATTATTTGTTAAGAGGGCCCTGCAGTTATATTTTGGCTGCCTTTTGCTCCTTCATTTTTGTGTGTTTGAAAATCAATACAACTGTCATGCTTTACTTCTTTTACGTGCAGTGATTGCTAAAAATGACAGGGATGAGATCCACCGCCAAGAATGATGCATAGCTTAACTGCTGTCATAGTCGATTTCGAACAGGGAATACCTTTCTAGACTCCAACCTTCACAGTTCTCGTTGATTCATCTTGCTAGCAACTGAGTAGCTTTTTTGCATACTTCTGTCAACATCTCAATGCCACCAAATGTTTTTTTGCCATTCTTCTCTGTTATACAACATCTGTTATACATCATACAATGACGAGCTCCGCATACACCAACCATTGTACAAACGTATCATTACTGGTAGGAAATTTTTGAACCTGCAGTATGTCACCTTGTTTTCTAGATGGGCAATAGACGCCATCGTACTGTACTGTAATAGTGTCTTATTGGGTGTTTTGCTTTGTACAATGCTTGCACTGGAAATGTTGAACGATCGAGGCAATAGACGCCGTCATACTGTACTGTAATAGTGTCTTATTGGGTCTTAATTTGTTTTTCTTTGTACAATGCTTGCACTGGAAATGTTGAACGATCGAGCCTCCTGTACTCTGTTCTGTCGTATGATTACAATTGCATTAGTATTATTGGATCTGTTAATCAGTGCCTACATGTTAGATCGACTTGATTTTGAGATGCAGTGAGACTATGATGTTTCTGAATTTTGATGTGAAAGCATGTCTACATCAGTACAACTTTGCATGCATATTTTATTGACTAGATATATACGTGTTGACTGTCTGTTCCTCTAGTTTTCTGATGTGCATGTTTATTTGGATCCACTGAACCTTTGCATGGATTATCTTTCAAGTTTGTATATAGATAGACATGTTTTCTCAAAGTGTGACCCCACAGTATTGAGAAGTAATTAAGTTTCCTGTAGTTTTTACAGGAACCACGACCACTGGCTCAACGCCGACCAGACCGTCCTCATCGCCTTGCAGGACGACGAGGACGCCGTAGGCGCGGTCGGCCTCGGCGGCGGCTTCCACCACTACCATGTCGTCGTCACCTACCAGGTCCATGACGGTGTCTGGGCCGCCGAGTCCTTCTGCAGCTGCTACCGCTGCTCCTTCCACAGCTTGGGTGGGACTCGTCGGATTGGCCTCCTAGTTTCCCATTTCAGGTAGTACATCCTTCTTGCTCGAATCTACTATTTGATCTGGTTGCACATCTCCTGCTCCGGCGCATAATTGATGGGTCTTCCTGGATTCTTGTGTAATGAGCTCTTGTTTTTTAGTACTTCTGTAATGGTATTCAGAAATAAAATTCATATGTTTCTATATATGTTCTTTTAGATTAATATGTCAATACATAACTAGTAATGCAAATGGTGTGACCCAGTTCTAAATATAAATGCAAATAGCTTGTGAATGTCAATCTCATGTATCAGGGTCCTGTTCTTGTAAACCTTATGTAAAGCTAAAATTCTTGCTGTGCAGGGTGACTAGTGATGCAGCACACCAAGCAGTAGCAGGCAACCAAGCAGCATCAGGGGGAGGGGCTCTCTCGAACGTCGCCGCTGCCACTCATTGCTACTGTCACTGATTGATGATGGATGATCGCTGTTAGTTTAGCTCGGTCGCTGTTCGTTTAGCTCCTTGGTAGTCCCTACTACTGCTGGTAGAAATAGAAATGGTAGCTGTAGTCCCATGTAGTTGTAGTACCATGTAGTTCCTCTACTCGGGCTGCCCTTTGTTGCTTCATTCCTATGTTAATTTAGTCTGTTGAATGTATCTACTATCTACTTTGTGGCTGTGGCTGTTGAAAGAAATAAAATGGTTTGGATACATGCGTACATGTTGATATGTCATGCTGGAATTGCTGTCCTTGTGATGTCAAGCTTCTAAATGTATGTTGTGGAGGCCTAAAATAAATTGGGCTGTAAAAGGGCTGAGGCCCAAAAAAGAAATGAATTATAGAAGGCCACGTCCTAGAAAATAAAATGGGCTAGGCCCATGTAGCTAGCGAAAATTAACAGAAAAATATATATTGAAAAGGCCGAATTGTTGGGCTAGGCCCATATTGAAATATATATATATATATATATATATATATATATATATATATATATATATATTAAAAAGGCTGAATTAATGGGCTCGGCCCATCTAAAGCACCGAAATGGACCGGGCCGATTCTAATTTTTGACCTTTTCAATTGGTCACAATTTTGCCACGTCGGATCCGACATGGCCTGGGGAGAGAGCTAGCGACCAAAACAGAAGGTCATAGGATCAACGACCTTTTGTTAAAGGTCGCTGTAGTCAGTTTACTACGCCCAGCTTTTGACCTTATGTTTTTGGTCACAAAAAGGTCATAAATGGAAATTTGTGACCATTCAGTGACCAATAGTGGTGGTCATAAGTTGACATATTTCTTGTAGTGATATTTTCGGGGGGGGGGGGGGGGGGGTTGTGGGGTGTCGGTGGAGTGGGTGGGGGTGGTGTAGTGGATAAGGAGTGGGGGGTGGGTGGCCGGCTGGGCCTGGTGGTTTGGCCCAGTTGGGCCACGGCCCGGGGGGGTTTCTCTTTTTTTGTTTTCTGTTTGCTTTTCCTTTTTGTATTTTCTTTCTATTTTATTTCATTTTAGGGCATTTAGGTATTTTATAAAAATATGTTTGCTCCACTATAATTACCCTCGTAATATTCGGCATCCACCGAACATTTTTGTTTCAACTTTTAAAAACTTTTGTTGTTTGCTATTTTTTTGAATTGATTTTGAATCGGTTTGAACTAACGAAAGTTTAGCAATAGTAATCAAAGATGACATGGCATCATTAGGAGAGTTTTACTGTAGCTTAAATATCCGGGCGTCACATCACCACTCTCCGAGAGTTGTCTTGGAGCGGCAACTTGCTCCGTCTGGCTTGGAGGTGGAGGAGCGAGCTGCGTCACTCATATCGCCATCCAGCCAGCTTTTATGCTAGAGAATTGCTCTTCCTACTCGTCGGATGCCATCAAAAGGGTGGAGAAAATGAGGAAAGGGGGAGATGGGAAGCGGCGGAGTGGTGCAACTCTTGCTCGGTGTCTAGCCTCCTTTAAATTGCGTGCGGACGGGAAGGGCTTCCCCGGTGTTGTTTTTAATGCTGGCCTGCTCGTGAACGGATGTGTGGCCGGAGTAGGTTTCTCGGCTTCCACGTGGGTTTAATGGAGGCGTTTGAATGCAGCAAGGAGACGTATTCAGCCAGGCGTGCAACAAAGGCGTCCTCGGCTGGCGTGCCATTTCAATGACGGATGTAGTGAGAGGTCACGTCCGCCCTGAGCCGTCTTCAATGTGCAATGGTGTGCTCTACGGCGACATGAATGCAGGTAGCTAGCGTCTGGCGAGAACGCGCGCAGGCGAGGAAGGTGGGGGTTTGGGTGGGTCAGGGCGGTTAGAATGGGCATTGTTGCTGCCTGGACGCCCGCGAAGCCACACTACATCCGTCTCCGGTTTGCGGGAGCAAACACGTCCGGACTGCCCTGCGGACCGATACAGACCCGCGTTGGATGGCTTCCATGGTCCCAGCAACGCGACTCGGACGTATGCAGGCGGTTTGAGGGTTGGCGTTGCAGATGCCCTAAATCAGTGAGTCTAAAGAAGTAAGAGATACGCGCAACCGACAGAGATACTTTTCTTCTTTTGCTACAAGGAGAGATACATATAGTCGGGAGAGATATACTTTTGTTTTTCTGAAGGGCTAGTGAGAGAATTATGAGGAACTAGAAAAAATATAACTTACATTCTGAAATTTTATCAAAAAAACAAATACACCTTACATAAAGGATGAAGTGAGTATATATCTATATATCTATATCTATATCTGTATCTATCTATCTATACTTCTTATCTATATGTCTACTAATTATAGACTGTCTAGATATTCTCAAGCTAATCTATATCTATACCTCTATATCTATATCTATACCTACTAATAAAAGGGTTAACGCTTCTGCCCGTACGTCGTTAATCGTTAGTTTTTTTGAGAAACTGTTAATCGTTAGTTTTGCTTATTATACGCACTAAAACATAGATGCGACCCAATCCCAATGAAACCGACCCATGCAAATCAAGCCCAACGAAGACGACCCACATCTGGGGTAAAAGGCTGGGTCAAAATAATATTTTTTGAGGAACACCCAGCAACGGGTCAACCAGTCGTATTACAATCATTTAAAAATATCTCCTTCAGCTCATCCGGTACAACCCAGTTGGAGAAAGTCGCCCGATCTCTTGGCATGAGCAGCTAGGTGGTGAGCTACTTTATTCTGGTCTCTTTTGATCCAATCAATCTTGTAGGACCTGAAGGCACTTAGCTCAGCATTGATATTAGCAATGATTGGGAAGAGCCTTGATTTGTTTGTTGAACCCGGAATCAGCGCTTTAGCCAGGGAAAGGCAGTCCACCTCAATTAAAATTGCACCCTTAAAGTATTTAGACAGCTCTCAGAGACCATACAGCAGAGACAGGCTTTCAGCTTCCTCCGCGGACTCACATTGGTTCAGGTTGTGTCCCAGCGAGAAAAAGGCCAGCCCCTGCTCGTATCTATCAATAGCCCCGCACACGCTCTGCCTTGAAGCCGCATCAAACGCTGCATTAGTATTTAGTTTAGCCGTCCCAGCAGGCGGGGGCAACCACTGATTGGTAGTGACTGTAGGGCTCTGCAGAACCTGATCCCCAAACAGGTTCCGACAGCAGATACTGTTCGCATTGTCTTTCTTGTCCTGTGATGCATTAACCTCCTGCTCATACATGATCAAGAACGCCACTGATCCTGAGATGGATTCCTTACCATTGCCATGCACAATATTTTCCCGTAGGAACCAGACACGCCAAAGCAGAAGCATGATCTTGTTTCGTACATCTTCAGTGCCTGCACATAGGAGGCCCTGTAGTCAGTCCTCCCCGGTATACCAGAACGCATTCTCCTTCGGTAATCTTCAGTGTGCCCTCATAGCATGGCGAAGGGCCCTGCTCTTAGTGCATGATACCAGCGCATGGTATTCATTTTCATCCGCTGCGCCACAGATACCACAGGTGTTGTCCGTGGGCAAGGTGCATCTGCATTTGTTTGACTTGGTTGCTAGAGTATTCGTAGCCACCCTCCAGCCAAAAAATTTAATCTTCTCTGGTAGCTTCGCTTTCCATATGGTATCCCATATGCTCCTGTCGTCGTGCTTTGCCGATGGGCTAGATGTTTGTGCCCCGGCTCCCTTTACATTCATAGCCAATCTCTACGCGCTCCTGACCGTGAAAACACCCATTTTTTCATAATGCCATGCAACAAAGTCTTCCACTTCTCTTTGCGGAATCCTGATCTTAAGGATTTCCGTTGCATCGAAAGGGCTAAAGATCCTGTGAACAAGCTCTTGGTTCCAGCTCCTACTGGTGGGGTCTATGAGTTGGTTCACCCATCTGATCCTCGTCCTCCCTGAGGGTTTAGCCACTTTAAGGCCCTCTCCTCTCAGAATCCATTGATCTCTTGTGATTTGGATATTTTTCCCGTTCCCAACGCGCCAGATAAGTCCCTTCTTAAGGAGTTCAAGCCCAAACTCAATGCCTTTCCATGATTATGATGCATCTGAGGCAAAGACCGTGTCCAACAACTCGCCATTTGGATAGTACTTGGATTTGAGCACTCTTGCACAAAGACTGTCCGGGTTCTGTAGCAATCTCCACCCTTGCCTAGCCAGCAAGGCTTGATTAAAACTAGCCATATCTCTAAAGCCAATGCCCCCTCCTCTCTTCGGTCTCGTCATTGTCCCGAGCCATCCAGTGTACTTTCCGGTGTCCCTCCTCCTCACCCCACCAAAATTCTCTAATTGATTTTTTGTACTTGTCGCAGAACCCCATACACATCTTGAACACACCCATCGTGAACGTTGGCAGTGCTTGGAGGTCAAAAATATTTGTGAGTGTTGCAAATCGAACTCGCAACCTCTGTGCTAGTTGAATAGTCCCACCTCGCATTCTTATATTAAGTCCTCCTAATTTATATAAGATTTGAACTGTGCTTGCAGCGTGCAGCGACGGAAATAAGGAAAGGCTTTGAGAAGGAATTGAGATAGGATATTATGGAAAAATCAGTTCACGACGAATCAACAGATTTCAGACAGAAAACTGAGACATGATAATAAGGAAAGCAATGCATGCCTTCCTCAACGTGACAGAAAATAAGGAACCTAATTTGGAAAGAAATTGAGAAGGGATCCAGGCCTGCTAAAAAGACTACTCGCTCCGTTCCATAATATAAGAGCGTTTTTGACAATAGTGAAACATATTATGATACAAGAGCGTTTTTGACAAAACGCTCTTATATTATGGGACGAAGGGAGTAATTTGGAAAGGAATTGAGACGGGATCCAAGTCTGCTAAGAAAGCTAATTTGGAAAATTTGAAAAGGAAAAGAGACTGGGATCCAGCCCTGCTAATTTGGAAAGGAATTGAGACTGGGATCAATGTTTGGATCCAGTCGTTGTGCGCTGCCTGTGGTCGGCCTTCTCATGGAGGTATCCCAATAGTCGAGCTTTCGCGCAGAGTCTACCTGACTAAGCCGGCCCAACATAGTTGGAAATGTGATAAAAATCCCAAAAAGATGCGAGGCCCAACATAGTTGGAAAATGTGATTTTTTTCCCAAAAAGACACGAGGGAGAGGATCGAACGCAGGACGTACCTACAGGTTTGTCGCGTGCGTGGAGATCCACTTGAGCTGATGGTTTTTCAATAACTAAAGAGAGGCACAGTCCAACAAGAACTAGCACGAAAAGTATCTAAATTCGAAATTTCGAACAAATTTTTGAAAATATGGTTTTTTTAAAAGGAATTTAAAAATACAATCTGAAATTTCTTTAGTATATGATAAAAATTTTCAAATTCCCACTGTTTTTTAATATACGGTGAACTTTTTTTCAAATGCACACTGAACAATTTTTCTATACACGATCCACACTTTTTTACATACAGTGAACAAAAATTTGGAAAACATGAACAAAATTTCAAAATTCCAAACATTGATTGAATATTTTATATGATGAACAATTTTTACATACATATTGAACAATTTGTAATACACACTGAAGAATTTTTAAAATACAAACCAATTTTTTTTGTTATATAGGCTGAACAGTATTTAAGTACACATTGAATATTTTTATGATATAGACTGAACAATTATTTAAATATGGTGAATATATTTGTGATATGCACTGAACAATTTTAAATACACTATGAGCATTAAAAACAATATGTGGAACATTTTCGTAATATAGGGTGAACATTGCCTTAAAATATACAATGAACATTTTTGTGTATACACGTGCAATGAACATTGTATAATGTAAAAATAAAAAGAATAAAGGAAAAAGGAAAACAAAAGAAATAAAAGAAAGAGAAACAGAAACAGAAAAATGAAAAAGAAAAAAGAAAGGAAAAGAAAGAAAGAGAAAAAAGATGAAACAGCCGCGCAAGTGTGCCCGGCCGAAATTGTGACGGCAGACCGACACAGGGCGGTCCATTTAGCAGCGAGACGGACACCTCTCCGATCCCGGATGTGGGAACGTTCTCGAAGGGAATGATTTTTTCTTTTTCGTCTTTTTTCCTTTTTTTTTCCTGTTTTCCCGTTTCTTTTTCCTTTTTTTATGTTTCTCTTTTTGTATTCTTTTTTTGTTCTTTTTCAAGTTTTCTTCTTTTTCATCAAATGTTCGCATTTTTAAAATGTTGTTCTTTTTTTAATAAATGATCCTGGGTTGAAACTTAGTTCAGAAATTCCAAAAAAATAAGTATTACAAGAAAGTTCGAAAATTATAAAAAGTACTAATTTCAAATTTTTATTTTTTTTACATTTTATGTTTTTGTTCACAAATTTAGAAAATATTTGGGAATTTCAAAAGAAGTTCCCACTTTTGAAATTTGTTCGGCAAATTCATAAATAATTCATGTTTCTGAATATTTGTTGTAAAATTCAGAAAATTTCCGGGGGAATTTGAAAAATGTTTTCATTTTTAAATTGTGTTCATCAATTCAAAAAGCATTTCCAAATTTGTTCACATATTCTAAAAATGTTCGTGCTTCCATATTTTGTTCGCAAATTCGAAGAATGTTCGGGGAACTTTTGAAGAAGAAAGATCATATTTTTGCAAAAAATGTTCGTAATGAAAACGAGATGCATATGAATGAAAGAAATGAAGTAGATGAAATATTATTTTGGCAAGCGCCTATCCTTAAATATAATTTGCATGTTGAAACTATGGGAGACCCCCTACCACCTACGAGTGATCTTGTGTTCGAATTAAAAAACTCCCTGCTACATTGCAATATGTTTATATTGATGAAAAGAAGATATATCATGTTATTATCAATGCTAACCTTTTAGTGCACGAACAAAAGAGATTACTCAATACTTTGAGGAAGCATCTGAAGGAAATATGCCCTAGAGGCAATAATAAAGTTATTATTTATTTCCTTATAATCATGATAAATGTTTATTATTCATGCTAGAATTGTATTAACCGGAAACATAATACATGTGTGAATACATAGACAAACAAAGTGTCACTAGTATGCCTCTACTTGACTAGCTCGTTAATCAAAGATAGTTATGTTTCCTAACCATGAACAATGAGTTGTTATTTGATTAACGAGGTCACATCATTAGTTGAATGATCTGATTGACATGACCCAGCACCCGATCGTTTAGTATGTTGCTATTGCTTTCTTCATGACTTATACATGTTCCTATAACTATGAGATTATGCAACTCCCGTTTGCCGGAGGAACACTTTGGGTGCTACCAAACGTCACAACGTAACTGGGTGATTATAAAGGAGCATTACAGGTGTCTCCAAAGGTAAATGTTGGGTTGGCGTATTTCGAGATTAGGTTTTGTCACTCCGATTGTCGGAGAGGTATCTCTGGGTCCTCTCGGTAATGCACATCACTTAAGCCTTGCAAGCATTGCAACTAAATGAGTTAGTTGCGGGATGATGTATTACAGAACGAGTAAAGAGACTTGCCGGTAACGAGATTGAACTAGGTACTGGAATACCGACGATCGAATCTCGGGCAAGTAACATACCAATGACAAAGGGAACAACGTATGTTGTTATGCGGTCTGACCGATAAAGATCTTCGTAGAATATGTAGGAGCCAATATGGGCATCCAGGTCCCGCTATTGGTTATTGACCGAAGACGTGTCTCGGTCATGTCTACATTGTTCTCGAACCCGTAGGGTCCGCACGCTTAAGGTTACGCTTAAGGTTATTATGAGTTTATGCATTTTGATGTACCGAAGGTTGTTCGGAGTCCCGGATGTGATCACGAACATGACGAGGAGTCTCGAAATGGTCGAGACATAAAGATTGATATATTGGAAGCCTATGTTTGGATATCGGAAGTGTTCCGGGTGAAATCGGGATTTTACCGGAGTACCGGGAAGGTTACCGGAACCCCCCGGGAGCTAAATGGGCCATGATGGGCCTTAGTGGAAAGGAGAAGAGGCAGCCCTACATGGGCTGCGCGCCTCCCCCTTCCCCTAGTCCTATTAGGACTAGGAGAGGTGGCCGGCCCCCTCTCTCTCTTTTCCCCCTCCGTGAATCCTATTCCAACTAGGATTGGGGGGGGGGGGGGAATCCTACTCCCAGAGGGAGTAGGACTCTCCTGGCGCGCCAAGCTTGGCCGGCCAGCCTCCCCCCTCTAGTCCTTTATATACTGAGGCAGAGGCACCCCAGAAACACACAAGTTGATCCACGTGATTTATTCCTTAGCCGTGTGCGGTGCCCCCTGCCACCATAGTCCTCGATAATACTGTAGCGGAGTTTAGGCGAAGCCCTGCTGCTGTAGTGCATCAAGATCGTCACCACGCCGTCGTGCTGACGGAACTCTTCCCTGACACTTTGCTGGATCGGAGTCCGGGGATCGTCATCGAGCTGAACGTGTGCTCGAACTCGGAGGTGTCGTAGTTTCGGTGCTTGATCGGTTGGATCGTGAAGACGTACGACTACTTCCTCTACGTTGTGTCAGCGCTTCCGTAGTCGGTCTGCGTTGGGTACGTAGACAACACTCTCCCCTCTCGTTGCTATGCATCACATGATCTTGCGTGTGCGTAGGATTTTTTTTTGAAATTACTACGAAACCCAACAGCATCGTGTTGCAATTGGATATACTCTCGACGGCCTTAAAGGCATTAGCCCTACTCTGTGTCAACATAAGATTAATAAGGAGCCTGATGCACCAGTTGTCGATCCTCAACGTCGCTTGAATAGTAAAATGAAGGATGTGGTAAGAGCTGAAATATTAAAACTTCTGAAGACAGGTATAACTTATCCTATAGTTGATAGTAGATGGGTAAGTCCTATTCATTGTGTCCCAAAGAAATGTGGCATCACTATTGTTCCTAATGACAAAAGTGAACATATTCCAAAAAGAATTGTAACGGATTATAGGATGGTAATTGATTTTATAAAATTAATAAACCTACTAGAAAAGATCATTACCCTTTGCCTTTCATTGATCAAATGTTAGAAATCTTGTCTAAGCATACACACTTTTGCTTTCTTGATGGCTATTCTGGTTTCTCACAAATAACTGTATCATAAGAAGATTAAGAAGAAACTACTTTTACTTGTCCTTTTGTAACTTATGCTTATAGACATATGCCTTCTGGTTTATGTAATATACCTGCTGCCTTTCGAAGATGCATGACTGTAATATTCTTTAATTTCTGTGAGAAAATTGTTGAGGTATTCATGGATGATTTTTCCGTTTATGAAACATCTTCTGATGACTGCTTGAGCAATCTTTATAAAGTTTTGTAGAGATGTGAGGAGACTAATCTTGTCTAGAATTGGGAGAACTGCCACTTCATGGTAAACGAAGGTACAGAACTTGGTCATAAAATTTCTGAAAGAGGCATAGAAGTAGATAAAGCTAAAATTGTTGCAACTAAGAAAATGCCGTGTCCTAAAGATATTAAAGGTATAAGAAGTTTCCTTGGTCATGCTGGTTTTTATACAAGGTTTATTAAGGACTTCTCTAAAATTGCTAGGCCTCTTACTAATCTCCTACAAAAATATGTTTCATTTTTTTCCGATGATGATTGTGTGGAATAATTTGAAATACTTAAGAAAGCTTTAATAATTGCACATGTTGTTCACAAACCTGATTGGAACTTCCCCTTTAAAATTATGTGCGATGCTAGTGACTATGCTATTGGTGCTGTGCTAGGTCAAAGAATTGATAAGAAATTAGATGTTATTCATTATGCTAGCAAGACCTTGGATAGTGCTCAAAGAAATTATGCTACTACTGAGAAAGAATTTCTAGCAGTTGTGTTTGCATGTGATATATTCAGACCTTATAATGTTGACTCTAAAGTTACTATTCACACTTATCATGCTACTATTAAATACCTTATGAAAAATATGCTAAACCTAGACTAATTAGGTGGGTTCTTTTATTACAAGAGTTTGATTTGCATATAGTCAATAGAAAAGGAGCTGAAAATCCTATAGCAGATAACTTGTCTAGAACGAAAAATGTTCTTGATGACCGTCTATCTATTGATGATAGTTTTCCTGATGAGCAGTTAGCTGTTATAAATGCTTCTACTTCTCATGATAATTCTTAGTGTGCAGATTATGCTAATTTTATTGTTCTAAATACATACCACCTAATTACACACACGACCACACACGACCAAAAGAAAAAAAATTCTTCTTTGATTTAAGAAATTACTTTTGGGATGATGAACATCTATATAAATGAGTAGACGGTATTATTAGAAGTTTTGTACCTAAGCATAAGCAGGAACAGATCATAAGAAAGTGTCACTCCGAGACATACGGAGGACACCATGCTGGAGATAGAATTGCACACAAGGTATTACAACCTGGATTTTATTGGCCCACTCTCTTTAAAGATGGATGTAAGTTTGTCCTTTCTTGCGATGATTGTCAAAGAATTTGTAGTATTGGTAGACATCAAAAAATATCTATGAATTATTCACTTGTTATTAAACCTTTTGATGTTTGGGGCTTTAATTATATCAGACCATTTTCTTCCTCTAATGGATGTATACTTTAGTTGTTGTTGATTATGTTACTAAGTGGGTAGAAGCTATTCCAACTAGTAGTGTAGATCATAACACTTATATTAAAATGCTTAAGGAAGTTATCGTTCCAAGGTTTGGAATTCCTAGATATTTAATGATTGATGGTGGTTCACATTTTATTCATGGTGCATCCGTAAAATCTTAGCAAAACATGATGTAAACCATAGAATTGTGTCACCTTATCATCCACAATCCAATGGGCAAGTTGAATTAAGCAATAGACAAATAAAATTAACCTTGCAAAATACTGTTAATAGATCTAGAAATAATTGGTCTAAGAAACTAGATAATGGATTACGGGCATATAAAACTGATTATAAAAATCCTATGGGTACGTCCCCGTATAAAATGGGTTATGAGAAAGCATGCCATTTACCTGTTGAGTTGGAGCACAAAGCTTATTGGGAAATTAAAGAACTTAATTAGGATTTTAAATTGGCCGATGAAAAGAGATGATTTGGTATTAATTCTCTGAATGAATGGAGAACACAAGCCTATGAAAATGCTAAGTTGTTTAAGGAGAAAGTTAAAATATGGCATGATAGAAGAATTCAGAAATGAGAATTCCGTGTAGGTAATAAAGTTCTATTGTACAATTATCGTTTTAGATTTTTTGCAAACAAGCTTCTCTCCAAATGGAAAGGTCCCTATGTCATCAAAAAAGTTTATCGTTCTGGAGCCATCAAGGTCAATAACACCAAAAAGGAACTAGTCCGAAGGTTGTTAATGGGCAAAGAATTGAACATTACATTGCAGGTACCCCTCCTCGTTAAGATTGAAACAAATATTAATCAAGCAATTACTCCGGAGGAATATCTAAAGGACACTTTCTAGAGCACTCCAGGACCCTAAAAAGGTATAGGTACGTGATCCAGTAAGTAAACCGACTCCAAAAATTCCATAAAAATATTTTCTGTTCGCTTTCGAATATATAATTTTTTTGGAAAATAAGAAATAACCTATTAGCGTTTTGAATTTTTTTTCGTGTTTTCAAAAATGAATTCACAGCTTCAAAACATGTTCCAACTTTCTTAAACTTGTTCACATATTCAAAAATTGTTCCTTTTTTCAATTTGATCCCAAATTCAAACAATGCTCAAGTAATTTTTGAAATATGTTATCGTATTGAATAAGTTGTTCATAATTTTGAAAAACGCGCATTTTCAAATGTTTGAGAAACTCAAAAAATGTTCACATTTTCATGAAATGTATGTGTTTTGAAAATTTTGGTCATAAATTTGAAAACATTTCTGTTTTAAGAAATATTTAATTTTCCAAGAGAAAATAAGTTTCAAAATTTCTAAAAAGTTTAAATATGTTGCGACTTATAGTTCATATGCACCGAGTTGCTATTTTAGTCAAAAGTTTCTAGGAGTTATAGTGGATCGCTATTTTGGTTCACTTACAGCAGGTACTCGGTCCGATTTTTGTCAAAAAAAAGAAAGGTCCTTGGTTCGATTCTGAACATTTAGATTTTGCTGTTGTAGTTTGTTTATTTAAAATCCACGTTGCATATAGAGCATAGAAGCTTGTTGGTCGGAGCGGCTAGAACATCACACACATAGTTGCGAAGTCTAGAGTTCGAATCCTAGGGAGCGTCATAGAGGAGCTCGCATGTTCGGCACCCTCAGCGCCGCGTAGGCTACTTGGCGCTTGAAGGAGAGCCGTAGTGGGCCGGCCCAACATCACTCGCCTCCAGCCAGAAAAAAACAACACAATTTATTCTAAGAGAAGTGGAATTCAAACTGGCATGCTATCGTTGACGCACTTAGTGCATTAACCACTGCACCTCGATCACTGTGTTGTGCGATATCCGGAAAAAGGCTATTTGACCCTTCCTTCAATCCTATTATAAATTATTTTTTAAAATAAAAAAGTATTTTTGGAAAAGAATTCAGATTTTTTAAATTTCATCGGTTTTTAAAAATTGCTTACAAAAATTGAAAAAAGTTCATCAATTTTAAAAAATTTCACGAATTTGAAAAAAGTTCACCAAATTTTGCAAAAAATTTCAAAATTTTAAAAAACCAGTTTTGAAAAAATTTAACTAGATTTTGAAAAAAGTTCACGAATTTGTAAAAAGATCATCGATTTTCATAATTTTTTTCCTAGAAATTCAAAAAAAGTCCACTGGATTTGGGAAAAAAAGTTAATCAACTCTGATCAAAAGTTCATGCATTTGAAAAGGAATAAAGAAAAAAAGTAAAAGTAAAAATAAAAGGAAATGAAAAGAAAAAGGAAGAAAAGAGGTTGTAACAAATCACAACATGTTACTTGTGTGGCTGGCAACCCTAGCAAACTCTGAATATGGAGGTCACGTGTTGGAGTCACACACCCGGCTTTTTTGTAGTTTATAAAAGCAAGATGGGCCGAGCCCATTTAGAAGCGCCTTCATGCGCCCGTTTACAAACGGGCACTGAAGCACCAAATAGGATATCCCTCTTTTGACGCTAACTAGTGTCAAATAGGTATTGCCCTTCACACATACATGCCCATTCTAACTAGCATGAGTTAAGCTTCAAAAAACATGGCAGGTAAGCTTGGTTGGTAGCTTCACAGTGTATACAACTGATTTAGAAACTAGGTGCTGATACGTCCCAAACGTGTCTACTTTTCCAAACAATTTTGCTCCTATTTTGAACTCTAATTTGCATGATTTGAATGAAACTAACTCACAGTGACACTATTTTCAGCAGAACTACCATGGGGTTGTTTTTGTGCAGAAATAAAAGTTTTTGGATTGAGCTAAAAATTTACGAAGAATATTTCCAGAATACATAAAGAATATTGACAAAGAGAACTACTGGAGGGGGCCACCCAGGAGCCATGAGCTCAGGGGCACGCCCACCCCCCAGGGTGTGCCCTGTGAGCTTGTGGGTCCCACATGTCTTCTTTAGCCCTAACTCCAACTCTATAAGTACTGTCTCATGGAGGAAAAATTCAAAGAGAAGGAATCATCATGTTTTACGATACCGAGCTGCCGCCACCTCCTGTTGTTCATTGGGAGGGCTAATCCGGAGTCCGTTCGGACCTCCGAAGGGTGGAATTCATCGCCGTCATCATCATCAACCCTTCTCCGCCAGCAATTCGATGATGCTCACCACTGAGAGTGATGGAGTTGGATCAGATTTGTCATGTAATCGAGTCAATTTGTTAGGGCTTGATCCCTAGTATCCACTATGTTATGAGATTGATGTTGCCATGACTTTGCTATGCTTAATGATTGTCACTATGGCCCAAGTGCCATGATTTCAGATATAAACCCTTTATGTTTTCATGAATATATTTGATTTCTTGATCCTATCTGCTAGTTATATGCACTTGTTAATGTTCTGATCCGTAGACCCCAAAGTGACAATAGTTTGGATACTCTCCGGGGATGACTGTCATTTGAGGAGTTCATGTATTCACCATGTCTTAACGCTTTGTTCCGGTTCTCTTTTAGAAGGAGGCTTTAATATCCCTTAGTTTCTATATGGACCATGCTGCCATGGGAGGGTAGGACAAAATATGTTATGCAAGTTCTTATTATAAGCACGTATGACTATATACGGAATACATGCCTACATTACATTGATGAATTGGACCTATTGTGTATCGCTATAGGTTGTGACTGTTATTTGATGAATATCATCCAACACAAATACCCATCACTGATCCAATGCCTATGCTTTTCTCATATTGATCATTGCTAAGTTACTATTGTTGCTGCTCTTACAATCAACACAAATTGCTACTATCCCTGTTCCTGTTACTATTGCTACTGTTACTGCTACTATCAAAACTATCAAACTACTATGCTACTAAACACTTTGCTGCAGAAATATTATATCCCAAGTGTGGTTGAATTGACAACTCAATTGCTAAGGCTCATAAATATTCTTTGGCTCCCCTTGTGTCGAAACAACAAATTTGGGTGAAATACTACCCTCAAAGACTGTCGCGATCCCCTATACTTGTGGTTTATCAGGTGATGGAATTACTGTTCGGAATTAACTGGCGTAAAATAGTGTTGCTAGAGAAGGTGATGGCCGTGGGGCTGGAAGCGAAGGCGGAGTTTTGTTCCAACAAGCCATCCGAGAAGATAAGGCTTTCCACAAGCTTCACTGCCCAAAAGGGGATGGTGCGCAAGTGGGACTACATGCTCCTTCATTGTCACATGTTCTTGGTCTATAAAATATCTTTCTCTACCTATATTATTTCTCCCCAATGGACAGAAACATGACCTATTTTCATAACTTTGCCTCAGCTCGAGGAAAAAATAATATCATCAAGCGATTAAAGGATGAGAGTAATATATGGCTGGAAAGCAATGTTAATTTAAAAGGTTTGATATATGATTACTTTCTAGGGCTTTTTGCTAGTGACTCGGGGATTCTGGACCCGGACTTGCTAGCCTCTGTTAAATAGGTGGTCTCGGAGAATATGAATGAAATTTTGATTGCCCCATATATAGCACAAGAAGTGAAAAAGGGCCATTTCTAATAGGAGACTTGAAAGCACCTGGACCTGATGGCCTTCATGCTGTATTTTTAAGCTCTTTGGGCATATTATCGGTGTGAACTAACAAAAGAAGTCCTCAGAGTGGTTAATCTAAGGAAAATACATACATGATTGAATTCTACTAATATTACCCTCATTTCAAAGGTTTAGGTACCATAAACAATTATGCATTACCACCCTATTAGTCTTTGTATTGTTGTTTACAAAATCATATCAAAGTTGCTTGCAAATAGATTGAAAAGGATCTTTCCTGAGATTATATCACCCACCCAAAGTGCATTTTGAAGGAAATATGCCATAGAGGTAATAATAAAGTTGTTATTTCATATTTCCTTATTCATGATAAAGGTTTATTATTCATGCTAGAATTGTATTGATCGGAAACCTAAATACATGTGTGAATACATAAACAAATACCGTGTCCCCAGTAAGCCTCTACTAGAATAGCTCGTTGATCAAAGATGGTTAAGGTTTTCTAACCATAGACATGTGTTGTCATTTGATAATGGGATCACATCATTAGGAGAATGATGTGATGGACAAGACCCATCCGTTAGCTTAGCATAATGATCATTCAATTTTATTACTATTGCTTTCTTCATGTCAAATATATATTCCGTCGACTATGAGATTATGCAACTCGCAGATACCGGAGGAATAATTTGTGTGCTATCAAATGTCACAATGTAACTGGGTGATCATAAAGATGTTCTATAGGTATCTCTGAAGGTATTTTTTGAGTTGGTATAGATTGAGATTAGGACTTGTCACTCTGAGTATCGGAGAGGTATCTTTGGGCCTTCTCGGTAATACACATCACAAGCTTGCAAGCAAATGACTAAGGAGTTAGTCACGAGGTGATGCATTATGAAACGAGTAATGAGACTTGCCGGTAACAATATTGAACTAGGTATGAAGATACCGACGATCGAATCTCGGGCAAGTAACATACCGATGGAGAAAGGGAATTACGTATGTTGTCATAACGTTCGACTGATAAAGATCTTTGTAGAATATGTAGGACCCAATATGGGCATCTAGGTTCCGCTATTGGTTATTGACCGGAGAGGTGTCTTGGTCATGTCTACATAGTTCTCGAACCCGTACGGTCCGCACGCTTAACGTTCGTTGACGATATAGTGTTATATGATTTATATGATTTGGTGACCGAATGTTGTTCGGAGTCCCAGATGAGATCAGGGACATGACGAGGAGTCTCAAAATGGTCGAGAGGTAAAGATTGATATATATGACAATAGTATTTGGACATGGAAGTGTTTCGGGACGCATTGGGAAGAAATCGGGTCACCGGAAGGGGTTCCGGGCACCCCCGGGAAGATATGGGCCTTATGGGTCAAAGGAGGGGACAGACCTGCCCACAAGGGGGCTAGCGCGCCCCTCCCATGGCGCCTCCTACCTTTCCCTCCTCACGAGAGAAAGGAAGGGGGGGCACCTCCTCCTTCCTTCCTCCCATGCTCCAAATAAGGAAAGTGGGGGGGGGGGGGCTTGGGAGAGACCCCAAGTAGGATTCCTCCTACTTGGGAGCCCCCTTGGCTGCTCCTCCCTTCGTGTGCGCGCGCCCCCTCCATAGTTTACACCCTGGTCATATTTTTGTAGTGCTTAGGCAAAGCCCTGCGGAAATAACTTCACCATCATCATCACCATGCTGGCGTGCTGTCGGAACTCATCCACTACCTCGCCATCTTGCTGGATCAAGAAGGTGCGGACGTCACCGAGATGAGTTTGTGCTGAACATGGAGGTTCAATACGTTCGGTACTCGATTGATTGGATCACGAAGAAAGTTCGACTACATCAACCGCGTTGTGTAATGCTGCCGGTTACGGTCTACGAGGGTATGTAGACACACTCTCCCCCTCTCATTTCTATGCATCTCCATGGATATATCATTGCGTGTGCATAGAATTTTTTTGTTTTCCATGCAAGGTTTCCCAATAGTGGCATCCGAGCTAGGTCTATGCATAGATGATATGCAGGAGTAGAACACAAAGAGTTGTGGGTGGTGATAGTCATACTGCTTACCACCAACGTCTTATTTTGATTCGGCGGTATTGTGGGATGAAGCAACCCAGACCAACCTTACATGTTCACGCACATGAGACCAGTTCCACCGATAGACATGCAACTAGTTTTGCATAAAGGTGGTCGGCGGGTGTCTGTTTCTGCTACTTTAGTTGAATCGAATTTGACTATGTCCGATCCTTGAAGAAGGTTAAAACAACAAACTTGATGAATCATCGTTGTGGTTTTTGCGTAGGTAAGAATGGTTCTTACTAGAAGCCCATAGCAGCCATGTAAAACTTGTAACAACAAAGTAGAGGACGCCTAACTTGTTTTTGCAGGGCATGTTGTGATGTGATATTGTCAAGACATGATGTGATATATGTTATTGTATGAGATGACCATGTTTTGTAAATTATCGGCAGCCGACAGGAGCCTCATGGTTGTCTCTTTATTGTATGAAATGCAAACGCCATGTAATTGCTTTACTTTATCGCTATGCGTTAGCAATAGTTGTAGAAGAAATAGTTGGTGAGATGACCATGACGCTACGATGGAGATCAAGGTGTCGAGCCGGTGACAATGGAGATCATGACGATGCTTTGGAGATAGAGATCAAAAGCACAAGATGATGATGGCCATATCATGTCACATATTTTGATTACATGTGATGTTTATCTTTTATGCATCTTATTTTGCTTAGAACGATGGTAGCATTATAAGATGTTCCCTTAACTAAATTTCGAGATAAAAGTGTTCTCCCCGAGTATGCACCATTGCCAAAGTTCGTCGTTTTGAAGCACCACGTGATGATCGGGTGTGATAGACTCTACGTTCACATACAATGGGTGTAAGACATTTTTGCACATACATAATACTTGGGTTAAACTTGACGAGCCTAGCATGTACAGACATGGTCTCGGAACACTGCAGACCGAAAGGTCGAACATGAGTCATACAGTAGATATGATCAACATAGAGATGTTCACCATTGATGACGACCCCATCTCATGTGATGGTCAGACATGGGTTAGTTGATTTGGATCACGAATCACTTAGATGACTTGAGGGATGTCTATTTAAGTGGGAGTTCAATAGTAATTTGATTAATTGAACTTAATTTATCATGAACTTAGTCTTATAGTTTTGCATATATATGTTGTAGATCAATGGCCTGAGCTACCGTTCCCCTAAATTCTAATGCGTTCCTAGAGAAAGTTAAGTTGAAAGATGATGGAAGAAACTACACGGACTGGGTTCGTAACTTGAGGATTATCCTCATTGCTTCACAAAAGAAGTATTTCCTTGATGCACCGCTAGGTGAAAGGCCTGCTGCAGGAGCTGAAGCTGATGTTATGAACGTCTGGCAAGCTCGATCTGATGACTACTCAATAGTTCAGTGTGCCATGCTTTATGGCTTAGAACCGGGACTTCAAAGACGTTTTGAACATCATGGAGCATATGAGATGTTCCAGGAGTTGAAGTTAATATTTCAAGCAAAAGCTTGGGCTGAGAGATATGAAGTCTCCAACAAGTTCTATAGCTGCAAGATGGAGGAGAACAGTTCTGTTAGTGAACACATACTCAAAATGTCTGGGTATTATAATCACTTGACTCTGCTGGGAGTTGATCTTTCAGTTGATTTTATTATTGACAGAGTTCTTCAATCACTGCCACCAAGATACAAAGGCTTCGTGATGAACTATAATATGCAAGGGATGAACAAAACAATTCCCAAGCTCTTTGCAATGCTCAAGGCTGCCGAGGTAGAAATCAAGAAGGAGCATCGAGTGTTGATGCTAAACAAGACCACTAGTTTTAAGAAAAAGGGCAAGGGAAAGAAAGGGAACTTCAAGAAGAATGGCAAGAAAGTTTCCACTCCCAGGAAGAAGCCCAAAGCCGGACCCAAGCCTGAATTGAGTGCTTGTACTGCAAAGGGACTGGTCATTGGAAGCAGAACTGCCCCAAATACTTGGCGGATAAGAAGGATGGCAAAGTGAACAAAGGTATATTTGATATACATGTTATTGGTGTGTACCTTACTAATGCTCGTAGCAACGCTTGGGTATTTGATACTAGTTCGGTTGCTCATATCTGCGAATAAACGAAGATTGCCTAAGTACGAGGTGACGATGTGCGTCGAAAATGGTTCCAAGGGTTCTCTGGAGCAATGGAGCGAGCTAATGACTTATTGGAAATAATACATACCGATGTATGTGGTCCAATGAGTATTAAAGCACGCGGCAGGTATCATTATTTTTTAACCTTCATAGGTGATTTGAGTAGATATGGGTATATCTACTTAATGAAACACAAGTCTGAAACATTTGAAATGTTCAAAGAATTTCAAAGTGAAGTGGAGAATCATCGTAACAAGAAAATAAAGTTTCTACGATCTGGCCGCGGAGGCGAATATTTGAGTGATGAGTTTGGCCTTCATTTAAAACAATGTGGAATAGTTTCACAACTCATGCCACATGGAACACCACAACGTAATGGTGTGTCCGAACGTCGTAACCGTACTTTATTAGATATGATGTGTTCTATGATGTCTCTTACCGATTACCACTATAGTTTTGGGGTTATGCATTAGAGACAACCGCATTCACGTTAAATAGGGCACCATCTAAATCCATTGAGACGACACCGCATGAACTGTGGTTCGGCAAGAAACCTAAGCTGTCATTTCTTAAAGTTTGGGGTTGCGACACTTATGTCAAAAGGCTTCAGCCTAATAAGCTCGAACCCAAATCGAAGAAGTGTGTGTTCATAGGATACCCTAAGGAAACAATTGGGTACACCTTCTACCACAGATCCAAAGGCAAGATCTTTGTTCCCAAGAATGGAACATTTCTATAGAAGGAGTTTCTCTGGAAAGAAGTGAGTGGGAGGAAAGTAGAACTTGATGAGGTAATTGTACCTTCTCTCGAATTGGAAATTAGCACATCACAGAAACCCGTTCCAGTGATGCCTACACCAACTAGAGAGGAATCAAATGATAATGATCATGAAAGTTCAAATCAAGTTGCTACTAAACCTTGTAGGTTAGCCAGAGCACGATCCGCACCAGAGTGGTACGGTAATCCTGTTCTGGAAGTCATGTTACTAGACCAAGACGAACCTATGAGCTATGAAGAAGCTATGTGAAGGAAATATGACATAGAGGCAATAATAAAGTTGTTATTTATATTTACTTATATCATGATAAATGTTTATTATTCATGCTAGAATTGTATTAACCAGAAACTTAGTACATGTGTGAATACATAGAAAAACAGAGTGTCACTAGTTTGCCTCTACTTGACTAGCTCGTTGAATCAATGATGGTTATGTTTCCTAACCATAGACATGAGTCGTCATTTGATTAATGGGATCATATCATTGGAGAATGATGTGATTGACTTGACCCATCCGTTAGCTTAGCACGATGATCGTTTAGTTTGTTGCTATTGCTTTCTCCATAACTATACATGTACCTATGACTATGAGATCATGCAACTCCCGAATACAGGAGGAACACTTTGCATGCCACCAAATGTCACAACGTAATTGGGTGATTATAAAGGTGCTCTATAGGTGTCTCCGATGGTGTTTGTTGAGTTGGCATGGATCAAGATTAGGATTTGTCACTTCGATTGTCGAAGAGGTATCTCTGGGCCCTCTCGGTAATGCACATCACTATAAGCCTTGCAAGCAATGCAACTAATGAGTTAGTTATGGGATGTAGCATTACGGAACGAGTAAAGAGACTTGCTGGTAACGAGATTAAACTAGGTATTGAGATACCGACGATTGAATCTCGGGCAAGTAACATACCGATGACAAAAGGAACAACGTATACCATTATGCGGTTTTGACCGATAAAGATCTTCGTAGAATATGTAGGAACCAATATGAGCATCCAGGTTCCGCTATTGGTTATTGACCGGAAGTGAGTCTCGGTCATGTCTGCATAGTTCTCGAACACGTAGGGTCCGCACGCTTAACGTTCAGTGACGATTGGTATTACAAGTTTATGTGTTTTGATTTACCGAAGGAAGCTTGGAGTCCCGGATTTGATCATGGAAATGATGAGGAGTCTCAAAATGGTCGAGACGTAAAGATCGATATATTGGAAGCCTATATTTGGACATCGGAATGGTTCCGAGTGGTTCGGGCATTTTTTTGGAGTACCGGGAGGTTACCGGAACCCCCCCGGGAGTATATGGGCCGTATTTGGCCTTAGTGGAATAGAGGAGAGGGAAGGGAAAGGAGGGAGGTGCGCCCCCAAGCCCAATCCGAATTGGGAGGGGGGCTGGCCCCCCTTTCCTTCCTCCCTCTCTCCTCCTTCCTTCCTCTCCTACTCCTACTTGGAAGGGCTCCTACTTCTACTAGGAAAGGGGGGAATCCTACTCCCGGAGGGAGTAGGACTCCCCCAGGGCGCGCCATAGAGAGGACCGGCCCTTCCCCTCCTCCACTCCTTTATATACGGGGGAGGGGGGCACCCCATGGACACACAAGTTGATCATTGATCTTTTAGCCATGTGCGGTGCCCCCCTCCACCATAATCCACCTCGGTTATATCGTAGCGGTGCTTAGGCAAAGCCCTGTTCCGGTAGCATCATCATCACCATCATCATGCCGTTGTGCTGACGAAACTCTCCCTCGAAGCTCTACTGGATTGTGAGTTCGCGGGACGTCACCGAGCTGAACGTGTGCAGATCACGGAGGTGCCATACTTTCGGTACTAGGGATCGGTCGATCGTGAAGACGTACGACTACATCAACCGCGTTGTCATAATGCTTACGCTTACGATCTACGAGGGTACGTGGACGACACTCTTCCCTCTTGTTGCTATGCATCACCATGATCTTGCGTGTGCGTAGGAAAATTTTGAAATTACTGCGTTACCCAACAGTGGCATCCGAGCTAGGTCTATGCGTAGATGTTATATGCGTGAGTAGAACACAAAGGAGTTGTGGGCGTGGGTATATATACATATTGCTTTCCATCACTAGTTGATTCTTGATTCAGCGGCATTGTTGGATGAAGCGGCCCAGACCGACATTACGCGTACGCTTACACGAGACTGGTTCTACCGACATGCTTCGCACATGGGTGGCTAGTGGGTGTCTGTTTCTCCAGCTTTAGTTGAATCGGATTCAATGAACAGGGTTGTTCTGAGGATCAAAAAGCAATCACTATACCGTGTTGTGGTTTTTGACGCGTAGGTAAGAACGGTTCTTGCTCAGCCCGTAGCAGCCACGTAAAACTTGCAATAACAAGGTAGGGGACGTCTAACTTGTTTTTGCAGGGCATGTTGTGATGTGATATGGTCAAGACATGATGCTAAATCTTATTGTATAATATGATCATGTTTTGTAACACAGTTATCGGCAACTGGCAGGAGCCATATGGTTGTCGCTTTATTGTATGAAATGCAATCGCCATGTAATTGCTTTACTTTATCACTAAGCGGTAGCGATAGTCGTAGAGGCAATAGTTGGCGAGATGACAACGATGCTTCGATGGAGACAAGGTGTCAAGCCGGTGACGATGGTGATCATGACTGTGCTTTGGAGATGGAGATCGAAGGCACAAGATGATGATGGCCATATCATATCACTTATATTGATTGCATGTGATGTTTATCCTTTATGCATGCATCTTATTTTTCTTAGTTCGGCGGTAGCATTATAAGATGATCTCTCACTAAATTTCATGGTATAAGTGTTCTCCTTGAGTATGCACCATTGCTACAGTTCGTTGTGCCGAGACACCATGTGATGATCTGGTGTGATAAGCTCTACGTTCACATAGAACGGGTGCAAGCCAGTTTTGCACACGCAAAATACTCGGGTTAAACTTGACGAGCCTAGCATATGCAGATATGGCCTCAGAACACTAGAGATCGAAAGATCGAGCGTGTAACATCCCAATTTTTTTAATTTGGAATGTTATGCATTAGATCATCTTTGTGTATCATATTTTAATGCATTTTGGTTTGATCCTAGAAATTCTACGCAACTCAAGGACCTACGAAGAGAGTTGGGGATTTCGTTATTTTCATATTTGAGTTTTCTCAAATTTTGAAAAGAGGACCATTTGATTTTAATTATTTTCTCTTTGAATATTTATTTTATAAAAATAAAAAGAGAGAGGATAAAATGACTTCCTCAAAATAAAGAAATATTAGAGATTTAATATTAAAATCAAATATGAATTTTATTCGGAGTTTTATCACTATTTTATTTGAATTAGGAAAAATATGCATTTTTCAAAAGTGCATTAGATTCCCAAATAAATGTACACCTTGTCCGGTAGATTTTTAGAGGACGGGGAAAATTTATTTCAGGATTTTTGAAATCCGTTTAGTATTTCTTTTTTCATTTTTCTGCATGGAATTATAAAAAAAACGAACCAACTCCGGGCCGTAACCGGCCAGGACTCCCAAGCCGGCCCCCTCTTATAAGCCGCCGCCCGCGACCCCCAGCCCACCCGAGCCCACCCGCGCCTAACCCTAACCCTAAGCCGCCGCCGCCGCGGATTTCGCCCCGCCGCGCCGCCGGACCCGCCGTCGCCTCGCCGGAGGTAGCAACCGCCGCCGCCGGTTTTCTTCGGAAAACCGTACGGTTTTTTTAAGAACCCGCGGTTTATTTTTTTATAGATTGGTTTTTTCCCGGTTTATTTATTTAGCGGATGCCTGTTCGTTCATTCATTTTAATGAACGATTTTCACTGTTTAGCCGCAGACAACGAACGTTCGTTCGTTAGCCTGTTCGTCAGTTTTTCTTTTTCTCAGATTTTCACGATTATTTTCGATCGCGGTTTCTGATCCGATTTTTGTTTTAGTTTATCTTTTTGCTCGTTTGTTGGAATCAGACGATTCAAGCGCCTAGAGTTTTGTCTCGAAGCCCTCTTTCCGTTTAATCAACTTAAACAAGTTTTTGCTACTGTAAAATTTGACTTTAGTCCAGATTAGTAACCGAAGCTTGTTTCTTTCGCAGTGTGAGTTTTGTTGCTTCGTTTAATTTGATTCTTTTTGCAAACCAGAGTTCTCCAGTTGAACTTTTTGGTTAGATCTTCTTATTTGAGTTTTATCCGTGCATCTTTGATTGATTGCTTATTCTATGTTTGTTTGCGATAGAGTACCCGGAGTGCGAAGCATGCTACTACAAGTCTCTAGGTTTCACGGATCATCAACAAGGCAAGTAACACTTTGATCATACCTCTTTACTACCCAGTTTTATTGCATTAGATCAATCCCCAAACAATTGCATGATTAGGATCTGATTAATATGTGAGTTTTGGGAAGTAGATGAGGTAGTACCTACTGTCCTGTTTATTACCAAACCTTTGGGAGTTACTTCTATGTTGCTTATATTACTATGCTATGCTCGTAGACGTGGTTTGGGTTTCAGTGTATTCATGACATATGTGAGTATTGTTAATTAATGGTTAACTTAAGGTGGCAACTTTAATACACATCTAGGTGGATTGAGGCACCTGGGGAACCCAGTGTTGCCTGTATTTTTGGAAATCCCGGGGTACCGTGTGATTCTCCTATGGACTGCCACCCAGGCTCAAAGGGATCATAAGGTTATTCATGCTAGAAACTTCCGTGTGCAGCCACATGCCATTATGGGCTCTGGCATAGTTGAGTAAGTTGTGGGAAACCTGTCCATGATGGGCTAGCAGATGTAGGGGATTATAGGTGTACAGGTCTATCTATCGGTTAAGGGGACCTCTTCGGAAACACTGTGTCTCGGTCATCCGTTTCTCAAACATTATGTAGTGCGAGAAATCCAACGGAGGAGATCAAGTCTTGTGGGGAAAAGTGCACAAACCTCTGCAGAGTGTACAAACTAATCATGGTTAGCCGTGTCCCCGGTTATGGACATCTTGAGTATCTAGTTCCTACATTATCATGTGGATCTCATCACTCTTAATATAATTTGATTGGGTTTCACTACAAAAAAAAGACACACCATGACATTTTGGGCCGAACAATTTTTTTTCTGTCATACATATGACACTTCTATGACCATAATTGTGACAAAACCCGGTATCATCATAGATGTGGTGGGCTCCTACTTCTATGACAAAAAATGGGCTTTTCGTCCTGGGCAGGCCGGAGACGCAGCTGCATGACATTCTTTGGGCCGTCCATGACGGAAAAAATCATGGTAGAAGCGAGGGGGAGGAAAATTTCGGGGAGTTCCCGGTTACAGTGGGAGGTCGAGGGCCGAGCGATGCGTGTTTCTCTCGTACACGTACGCGCGTGTGTGCAAGGCGTTGGCTCTAACTGAACCCGAGCAAGGCGTTGGGCTCTAACTGAACCCAAGCGATTGCACTGCAGGCTACGCGTTACTGAACCTGAGCGATCGATCGATGGCTGTTAACTAAACCCGATCGAGCGATTCCTTCGCTACTGCTGCTAACTGAAGCCGATCGATGGGATGAACAGTGAGCGTTGCGAGGGGTTTGGATGAATAGTGAGCGATGGCGTTGCCTCTAGATAAACAAGACCCCGTGGTGTGGTGGAGGGCTGGATGAATAGTAGACGGTGGAGGGGTGCCCGTGGAGGGGTGGATGAACAGGACCCCGTGGTGTGGAGGGCTGGATGAACAGTAGACGGTGGAGGGGTGGTTGAACAGGACCCCATGGTGTGGAGGGCTGGATGAACAGTAGACAGTGGAGGGGTGCCCGTGGAGGGGTGGTTGAATAGGACCCCGTGGTGTGGAGGGCTGGATGAACAGTAGACGATGGAGGGGTGGTTGAACAGTAGCCGGTGGAGTAGCGCGCGATGGAGGCTGGATGAACAGGAGCCCGTGGAGGCTGGAGGAGGTCGACAGTGGAGATGAACAGTATCCCGTGGAGTCCCGTTTTGCGGTATGCCACACCCCTCCCGATGAACAGGACCACCGTTTCGACCGTAGCGCTCCAACACAAGTCTGTTTCCTCCGTTTTGCGGTACGCCACACCCCTCCCGATCAACATGACCCCCGTTTCGACCGTAGGAGGTCCATTTCCTCCGTTTTGCGGTACGCCAGACCCCTCCCGATGAACAGGATCCCGTTTCGAATGTGGCCGGTCGAACACAAGGCCGTTTCCTCCGTTCTGCGGTATGCCAGGCCTTGTTTCCATCGCCTGTTCCGTCCAAGCCCTCCTGATGAACACGACGCATTCCGTTGCCTCCCCATGAACATGGCGCATTCGGTTGCCTCCCCATGAACACGACGACGATGCTGTTTCTCCGTTCCAACCCAGCAATGTACACGAGCCCTGGCCATACGTATGCGCGAGTAGGCGTTCGAGACCCCGCCTGTATGTACACATGCATGGCCGTATTTTCTTTCTTGCACCCTGGCCGTTGTACATACGTGTACATGCTACGTGCGCGCCTCTACTACGACACGTGCGCGCCTCTACTACGACACTTGCGCGCCTCTACTACGACACGTGCGCGCCTCTACATCGACCAGTATGTACGTACACGTTCGCGACCAGAATGACAACGCTATGTACGCTTCGACCAGGTGGGTCCCGACTGTCAGGCACTTCCTTGCCTGCGAAGATGTAGCTGGTGGGTCCCAGCAGTCAGGGGGCGAAATACGGTGGCCCGTCCGGTGGGTCCCCGCTGTCAGGTGGAGGAATAATTATTTTGCACATAATAAGGAGGCACTTCCTTGCTACGGCCGTGGACCGAGCTGTCAGCCTCTACACGTACAGTCCACGTCCGATGGAAGCCGTTCCTTGACCACGTTGACCACGCCGCGCCGAGAGCACCAGGGCGGTGGACGACGGCGAGGCCTAGGAAGGGGACGACGCGGAGCCGGGGAAGACGAGGAGTACGAGGGCACTGGTTCGCTACGGTGTGAGGCTGCCGTCGACGCAGAGTAACAGGGGGTGTGGGTGAGTAGAGGGATGGCCTGGCCAGCGGTGGGAGTAGTAGGGTGCGGTGAGGCCTCCGCTGCATTGCAACCAGCCACGGGAGGCAGGAGCACGAGGCACGACCGGCGCTGGTTTGGGCGGCTAGAGCAAGAAGACCAGAGGTTGAAGAAGCACTACGGCCGTTGGATGGACATCGTACGGTCACTGGAGCTAGAATCGTGCATATTGACTAAGTTGACAAAGCCCTCCGTCCCCGTCAACTTAGTAGGCCCACAAGTCAGCCTGCCACTATACTGGGTCCCAGCTAACAGGGGGAGTATTCATTTTTTTGTGCGTAATAAGGAGGCACTTCCTTGCGTGCGAAGATATAGCTGGTGGGTCCGAGCTGTCAGCGGCGGTAACGTTTTTTTCGCGAAATACAGAGGCCCTTTCGGTGGGTCCCTGATGTCAGGTGGAGGAATCATTATTTTGCGCGTAATAAGGAGGCATTTCCTTGCGTGCGGCCGTGGACCCAGCTGTCGGCCTCTCCACGTACAGTCCACTTCAGATGCATGTCGGTCGTTGACCACGTTGACCAGGCCGCGCCGAGAGCACCAGGGCGGTGGACGACGGCGAGGCCTAGGAAGGGAACGACACGGAGGCAGGGAAGACTCGGCAGTTGTTTCCCACGCGGAGGGGAGTACGACTGTACGAGGGTTTACTGGTTCGTCTGCCGTCGCCGGAGAATAACAGCAGGTGTGGGTGAGTAGAGGGATGGCTAGGCCAGCGATGGGAGTACGGTGGGGCGGTGAGGCCTGCGCGGCAGCACAGCCGGCCGCGGGGAGGAGGGAGCAGGCAGTCCCGCCGGCGCTTGTTTGAGCGGCTGGAGCAGGAAGAGCAGAGATTGAAGAAGCACGACGGCCGTTGGATGGACATCCAACAGTCACTGCTTGTGCGTCAACCTTTTTTTAGGAAAGCCTCAAATCTGTGGAAAACAGCATACACCCATCTGCCATTATTTCTAATAATTTTCAGCCCATTTGCTAATTCTTAAGGTTTTTTTGGAGCCCATATTCTTTTTGTTAGCATTACAGCCCAAATTGTGGCCACGGTTAAAAAATTATACGAAATTTTGCATATTTCGGTGCGGTCCGAACTGTTTTTAATCCCGAAATTTGACTCACATTCAAACTGATTTTAAAAATAAATGTATATCAATATAAAATCCAACAAATTCTCCACGCATAAAAATTAATGTAATTTAAAATCTTGAAATGAAAAAAAGATATTTGAAACTAATTGCCGGTTTGATGTGTTTTAAAAATGTACAACCCATTTCTCATTACTGATGGGCCATTTTCTCGGCCAGCCGAATGAAAGCTCTCCTCGTCTTGAAAGATTTGCAGCCCAACAGGCCTGACAAAGCGACTTACTTGGCAAATCACAAAAAAACTGGGCTGTGGCCGTGGACCCAGCTGTCAGCCTCTCCACGTACAGTACTCTTCCGATGGAAGTCGTTCCTTGACCACGTTGACCACGCCGCGCGGAGAGCACCACGGCGGTGGACGACGGCGAGGCCTAGGAAGGGGACGACGCGGAGCCGGGGAAGACGCGGCAGTGGAAGCCCGCGCGGAGAGGAGTACGGGGTTCACTGGTTCGGCTGCGGTGTGAGGCTGCCGTCGCCGCAGGGCCTGGCCAGCGGTGGGAATAGTAGGGGCGGTGAGGCCTCCGCGGCAGCACAGCCGGCCACGGGAGGCAGGAGCATGCGGCACGACCGGCGCTGCTTTGGGCGGCTGGAGCAAGAAGACCAGAGGTTGAAGAAGCACTACGGCCGTTGGATGGACATCGTACGGTCACTGGAGCTAGAATCGTTCATATTGACTAAGTTGACAAAGCCCTCCGTCCCCGTCAACTTTGTTGGCCCACAAGTCATCCTCCCACTATGGTGGGTCCCAGCTAGCAGGGGGTATTCATTTTTTGTGCGTAATAAGGAGGCACTTCCTTGCGTGCGAAGATATAGCTGGTGGGTCCGACATGTCAGCGGGGGGAACGTTTTTTTCGCGAAATACAGAGGCCCTTCCGGTGGGTCCCAGCTGTCAGGTGGAGGAATCATTATTTTGCGCGTACAGTCCACGGCCGATGGATGTCGTTCGTTGACCAAGTTGACCAGGCCGCGCCGAGAGCACCATGGCGGTGGACGACGGCGAGGCCTAGGAAGGGAACGACACGGAGCCGGGGAAGACTCGGCAATGGTTGCCCACGCGGTGGGGAGTACGAGGGTTTACTGGTCCGGCTGCCGTCGCCGGAAAATAACAGGAGGTGTGGGTGAGTAGAGGAATGGCCTGGCCAGCAATGAAGTAGGGTGGGGCGGTGCGGCCTGTGCGGCAGCACAGCCGGCCACGGGAGGCGGGAGCAGGCAGTCCCACCGGAGCTGGTTTGGGCGGCTGGAGCAAGAAGATCAGATATTGAAGAAGCAGCACGGCCGTTGGATTAACATCCAACGGTCACTGCTGCTAGAATCGTTTGTGGACTAAGTTGACAAAGCCAAAGTACACGTCAACCTAGTAGACCCACAAGTCAGCCTCCAAATCTGTCCCAAACAGCATACAGCCCGAAATTTCTAGCCAGATTCAAATTAATTTTAAATCTAAATATACCTTAATTTAAATTCAATGAAATTTTACCCGCACAAAAACAATGAAATTTAAAATATCAAAATCCGAAAGAAAACAGTATTTTGGAACTAATTGTCTGTTTGCTGTATTTTTTCATTTTACAGCCCATTTATTATTACTTATAGCCCATTTCTTATTACTTATAGCCCATTTTCTGGGCAAAATGCATCCCTCCTCGTCTTGAAAGATTTCCGGCCCAGCAGGGCGTAGAAAAGCAAGTAGGCCTACGTTGGTTATTCTGCAAAAAACAAAATAGCTGGCTAGCAATTTTCAGAAAGGAAAAAAACAAACTGGGCTGGCCATGTGCTAAACATATGAAATAAAAGCCTGGGCTAGACGGGCCACGGGTCCCGCACAACCCAGTTGATACCCTTCTCCGTCCCGAAAAAACAAAATTACTGCGCGCGCTGCTGGGTCCCTACTGTCATCCTCACCATGTACAGTCATCTCCTTATTCCTCTCGGTTGTTGACCATGTTGACAACACCGGAGGGCGGCGCCGCGGCGAGCGAACCAAGGCGGAGGACGATGGTGAGGCCTCGGACGGGAACGAACAGGAGCCGGGGCAGATCACAGCCAGCCGTGGGAGGCGGGAGCAGGCGGTCCCGCCGGCGCTGGTTTGGCTTTGGCGGCTCGAGGAAGAAGAGACTGAAGAAACGCGACAGACGTTGAATGTCAATCCAACGGTCAAGGTTGGCACAATCGTTTTGTTGACTAAGCGGACACCAAGTAGCATACTTTTTTATATATAGGAAGAAAACTGCGAGGAAAATGCGTTCGTCTGCCGTCCTCCTCACAGGGAACGTTCGCCACATAAGTGACTAGCACCCTTGGTTTTCAACCGAGAGGTCTTGGGTTCGAGTCCCAGGAACTCTCAATTTTGTCCTCCTTCCTTCCTCGCAAAAAAGGGAAAGAAAATCAAAGACTTGGGAAGGCGTACAGAACAAGCTAGTGTACCAGTAATGAGACGTTGCCGAGTTTTAGAAAAAAGAAAGACGTGCTCCTGTAGCTGGTTCGAATCCAAACCTAGACTATGACTATATATGGTGCTATGCTACTCTGCAAGTAATGAAACTGACATATCCAACGTTCGCTTCTCCTCTTCTCTACTTACTCTGCCTAGCATCAGAAGCTCTGGCCGCAGCAACCATGTCCGCTGGCTGCTCGTCCACCTGCTCTTCAGCAGGCAACAACCAGATATGCGCCAAGTCGCAACCCGTACCATCGCCTGTGGGTCTCATCACACCCTCGCCGGCACGCGCACCGCAGCCGATTGCTCATCGCAACCCGCTGCCGTTGGTGTGGTGCCACTGCTGCAAATCACGCAGAGTCATCCGTCGCGTCTCAACCACAATCCGCAACCCTGGCCGAGTCTTCTACAAATGCCCGAATCATGGGGTAATAATATGTTTAAGTGTTGTTCTGCTGCTTTCAGTTGCTGATTTTTTTAATAGTTTGGTTGATGATCTACCAATTTGATTCGTGCAGAAAAGGGAAGATTCGTGTGATTTGTATTTCTGGGAAGTTGCTGATGTGGGGGAATGCAACTACGCTGATTATTTGGTTAGCCGAGGAATCCCAATACCAGCAGGTTGGGGTGTTGGACAAGTAACTGAAGGAACGACAGAAGAGGAAGATGCAGAGCAGAAGCTTAAAGATGCAGTTCCTCTGATCATGGCCAAGCAACAGCTGCTGAACGGCCTTGACAGCAATGAGGAGATGAAAGAGCTTGTGAAGATAATGGGCAAAATCGATGTGCTCTGTAGGATGATTGTCTCTTTATTTGCAGTGTATGTAGCACTCGTGATGTATTCAGTGGCTACGACATGAGCACTTTGCTGAAACTAGTAATGAATGAAACCTGTGTAGCAGGCTGGGCGTAGTGTTGTGAACATCTAATGATTTCTATTAACGGAAATCAGGGGGTATCCCCTTTTGCTCATATAAATAAATAAATAGCAGAGGCCCTGTCGGGTCAGCTTTGTTCTCATTCGAAGACGTCGAGCAAATTGCAGTCCAACAGCAAACTATGTCATCAAATTCAAGTTTCACAGCCAAATATGAGTACAACTAAACAACAATGTCATCATGTTTTAGTTGTCATACAATCACCAAACACAAATCAGCATACATAACAAGTGATGTTCTCACAGCAAAATACTAAACAACATGTTCATCAGGTTTCAGTTGTCATAGCAAACACAATTTCACATAGTAGATAAAAAAACGTCTTCTGACAGGCAAATACGACAAAAGCAATGTAATCATCATCCGCAGCAGCAGCGTCAACATCTTCGCCATGTGTATCAGTCTGAATCGTAATTCCCCATGGTGTCATCTTCTTCTTCGTCCTCAACGTCCTCGAACGTTGGCTTCTTCTTGATCAACTCTTGTATGTCCACAGCACGACAGGCAATCTTTTCGCCGGCGTCATTGACGTGATGGTTCTCAAAGATATTAGGAACATCTGTGTTATCTTGTACATCAGGAGCAGTGTAAGCATCATCTTGTTGTGCAACTTCATTAAACGAATTCCTCTGCTCAAACCTTTGCAATACTCTCCAGTCATCGCTACGTGCAAATGTGTCTTCCAAGAAAAATATCTGTGTTGCTTGATTTGCCAAAATAAAAGGCTCGTTGGTCTGGTACGCCGCCTTGACATTGATGGATTTGAAATAATCATCAGCTCTGGGTTTTGCGATCCTGGAAAACAGGTTATACCAACGACAGCACAACAGAACCACACACCGATGATCCTCGAAACTGGAGATATACTGCAACTGAATAATGTCTGTTATGTTAGCATACATTTCAGTTGTCTCTTTGTCATACGTATCCGTGCTCATGATGGCACTGTTTTGTGTCTTCCTGCCTTCGTCTCGTGCAAGGGTGTTGTAGCGCACATCTCCAACAACGCAAGATTCATAATGTCTTACCCGAGTATCAGGACCCATTGCTAGTGAGTAAAGGGCATCATCAACTGCCTGCCCATCCTCCCGCATCTTCTTAACCTATGGTTAGAAAATAGACAAGCTGATCATCTTATGTACTCAATATATTAAAAAAACTGACAGTGCACTTCAAAAGCTTACATGGTTCTTGAACCATTTCGCAAATCCTGCCATAACCAGTTTGTCAATGTTTCTTGGATTTTGCGGCAGTAACTCCTCTTTGTAGATGCTGCACAACATAGTGATCGCGTCAAACATCTAAATATATAAGAATGTGCTGCAAGTTTAGTAGATTACGATGTATAAGCTGCAGTACTGCACTTACTTGATATAAGGTAGTATCTCAGGACAGTTATTCAACACATACCAAACCATTTTGTCCAAATCTTTAGGTTTGTCCTCTTGTCGACTCTTCCCTGTAACTCGAACAGAATAATCGAAAACATTGAGCCCGGGATTGTCTTCACCCACCTCTTTGCTAAGCTGATCAGCTGTTTCAATGTATTTTGAGCAGAATGTCAACGCTTCTGTAGCAATGTAGGCCTCTGCAATGGAACCCTCGGGTCTAGCTCTGTTCCTAACATAGCCCTTGAAAGTGCCTAGCCGCCTTTCAATAGGGTACATCCAGCCATACTGTACTGGACCTCTAAGTAGTGCCTCATCAGGTAGATGAACAGCCAAATGCACCATCACATCAAAGAAGGCTGGAGGATATATCTTCTCAAGGTCGCATAGGATAGTTGGTATCTTGTCTCTAAGACGCTCCAAAGCATCTATCCTGATATTCCTACTGCAGAGTTCCCTGAAGAATTGTCCCAACTCTGCAACTGCTCTGTATAAGTCAGGGCGGCCCAATCCTCTAAGGATAACAGGTAAAACCCTTTGAAGTAGGACGTGGCAGTCATGAGTTTTCAACCCTTGTACCTTGTTTCCATCTGCACTGACTCTCCTTTCAGGGTTGGAAGCAAATCCATGTGGGAATCTCACACGTGACAGGACCTCGCAGAATTCTTTTCTTTTTACCTTGTCCAAGACGTACACAGCTGGTGCCATATCCCGTGGTTTACCTTCATCTTGCACCTGCAAATCCTTTCTGATACCCAGGTGTGTCAAATCAATCCTAGATTTTAAGGTATCTTTCGTCTTGCCTTCAATATTAAGAAGTGTGCCGATAATGCTGTCACATATATTTTTCTCGATGTGCATCACATCAAGATTATGCCTTAGATCCAAATCTTTCCAATACTCCAAGTCCCACAAAGTGGACCTGCGGGTAAACAATAATCTCTCTTCTACCCTGCCACGCTTCCTTTTCCCGCTACCATTACCAGGATGGTTTCCTGGTGTAATATGCCTGACCTTCTCTAATTCCACTTGCAACTCATCGGCGGTGAGCCTCTTTGGCGCATCACGGTTTTCATGCTTTGCATTGAACACATGTCTTCGGTATTTTCTAGGATGCGGCTTGTCCTTGGCAAGGAAACGGCGGTGTCCAATGTAACAGATCTTGCTAAGTATTGCGTATGACAGCGGATTCCTGTCACAGCGAACACATGCATTGTAACCATGTGTCGTTCGCCCTGACATAGTGCCCAAAGCCGGATAATCATGGATGCACCAAATTATAACAGCACGCAGAAAGAAATCAGCTGGTGGGCTGCTATATAGGTCTCGAGTGAGAACACCCTTCCATAGCTGTTGAAGTTCCTCCACAAGAGGCTCCATGAACAAATCAAAATCCTTTCCAGGACTTTTTGGACCTGGGATGAGCAAGGCCATCATGTAGTTTGATTCTTCGGTGCAGACATTTGGAGGCATGTTGTAAGGGATAACAAGCACTGGCCACATGCTATATGTGGCGCTCTGGTGGCCAAATGGGTTAAATCCATCTGAAGCTAAGCCAAGTCTAATGTTTCTCGGGTCAGCAGCAAACTCTTTGTGTTTATCATTGAAGCTTTTCCACTCACTACCATGAGATGGATGGCTCATTACATTCTGATCTCTGTACTCCTGGTTCCTAGAATGCCACAGTACATCCTCTCTTGTTTCAGCATCATGAAACAACCTCTGCAATCTTGGTGTAATTGGAAAATGTCTCAGAACATTATGAGGAATCCTCTTCACAGCATCGCCATCTTTCCATCTTGATGATTTGCATTTCGGGCATTCACTTAAGTTGGCATAATCCTTCCGGAACAGAACACAATTATTCTTACAAACATGGATCATATCATATCCAATTCCAACTGCACGAAGGAAATTCTTCATTTTACTGTAGGTGTGTGGCAGCTCAGACGCATCTGGGAAAGATTCGCGGAAAGCAGCCAACATCGCATCGAATGATTTGTTGGTCATCCGCTCAGATGTCTTCACCTGAAGAAAGGTGACCATAGCTGAGAATACTGACAGCTTATTTCCTGGGGTGACAGCAACGTTGCATTGTTCCAACATGCGGGCCCACCGTTTTTCTTCTGCAGGTGAAAGTTCACGGAATGCACGAGCATTTCGTAGCATTGTTTCAATGTTGGTCAAACTCACTGGCTCCGCCACCACCACCTCCTCCTCCTCTTCCACCTGAGCATCAGGCAGATCAAGATGGTGATCTGCTGCTTCCACGTAGTCAATAACATTGACGTTCACAGCTTCACCATGATGAACCCACCTAGTATATGTGACCGACATCCCATACAAGTGTAGATGATTTTGCACAGTTGACTGGGGTCTTGTAACTGAATTCATACAACTGCTACACGGGCAGAGCACATCTGATTTCGGACCACCGTACTCAGCTCTGATAAAGTTCATGAAGTTTTCAACCCCCTCGACATATGCAGCGGAGAATCTTCGAGCAGAAGTTATCCAAGTCCTGTCCATCTGTTAGACATACAAATTAGTTCTTCTACTAGATATTACAGGAAAAACATATATGCTTTTTTATGAAGTCCAGAAAAAAATACCTAGGTCGATGTCTAAAGCTATGGCAAGATATTTGGACGAGCAGATCTAAGTAACGAAATATATGTAAAGCTAATTCAGCAAACAGATTTGAGTGCCAAATTATGGCAGGCTGTTTCAGCAGTCAATGAGGCCGAGCACACAGCCATCGAACTATCGAAGGCCATCGCAGCAACAAAGATCGAGTATAAAACGGTGTAGAGCTATTTCAGCTAACAGATTGGCTACTAGACCATGGCAATCTACGTCACAATAAATATATGGCAGGATATTTTAGCAACTAATCGGCCTTGGCATGCCATCTCAGCTAAGCAGATTGAGTGCAGAACAGGGCAAGGAAGCTTCTTAAGCAGAGCATATTGACAGTAAACTACTTCGGCAAACAGTGAGATTAACAGCGTCTATCAGCTAACATTCAGCGCTACACCGACATGAACGGGGCCTCAGTCTAGAATGCGCGTACCGTGGGAGAAGCTGACCGCCGTGCGTCTCCACACGAACGTCGCCAGCGGTGGCGGCGCTGACCGCCGTGCGCCTCCACAAGAACGTAGCCAGAGGTGGCGGCGCGGCTAGAGGACGGCAGTCTACGAGAGCGTACTGTGGGAGCGAGAGGATCGCCGAACCGCGGCGCCGACGTATCGGCGCGGCGGGGAGGGCGTCTTTGGCGGAGCGAATGGAGTGGAGGGGGACAGGGGGAGGGGGTTTGGGGAATATTATTGGCTAGTTGGCCGAAGGGCGGTTGAATCGGATTTGGGGGGAATTTTTGGGTGTGGGGGGGGGAGGATTTTCGCGCGGTGGGCGGGGGGAGTTTGGCGCATGGTCGGTTTCTCCAAGTGCAGTCCCACGTGTCAGTGAAGAGGCAAGCCGAAGCGCGTTCCGTTTGCGTGAGCCGTGTGCAGGACCGAACGTGTGTGGGGTGCAATGCGACCGCGACAGGAGTGCTGTGAGTGTACCGCATTTTTTCCTTTTAAACTAGGTGCTTCGCCCCCTAAAAAAATCTGTTGCTTCGCGCGATCCATCGATACTACTACTAGTAATCCGGTAATCCCGACTAAAACGGCGCGGCCGGGTCTTTTCCCGCGCGATATGCTGGGAGGTTGGCTTAGTTGGGTTTTTTAGGACGAGTAATGCTACACCTACGTAATCCCAGTTACGTAATTAACGCAATGTGAAACGTGTGAGCTGTTGATTGTAGATTGGGGGGAGGGAGGGGCCCACCACCATGAAAATCAGGGGAGGAGAGAGAGAGGCAATTTACGTTAACCCTTTCGTAGGTTCCCGTAGATGTAGAAAGATGTGTCCGATCCTGCAATATAGGCCGTCCGATCTATATCTAACGGATAGAAAGGAAACTATGACAATTTACCCGCACTCCTCTCCACATTTGCAGATAAGGCTTTCCCTCGTTCATCCTTTTCTCCCACAAGATCTTGATCTTCCGTGCAACGCACGGGCATCTTGCTAGTACTCCTACAATATGTATATTATTGTGAAAGTTCATATACACCGGCCGAGATTAATGCAAACACGGCAGATTTTCATTACATTTCGAACTTTTATAGGACAAAAAAATAAAAGAAACCCGACCCTAAACCTATTCTACGGCGGCAACCGACATCCTCCATCTGTGATCTCCATGTACGGGGACGGGGTTCAAGAACCGTGAAGTGAAGGTGCGGTCTCCGGTGAGGAAAAGTAGAACACGGGAGATGGAACGGCCAGTTAGCACACCATGCCCTGGCGCCTCCCATGCCCTACTCATCCTCGAAGGAGTCCCCGACCTCGGCGGTGCCGGACGTTGGACGGTGGCAAGTAGGACGCATGGCTGACGGTGCTCCCGTCGTCGGCCGCCAGCGTGGCCACCGCTTGTGCGGCGACTTGAGCGAGGGCGGCGACCTCGAGCTCCATCCCCGAAGACAAGCTCTCCCGCAGAGCGTTCGCGCTTGCGGTCATGGCGGAAGTGGTTCCAGGTAGGAGGACAATGCGCTATGGTGTGGAGGTTAGCTTGGCGTCGCCGCTTTAAGTAGCGCATTCCGGTGAGGCCAAGCGTCCGGGTGCGTCATTAAGTTGCCGGAGTTGGTTCCGCGGGCACCGAGCCTCTTAATGACGACATACGAACGGACGGCATGAATGCGGGCAGCTGGCGCCGGCTGGGAACGCACCGCGCGACGGCGCGAGGGACGAGGGTTTTGGTGTGCCAGGGTAGTCAGCTGCGGTCGTGGCAACGTTGGAGATGCCCTTTGCTCACATGCGATCCCCGCATGTCATTGGAAAAGCAAGACGACCCGGCATGGTCTCAGGTCCAGAGGATGCAGTTGGCCACGCTACACCACTCCGCGGACGCGTCGCGGCGCCCCGTGCATCCTCGACGAGCCGGGTGTTGGGGTGTGTTTGGATTGTGGCCAAAGTGCACCTTGCCAAAATTTTGGTCATGACCAAAAGATTGGTCTTTGTTTGGATGGTTGCCATTTTTTTGGCATGCCAATGAACTCTAGCCAACTCTAGTTCATTTTTCTTGCCAATGTCGGCCAAATCATGGGCAACCAATACCTCAACCAAAATTTTGGTCATGACCCAAAGATTGGTCTTTGTTTGGACGGTTGCCATTTCTTTGGCATGCCAATGAACTCTAGCCAACTCAAGTTCATTTTTCTTGCCAATGTCGGCCAAATCATGGGCAACCAATACCTCAACCAAAATTTTGGCTACCCAATGCTTTGATGGGGCAACCTTGGGCACAAACCAAACATACCGTTGGTCGTGCCACAGCACTAACGCCACCCTCGGCAAACTGAAACCGACCGTGTCTAGCGACGATATGAGCGTGTCGCTCACCGCGGTCGCCGTGTCCAGAGGCGGTGCTGGAGCTGCGCCCCGTTGTTGGCCCCAACGACCCACATGAACGGTTGTCGGTGGCGAGGAGGTCGTGGGCCAGCTCCTCCATTGGACTAGTCTGCGCTACGTCGTCCCGACGGGTGTGCCCCACATGTCTGTTTCCCTGTTTTCCCGGCCATATTCGAGCGTCAGTGCTCCGCGTTGCGCATTAGGCCTTTCACTATGTAGGCCAAGCGAGACAACTTATTGTTTATTTGAGCCGTTCAAGTATAATCATGTGGCGTTTGCTTATTTCTCATTCCTCTCCAACCCTCTTCTCCATCGATCATGTCGCCCTCCAGTCGAGTCCATCCTCCCGCATGCCTCATTTGAACATTCCGCCGAGTATCATTCGCATGTACCCACCCTAGTCCTCTTTCAATAGATCTCCGGACCCCGAGATGAAATCGAGAGGGAACGAGTGGGGGCACGTGATACCTAAGGCGGATTCAAAATTTTGAACCGGTGATCATAGCATCCGCAAATCATATATAAAGGGTATTCAATGTTCGTTTCGTTTTTGAACGTACAATATACTCCCTCCTATCCTTTCTAGTTTACATATAAGTTTTATGTGTAGTCAAAGTATATCTACTTTGATCAAAAAGGTATCAACATTCAACAACGCCAATCAATATTGTTAGATTCGTACGTACTCCTAGATTTGTACTCGAGATGGTTTCCAATTTGACTATTGACAAGATTAATAGTACATGAGATGTATAATGTGAAAATTATATCATTGGAAACTCCTTTCACATACGAATTTGACCGTATGCTTTGTGTAAGTTGCATGTCATATATTATTACTCTAACATTTGGTCAAAGTTAGCCTCGAAAAACGCATTAGACCCTGTATGCTTTGTGTAAGTTGCATGTCATATAGGAGTATTATTACTCTAACATTTGTGTAAGTTGCATGTCATATATTATTACTCTAACATTTGGTCAAAGTAGTATAGTGGAAGTGGATCCTCTGACGTAGGTATCCCTGCCTTACCCTCCCTTTCGGTCACTTACTGGCGGACCCCATGCTTGCTAGGCCCCGCATGTCAGTTACTCAATGGGTTCGGCCACGTCAGGGGATCCTCATCCGTAGTATACTCCCTCTGTTTTTATTTACTCCGCATAAAACGGAGGGAGTGGTGGTATAATAAATGACGCGGGCGGGGGAGGGGGAGGGACGTCGGTTTGCTCTCAACTGCGGTCCCACAAGCGAGCGAAAACGCAAGACGAAGCGCGTTCCATTCGGTGAGCGACGTGGAGGGTCCAGCGTGCCGGGCTGCAACGCGAACGCGACAAGAGCGATGTACAGTCAAAACCGATTGACCGATCGTCACTGGAACCACTATTCACACCAGAACCTTCGCTGCTCGGCCTACGCCAGCCACTGCCCTAAAACCACACCAAATCTCCAGCCCATTCCCCCAACTTTCGATCCCCTAGCCCTCATCAAGCGTCCCCTAGTTCGCCGGAAAGCCATGGTGCGCCGCATAATCACTTACTACAAGATGCTGACGCCGGAGCGCCGCGCAGAAATCGCGGCGGCGGTCGGCGCCACAGACCTCCGTTCCCAAGCTCGCTTTGCGGCGGGCCAATCCCCGAGTTCTCTGGAGCCAAGCTATGAGGAGGAGGAAGCCGATCCAATGTTCATGGAGGAGGTCGCGGCGCAGAAGGCCCCCGATGGGTATGAGACGATGGACGTCGACTTTGTGCCGGCGTCCGAGTCCCCCATGGTGCAGGCGGACCAGCGGTTCAACATGGCGATACTAAAGGAGGACCGGGAGGCAGAGGCTCAACTCGATGCAGAGCGCACGCATGCCGCTTCCATCGAGGCTCTCCTTCAGGCGGAACTGGATGTCGTGGATGTGAACCGGGCGGCGGAGGCTCAACTTGAGGCGGAGCGCGCGGATGCCGCTGCCATCGAGGCCCTCCTACAGGCGGAATCGGACGTCCGGCAGAGGCTCGACTCAATGAAGAGCGTGCGAATGCCGCTCTCATCGACGCCCTCCTGCAGGCGGAACCGGACGTCCTGGACTTGAACCGGGCTGCGGAGGCTCGACCCGACACGGAGCACGCAGATGCCGCTTCCATCGAGGCCCTCCTGCAGGCGGAACCGGACGTCCTCATCTTGAACCGGGCTGTGCTCTCGTCCGTGCAGAGCACCCGCACGCTCCGCTTGAATGAGTAGCTGGAGGCCAAGGACAACCATGGTGCGGAGACACATGTCGGCAGCGACGGCTGGTTCGCGTCAGCAGCCAAAGACGACGAGGTCGTCTCTTTCCGCGAGCAATGATAGTTTTTCTTTATGTTGTTTTTTATGGATCTTTTGCTGTGTAAAAACATATATTTGTTATGCAAGTCGCCTGACTTGGGTCAGTCTACCATTTCAAGCGGTTGGATGAATATCCTACGTCTCCTAACCATTCTTTCCTTCTTCCTCACCTCTTCTTCTTCCCCAACAGACCACCACACGGGCCGTACGGATACTCCCCAACATGCGGTTGGATAAACATACTAACGAAAATTATGTGTCAGCGATAGCATGGCTGAGTTTGGTGTGTTCCCATGTGACAGCACGTGTCAGTGAGGGTGCGTTCCCTTGGTTGGGTTTACGGCATGCAGGAGCGACCGTGTGAGGGTGCGGTGTGATCACGGCGTGCACGAGCGACCGTGTGAGGGTGCGGTGCGACCGCAATAGCTCTGCGCAAGTGTACCTCCTTCTCATTTTGAAAACTTTAGGCAAGCATGGAAAAAATGTGTGGCGAAGTTTGGCAATGCAAGGCCTAGACCCAAACAGGATAAGTATGTACGTACTAGGAGTGCTAGTGTTAAAAAAGAAAGGCTAGGTTTTCCTTCGCGGGATTTAATCGATACAAATCCTTGTTTCACGTGTCAATTAATGCGTATTTTTTTCTCCAAAGACTAAAGAGCTAACCATCTCACTCCTCATCGCTTGATTAATGCAGCGCCATGCAAACCAACCTTCTCACTTCCGCATGCATGCAGGGGATATTAATGTCCTTGGTTGCTAACCCCATCAATTTTGCCTCGATTAGTGTTAGTGGCCCTTTGCAAATTGTAATTTTGATATATTGGCCTTGTGTACAAAAAATGGAGGTAGTAACTATATTTGACTTCCTTCCCCATTGCGGTGACGTCGACGATATTTTTTTGGGTGGTTTGGCGAAGTGCGTTCGACGGAGAACACCATTGAGGGAGACCACGGTAAGTCGTTCGCAAGTGCCGCCTGCAAGCCGAGACAACCGCCTTATTTGCATCCAGGAAGTCCTTTACTAGTACTACTATAACTAATGCGGTGAGATGGCTTCTCGAAGAAGACGATGGAGAAGCGGAGTCAGCGAAGAGTGAAATGATGGTTGCTTCGTCCGTGCTTTTGTGATTTGATGCCTCACTGCTTTGTGATTTGTGATAGAAGGGACAGGGGAGTAGACTCTGTGCTCTATACTGTACTACATGCGTCCAAGCATGGGAGAAAGAGGAGAGACGTTGCATTTTTCTATTCCTTCAATCAATCAATCAGGGAGCTTCGGTTCCATCTTTTTGGCTTTGGCAACACCGTCCACAATGGTTCCCACGATGCCAAAAGCTATTTTCACATTTGGCTACACATTGTGGATGCCCTTAACCGTACCACTTGGTTTTGCTCCTGTGTGCTATCTATACAAATCTCAATTATATTGATCTAAAAAATTATAGAATCGAGATTAGTAAAAAGGAGGTGATTTTGCCGCGCGGATGGCGGGGGAGGTTTCTTATTTTCGGAGGACGTTGTCCTGGCGGTTTGCTAACATGCGGTCCCACGTGTCAGTGCTTTACCAAGCCGATCCGCGTCCCACATGAGGCAGAACAACGGCAGAAGCAACACGTGGTTAAGTTGAAGAAGATGAGGGAGAAGCGGATTCAGCAACGAGTGAAATGATGGTTGCTTCGTCCCTCCAACTTAACAGCGGGAAAGGTGCAGCTTTCTGATTTGATGCCTCATTGCTCATTACTACGCTGGCACCATGACTGGGGTGCTTCACCCCGGTTGCTCTGCACTGTATTCCGGTATGGCACGTGGACCCGGTAGCTTGATGTCCCACATGTCGGCGAAAGGGACTAGAAGATTTATGAAAGCGAGCGCTCCACTCTTACGACGGAGGAGTAGACGACACGACGGCCCAGTGAACTGTCACTTGTATTGTATAGTACTATAGTTTTGCTGTTTCGCACGATCCATCGATACAAACCCGATTAAACAGGAAAGGGCGGGATTTTTCCCGCGCGGTAGATGATACTGGCCATACATTTCAAAGGCAATTTTAATGTATGCAAACTGAATAATTATAAGTAACAATATGATATCTAGTAAAACTAAAAACACATATGATTTATTGTGTTAGAGTGTAGTAGTAGTGCTGTATTGCATAGTTGTTAGATGTAACATGCGAGAACGTGTAGAGATGTAGTTTTGGAGGGCCTACAGAGAGAAAAGCGTAATACGGTCACCGAACTTCAGAATAAGCTGATTACGGTCACTATATACGTTTTGCGGTGATTATACGGTCACTTGCTCACAGCTCAGCATCGGATTGCACTCTGTTGACCGGCCAAATAGTCTGCATGGCGCCATGTTGACTAGTTAAATTGACCATGTTCATTGTGGGTCCCACCTGTCAGTTCACATAGGCAAAAGGTCAGATAAACACAAATTTACGCAGGCGCGACAAGGCTCCAACCCGTGCGCGGGAATCACCTGGTTTTGTATGTGTCTGTCAGGGCCTGATGTGTGCGCATGCACGTGTAGGTTGAGCACTTGAGCGTGAGAGTGTGTGTTGGTCGTGTGGTGTACTGGTGTGTGCATGCATGCGTGCGTGTGTGCGTGTGAGTGTTGCGTGCGTGCGTGGCTGCGTGTGTACGTGTGAGTGTTGCGTGCGTGCGTGGGTGCATGTGTTTGTGTGAGTGTTGCGTGGATGCAGTTCGTGTGCATGCGTGCGTGTGTGTATAATCACCACACCAGCTCCTGTGTGTTAAAACAGATGGCTCAGCATACCAATACAAGGCCACCTTGTCCGCTGTGCCCGCGGTCATGACTTCGAACCACCGTCCAAATATTTTTTTGTCGTTTGTTTTCATTCTTACTAGCAAGATGCCCGTGCGTTGCATGTAACATCAAGATGCATTTGTATGACTTGTTTATCTTGTGAGAGAAAAGGATGAACGAGGGAAGGCCTTATTTGCAAATGTGGAGAGGTGTGTGGGTACCTTTTTGCAAAATTGCCATAGTTTCTTTCCTATCCGTCAGATATAAATCGGACGGCCTATATTGCAGGATGGCAGGCACACCATCATCACCAACTCTGTTTTTATAAGAGTGTATTTTATGTATTTTATAAGAGTGTAGATGTAGAGTAGATACAAGTCGACAGGTGGGCACGATGGTAGTGAGATAATGTGATGCAACACTAGAGGTGCCACGTGGAGCGTTTAACTGGTCAACTAGTCATGTCATGAGCAAATACAGAGTTGTACGGTGAGCCCGTGACTGCATAATAACCACTAAACGTAAATGGTGACCGTAATGAGTGGATTCTGAAGTCCAATGTACGTATTGTGCTTTCGCTTCAAATACAATGATCGTCATTGCATATATCGCGAGAGAAAGATGAAACATGCGTGAATTTTCTGGGGGCTTACTTTTAGAGGACCTGGAGATAGTTTTGTGTGCATACGTGAAAGGGGCGTACAGGGGGGTATGCGATGGAGAGAGAGATGCTCTTCGTTTCTCTTTATTATGACTAACTTTGTATATAGTATAAAAATATACAAATTCACAGTGCGGAATAAATATCATTGTGGGCACCATGCAATGCAAATTAGCGTTCGTACTCCTCCATATAACTTTGTAATGTTGTATATGTAGAAACTCTAAAATAATTTTTTGGCCACACTTTATTCAAAAGGAATGTTGTATGCGAAATAAACGTGAAGAGAGGGCTTTTTAGATCAATGGGGTACGTGATGTAACATGTGTGAATGTGTAGTTGATGCATTTGGCAGGGCCTAGAGAGGTATGTGTGTGTATTACGTATTCGAGAGAGGCATGGATAGAGGGGCCGACGGGGGGGGGGGGGGGGAGATAGCACGAGAAATGAGAGTGGTCTAGAGAGAGAGACGAATATGACGTCACGACAAGAGATTCCATTCCCTTGAGTGTGTATATGCAAGGGGGGAGGGAATAGAGGCACCAGGAGAAATTTTCTGTGTGTGTGGTGTTTGTGTTGGTAGGTGTGGGTGTGAGAAGATAATGAAACATGGGGGCAGAGGGTGTGTCACCGCGTGAGGTCCGGTGGGTCGAGGTGAGGCCCTTCGTTCTGTTCTATCCTGCACCACATTGGTCGGCCCGTGATGCATTTAGGAAGACCCATGGATGACTAGTCGTACAAGACAAGGATAGCAGAATTGTGAAGGACTCTGTGTCCACTGACAAAGCCGGCTAGGATTTGTAACCCTAGGTTCTGGACTAAGGTAACCCCTTTATCTCTGATATTACTATTCATCCAACCTAACTTTAAGGGGCATCCTATAGAATGCTCTGCTAGAATCATACTCGTCGATTAGGAAGAGAGGTGTGAGACAATGCGTGAGAGATAGGCATAAAGATAATGTGCGTACATGAGACACGTAGGTAGTTCCATGTATATAGAAAGGGTCGATGAGGATTGTGCATGTGTATGTTTGCGAAAGGAAGAGTGCTTGTGATAAAGGTTAGTGAAAACAGTTGTAAATGGTTACGAGAGGGAGGGAGGGTTATATCTAGAGCATGTGTGCGAGAAAGACACCTCGGGAGAGAGTGTGTGAGCATGTGTGAGAGACCACCGATGGAGAGTGAAACTACACGTAAAAGACTGCTCTACACATTGATTAAAGATATAAATTGTATCCAAATATTAGGATGGGATCATGATATTTGCAATTCGTGTAAGGAGCGGTCATTGATCCACCAGAATTCTAGATTCTATCGAATTTGAGCATGTCAATGTTATTATTCGACACAATTGATCCACATAGTTAGTATTTTGAACTCCAGACAATGCATCGCTTTAGCAATCGAATATAAACGTGAGTATAGTTCATGTTGTGTGTGTAAAGCACATTATACATACGAAAGTTACACAATGGACATTATAAATAGCTACTACCTATGAACTAGCATGCATTTGAATTCAACTTAAGGTGGTTTAAAAAATCGAATTCAACATGAAGTCCATTCAATTATTTCAATTTGATATCATGGCATTTGTAAACCATACCTAAATTATGGGGGCACCAATCTTTGCTCTGATTTTGTACATAATAGCATATGTAGTCGTGTACAAAATAGATTCAAATTTAGCTCCTCCATTCCAAAATAATCGTAGTTATAGGATTTTCAAGTGTCAAAATTTCAAAAAGAAGCGGATAATTTAATGAGGTTTTCAAACATACAAGGTCAAATATAACATTGTATATTTAGGTCAATCCTCATAGTTCAAGAGTACTCTAAACGTGAATGCTTGTGTTTCAAAATTTCGAACGAAGCGCCAAAAGAGCCTCTACTCGCCCGAAACCGCGTGAGACTAATGTTTGGTAGTACAAGGAAATTACTTTTGTAATAACCCCGACCCGTGAAACCTACCGGCCCGACATCCAAAGGTCTAAACCGGGGTAGGTTTGTAGCTTCATCTAGATGCCATGCAACCGCATCCGAAAAACATTCATACACAATGGCCGCCTAAGCACACATGCGCGCGGCCGAAATCGCTCCCGCCCACTATTTGGGACACCTGGGATTACCATCCTACCCCCGACCCGCAGTAGGTCCAAAACTTAAGAGGGGGGCAAAGTTTGTACTTTCCGCAAATTTCAAACAAGCGCGTCCCATTTCTGTTCAAAAAAGCAAAAAACAAGCGCGTCCCAGACCGAAACATGGTTCCCCCCACCCATCTAATTCCCCATTCGTACTCCGTGGGTGCCAAAACTACCTCTCCACCAGCCGCAAAACCCCGGCGTCCTCCGTCCGCCACCCCATCCCACCCATCAACCACCGCCCTCCTCCATCATGCCGGAGCCGATACCCCGACGTCGTCGTCCACCGCAACCTCAACCGCAACGCCCTCCACGGCTAGTAGTTGAAGCCGAGGCCGAGCCGTCCATACCCTAGCCAGTTCAACCACGCCGTCCTGTGCCTCACCGCTGCCGCTCCAACTTCGCCACCCTCCACCGCACCGGAGCTGTTCCTGCTACGCCGTACTTCGCCGCCTCGGATCTGCTTCCCCTCCGCCGACATACGGCCATGGCAACACGGTCAACAATTTGGCCATGGGTTTGTCCAAGCCTGCACCCTCTAGAACATCGGTTTCCCCGGTAAAAATAAGAAAATCGGTGCGACTTGTGGAGGTGACCACACCGGCAACCGAAAAAGGTACTCCTCTTCCCTTATTCATGCAAATCTTACGTCTCTGCTTGCACGACATTCATCCCACAGAAGACACTAGTTGACCGCTTCTTCTTGATACTAGATGTTCCTAGTAACTCGTGATGCACAAGGTTTCTCCTCATATACTATTTCACCTTAGCTAGAGGTCCGTTGTCCCCCTGAATTTCAATTTCTGGCCACTTGATTCCCAATTAACGGAAGCATTCCCCGGCGTAACAGGCGCTAGTACGCCTATTATGCCAGGTGAGGGAGTCCTGAATTAGGGGGTGTCCGGATGGCCGGACTATACCTTCAACCGGACTCCTGGACTATGAAGATACAAGATTGAAGACTTCGTCCCGTGTCCGGAAGGGACTTTCCTTGGTGTGGAAGGCAAGCTTGGCGATACGGATATGTAGATCTCCTACCATTGTAACCGACTTTGTGTAACCCTAACCCTCTCCGGTGTCTATACAAACTGGAGGGTTTTAGTCCGTAGGACAACATATAGAACAACAATCATACCATAGGCTAGCTTCTAGGGTTTAGCCTCTACGATCTCGTGGTAGATCTACTCTTGTACTACCCATATCATCAATATTAATCAAGCAGGATGTAGGGTTTTACCTCCATCAAGAGGGCCCGAACCTGGGTAAAACTTCGTGTCCCTTGCCTCCTGTTACCATCCGGCCTAGACGCACAGTTCGGGACCCCCTACCCGAGATCCGCCGGTTTTGACACCGACATTGGTGCTTTCATTGAGAGTTCCTCTGTGTCGTCGCCGTCAGGCTTGATGGCTCCTACGATCATCAATAGTGATGCAGTCCAGGGTGAGACCTTCCTCCCCGGAACGATCTTCGTCTTCGGCGGCTTTGCACTGCGGGCCAATTCACTTGGCCATCTGGAGCAGATCGAAAGCTATGCCCCTGGCCGTCAGGTCAGATTTGGAAGTTTAAACTACACGGCTGACATCCGCGGGGACTTGATCTTCGACGGATTCGAGCCACTGCCGAGCGTGCCGCACTGTCACGACGAGCATGATCTAGCTCTGCCGCCGAACAGTGCCCTGGAGGCCGCACCCGCATCGGCTTCGACCCTTAATTCGGAGCCAACTGCGCCGATCGAGGATGGGTGGTTGGACGCCGCCTCGGGGGCTGCGATCTCAACGGCGATCGAGCCGAACACCAGCCCCGCACTCCGCGAGACTCGTGACTCCAAGGAGCCGGACTCCTCTCCGGACTCCGAACCCTCCGCGCCCCTGCCGATCGAATCCGATTGGGCACCGATCATGGAGTTTACTGCCGCGGACATCTTTCAGCACTCGCCTTTCGGCGATATTTTGAAGCCACTAAAGTCTCTCTCTTTATCCCTGGCCGGACTACGGTCAACAAGGTTGGGATACAGATGATGAAGAAATTCAAAGCCCACCCACCACCCACTTTGTAGCCACTGTCGACGATTTAACCGACATGCTCGACTTCGACTCCGAAGACATCGACGGTATGGACGCCGATGCAGGAGACGATGAAGAACCAGCGCCTATTGGGCCCTGGAAAGCCACCTCGTCATATGACATATACATGGTGGACACCCCAAAAGAAGGAGATGGCGATGGAACAGCGGAGGATGACCCCTCCAAGAAACAGCCTAAGCGCCGGCGTCAGCGGCGCCGCTCAAAATCCCGCCAAAGCAAATACGGTGATTCCAGCACGGGAGATAATAATACTCCGGAGAGTGCCGAAGAAAACCACCTCCAGCAAGATTCAGCACAGGAGGATGGAGAAGCCAGCCCTCATGAGAGAGCGGCAGACAGAGAGGTCGAGGACGATAATTGTATGCCTCCCTCCGAAGACGAGGCAAGCCTCGACGACGACGAATTCGTCGTGCCAGAGGATCCCGTCGAGCAAGAGCGTTTTCAACGCAGGCTTATGGCCACGGCAAGAAGCCTCAAGAAAAAACAGCAACAGCTTAGAGCTGATCAAGATTTGCTAGTCGACAGATGGACTGAAGTCCTTGCGGCCGAAGAGCATAAACTCGAACGCCCCTCCAAGAGCTACCCAAAGCGCAGGGTGCTACCCCGATTAGAGGAGGAAGCACTTAAACCTACATCACCAGCACTTGATACGGCCGACCGGCCACCTCGTGGCCGCGACAGAGAGGCCTCTCGGCCCTCCACTCAAGCCACACCCCGTACCAAGGCACGGGAAAATGCGCCAGACCTGCGAGATATGTTGGAGGACAAGGCAAGGCAAACAAGATCGATCTATGGATCGCGTGGGCGCCCCACGACTCGAGACGGTAACCGTCACGCCGGACACAAATCCGGTAGGGCCGAACACAGTAGACAAAGCTCATTGGAGCTACGTCGTGATATAGCCCAGTACAGAGGCGCCGCACACCCACTATGCTTCACAGACGAAGTAATGGATCATCAAATCCCCGAGGGTTTCAAACCCGTAAACATCGAATCATATGATGGCACAACAGATCCTGCGGTATGGATCGAGGATTATCTCCTTCATATCCATATGGCCCGCGGCGATGATCTCCACGCCATCAAATACCTCCCACTCAAGCTTAAAGGACCAGCTCGGCATTGGCTTAACAGCTTGCCAGCAGGATCAATCAGTTGTTGGGAGGACCTGGAAGCCGCATTCCTCGACAATTTCCAGGGCACTTATGTGCGACCGCCAGACGCAGATGACCTAAGCCACGTAATTCAGCTGCCAGATGAATCGGCCAGGCAATTCTGGACACGGTTCCTAACAAAGAAAAATCAAATAGTCGACTGTCCGGACGCAGAGGCCCTAGCAGCCTTCAAGCACAATATCCGTGACGAGTGGCTTGCCCGGCACCTTGGACAGGAAAAGCCGAAATCTATGGCAGCACTCACGACACTCATGACCCGCTTTTGCGCGGGAGAAGACAGCTGGCTTGCTCGTAGCAACAATATGACCAAGAACCCTGGTAATTCGGATACCAGGGACAGTAGTGGCAGGTCGCGTCGCAACAAGCAGAAGCGCCGCATTAACGGCGACAATGCTGAGGATACGGCAGTTAATGCCGGATTCAGAGGCTATAAATCCGGTCAGCGGAAAAAGCCATTCAAAAGAAATCCTAGGGGCCCGTCCAGTTTGGACCGAATACTCGACCGCTTGTGCCAGATACATGGCACCCCCGAAAAGCCGGCCAATCACACCAACAGGGATTGTTGGGTGTTCAAGCAGGCAGGCAAGTTAAATGCCGAAAATACAGACAAGGGGCTGCATAGCGATGACGACGAAGAGCCCCGGCCGCCGAACAACAGTGGACAGAAGGGTTTTCCCCCACAAGTGCGGACGGTGAACATGATATACGCAACCCACATCCCCAAGAGGGAGCGGAAGCGCGCGTTAAGGGACGTATACGCGGTAGAGCCAGTCGCCCCAAAGTTCAACCCATGGTCCTCCTGCCCGATCACCTTTGATCGAAGGGACCATCCCACTAGCACCCGTCATGGCGGATTCGCCGCATTGGTTCTAGACCCAATTATTGACGGATTTCATCTCACTAGAGTCCTTATGGACGGCGGCAGCAGCCTGAACCTGCTTTACCAGGATACAGTGCGGAAAATGGGCATAGATCCCTCGAGGATTAAGCCCACCAAAACGACCTTTAAAGGCGTAATACCAGGTGTAGAGGCCAACTGTACAGGCTCAGTCACACTTGAAGTGGTCTTCGGATCTCCGGATAATTTCCGAAGCGAGGAGTTAATCTTCGACATAGTCCCATTCCGCAGTGGCTATCACGCACTGCTCGGGCGAACCGCATTCGCCAAGTTCAATGCGGTACCGCACTACGCATACCTTAAGCTCAAGATGCCAGGCCCTCGAGGAGTAATTACGGTCAATGGAAACACCGAACGCTCTCTCCGAACGGAGGAGCACACGGCGGCCCTTGCAGCGGAAGTACAAAGCAGCCTCTCCAGGCAGTTCTCCAGTCCGGCCATTAAACGTCCGGACACCGTCAAGCGCGCCCGGAGTAACCTACAACAAGACCGCCTGGCACGTTCCGAGCAGGCGTAGCAATGCGGCCCCAACCCCAGCCCTCGCAAAAATGCGACGCCAGTGCTTCGCGTACATAACTACGCTCTAGAAATACCATGGGTACAGGGGAGGGGCACCATCACGGCACGCCCGAAACACGGCTTAAACCGCACCAGGGGCTGCCGATTTTTTAATTTTCTCTTACTTTCAGGACTCCATTCTTCGGAAGGCCTGTTCGGCAGTTCAATTGCCGCACAAACGATGCAAGAACCAGGGAAGCAGACAAGCCATGCCGCATTACGGAACTCCCAGGTGGTCTCTATCACGAGCAGTATACCTGTTTCGCATACCATTCCGCAGCCTGCCCCTGGAACGGACATGTTAAATAGTCCAACCTTTTGCTTATCGCATTATTTGTATCGTTCTGCTTTGATCGCAGCCCTTTTTAATAAACAATGCATAGCTTTTGTCTATTTTTGCATTACTCTTTTTTTACAAATATATGTTCCTTAACGACATGTTGCACCCGTACACTTTGGTACGGCCAAAATACGCCAGGGGCTTTAGTACCCCTCAATATGGTGTGAGAAGTCCGAACACTTTAACAAGTGCGGCACCCCGAACTTATAGCATTATATGCATCGGCTCCGAATCATGTCTTGGGTCAATAGTTGGGTTTGCCCGGCTCCTATGTTTTGGTGCCTTACGTTCCGCTATATCGGCTAAGGTAGCACTAGGAGAACTACTGCGATTGTGCCCCAGTTGAGCTGGGTCGAGCACCTCAGTAGAGAAAGCTAAAACTGACTGTCATGATGAAGCGAGAGCCGGTCGCTGTTCGAGAGGTTTTTCGAGTCCCTAAAGACTTATGCCGCTTAGAGCGAGGAGTCGGCTCTGTCCGGCCAAGGCGTGGATAGCGCCCCGAACTCGGTCTTCCGAATACCAGGGGCTTCGCCGAAATTTAAAATTATAGAATTCTATGGCTAAGTGAGAGTGTTCACGCATTATAGTCCGATTGCCTTGTTCGTTGTGCTGAGCGCCTCCCTCGAAGGACCCAAACATGGGAAAAAGAGCGCTCAGGTTTATCCCCGAACACCCCAGCACTAGCGGCACGGGGGCAGAAGCCGACGACTCGCCATCTCTCAGAATTGATAAACAGCCGCACAGAAGGTAATATTTTAAATTCCAACAGCATTGCTTAGCGCATATGAACAAGTTTTCAGCGCACAGGACAAAACGAGCGAGTTTTACTCAAAAATTACATCCCTGGAACATTCATCCGCCACAAGGCGGGCACCCTTCAGAACATCCGTATAATAATTCTCGGGCTTGCGATGCTCTTTCCCCGGCGGTGGCCCGTCCTTCACAAGCTTCTCAGCATCCAGCTTGCCCCAGTGCACCTTAGCACGGGCAAGGGCCCTACGGGCACCTTCAATGCAGACGGAGCGCTTGATGACTTCGAGCCTTGGACAGGCCCCCACCAGCCGCCGCACCAGCCCGAAATAGCTCCCAGGCAGAGCCTCTCCAGGCCACAGCCGAACTATGAGGCCCTTCATGGCCTGTTCGGCCGCCTTGTGGAGCTCGACCAGTTGCTTCAGCTGGTCGCTCAGGGGCACGGGGTGTCCGGCCTCAGCATACTGAGACCAGAACACCTTCTCTGTCGAGCTGCCCTCCTCGGCTCGATAGAATGCGGCGGCATCGGACACGCTACGGGGAAGATCTGCGAATGCTCCTGGAGAGCTCCGGATTCGGATAAGTAACAAGTAACTCACGTTTATGTGTTTGCTTTGCATAAAGAATGCCTTACCCGCCGCTATCTTTTTCACCGCATCCAACTCCTGGAGGGTCTTCTGGGATTCGGCCTTGGCAGACTTGGCATTTTCAATAGCCATCGCGAGCTCGGACGCTCGCGTCTTTGAGTCAAGCTCCAAACTCTCATGTTTTTTCTTGAGAGCCTGGAGCTCTTGCCGCACCTTGCCAACCTGGGCCTCATACTTCTCCCGCTCGGTGCACTCCGTGGCCGCCCTCTTCTCGTCCTCGACCAGCACTTGCGTAAGGGTCGCCATCTCCGACGTGGCCCCTACAATAGCCACGATAATCCTGTCATTTTTTGCAATTGCACTTTTTTTATATATATTTAAACAAGGTATTTCTTACCTTCCTTGTCCTCAAGCTGCTTCTTGGCACGCCCGAGCTCTTGCTCGGACTGCTCGAGGTTCTGCTTTAGCGTGTCCACTTCCGCAGTCAGTGCGGCGGACGCCAGCAGAGAAGCCTGCATACGCATATTGACTCCTTTTCGTTAGACTCCTGCGAATTTTATTTGATCCTCTATTCGGCTTTTATTCCCGAACGCCAAACAGAGCATCAGGGGCTACTGTCTATGCGGTAATATTATTTACACATTCTTTACTTACCTCAAAGCCTGTTAAAAGGCTAGTACAAGCTTCAGTCAGTCCGCTCTTGGCGGACTGAACCTTCTGGACCACCGCACTCATAATGGTGCGGTGCTCCTCGTCAATGGAGGCGCCTTTGAGCACCTCCAACAGATTGTCCGGCGCCTCCGGTTGGACGGGGGTCACCGGCATGGTGGGCTTGCTCCTCTTGGAAGGAGGTCACCCGCCGGACTCTAGAACCTTTGAAGGTTCCGGAGCGGTGTCCGGCCTAGAACCGGACTTGGAGCCCTGGGTTTTTTCCCCTTTACTCCTGGAGTCCGGGAGGTCGCCTTGTGGCGCCTCCAGGACCACCTCCTCCTGGCTTGGAACCTGTTGGGACAACACTTCAGCGTCATCCGTAGGGTAGGGGGAGGAAGCCGTCGAAAGCGAATTCACATCCGACAAGTCCAGTGAACCGCTCGACGACACGTCGAGTCGGTCTTTGGGTGGGATGCATAATCATATTCGACATAAGGGAAAGCTGTGCAATAAAGGAATACTATGAATTACTCTGGTATCCGGATACTTACGATTTCACCAGGGGCTTGGCCTTGAGCGGCCACTCCTCTCCGCCATCCTTGGCGTCAGTGGAGTAGTCCGGAGGAAGGGTTTTCCCCTTCTTGGACCCTTCGGCCTCCCCAGTGAGGGCGGCCTTCCTTTTCTTCTCTCCCCCCGCTGGAGGGGGAGAGGTCTCTTCTTCCTCCTCCTCGTCTTCACGAGAGGAATGCGCCTTGGAGCCGTTGGATGATGAACCCAACACCTCCTGGCGCCGGGCACTTTTTCGAGTCCCCGTGGCCTTCTTCGTGGCCTTCTTCTCCGGCACCACATGGGGTGCCGGAACCAGCAGCTTTGCCAAGCGGGCATCGGCTGGGTCTTTGGGCAAAGGAGCCGGACAGTCGATCTGTCTGGACTTCGCCTGCCAAACCTGTCAAAGGTAAGGGAGCTTAGATCCCGCATAGAGTTAAACTATGAAAAACTAATACCCTGTAAAAGGTACAAACAACTTACCGCGCTAGCGTGAAGCTGCGTGCTGAATCCGCGATCCTCGGTAGCGGATGCGGGAGCCTTGGCGCCCTTGAAAAGCACCTTCCAGGCATCTTCATACGTCATGTCGAAGAGCCTGCTCAGAGTTCGGTGCTGCGCCGGGTTGAACTCCCACAGATTGAAGGCCCGTTGTTGACACGGGAGGATCAGGCAGATGAGCATAACCTGGACTACGTTGACAAGCTTGAGCTGCTTGTCCACCAGGGTTTGGATGCATGTTTGCAGTCCAGTCACCTCTCCTTTGCTACCCCATGAAAGGCCCATCTCTTTCCAGGACGTGAGCCGCGTTGGGGGTCCGGACCGGAACTCGGGGGCTGCGACCCACTCAGGGTAGCGTGGCTCAGTGATGTAAAACCACCCTGATTGCCACCCCTTCAGGGTCTCCACATAGGAGCCCTCGAGCCATAAGACGTTGGGCATCTTGCCCACCATGGCGCCTCCGCACTCCGCCTGGTTGCCGCGCACCACCTTCGGCTTGACATTGAAAGTCTTGAGCCATAGGCCAAAATGGGGGCGGATGCAGAGGAAAGCCTCGCACACGACGATGAACGCCGAGATGTTGAGGATGAAGTTCGAGGCCAGATCATGGAAATCCAGGCCGTAGTAGAACATGAGTCCCTGGACGAATGGGTGGATAGGAAAGCCCAGTCTGCGGAGGAAGTGGGGAAGGAACACTACCCTCTCATGAGGCCTTGGGGTGGGGAGGAGCTGCCCCTCTTCGGGAAGCCAGTACGCGATGTCGTTAGACAAGTATCCAGCCTTCCTTAGTTTTTTGATGTGTCCCTCCGTGACGGAGGAGACCATCCACTTGCCTCCTACTTCGTACATGGCTAGAGAAGGTTGAGGTGGGGAGTGCGGACTTGGGCGCTGGAGCTCGAGTGCGCGAAAATGGATAGGCAAAGGAGGAAGAAGGCGTAGGTGAAAAGGTGGATCCTTATCCCCTTATATGGGTGGACGCAACTACGTGTCCCCACTAGCCTGGTAAAACTCGCTTATCTCCAAGCGCCGTAATCAATGGCGCGGTTCGGTTACCCACGCCCGTATTGATGAGAATCTCGGAATAAGGGGACACGATCTCTGCTTTAACAAGACGTGCCAAGGAAACCGCCTCGCATGACGTGCTGAGGTGGGATAATAAAACGATTCGAATAAAGTCTTGGCCGTGGTGCGATGTCGCACTACGGAATACGTCAGCAGATTAGATTTTTGTAAATGTTATTCTCTCTATGGCCATATGTGGAAATTTATTTTGCAGAGCCAGACACTATCTTTGTGTTCAAAATCTTCTATGAAGTACTTGGAGGAGGAACCCACCTTGCAATGCCGAAGACAATCTGCGCGCCGGACTCGTCGTCATTGAAGCCTGGTTCAGGGGCTACTAAGGGAGTCCTCGATTAGGGGGTGTCCGGATGGCCAGACTATACCTTCAGCCAGACTCCTGGACTATGAAGATACAAGATTGAAGACTTCGTCCCGTGTTCGGAAGGGACTTTCCTTGGCGTGGAAGGCAAGCTTGGCGATACGGATATGTAGATCTCCTACCATTGTAACCGACTTTGTGTAACCCTAACCCTCTCCGGTGTCTATATAAACCGGAGGGTTTTAGTCCATAGGACAACATACAGAACAACAATCATACCATAGGCTAGCTTCTAGGGTTTAGCCTCTCCGATCTCGTGGTAGATCTACTCTTGTACTACCCATATCATCAATATTAATCAAGTTGGACGTAGGGTTTTACCTCCATCAAGAGGGCCCGAACCTGGGTAAAACTTCGTGTCCCTTGCCTCCTGTTACCATCCGGCCTAGACGCACAGTTCGGGACCCCCTACCCGAGATCCGCCGGTTTTGACACCGACACCGGGGAAGCAGCGCCTTGGTGTTTATCTTAGGGGCGTGTGTGGCCTAGAGCTACTGGCATCCGATCTGGAGGTCGGCCAGGATTAAAGGGATGGCCTGGGGGCACTGCCAAGCACGGCGGTGGTGTGAGGTCGATGGAAGGGCGGGCCGGCGGAGGCAGGGGTCTGGGCTGGTGGTCGCTGGCGGTTCGAGAAAGATCGTCAATAGTGACTGGTGGGAGGTAGACGAAGGCCATCTGCCCGTTCCTTATAGATCGGACGGTTCATTAAAAAAATCGACAGACCTATTTATTTTCAATCGACTGTTATCTTAGATATGACCACATGTGGTGGTTTGCTGGAGGAGTACCTGCATTTCCTGTGCTCATATATTACAAAATCATACATAGTAGAATCTAATTTTGTTTGCCATGCAATGTTGTAGAGCTATCATATGTCTCCTATCATTTATTTTTCAGCCACCTGCTATCTGCTACTTTTATAGTGCACTAGTTCTGCACACACTTCACCCTTACTCTCACTGTTGTGTTTTTATGCAAGGGTATTTCAGACTCTGCTGCCATGAGAGAAGCCAAAAAGAAAAGAGAGAAGTCGCTCCAGCTTGGTGTGCGGGTAGGCAAGACACGTTTCAGCGCTATAATGGGTGCAGTGTCAGCAGATGGAGACGGTAAACGTAGCTCTGGAGTTGATGACCTCGCTCGCAATGAACCACCATCCCAGGTGCTTGCTTTAACTTCGTGGTGTCATATGTGGTTGCATATTCCATATGGTGTCTAGCTTGTATTCGAAAGGCCGAAGTCAGTAAGATAAGGAAAGATTTTTTTTACATGAACCACCATCCCGTGAGCACCAGAAGACAAATAGCTAGTTAGGGCACTGGCCGAGCCAGTGACAAGCCTAGCAAAGATAGGCATCACCTGGAAGCCAACTAAAAAGCTGCGATGGTGGCGAAGCAGCCCGCCTCCCACCAGGCTCTCAAGTCCTAGATCATCATGCTCACCACTCCAACCGGATGTCTAGCTTGTATTGCTTCCAATTTGGTTAAATTGCATCTGCTTAGCTTACACATTAAACCTTTGAATATGACATGCCTTTCTGTTTTTGGTACATACTAGTACATCTGTGTATTAACCATGTTCTTACATCAAACTAATGTTCTTGTGTATCCCTCATCTTATGACGAGGAAGGCAGGCAAGGGGACTACTCCTCATTTAAAGAATGCAGCGTCAGCCTCCCGACATGATTCTCAAGAAACAGAAATGCTAGATGAAGATAGTGAACATAGCTCTGTAGTTGATTACAACATTTCCCCTACACTAGCGTCGCAGGTACTTGCTCTAACTTGGCAACGTGATATGTGGTTGCATGTTGCATATGGTGTCTAGATTGTAATTCTTCCAATCTGGTTAAACTGCATGTGCTAGTCTGCTTAGCTTATACATTATACCTGTTAATGTGACATGCCTTCCTGTATTTAGTACATAGTACATCTGTTTATTAAGCATGACCTTGCATAAAACTATTGTTTTTTTGTATCCCGCATCAATCAACATGACAAGACACCTTTAGTATATGCAGTGCAATATTAGTTGCATCTTTCATATGATTTATAGCATGCACTGCTTCTAATTTGTTGAAATTCCATTTATGATGGGACGCTTTTAACTTGGCAGAGTCATATTGGTTGCATCTTTCATGTGGTGTCTAGCTTGCATTGCTTCTTATTTGCTGGAATGGTTTCTGCTTAGTTTACACAAACAGTTGTGAACATGCCATGTCGTCCTGTTTTTCGTACATATTCCATCCTGGTATCATGTGTTTGCCTTACATCAAAGTAGTGATTGTCAGTATCATGCATGAATGAGTTTTGAAGAGAGAATTTTATTGCTTTTTATTGTCGGTTTTACTTGACAATTCAAAATCAATAAAGCAGAAGAAAGTTAGCAAGGCAGTGGATAAAGGTGCTCCTTCCGAACGGAGGGCCTCTATAGTTTCTACTCCTCCACACCCCCAAGATTATTTCCAAGACAACACATGCATAGACACTCAACAAAGCCGTGTTTATGATGAGCACGTCTCCCCTAGTGCAGCATCACTGGTGCTCCCTCTAACTTGGAACTGTTATATGTGGTTGCATGTTATGTGTGATGTCTAGCTTGTATTGCTTCTAATTTTGTTGAATTCCATCTGCTTACTTTACACATTATACTTGAATAAGACATGTGTTCCTGTTTCTAGAACATACAATATCTGTCTATCACACCATGTTCTTACATCAAATTACTACTGTTGTCTAACCTGCAACAATCACTTATCATAAGACACGTTTGACTTCAGAGTGTGATATAGGTTACATCTCACATTCTTTTGTAGCTTGTATTACTAATTTGTTGAAATGGCACTTATGACGAGACAGTTTTAACTTGGTAGAGGACACGTGTTCCTGTTTCTAAAACATACAATATCTGTCTATCACACCATGTTCTTACATCAAATTACTACTGTTGTGTAACCTGCAACAATCACTTATCATAAGACACGTTCGACTTTGGAGTGTGATATAGGTTACATCTCACATTCTTTTCTAGCTTGTATTACTAACTTGTTGAAATGGCACTTATGACGAGACAGTTTTAACTTGGTAGAGTGATATTCGCTGCATCTTTCATATGGTGTCTAGCTTTCATTGCTTCTAATTTGTTGAAATGCCTTCTCCTTAGTTTACACATCATAAGTTGTGAATATGCAATGGCACTAATGATGAGAGACCTCTAACATGGTAGTGTGATGTTGTTTGCATCTTGCATATGACTTATTTCTTGTACTGCTTCGCATTTGTTTAAACGCCATTTATGATGAGACACTGTTAACTTGGCAGAGCGATATTTGTAGCATCTTTCATATGGTGTCTACCTTCCATTGCATTGCTTCTAATTTGGTGAAATGTATTCTTCTTAGTTTACACATCATAGTGCTGGTAATCTCTTCCATCCTGTTTTTCATACATATTACATCCTCCTATCATGTGGTTGTCTAACATCAAAGTTTAGTTTGTCTGCATCACGCATCAATTTGTTCAGAAGAACTAAATTGTTATTCGTTTTTCTTGTCAGCTTGACTTAACATGGCACAGAGAAAGAGGAAGAAACATAGAATGGCAGGGAATGAGAAGCGGATGAATCCCGCAGATTCTGCTGGTACTGATGGTGCAATAGAAGGTCAAAGTCCAGCAGAAAATTCGACAAACACGGCATCCCATGCTACACGAGTTGCAAAAAATACAAATAGAAACAAATAGCTGCCACCAAACAAGCAGAGACAGCCCTAGTTCTTGCAACACCTACCATAGTACTACTAGCTGCACGACGTACTCGTGCGTCAACTGAGCTAGCAGCACGTTCCCAAGCTCCCTTGCCACCTGGCACTACTTCCCAAGCACTCTTGGCACAAGACAAGTTTGCAATATCAGATGAACCTTGTGAGCTTCAACAGCAAGAAGGTAGTTGATGGAGTCAAGTTACAGTTGCATGCTTCTTTATATGTAGTCTCATAGTTTGATGTACACTAACACTTCTATGTTTGTTGTTGGACTAGCACCTAGGCGCAAGAGGAAACAAACATCAGGGATAATGCTCGATAGGTTAACTAAATCTAGAGGAGGAAGATGGAGATCCGTTTTGAGGCAGGTTTAAAAAGGCCACGTGATGCTACAGAGTCAGCCAAGTTAGTATCAGAGGCAGCGGTTGCTGTTAGGTGTCATGTACGTATCCTCCCAACATGGATTCAGTACAAGAATGACAAAGACGAAACCCAGTTCAACATCTTCCTCGACCATTTATCTGTAAGTATTGTTATGTACGGAAACTAGTAATATCATCTTGCTCTGTCCAATACTTTCTAGGTTGCTGATAATGAGACTCCCATAATTTTCAACAGATGAGGTTCAAGTTGGATAGCCAAGATGATGCAACCAGACAAGCTTGCACCCATGTTTTCAAGTCTTCTCTGCGACAGTATCGGTATAACTTGAGGAAAACTCACTTTGAAGGCAAGGCTAACAGTGAACTTGCCCAAACATCTCTAGTGGAAAATATATCTGATGAAGACTGGAGAGGCCTCGTTAAACACTGGTCCGATCCGAAGTATCTGGTACATTATATATATGTCATCAGATCACATGTTGAAGTCCTATTTACGCATGTGCCACACAAATCTATCTTCTTGTAGGTGAACTGTTCAAAGAACAAGGCCAACCGTACGAAAGTGAAATTCCAACAGACGACAGGATCTCGTAGCTATATTGCACACTGTGAGGCTCTTGTAATTAGCTGCTGTTTCACTCTTTTCATTGTACCATATTATCAGATCTATATTGACTTGTTCCAAATGTAGAGGAAAGCCCGCAAGGACCAAAAAGTACCTGAACCAAATGATGTGGAAATCTTCAAGGACTGTCACACCAGCAAGAAGAAGGGCATGACTACACCAGTCAAAGCCGCTGTTGTAAGTCCTTAATCCTCATGCCTTTTCACTACTACTTACTCTAACTTGTGCCTTGAACTGCATGATTTGCAGCCAATGTCTATTACTCTTTTCAATTTTATACACAATTGTCTTAGCGTATCATTGCACCTTACAAGGTTTAAAAGAGAGGAGTGATGTTCCTTTGATCTTGACCCACTACAAGAAATATGTCAACTTTTGACCTTGACTATTGGTCATTGAAAGGTCATTGTTTTTCATTTGCGACCTTTTTTTGACCAAAAACAGAAGGTCAAAAGCTGGCGGTCGTAAACTGAAATTAACGACCTTCTCTGTGAGAAGGTCGTGGACGTTTACGACCAAAATATGCCTACTATTTTGTTTTGGTCACTAGCAGCCTTCCCAGGCCACGTAGGCATCCGGCGTGGCAATCTGATGTGGCACAAGATTCAGTCCAGTCCGATTAGGTGTTTTACATGGGCCGAGCCCAATAATTCAACCTATTTGTGTTTTTTCTGTCAATTTTTGGTCAAGTTCATGGGCCAAGCCCTACAATTCAGCCTTTTTATTTTCTGGGCTTAGGCCATTTTGCATTCCGTTTCATTCAGCCTTTTGTTTTTGTTTTTCATAAATGCACAATATTCCAGTCCACTATTGTTTGGGCCATAGCCTTTTTAGAGCCCAAATATTATTCGATCCAACAGACGAACATTCAGCCTTTTTCATTCACAGGTTTCAATTTTACACATTTCAACAGCAAGCAATCAATAATTCTCACAATTAAATGATCAAATCCAAAAATCACTCTATGAAACTCAGAACAGCACATCTGCACGATCCATCAAGTGTACATACAATCAGAAACAAATACAGAGGCACCAAAACTATTGTGCACATCTCCAGGCTTCTTCTGATCTTCGGTCACAACAGTAGCCACCTCGGTCGCTTGCCTCGCGCTGGCGGAACTTGTTGGTCGTGTTAGTCAAGCAACATCCTCTTGTACTCGAAGGCCTATAAAATAAAATGGATAAGTTAGATTGATTACTGTAGGTGCAGCACATTTTCTAGAAGAGGCATAAACATGAATGGAGCATTATACTTGGAAGGAAAAAACAACATCCTGTCACCAAGCAAACACTACTTGACAGGAAACTGTGCATTTCGTCCTTGTATCCATTAGTAGCAGGATAGCGGCAATGATTCACATGGCACGAATAATTCATTATGAGGAAACATGTTGCTAGGTATGAAACAAACTATTTACAGAGGTAAAATGGACACATGTACAATACATAGCTTGCTGTAAGCAAGAAACACTAGTGCTCATATACCAAAATCAACGGCTATACTTATGGACGATAGTAACAAGGTTAAACATCGAAGAAAGCACTTGCTAAGATATTGAATACAAGGGAAACAATCAAACTAAAGAAATGAAAGGCACACACTATGAAAATTTTGACAGCACGAATATTTTTTATATTACCATAACAAACAGAAATGTAATCTGATTGCACAAGACACATGGTATTATCACACACTCGGACGAGCGAAGCATTAACTTGTGAGGATCAGACAAACAAAGCATTGACGATGATGATTAACTTATAAGCCCAACCACCCTCAATCCTCAATACAACACTAAGTTTTACTACTCCTGCCAACCTAATACATTACAGTCTAGACTCTAGAGGCACCTCAATTCGACCACCGACCTCAGAGCATAACAGAATCATGACATCCATTTGCATCCAGGGCTGAATTTGGCCACAAAACAACAGTGATTGAGTAAATCATAAAGCAGAATAACAAAATCATAATTAATTCCGTCAGTGATCATGTCGCGACACCACGCTGTCCACCTTAGTAGAAAAATTTAGGCTTTGCACAAGTCTACACAACTACTGATCCTTTCTACAAAGGAAGCTGTGCACAGCACCGGTTCTCTGTGGTTAGCTGAAGACATTCCTCCAGCAGCTTATGCATGTAATGCTCAAGTTACTGGTTATCTGATGTGAGCCATCTAAATGTTTTAAACAAGTTTAGCTTGCTGAGCTCAAAAGTATGGAACTGAAATGCAGAGACATATGCAATATTGTTTTTTCCTTTCTCTTTTGTGAGGACATATGCTGTCAAATATACAGTATACGAGGAACTCGACCAAATTCACGAAAATGATTTGTTCCAGATGATTTATATATCGCAAATAAGACATGAAGGCGCGTGTGTTTTCCCTGGTAAGAGCAACCCGCGTTCCTCAACATAAAAATAGGAGTCCACACATGCACATGAAGGCCTGCAGTACAAGGGGGTTCAGAGGAGGTGGGAATCATACCTAGCAGTAGCGTGGCCGGACTCTACCCAACAGCAGCAGTAGGCCTGGCCTGGCCTTGAGGTCCGGCGCGTCCACATGAGGGGTGACGGTATGAGTACCCCTCCTGATTCCTCAGCCACCTTGTTAGGGCTTCGGGGTGGCAGGCCAGGCCATCCCTTGTCGCTGGGCGTCGTCGTCCACAGCCAACTCTAGCCACTCCATGGCGCCGGGGCAGCGGATGAAGCGGCCATCGCGTCCATGGTGCACTGCATCAAATGAATGATGACCGACTCCTAGAACAATCAGAGAATGAATGAATGAATGTGAAAGGCATAGCAACAACATTAGTACAACAAGCTGCATTGTCCTACTATTACTAGTACAACAAGATGCAGGTTGGCATAGTTAATGAAGAAATATTATTCATTATCCTGCTACAACTAGTTCAACAATGTATGTAGTAACACCAGACACATTACACCTAAAGAATTATTATTCATTCAAGAGACTAAAGGTAAACTACGATGACTGAACCAGATTTGGGTTTTCAAGTTCTGAAGTTTCGTATGGCATATATAGATTAAATTGAAGAACTGGATTCAACCAAATCATGGATAGTTCAAAACCAATAATTTTCAAATCAACTAATTAGCTTCAGACCACTGTATAGCATTCAACTACTTCTACTTATATCAAACACAATAGTTCAGACAAACTCCCAAGTCTTAACTGAATCAGAGTAGCAGAAGTTTCAGTAAACTATTTTTGGGATTAATTAACAATTTCATTACACAAGCTGAATAGCACTCCATTAAAACAAAACCGAAGATGCATCAACCAGTAGGAAGTTGGGGACATAGAGATGAGTAGGCCTGTCACCTAGGACGACGACGATGTAAAGAGTCCGTGTGCCGCCCGTTAGTTCCTACTGATGTATGGAAATTTGAATTTTAGAGTTCATCAAATTTTACTACTGAAGGATGGTGTGTAAATTCCATTAGTAGTTTACCGCTTAACTTTGTTTCTCACTAGTTCAGAAACTCCATAAACAGGATCTTATATTCAGTTAACAGGCATATGATGTATGGAATTGGAAACAGGTATGTTCAGTATGCGCACCATCAAATGCGGCTGATTGCAGAACAGACATACACAGGCAAAATCCCTTACACATTAACAAGGACAAAATCCACCCAGGCAATCTGTCACATACCTATCTCAAATTTAGGTAACACAGGACTACAGGAGTGGTATATAAGATCAGACCAAATCCCTTCACCCTTTGCACCTACTCCGAAACTGTCAGGGGATTAAACTAAGCAAGAATAAGAAAGGAGACAACATACCCATCTTGGTCTGCAGCAAGCTCCTCCTCCCGACGATCCGGTGTTGGCCTGGGACACGCTGTCTGGTCAAGCACCAAGAGAATAGAACGGACCCATCACAATCAAATTCGCGCAAATTTGGGAAGAATCAAGAAGCAGGCTCACCTTAGGCATGCCCTCCCTGGACGGGATGCGCTCCACGACCTAGTGAGTCATCGTGCTGACGGTGTCGAAGTCGTCGACGTTGGCGCCATTGTTATAGGGGAGGTACTTCCCGTTGGCGCGGAGGAAGCGGCCGCTGGCGTGGCGGAGCAGGATGTAGTCCCCGGGCACGAGCCTGACGGGCTGCCACCTGACGTCCTCCTCATCCAGTTTATCGTATTCGCGCTGCTCAACGCAGCGCCCGCGGTGGCCTAATGGCGCCGGTGCGTCCATGGCCGTCAGGTAGCCGCCATAGGCGGCGCTGTGGAGGGCGAGGCGGCGGCCGAGGGTGCAGGGTGGGACGCGAGAGAGGGGAGGAGGAGACGCCGCGATCTCGTCTACGGTGAGGGTCGTCGATGGTGGGGGGGGGCAGCGGCGGATCGAGATCTGAGGGAGGGAGAGGGCGGGTTGTGTTAGGATCTGGATCGGGGAGGAGGCGGCGGCGCGTTGGATCAAGGAGGAGGCATTTCGCGTGCTGTGGGACGGAAGCGAATGGGAGAGGAGAGGCCGTCGACGGTGAGTTGTGGGAGGGATGAGGCGGGGAGAGGAGTGGATCGGGAGGGGGGCGGTGGTGGCGAGGAGATGGGAGGGAGAAGGGTGTGACGGGGGGATGGATCTGAGCTAGGGTTTGGGCTGCGGGTGGGGGGTATCTTTTCTTTTTTTCTGTAGAAAGATGGATGGATGGATGGATGGATGTGGGATGGAGAGATGGATGGATGGATGGATGGCCGCCATATCATCAATCCGTGAGAAGAGTTCTGATTGGTTCAGAAAATCAGTGACTTAAAATAGTTTTCAAGTACTGAAAACAGAGGGATTTTGTGAAGTAGCTATCAAAAAAATTGCAAAAGAGCACCACATAAATTTTCACTAGAGTTAGACCACATTTTATGGATAAGGACCAATTTGTATGCATTTCTGATCTTTCTAGCAATTTTTAATCATTTTTCGAGTGGCAAAAATGAATTTTTTTGTGAAGAACCTACCAAATATTTGTTGCAAAATTGGACCAAATGGTTGGGTGTCAAAAGCTTTGATCCACCTCTCGTGAAAAAGACAAATTTCCGCCGGTTCAGCTGAAAGCGGGTCAAATTTGAACTGCAGCTGCCTCATAGTTTGCTCTTTATTTTTTCCAAAAATCATTTCTAGGTACATAAGTATCTATTTAATCAGAGAAACATCAAAAGTTTTCCAAGATTCAACCACTAGTTAGGAACGGTCAAGCTCGCCATTTTGACTGCATTTTGAAACGGGCATAAAAATTCAAAAAAATCAAAAAATTGGAAAAACTTCGCATTGTGTCATTATATGTGACCAAGTATCCAGGAAAAACAATAAACTTGTAATACGGCAATTATTTTAAAAAAGTGTTCTCAGAAATGAGCTATCATGCGTGAAGATTCACGACTTTCAAGCCAAATGATCAATCTTATGGCCACATTCATGGCATAGTTTGTTCAAATGGTCTCATGTTGTGCACAAGGGTGCATCTTGGAATTCCAAGCAATGTTGCCTAAGGGGGTTTTCATTTTCTTTGCACGGAAAATTCATTTTCCATTTTCCGAGTGCCTGAAATGAGTTTTTTTGTGAAGGACCTACCAAATAATTCTTGCAAAATTGGACCAAATCATTTCTCTATAATACTAGGACATATTTAATGCACAATTGACCAAATGGTTGGGTGTAAAAAGTTTTGATCCACCTCTGGTGAAAAAGACAAATTTCCGCCGATTCAGCTAGAAGCGGGTCAAATTTGAACTGCAGCTGCCTCATAGTTTGCTCTTTATTTTTTCCAAAAATCATTTCTAAGTACATAAATATGTATTTAATTATAGAAACATCAAAAGTTTTCCAAGATTCAACCACTAGCTAGGAGCGGTCAAGCCTGCCGTTTTGACCGCATTTTGAAACGGGCATAAAAAATTAAAAAAAATTAAAAAATTGGGAAACCTTCGCATTGTGTCATCATATGTGGCCAAGTTCCTAGGAGAAATAACAAACTTGTAATACGACAATTATAATAAAAAAGTGTTCTCAGAAACGAGCTATCACGTGTGGAGATTAATGGCTTTCAAGCCAAATGATCAATCTTATGGCCACATTCATGGCATAGTTTGTTCAAATGATCTCATATTGTGCACAAGGGTGCATATTCGAATGGCAAACAATGTTGCCTAAGGAAGTTTTCATTTTCTTTGGACGAAAAAACCATTTTCCATTTTTTGAGTGCCCGAAAGGAGGTTTTTTTGTGAAGGACCTTCCAAATAATTGTTGCAAAATTGGACCAAATCATTTTTATAAAATACTAGGCCATATTTAATGCACAATTGACAAAATGGTTGGGTGTAAAAAATTTGATCCACCTCTCGTGAAAAAGACAAATTTCCGCCGATTCAGTTGGAAGCGGGTCAAATTTGAACTGCAGCTGCCTCATAGTTTGCTATTTATTTTTTCCAAAAATCATTTATAGTTACATAAGGACCTATTTAATCATAAATACATGGTTTGGTGGCCATACGTCGAGGTTTGGGCGGTGGCCGAGGGCCCCAACTCTAGAGCGCGTAAACTCGCATGCCCGCCGCGTGGTCACCGCGTGACCGTGGCGTTGCCATGTGTTCTGGGCGGCCTAGGCATGTCTAGTGGGTTGGGCACTCCCCAGGTTGGTGCTAGGAAGAAAATTACAACATAAGATTCTCACGAGGAGACCGATCGATGCTCAAACATGAATTAGCAGCCAAGTGTTTGATTAGCGGTACGAGAAATGTACATGGCTAATGGGCGTGAGTTTTGGCTGAGGATGATCAGTTACTAAGAAGACCGTCTTCACAAATTTTCAGCTCAAAAGGAGGAGCCTAGGTGGTACTTGCTTTGCAAACTACCACACTGGACATAACTACGAATGTTGAAGCTCGGCTCAAAATAATGAATGGATTGAGCTGGAATTAGGTGGAGGATGGTTATTTGGGCATAGGAAACCACTGTAGAAAATGGATACTATTTGGACATGCCAAAGTGGTACTTCCTTCACAAACTGTTGTTCTGAACAGAATAGGAAAATGAATATTTTTGAATTATTTTTGAACTAGGCAAGAAAGGTTTTTACATATTTGACGAACATATGACCCAAAGAATTTATGAGATTTTTTTGGGAATTTTGGGAATGACAGAAATATAGGTTGCTTCACAACCTAGGGCAAAAACTGCCACATGGACATGACACATAGGCAAAACTGATGAGATGGCGCCTAGTCATTGCAACCCACCACAATTTACAAGGCTATGACCATCTATATTGGTTGTTAACAACTAGAAATAAGGCAGCGGACTAGCGATGTTTGCTTTATGACCATTTCGTGTAAGGAAATTACGACCTTTCTGACCAAAATGGTCGCAATGGTTTAGGGTTTGGAGCCCCCCGAACAGCTTTTGACCAATTGGTTTGAAATGGTCAAAGATCTATGACCATTTCTTCCAGGGTCACTGACAAAAGTTCACTAGTTGACATATTTCTTGTAGTGACCCGTAGTCTAGTTCCGTGCTGGACTTGCCCACACAACATTACAATTGTCTGTTTGTCTGTTCTCAGTTGTTTTGTGATATGAATGTCGTCATACTATGCTTACCGTATTATAAACTTCGTCTCTTTATCCTTAGCCCTCAATACAATATGAAGAAATAGACAATACATTAGCGATGGTACATGGTCATAAGTTTGGAACCTGGTTTTATTATGTACTTTGCAATAAAATACAACTAATATTTTACATGGGTTCACCAGAATAAGTTCTGTATATAGACCAAAGCTATTTTGTTTGGTTTTGCTGCCTTCTTAATATCTTCTGTTCTGGTACTACTAATGTAAAACCTCAACTTTTCAGCGAGCTATGGAAAAAATGGTGGAACCACCACCTTCTGAAGGTGGCGAGGCAACTATAACCGCAATGTCAGCTCTTGCTGCAGTGGGTCAGTACTTGTCCACTAACAGTGCCAAAAGCACGTTCCTGCGTAATACTGGTTTAGTTAAGGAAATATCGTCCAAATTGCCTCATGATCAAGATATGCAAGCTCAAAGCAATGTTGTATCTGCGCTCCAGACACAAGTCCATTCCCTAACAGAGACCCTTTGTGAAACAAGGAGAAACATTGCTCAATGTCGTCAAGATATGCATGGTTTTGAAACCAGACTATCAGACATTTCCTATGTTGTTCAGGAGCCTAGGGGAAATGAAGGCGAGGGTTATGGTGCTCCATCAGACAATACAACATGAAAACGTAACAGTCAGGTCAAATGAACTGAGCTTCTAAACTTCTGGTGGTGCATTTATCTGCTAGACTGTTAAGTTTTATGCCAACCTTCCTTTTGTTATATAGTTGTAATTTGTTTTGGTGCGATACAAAATTTATTTTTAACGTGCAGCCACCGCCTGAAGAAAACAGCAAGCCATTTTTGTATTGCGTAGGGTGTTCCCTATATTTGCATTGGTGGCGATCTTTGATGCCGAGTGGATGTAATCTGTGCAATCGCCTTAATAGCCTAGCATTAGTTTCGGCCTTATTTATTTCCTAGTCTTCTTTTTCCCTGGTTTGCTAGTGGCTGCAACTACCATGGGCCATATACGGGCCGTAGGATCCATGGGTGTCCTACGGGCCATCGATAAATGGGCCTGTAATCGGTGGGCCTCGGGCCATCGGATAAATGGGTCTACATGGGCCATAACCAGGCATAATTGGTATTGGCCCAGCACGGTAACAGGCCGTTAACAGGACGTAGGACAGCAAAGGCTTAATTCTATCACAGGCATAATGGGTCGTTAATGGGCCAGAATATAGGACGGGCTGGAAACGGTGCAACGGGTTAACAGGCCAGAAACGGGCTGACTCTTGCCATGGGCCGAATTTGGCCCATTAGGGTAACAGGCCAGTAACGGGCCGACTCTTGCCATGGGCCGAATTTGGCCCATTAGTGGAACAGGCCAGTAACGGGCTGACTCTTGCCATGGGCCGAATTTGGCCCATTAGGGGAACATGCCAGTAACGGGCCGGAAGTAATCGAGGGCCAAAAAGGAGCCCAAGAACGTATGGGCCGTCAATAGGCCAAAAGCTAACACGGGCTGGAAACGGCCCATGTAAATCACGGGATGTTAACGGGTATAAAGAAAATTACTGTTCATTATGGGCTAGAGTCACCATGGGCCTTTACCTAGGCCGGCCTATTATGGCACACGAAAATCTTGTAGGCCTTTACCTGGGCCGGCCCATTATGGCCCGCGAAATCTTGTGGGCCTTTAGCTAGGCCAGCCCATTATGGTCCACAAAATCGCGTGGGCCTTTAGCTGGGCCGGCCCATTATGGTCCGCAAAATCTTGTGGGCCTTTAGTTGGGCCAGCCCATTTAAACTTGTTGGGCCATGCCACGTGTCGACGTATCATATGCGCCTTCTGTCTAGTGAGTGGATGACATCTATCCCGACGATGAGCCGACATGTGTTTCCTCTAGCCAATGATGATTTTACACGTGGAAAATCCCCATTGGTCGGGGCTGTTAACGGGTTATCGGATCCAAAACCCGACCTGATAGCTTAACGGCGTTCCGTTACGGTGGATGCCACATGTCGGTCACCCTTGACGAAAGCACTTCTGTGACACGTGATTTATTGTCATGGAAGTGGACACTTCCGTGATGATAATTTTGGTAATGTCATGGAACACTTCTACGACAGCACAGGTATGACTATCTTGATTCTGTCATAAATTTGTCATGGATGTACATGCATGTCAAAAAATGCGACCTACTGTGACAAACATGTATCATCACGGAAGTGTATTTTTTTGTAGTGTTTAATGATGATGCTTAATTGGGATTGAGTTGGGTGAACCTTCTCAATGTTTAACAACCACCATGATAGTTAAATAAAATTTATTCCTTTGTTGTAGGAAAAAATTGGCTTTCCGCAAAACATATTAACCATACAGCCTCCACCAGCCATATATGGATGTAGTGATAGCATTATTATGCTCATTACTCTCTTGTGTGACATTGCCAGCATATTCCATGTGCTGACCCGTTTCGGGCTGCAACGTATCATGTTGCAGACTTTTCAGACGGCTAGTAAGGAGCCATAGGTCGTTGTCTTTCACTCAGTGATGCCGTTGGAATTGATGAACTCACTTTATCTTCCAAGCCTTCCGTTGTTATGGTATTAGATGGCCTTAAGCCATATTTATTGTAATAAGTTCTCTTTTGAGACATTTGATGTAATAAGTGTGTGATTGCTACTCTATTATAAATCCTCAAGTACCTTGTGTGTCAGCATTACCGGTCTAGGGATGACACTAATGCATAGAGATCAGACTGTTTGAGGTCTGGTCACTACAAGATGGTATCAGAGCACACGCTGACTGTAGGACACGACCACTAAGCTAAAGCCCTAGATCACTACTCTCTTCTCATTTCTGACTCCTCTCCATTTTCTACTCTTTAGGATGGCGGACGCAAGGAACAAGTTTGCACAACAGGATGAAGACACACCTTTTGGACGCCACTTGAAGGAAGTCACTAGGTACCTGAACATAGGAATACCAAGCTTCACCGGGACTTACAACACCACTTTACCAGAAGAGGAGCGCTGGATGATTCTAGTTCAAGTTCCAGGAAGGACATTTATGCCAGTCACTGTGCCCATAGAGTTTTCCTTTGATGCACCAACCTGGAGTCTAGGAAAGAGTATGGCAGCCCACATCACCATGAGACACATTGGATAAGTTTACCAGAAGGATCTCAAGGGTACTATCTACCAGATTTGTGGGCGCCGAGATGAGCAATGGGAGATGATCAGCACCAGGAACGATAGATCAATTGCCTCTTTTATCCAGGCGTTAAACCAGCACATACGTCGCCAGGAGAAACAGATGTGCGCATGCATGATAGATCTGAAGAAGGCAATGACAAGGATCACCGAGCTTGAAGAAGAACTCAAGGCAACTCGCGAAGATTATGAGGAGGAAATCGTCATACTAGTGGAGAAGAATGACGACCTGACAAGGAAGCTAGGAGTCTTCATGGGAGACCCCGCGCTAGGAGGAGAAGATGATGATTCCACTTGCCCGGAGAACTACATCATCATCGGCGACACCGACTCGGACCCCGACGATAGCAATGATGACTTTTTTGATGAAGCTGGAGCGGATATTATGGAGTCTTCTACCGATCAATTTTTCTAGTCGACCACCAAAACATTAGTAGTATTCCACCATGTATATAGTATAGTCCGACCACTTTTGTAACGATAGTTCTAGACCGACTGTATGCCCTTGCTTGCTTGATTGAGTGATATGATTTTGTTTGTCTCATGTGCATATGGGTAGTGTTTCCCCCTAGACCTCATTGTACTCTATTTTCTCATCTTTTCTAAACCCATCAGATGCCTCCAAGACGCGACAATGGATTTGCTTTCCCACCGGAGCTCACTCAGTTGATCCAGCAGCAGAATGCATTGATGCAGATACTAGTCCAGAATCAGAATCAGGGGAACAACAACAACAACAACAACAACCCACCACCACCACCGGTTGATTACTTAGCCCGTTTTCTAAGGCTGAATCCGCCGGTGTTCTCTAGTAGCACCGAGCCGATAGTTGCAGATGATTGGCTCCGCAAGATTGGAAGGGAGTTGACCACTGCAGCATGCACATATGCGGAAAGAGTGCGTTTTGCCTCACATCAGCTTAATGGACCCACAACAGCATGGTGATACGTCTCCAACGTATCTATAATTTTTGATTGCTCCATGCTATATTATCTACTGTTTTGGACATTATTGGGCTTTATTATCCACTTTTATATTACTTTTGGGACTAACCTATTAACCAGAGGCCCGGCCCATAATTGCTATTTTTTTGCCTATTTTAGGGTTTCGAAGAAAAGGAATATCAAACTGAGTCCAAACGGAATGAAACCTTCGAGAACGTGATTTTCTCACCGAACAAGATCCAGGAGACTTGGACCCTACGTCAAGCAACCAACAGGGAGGCCACGAGGTAGGGGGACGTGCCTACCCCCCAGGCGCGCCCTCCACCCTCGTGGCCCCCCTGTTGCTCCACCGACGTACTTCTTCCTCCTATATATACCTACGTACCCCCAAACGATCAGAAATGGAGTCAAAACCCTAATTCCACCACCGTAACTTTCTGTATCCACGAGATCCCATCTTGGGGCCTGTTCCGGAGCTCCGCCGGAGGGGGTATCGATCACAGAGGGCTTCTACATCAACACCATAGCCTCTCCGATGATGTGTGAGTAGTTTACCTCAGACCTACGGGTCCATAGTTATTAGCTAGATGGCTTCTTCTCTCTTTTTGGATCTCAATACAAAGTTCTCCCCCTCTCTTGTGGAGATCTATTCGATGTAAGCTTCTTTTGCGGTGTGTTTGTTCAGACCGATGAATTGTGGGTTTATGATCAAGTTTATCTATGAACAATATTTGAATCTTCTCTGAATTCTTTTATGTATGATTGGTTATCTTTGCAAGTCTCTTCGAATTATTAGTTTGGTTTGGCCTACTAGATTGATCTTTCTTGAATGGGAGAAGTGCTTAGCTTTGGGTTCAATCTTGCGGTGTCCTTTCCTAGTGACAGTAGGGGTAGCAAGGCACGTATTGTATTGTTGCCATCGAGGATAACAAGATGGGTTTTTTATCATATTGCATGAATTTATCCCTCTACATCATGTCATCTTGCTTAAGGCGTTACTCTGTTCTTATGAACTTAATACTCTAGATACATGCTGGATAGCGGTCGATGTGTGGAATAATAGTAGTAGATGCAGGCAGGAGTCGGTCTACTTGTCTTGGACATGATGCCTATATACATGATCATACCTAGATATTCTCATAACTATGTGATAACCCACAAGTATAGGGGATCGTAACAGCTTTCGAGGGTAGAGTATTCAACCCAAATTTATTGATTCGACACAAGGGGAGCCAAAGAATATTCTCAAGTATTAGCAGCTGAGTTGTTAATTCAACCACACCTGGAAACGTAGTATCTTCAGCAAAGTGTCTAGTAGCAAACTAATATGATAGTGATGGTAACAGTAACAAAAGAGTAACGAAAGCAAAGTAATCTTTTTGGTATTTTGTAGTGATTGTAACAATAGCAACAGGAAACTAAATAAGCGTAAACCAGTATATGGAAAGCTCGTAGGCATCGTATCAGTGATGGATAATTATGCTGGATGTGGTTCATCATGTAACAGTCATAACATAGGGTGACACAGAACTAGCTCCAATTCATTAATGTAATGTAGGCATGTATTCTGAATATAGTCATACGTGCTTATGGAAAAGAACTTGCATGACATATTTTGTCCTACCCACCTGTGGCAATGGGGTCCTAATGGAAACTAAGGGATATTAAGGCCTCCTTTTAATAGAGAACCGGAACAAAGCATTAGCACATAGTGAATACATGAACTCCTCAAACTACGGTCATCACCGGTAAGTATCCCGGTTATTGTCACTTCGGGGTTAACGGATCATAACACATAATAGGTGACTATAGACTTGCAAGATAGGATCAAGAACTCTCATATATTGATGAAAATATAATAGGTTCAGATCTGAAATCATGGCACTCAGGCCCTAGTGACAAGCATTAAGCATAGCAAAGTCATAGCAACATCAATCTCAGAACATAGTGGATACTAGGGATCAAACCCTAACAAAACTAACTCGATTACATGATAAATTTCATCCAACCCATCACCGTCCAGCAAGCCTATGATGGAATTACTCACACACGGTGGTGAGCATCATGAAATTGGTGATGGAGGATGGTTGATCATGACGACGGCGATGAATCTCTCTCTCCAGAGCTCCGAACGGACTCTGGATCAGCCCTCCCAAGAGGTTTTAGGGCTTGGCGGCGGCTCCGTATCGTAAAAGGTGATGATTTCTTCTCTCCTATTTTTTTCTCCCTGAAAGCAGATATATAGAGTTGGAGTTGGAGTCGGGAGGTCTCCAGGGGGCCCACGAGGTAGGGGGCGCGCCCTGGGGGGGCACCCTCGTGGACAGGGTGTGGGCCCCCTAGTCTTCATCTTTGGCGAGGATTTTTTATTATTTATTGTAAGATATTCCGTGGAGTTTCAGGTCATTCCGAGAACTTTTGTTTTCTGCACATAAAACAACATCATGGCAATTCTGCTGAAAACAGCGTCAGTCCGGGTTAGTTCCATTCAAATCATACAAGTTAGAGTCCAAAAAAGGGAAAAGTGTTTGGAAAAGTAGATACGACGGAGACGTATCAACTCCCCCAAGCTTAAACCCTTACTTGTCCTCAAGCAATCCAGTTGACAAACTGAAAGAAATAAACCAAACCTTTTACAAACTCTGTTTGCTCTTGTTGTTGTAAATATGGCAAGCTAGCATTCAAATTTTCAGCAAAGATTATAACTAACCATATTTGCAATAATTCTCAGGTCTCATGATTACCCATATCAATAGCATAATCAACTAGCAAGCCATAATAATAAATCTTGGATGACAACACTTTCTCAAAACAATCATTATATGATATAACAAGATGGTATCTCGCTAGCCCTTTCTGAGACCGCAAAACATAAATGTAGAGCACCTTTAAAGATCAAGGACTGACTGAACATTCTAATTCATGGTAAAAGAGATCCAATCATAGTCACACCCACTATAAATTAACAGTGATGAATGCAAATGACAGCTGCGCTCTCCAGCTAGTTCTTTTAATAAGAGGATGATGACTCAACATAAAAGTAAATAGATAGGCCCTTCACAGAGGGAAGCAGGGATTTGTAGAGGTGCCAGAGCTCGGTTTTGAAATAGAGGTGAACAATATTTTGAGCGGCATACTTTCATTGTCAACATAACAACCAAGAGATGACAATATCTTCCATGCTACACACATTATAGGCAGTTCCCAAACAGAATGGCAAAGTTTATACTCCCCCTCCACCAACAAACATCAATCTATGGCTTGCTCGAAACAACAAGTGCCTCTAACTAACAATAGTCCCAGGGGGAGTTTTGTTTTGCAATTATTTTGATTTAGTTTAAATAAAGCATGGGACTGCACATCCCGGTGACCAGCCATTTTCTCGTGAGTGAGGAGCAGAGTCCACTCCTCTTGAGAATAACCCGCCTAGCGTGGAAGATACAGACAACCCTAGTTGATACATGAGCTATTCGAGCATACAAAACAGGATGATTATTTGAAAATTTAGAGTTTGGCACATACAAATTTACTTGGAACGGCAGGTAGATACTGCATATAGGAAGGTATAGTGGACTCATCTGGAATAACTTTGGGGTTTAAGGGATTGGATGCACAAGTAGTATTCCCGCTTAGTACATGTGAAGGCTAGCAAAAGACTAGGAAGCGACCAACTAGAGAGCGACAACAACCATGTACATTCATTAAAATTAATAAACATTGGATGCAAGCATGAGTAGGATATAGTCCACCATGAACATAAATATCATGAAAGCTATGTTGATTTGTTTCAACTACATGCGTGAACTTGCGCCAAGTCAAGTCACTTAAATCATTCAAAGGAGGATACCACCCCATCATACCACATCATAACTATCTCAATAGCATGTTGGCACGCAAGGTAAACCATTATAACTCATAGCTAATCAAGCATGGCACAAGCAACTATGATCTCTAATTGTCATTGCAAACATGTTTATTCATAACAAGCTGAATCAAGAACGACGAACTCATCATATTTACAAAAACAAAAGAGGTCGAGTTCATACCAGCTTTTCTCATCTCAGTCAGTCCATCATATATCATCATAATTACCTTTCACTTGCACGACCGAACGATGTGAATAATAATAAGAGTGCACGTGCATTGGACTAAGCTAGAATCTGCGAGCATTCAATAAACAGGAGAAGACAAAGCAATATGGGATCTTGGTTAAATCAACAATAAAGCATATAAGAGCCACTTTAACAATTTAATCATGGTCTTCTCCTACTGGCCCCTAAAGAAAAGAAATAAAACTATTTACACGAGAAAGCTCACAACAAGCAAAAGAAGAACGGGAAATATTTTTGGGTTTTCTTTTTAATTATTACTTCAGCAAGAAAAGTAAACTACTACTAATTTTTTGGTTTTTCTTAAGGTTTATCAAACACACAAGAAGAAAGCATAAAAGGAAATAAACTAGCATGGATGATACAATGAAAAAGTATGAGCACCGACATCTAGCAATGAGTGTGTGTGAACATAAATGTAATGTCGGTGAGAAATACGTACTCCCCCAAGCTTAGGCTTTTGGCCTAAGTTGGTCTATGGCCACGGCTGGCCTGGCGGATATCCATAATAATAGTTGTTGGGGTCGTACTGTGATGAGGAAGAAGAAGGCTCAGATTGCGATTGGCTGACAATCATCTCCGGATCCCACTGGTAATTAGACTGTCGTGAAGGATCAAATTGTGGTTCCGGCTCTGGCTCCTTGGCTGGTGTAGGGTTCCGGTAGGCGTGGATAGCCGTCAACGGAACAAGGTACGTGCCTACAGTCAAATCATACAAAGAAGGAGCAGGCAAGGTAATAGTCTCAGGATGATGTTTATTAAAGAACAATTGATATTTAAGCTCTCCTTCCCTATTCTTAACAATAAAATCATGTGCCACCATACTTTTATAATCTAGATAAACATGGGGCAACACTTTTTCTTCCTTCTCAGCATGCCTAATAGGTATGTTAAAATGTGCAGCGAGGCATGAAGCATAAATGCCTCCAAAGATAGGACCCTTAGTACGGTTCATACTTAACCGTCTAGCAATAATGCCACCCATACTAAAAGAGTTATCACCGTATAAGCCGTGATGCAAAATGATAATATCAGGGATACTCAGGTTTCCACAGTTTCCGCGACCAATTAAGCAATGACTAGCAAATACTGCAAAGTAGCATAAAACAGGAAAATGTATGCTAGTGATTCGTGCATCAGAAATCTTCCTTGTTTCCCCTACAGTGATAGTGTCAATAAATCCCTCCACATCATCACGATGTGGTTCTTCTGTCTTGCCCCCAAAAGGGACGAAACAAATCCGACAAAAATCATAGAGTGACATCTCCTTATGCTCATCATATAAATGAAATTCCACTGTAGGTGGTGAGTTCTTAGAATGAAAATGAAAGTTTTGCACAAAGGTATTTGTGAGCAAGAGATACTGATCGCATTGGTCGTGGAGGAAAGCGGTAAGGCCTGCAGTCTGAGCCAACTCATGAAAGTCTTCATAAATCCCGGTTGCTCTTAAGAAATCCTCGGAAGGCCATTCACACGCCCGAACCTCTGCGGTGCAAGGCAAATTATACTTAGGCTTCGGTGCCTTTTCCTTCGAGCTTTGGCTCGATGAGCCCCTCAATAATCTCCTCATCATTTTCTGAAAAATTCTGAAATTTTAGTAACTTCAAAATAAAAGTAAACCAAACTCAATAATATTGATAGCAACTACTCCTACAAGTGCCTAGGGCCTATATCATGCATCAAAACTACTTTTGACCATATAAATTTGACATGCAAGCTCAAGAACAGGGTCACCTAAGAAGCAAAAATTTGCAATGAATAAAGCACTAGAGCAAAAACTAATTGGACAAATGGAGGAGTCACATACCAAGAAACAATCTCCCCAAGCAGTTTTGTGAGAGGTGCTTTGAGCAAGGAGATCGAAAATGGAAGCAAAACGAGCTTGGACTCGGGTTTGAGATGGTTATTCGTGTTTGGGGGAGGAAGATGAAGTGTATGGGTGAAAGGATAAGTGGAGGAGGGGGGCGCGCCCAAGGGTCGCATGCTAGCTTGGATTCTGACTTAGAGGCGTTCAGTCATTATCGGGCACACGGTAGCTTCACGCCAATGGCTTTTCAACCAAGTGCAATGACCAATTGTGTGAATCAACGGTTCCTCGAGAAAATCACTAAGTGGCATAGTAGTATCAAGCATAGAGGTAGTTTCATCATAAGTATCACGTATACCAGAAGTAGCATCATCAATAACATGCGACATATCAGAACGAATATCAGAAGCAGGTTTAGGTGTCGCAAGCTTACTCATAATAGAAGGTGAATAAAGTGTAGAGCTAGATGGCAGTTCCTTACCTCCCCTCATAGTTGAGGGATAAATTGTTGTCTTAGCGTCTTTCAAATTCTTCATAGTGTCCAGCAGATATAAATCCCAAGTGACTCAAAGAATAGAGCTATGTTCCCCGGCAACGGCGCCAGAAATTAGTCTTGATAACCCACAAGTATAGGGGATCGCAACAGCTTTCGAGGGTAGAGTATTCAACCCAAATTTATTGATTCAACACAAGGGGAGCCAAAGAATATTCTCAAGTATTAGCAGCTGAGTTGTCAATTCAACCACACCTGGAAACTTAGTATCTGTAGCAAAGTGTTTAGTAGCTAAGTAATATGATATTGATGGTAACGGTAACAAAAGAGTAACGAAAGCAAAGTAATTTTTTTGGTATTTTGTAGTGATTGTAACAATAACAACGGGAAAGTAAATAAGCGTAAACCAGTATATGGAAAGCTCGTAGGCATCGAATCAGTGATGGATAATTATGCCGGATGTGGTTCATCATGTAATAGTCATAACATAGGGTGACACAGAACTAGCTCCAATTCATTAATGTAATGTAGGCATGTATTCCGAATATAGTCATACATGCTTATGGAAAAGAACTTGCATGGCATATTTTGTCCTACCCCCCCCCCCCCCGTGGCAGCGGGGTCCTAATGGAAACTAAGGGATATTAAGGCCTCCTTTTAATAGAGAACCGGAACAAAGCATTACCACACAGTGAATACATGAACTCCTCAAACTACGGTCATCACCGGTAAGTATCCCGATTATTGTCACTTCGGGATTAACGGATCATAACACATAATAGGTGACTATAGACTTGCAAGATAGGATTAAGAACTCTCATATATTGGTGAAAACATAATAGGTTCAGATCTGAAATCATGGCACTCGGGCCCTAGTGACAAGCATTAAGCATAGCAAAGTCATAGCAACATCAATCTCAGAACATAGTGGATACTGGGGATCAAACCCTAACAAAACTAACTCGATTACATGATAAATCTCATCCAACCCATCACCGTCCAGCCCTACGATGGAATTACTCACGCACGGTGGTGAGCATCATGAAATTGGTGATGGAGGATGGTGGATGATGACGACGGCGACGAATCCCCCTCTCCGGAGCCCCGAACGGACTCCTGATCAGCCCTCCCGAGAGGTTTTAGGGCTTGGTGGTGGCTCCGTATCGTAAAACGTGATGATTTCTTCTCTCCTATTTTTTCTCTCCCCGAAAGCAGATATATAGAGTTGGAGTTGGAGTCGGGAGGTCTCCAGGGGGCACACGAGGTAGGGGGTGCGCCCTAGGGGGAGGGGGGCTCCCCCCACCCTCGTGGACAGGGTGTGGGCCCCCTGGTCTTCATCTTTGGCGAGGATTTTTTATTATTTATTGTAAGATATTCCGTGGAGTTTCCGGTCATTCCGAGAACTTTTGTTTTCTGCACATAAAACAACATCATGGCAATTCTGCTGAAAACAGAATCAGTCCGGGTTAGTTCCATTCAAATCATACAAGTTAGAGTCCAAAACAAGGGCAAAAGTGTTTGGAAAAGTAGATACGATGGAGATGTATCACTATGCTCAATGCTGTCAATTGCTCAACATCAATTCCTTCACCCACCGTAAAATATCTATGCTCTTGAGAGAAGCCATTAGTGAAACCTATGGCCCCCGGGTCTATCTTCCATCATATTAATCTTCCAATACTTATTTATTTTCATTGCTTTTATTTTACTTTGCATCTTTATCATAAAAATACCAAAAATATTATCTTATCATATCTATCAGATCTCACTCTCGTAAGTGACAATGTAGGGATTGACAACCCCTTATCGTGTTGGTTGCGAGGATTTATTTATTTTGTGCAGGTGCGAGGGACTCACGCGTAGCCTCCTACTGGATTGATACCTTGGTTCTCAAAAACCGGGGGAAATACTTACTCTACTTTGCTGCGTCACCCTTTCCTCTTTAAGGGAAAACTAATGCAGTGCTCAAGAGGTAGCAAGAAGGATTTCTGGCACCGTTGCCGGGGAGGTCTACGCAAAAGTCAACATACCAAGTACCCATCACATACCCTTATCTCCCTCATTATATTATTTTCCATTTGCCTCTCGTTTTCCTCTCCCCCACTTCACCCTTGCCGTTTTATTCGCCCTCTCTCTCTATCCTCCCTCTCTTTCTCTATTTGCCTCTTTTTGCCCGTTTCTTGTTTGCTTGTGTGTTGGATTGCTTTCTTGTCATGATGGCTCAAGATAACACTAAATTGTGTGACTTTACCAATACCAACAACAATGATTTTATTATCACTCCGATTGCTCCTCTTGCCGATGCTGAATCTTGTGAAATTAATGCTGCCTTGCTGAATCTTGTCATGAAAGATCCGTTTTTCGGCCTTCCTAGTGAAGATGCCGCTACTCATCTAAATAGCTTCATTGATTTATGTGATATGCAAAATAAGAAATATGTTGATAATGATATTGTTAAATTGAATCTATTTCCTTTTTCGCTTAGAGATCGTGTTAAAGCTTGGTTTTCGTCTTTGCCTAAAAATAGTATTGATTCTTGGAATAAGTGCAAAGATGCTTTTATCTCTAAGTATTTTCCTCCCGCTAAGATCATCTCTCTTAGAAATGATATTATAAATTTTAAGCAACTTGATCATGAACATGTTGCACAAGCTTGGGAGAGGATGAAATTAATGATACGTAATTGCCCTACTCATGGTTTGAATTTGTGGATGATTATACAATTTTTTTATGCCGGATTGAATTTTGCTTCTAGAAGTCTTTTAGATTCGGCCGCGGGAGGCACTTTTATGGAAATCACTTTAGGAGAAGCTACTAAATTCCTAGATAATATTATGGTTAATTATTCTCAATGGCACACTGAATGATCTACTAATAAGAAAGTGTATGCGATAGAAGAAATTAATGTTTTGAGTGGAAAGATGGATGAACTTATGAAACTGTTTGCTAATAAAAGTGTTTCTTCTGATCCTAATGATATTCCTTTGTCTACTTTGATTGAGAATAATAATGAATCTATGGATGTGAATTTTGTTGGTAGGAACAATTTTGGTAACAACGCGTATAGAGGAAACTTTAATCCTAGGCCTTATCCTAGCAATTCCTCTAATAATTATGGTAATTCCTACAACAATTCTTATGGAAATTATAATAAGATGCCCTATGATTTTGAATCTAATATTAAAGAATTTATTACTTCGCAAAAGAATTTCAATGCTTTGATTGAAGAGAAATTGCTTAAGATTGATGAGTTGGCTAGGAACGTTGATAGAATTTCTCTTGATGTTGATTCTTTGAAACTTATATCTATTCCACCTAAGCATGATATCAATGAGTCTCTCAAAGCCATGACAATTTCCATTGATGAGTGCAAAGAAAGAACCGCTAGGATGCGTGCTAAGAAAGATTCCTTTATAAGAGTGTGTTATTCTAGTTTCCATGAAAATAAAGATGAAGATCTAAAAGTTATTGATGTTTTCCCTATTAAATCTTTGTTTTGCAATATGAATCTTGATAATGATGGGACTGAATATGATCCATCTTTACCTAGAAGGCATTCCAAAAATTCGGCGTTTTTAGATCTTGATGCTAAATTTGATAAAAGTGGGATTGAAGAGATCAAAACTCTAGATGTTAATGAACCTACTATTTTGGATTCAAGGAATTTAATTATGATAATTGCTCTTTGATAGATTGTATTTCCTTGTTTCAATCCGTTCTAAATTCTCCTCATGCTTATAGCCAAAATAAAGCTTTTACGAAACATATCGTTGATGCTTTGATGCAATCTTATGAAGAAAAACTTGAGTTGGAAGTTTCTATCCCTAGAAAGCTTTATGATGAGTGGGAACCCACTATTAAAATTAAAATTAAAGATCATGAATGCTATGCTTTTTGTGATTTATGTGCTAGTGTCTCCACGATTCCAAAGACTTTGTGTGATTTGTTAGGTTTCCGTGATTTTGATGATTGCTCTCTAAACTTGCACATTGCGGACTCCACTATTAAGAAAGCTATGGGAAGAATTAATGATGTTCTTATTGTTGCAACTAGGAATTATGTGCCCGTAGATTTTATCGTTCTTGACATAGATTGCAATCCTTCATGTCCTATTATTCTTGGTAGACCTTTCCTTAGAACGATTGGTGCAATTATTGATATGAAGGAAGGAAATATTAGATTCCAATTTCCGTTAAGGAAAGACATGGAACACTTTCCTAGAAAGAAAATGAAATTACCTTATGAATCTATTATGAGAGCCACTTATGGATTGCCTACCAAAGATGGCAATACCTAGGTCTATCCTTGCTTTTTATGCCTAGCTAGGGGCGTTAAACGATAGCGCTTGTTGGGAGGCAAACCAATTTTATTTTTATTCCTTGCTTTTTTCTGCTATTTAGTAATAAATAATTTATCTAGCCTATGATTTGGTTGTGTTTTTTGTGCTTAATTAGTGTTTGTGCCAAGTAGAACCGTTGGGAAGACTTGGCGAAAGTCTTGTTAATATTGCTGTAAAAAACAGAAACTTTAGCGCTCACGAGAACTGCTGCCATTTTTATTTGTAAAGTGCTATTTAGTTAATTATTTTTGAATATGATTAATAGATAAATTTATCACGTCCAGCAATTTATTTTAGAATTTTTGGGGTTCAGATATTGCGCTAGCTACAGATTAATACAGACTGTTCTGTTTTTGACATATTCTGTTTTTCGTGTGTTGTTTGCTTATTTTGATGAATATATGGCTAGTAAAATAGTTTATAAACCATAGAGAAGTGGAGTACATTAGGTTTAACACCAATATAAATAAATAATGAGTTCATTACAGTACCTTGAAGTGATCTTTTGTATTCTTTCGCTAACGAAGCTCACGAGATTTTCTACTTTAAGTTTTGTGTTGTGAAGTTTTCAAGTTTTGGGTAAAGATTTGATGGATTATGGAACAAGGAGTGGCAATATCCTAAGCTTGGGGATGCCCATGGCACCCCCAAGATAATCTAAGGACACCTAAAAGCCAAAGCTTGGGATGCCCCGGAAGGCATCCCCTCTTTCGTCTACTTCTATCGGTAACTTTACTTGGAGCTATATTTTTATTCACCACATGATATGTGTTTTGCTTGGAGCGTCTTGTATGATTTGAGTCTTTGTTTTTTGCTAGTTTACCACAGTCATCCTTGCTGTACACACCCTTTGAGAGAAACACACATGATTCGGAAATTATTAGAATACTCTATGTGCTTCACTTATATCTTTTGAGTTATATAGTTTTGCTCTAGTACTTCACTTATATCTTTTAGAGCACGGTGGTGGATTTGTTTTATACAAACTATTGATCTCTCATGCTTCAATTAGATTATTTTGAGAGTCTTAAATAGCATGGTAATTTTCTTAAATAATCCTAATATGCTAGGTATACAAGATTAATAATAAAATTCTCTTATGAGTGTGTTGAATACTAAGAGAAGTTCGATGCTTGATGATTGTTTTGAGATATGGAGGTAGTGATATTAAAGTTGTGCTAGTTGAGTAGTTGTGAAATTGAGAAATACTTGTGTTGAAGTTTGCAAGTCCCGTAGCATGCACATATGGTAAACATTATGTAACCAATTTGAAACATGAGGTGTTCTTTGATTGTCCTCCTTAGGAGTGGCGGTCGGGGACGAGCGATGGTCTTTCCCTACCAATCTATCCGCCTAGGAGCATGCGCGTAGTGCTTGGTTTTTGATGACTTGTAGATTTTTGCAATAAGTATGTGAGTTCTTTATGACTAATGTTGAGTCCATGGATTATACGCACTCTCACCCTTCCATCATTTCTAGCCTCTTCGGTACCGTGCATTGCCCTTTCTCACATTGAGAGTTGGTGCAAACTTTGCCGGTGCATCCAAATCCCATGATATGATACGCTCTTTCACACATAAACCTCCTTATATCTTCCTCAAAACAGCCACCATACCTACCTATTATGTCATTTCCATAGCCATTCCGAGATATATTGTCTTGCAAATTTCCACCATTGAGTTTATCATGACATGTTCATCATTGTCATATTGCTTGGCATTATCATGTAGTTCACATCGTATTTGTGGCAAAGCCACCATTCATAATTTTTCATACATGTCACATTTGATTCATTGCATATCCCGGTACACCGCCGGAGGCATTCATATAGAGTCATACCTTGTTCTAGTATCGAGTTGTAATCATTGAGTTGTAAATAAATAGAGTGTGATGATCATCATTTAATAGAGCATTGTCCCAATAAAAAAAGAGAAAGGCCAAAAAATGAAGGCCCAAAAAAGGGAATAAAAAGGGATAATGCTACTATCCTTTTTTCCACACTTGTGCTTGAAAGTAGCACCATGATCTTCATGATAGAGAGTCTCTTGTTTCGTCACTTTCATATACTAGTGGAAATTTTTCATTATAGAACTTGGCTTGTATATTCCAACAATGGGCCTCCTCAAGTGCCCTAGGTCTTCGTGAGCAAGCAAGTTGGATGCACACCCACTAGTTTCTTTTGTTGAGCTTTCATACATTTATAGCTCTAGTGCATTCGTTGCATGGCAATCCCTACTCCTTGCATTAACATCAATCGATGAGCATCTCCATAGCCCATTGATTAGCCTCATTGATGTGAGGCTTTCTCCTTTTTGTCTTCTCCACATAACCCCCATCATTATACTCTATTCCACCCATAGTGCTATATCCATGGCTCATGTTCATGTATTGCGTGAAGGTTTATAAAGTTTGAGATTACTAAAGTATGAAACAATTGCTTGGCTTGTCATCGGGGTTGTGCATGATGAGAGCATTCTTGTGTGACGAAAATGGAGCATGACTAAACTATATGATTTTGTAGGGATGAACTTTCTTTGGCCATGTTATTTTGAGAAGACATAATTGCTTAGTTAGTATGCTTGAAGTATTATTATTTCTATGTCAATATTAAACTTTTATCTTGAATATTTCGGATCTGAATATTCATGCCACAATTGAGAAGAATTACATTGAAATTATGCCAAGTAGCATTCCACATCAAAAATTTTGTTTTTATCATTTACCTACTCGAGGACGAGCAGGAATTAAGCTTGGGGATGCTTGATACGTCTCCAACGTATCTATAATTTTTGATTGCTCCATGCTATATTATCTACTGTTTTGGACATTATTGGGCTTTATTATCCACTTTTATATTACTTTTGGGACTAACCTATTAACCGGAGGCCCAGCCTAGAATTGCAGTTTTTTTGCCTATTTTAGGGTTTCGAAGAAAAGGAATATCAAACAGAGTCCAAACGGAATGAAGCCTTCGGGAATGTGATTTTCTCAGCAAACAAGATCCAGGAGACTTGGACCCTACGTCAAGCAACCAACAGGGAGGCCATGAGGTATGGGGGCGTGCCTACCCCCCCAGGCGCACCCTCCACCCTCGTGGGCCCCATGTTGCTCCATCGATGTACTTCTTCCTCCTATATATACCTACGTACCCCAAAACGATCAAAAACGGAGCCAAAACCCTAATTCCACCGTTGTAACTTTCTGTATCCATGAGATCCCATCTCGGGGCTTGTTCCGAAGGTCCGTCGGAGGAGGCATCGATCACGGAGGGCTTCTACATCAACACCATAGCCTCTCCGATGAAGTGTGAGTAGTTTACCTACGGGTCCATAGTTATTAGCTAGATGGAATTTTCTCTCTTTTTGGATCTCAACACAAAGTTCTCCCCCTCTCTTGTGGAGATCTATTCGATGTAATCTTCTTTTGCGGTGTGTTTGTTGAGACCGATGAATTGTGGGTCTTGATAACCCACAAGTATAGGGGATCGCAACAGTTTTCAAGAGTAGAGTATTCAACCCAAATTTATTGATTCGACACAAGGAGAGCCAAAGAATATTCTCAAGTATTAGCAGCTGAGTTGTCAATTCAACCACACCTGGAAACTTAATATCTGCAGCAAAGTGTTTAGTAGCAAAGTAAGATGATAGTAGTGGTAACGGTAGCAAAAGGTAACAGTAGTAAACGTAGTGTTTTTGGTATTTTGTAGTGATGATAGCAATAGCAACGGAAAAGTAAATAAGCGAAGAACAATATATGGAAATTTCGTAGGCAATGGATCGGTGATAGAGAATTATGCCGAATGCGGTTCATCATGTAATAGTCATAACCTAGGGTGACACAGAACTAGCTCCAGTTCATCAATGTAATGTAGGCATGTATTCCGAATATAGTCATACATGCTTATGGAAAAGAACTTGCATGACATCTTTTGTCCTACCCTCCCGTGGCAGCGAGGTCCTTACGGAAACTAAGGGATATTAAGGCCTCCTTTTAATAGAGTACCGGAACAAAGCATTAACACATAGTGAATACATGAACTCCTCAAACTACGGTCATCACCTGTAAGTATCCCGATTATTGTCACTTCGGGGTTGACGGATCATAACACATAACAGGTGACTATAGACTTACAAGATAGGATCAAGAACTCTCATATATTGATGAAAACATAATAGGTTCAGATCTGAAATCAAGGCACTCGGACCCTAGTGACAAGCATTAAGCATAGCAAAGTCATAGCAACATCAATCTCAGAACATAGTGGATACTAGGGATCAAACCCTAACAAAACTAACTCGATTACATGATAAATCTCATCCAACCCATCACCGTCCAGCAAGCCTACAATGGAATTACTCACACACGGCAGTGAGCATCATGAAATTGGTGATGGAGGATGGTTGATGATGACGATGGCAACGGATTCCCCTCTCCGGAGCCCCGAACGGATCCAGATCAGCCCTCTCGAGAGGTTTTAGGGCTTGGCGGTGGCTCCATATCGTAAAATGCGATGAATCCTTCTCTCTGATTTTTCTCTCCCCAAAACACAATATATAGAGTTGGAGTTGGAGTCGGAGGAGCACCAGGGGGCCCACGAGGAAGGGGGCTCCCCCACCCTCGTGGATAGGTGGTGGGCCCCCCGGCCTTCATCTTTTGCAGGTATTTTTTATATTTTCCAAAAAGTTGCTCCGTGAAGTTCCAGGTCATTCCGAGAACGTTTGTTTCTGCACATAAATAACACCTTGGTAATTCTGCTGAAAACAACGTCAGTCCGGGTTAGTTGCATTCAAATCATGCAAGTTAGAGTCCAAAACAAGGGCATAAGTGTTTGGAAAAGTAGATACGACGGAGACGTATCAGGTTTATGATCAAGTTTATCTATGAACAATATTTGAATCTTCTCTGAATTCTTTTATGTATGATTGGTTATCTTTGCAAGTCTCTTCGAATTATCAGTTTGGTTTGGCCTACTAGATTGATCTTCCTTGCAATGGGAGAAGTGCTTAGGTTTGGGTTCAATCTTGCGATGTCCTTTCCCAGTGACAGTAGGGGCAGCAAGGCACATATTGTATTGTTTCAATCGAGGATAATAAGATGTTTTTTATCATATTGCATGAATTTATCCCTCTACATCATGTCATCTTGCTTAAGCTGCTACTCTGTTCTTATGAACTTAATACTCTAGATGCATGCTGGATAGCGGTCAATGTGTGGAGTAATAGTAGTAGATGCAGGCAGGAGTCGGTCTACTTGTCTTGGACGTGATGCCTATATACATGATCATACCTAGATATTCTCATAACTATGCTCAACTCTGTCAATTGCTCAACAGTAATTCGTTCACCCACCGTAAAATATCTATGCTCTTGAGAGAAGCCACTAGTGAAACCTATGCCCCCCGGGTCTATCTTCCATCATATTAATCTTCCAATACTTAGTTATTTTCATTGTTTTTATTTTACTTTGGATCCTTATCATAAAAACACCAAAAATATTATCTTATCATATCTATCAGATCTCACTCTCGTAAGTGACCGTGTAGGGATTGACAAACCCTTATCGCATTGGTTGCGAGGATTTATTTGTTTTGTGCAGGTGCGAGGGACTCGCGCATAGCCTCCTACTGGATTGATACCTTGGTTCTCAAAAACTGAGGGAAATACTTACGCTACTTTCCTGCATCACCCTTTCCTCTTCAAGGGATAACCAATGCAGTGCTCAAGAGGTAGCACATGGTTGGAGAATTACACTGTCACCTATCCCATCAACACTGTTACGTGGGACCAGTTTCAACAGGCTATTCGCACAACCCATGTATCAGCAGGAGCTATGGCTATAAAGAAGCGCGAGTTTCGCAACTTACACCAAGGAGGATGCACAGTTGTCTAGTATGTGGATGATTTTTGTAAGCTAGCACGTTATGCCCCAGATGACGTCGGTATAAGATGCAGCTAAGCAGAAGAAGATTTTGCAAGGACTGAATGATGAGCTGAGCATGTAGTTGATGGTAGCAACCTTTAATAACTACCAACAGTTGGTAGATAGAGCTCTCATGATTGAAGGGAAGCAACAACAGATTGACAACCGCAAGAGGAAGTATGGACAAGGGAAGTATAATTCTGGAGCTCAGCAGAGACCCCGTTTTACCCCGAACTTGGGAGGACCCCTTCAGCATAACCATGGAGGTCACAATCACACTAGAGGAAGTTCGCACAACCATAGTGACCCCAAGAATGGGAATGGTAATGGAGGAAGCAATGGCCAGAACCGTTCCAACCCAGCAACACCCGCCAAGAAAGATCTAAGCCATGTTACTTGCTACAAGTGCCAGAAGACTGGACATTACGCTAATGAATGTCCTGAAGCTAATAATGGAAATGACAATGGAAATTTTGGGAAGAAGCTCAACCCTTTCAATAAGGGACAAGTGAACCACGTTAACGTGGAGGAGGTTGAAGCCCAGCCAGATGAAGTAATATGTAAGTTTTTGGTTAAGTCATTTACTGTAGTCATTCTTTTTGATACTGGTGCATCGCATTCATACATATCAAGGGGATTTATGGATAAGTATAAGCTGCCCACCAAAGTTCTTAGTACACCTATGTTAGTGAGCTCGCCAGGTGCAGAGTATATGGCAAGCCAAGGATGTTTTTAGATGCCATTGACCATAGGTAGGCATGTTTTCCCCTCAGATCTGATAATTTTGGAGTCGCAAGGTTTGGATGTTATTCTGGGTATGGATTGGCTAGCAATGTATGGAGGAAACATCGATTCCACCAGTAAGTCGATTTTGCTCACCACCCCAGAAGGAAGAACGATCAATTATGTATCCCGGCATGTGCCGAATAGGACTCAAGTAAATTCTTTATCAGGAGTTGTACAGGAGGAAGTACCAGTGGTGAAGGAATTCCCAGATGTATTTCCAGAAGAGTTGCCAGGCATGCCACCGGATAGAGACATCAAGTTTTTGATTGAGCTTTTGCCAGGCACAGGGCCAATATCTAAGAGACCGTACAGGATGCCTGCACAGGATTTAGAGGAAATTAAGAAGAAGATTAAGGAGTTACTGGATAAAGATATATTCGCCCAAGCTCGGCACCTTGGGGATCACCAGTACTTCTAGTGGAGAAGAAGGGTGGATCATTGAGGATGGTTGTTGATTATCGAGGACTGAATGAGATGACGATCGAGAACAAGTACCCACTGCCGATGATCAATGATTTGTTTGATCAGCTGCAAGGAGCTAAGGTGTTTTCCAAGATCGATTTGCGATCAGGTTACCACCAGCTGAAGATTCGAGAGCAGGATATACCTAAGACATATTTTACCATCAGGTACGGGCTATATGAGTATACCATTATGTCATTTGGCCTGACTAGCGCACCTGCCTATTTTATGAACATGATGAACAAGGTGTTTATGGACTTTTTGGATAAGTTCGTTGTGGTGTTCATTGATGATATTCTGGTCTACTCGAAGAATGAAGAGGAGCATAAAGAGCATTTGTGTTTAGTACTTGGGAAGCTCAGAGAACATCAGCTATACGCCAAGTTCAGCAAGTGTGAGTTTTGGTTGAAGGAAGTTTGATTCCTTGGACATGTTATATCCGGAGAAGGAGTAGTGGTAGACCCACCAAAGTTGTCACTGTGACAAATTGGGAGGCACCTATGTCAGTTGGAGAGATCTGGAGTTTTCTTGGACTCGCAGGATACTACCGACGGTTCATTGAGAATTTCTCGAAGATTGCAAAGCCTATGACGGAGTTGTTAAAGAAGGACACCAAGTTCAAATGGACTAAAGAATATGAGGCCAGTTTTCAGGAATTGAAGAAACGCTTGGTTACATCACCAGTGTTGATTCTGCCAGATCAACGCAGGGATTATGAAGTGTATTGAGATGCTTCTCGTCGAGGACTTGGAGCCGTACTTATGCAGGAGGGAAGAGTTGTTTCATATGCCTCACGACAGCTGAAACCCCATGAGTTAAATTATGCTACACATGATTTGGAGTTAGCAGCTGTAGTGCATGTGTTGAAGACTTGGAGACATTTTCTCATCGGAAACCATTGTGAGGTGTACACGGATCACAAGAGTTTGAAGTATATGTTCACGCAGAAGGAGTTGAATCTCAGACAGAGGAGATGGTTGGAACTCAATAAGGATTATGATATGAAGTTGCATTATCATCCCGGAAAGGCTAACGTAGTAGCCGATGCATTGAGGCGCAAGAGTCATGTCAATACACTCATGACTGGAGAGTTACCCAAGGAGTTAGCAGAGGATCTTCGCTAGCTATGTTTGGAGATAGTTTCGAGAGGCTATGTAGCAGCATTGGAGATTCAGTCTACTTTGATGAATAAGGTCAGAGAAGCTCAGAAGACGGACAAGGAGATTGCCGAGATAAAGGAAAGGATGAGAAAAGGAAAGGCTAAAGGATTTTGTGAGGATGAGCATGATACCTTATGGTTCGAGGACCATGTATATGTGCCAAATGATCAGGAGATCAGGAAGCTGATTTTGCAGGAGGCCCATAATTCGCCATATTCGATTCACCCAGGAAATACTAAAATGTACCTAGATTTGAAGGATAGTTTCTGGTGGACCGGAATGAATAAGGATATTGCGGAGTATGTAGCAATTTGTGATGTATGTCAGAGAGTGAAGGCAGAGCATAAGAAGCCAGTAGTATTGCTACAACCATTGCTGATACCCAAATGGAAATGGGACAAGCTAGGCATGGATTTTATCACGGGATTGCCCAGGACTCGTTCAGGCTATGACTCGATATGGGTTGTAGTCGATCGTTTGACGAAAGTAGCTCATTTCATCCCAGTGAAGACCACTTACACCAGTGCTAAGTTGGCAAAGATATACATGACCAGGATCGTATGTTTGCATGGAGTTCCGAGGACCATTGTATCAGATAGAGGAACCCAATTTACCTCAAAGTTTTGGAATCAATTGCATGAAACTTTGGGAACCAGGCTAGAGTTTAGTACAACTTTTCACGCGCAGAAAGATGGACAGACTGAGAGAGTCAATCAGATTTTGGAGGACATGTTGAGAGCTTGTGCGCTAGATTATGGATCTAGTTGGGACGACAATTTGCCTTATGCAGAGTTCTCTTACAACAACAACTATCAAGCCAGTTTGAAGATGCCCCCTTCCGAAGCATTGTATGGAAGGAGGTGCAGGACACCGTTGATGTGGGATGAAGTTGGAGACCGACAATTGTTTGGACCAGATTTGATTAAAGAGTCTGAAGAGAAGGTTAAGCTGATTCGCGATAGACTCAAAGTAGCCCAGTCCAGGCAAAAGAGCTATGCGGATTCTAAACGCAAGGAGATAGTTTACAAAGTTGGAGACAGATTGTATCTTCGTGTATCACCACTTCGAGGAGTGAAGCATTTTGGAGTTAAGGGAAAGTTAGCACCACGTTTTGTGGGACCATACAAAGTTTTGGAACGTATGGGAGAAGTTGCTTAGAAGTTGGAATTGCCCGAAGGATTGTCAGGAGTTCACGATGTGTTCCACGTTTCTCATCTGAAGAAGTGCCACGCAGAGATGGCTGATATCCCTCTGAGAGATACAGTGCCACTCAAAGCGATTCAGTTGGATAGCGACTTGACCTACGAGTAGAAACCAGTCAATATTCTTGATTTTGCCAGCCGAGTCACACACAGCAAGGTTATCAAGTTTTGCAAGGTTCAGTGGAGCCACCATACCGAGGATGAAGCCACCTGGGAACTAGAGGAAGACCTACGGAAGGACCACCCTCACCTATTTTCTACCCAACCCGAATCTTGAGGGCAAGATTCATCTTAAGGGGGGTAGGGTTGTAACATCCCAAATTTTTCAATTTGGAATGTTATGCATTAGATCATCTTTGCATATCATATTTTAATGCATTTTGGTTTGATCCTAGAAATTCTACGCAACTCAAGGACCTACGGAGAGAGTTGGGGATTTTGTTATTTTCATATTTGAGTTTTCTCAAATTTTGAAAAGATGATCGTTTGATTTTAATTATTTTCTCTTCGAATATTTCTCTTATAAAAATAAAAATAGAGAGGATAAAATGACTTCCTCAAAATAAAGAATTATTGGAGATTTAATATTAAAATCAAATATAAATTTTATTCGGAGTTTTATCGCTATTTTATTTGAATTAGGAAAATATGCGTTTTTCAAAATTGCATTAGAGTCCGGTAGATTTTTAGAGGACAGAGAAAATTTATTTTAGGATTTTTGGAGTCCGTTTAGTATTTCTTTTTTGTTTTTCTGCACGGAATTATTTAAAAAAATGAACCGACTCCGGGCCGTAACCGGCCAGGACTCCCCAGACGGCCCCCTCTTATAAGCCGCCGCCCGCGACCCCCAGCCCACCCGAGCCCAGCCGCGCCTAACCCTAACCCTAAGCCGCTGCCACCGCCGGATCCACCGCCGCCGCCACAAATTTTGCCCCGCCGCCCCGTCGGACCCGCCGTCGCCTCGCCGGAGGTAGCAACCTCCGCCGCCGGTTTTCTTCGGAAAACCGTACAGTTTTTTTAAGAACCCGCGGTTTTTTATAGATTGGTTTTTTCCCGGTTTAGTTATTTAGCGAACGCCTATTTGTTCATTCATTTTAACGAACGATTTTCACCGTTTAGCCGCAGACATCGAACGTTCGTTCGTTAGCCTGTTCGTCAGTTTTTCTTTTTCTTGAATTTTCGCGATTATTTTCTATCACGATTTCTGATCCGATTTTCGTTTTAGTTTATCTTTTTGCTCATTTATCGGAATCAGTCGATTCAAGCGCCTAGAGTTTCGCCTCGAAGCCCTCTTTTTGTTTAATCAACTTAAACAAGTTTTTTCTACTGTAAAATTTGACTTTAGTCCAGATTAGTAATCGAAGCTTGTTTCTTTCACAGTGTGAGTTTGGTTGCTTTGTTTGATTTGTTTGTTTTTGCAAAACGGAGTTCTTAAGTTGAACTTTCTGGTTAGATCTTCTTATTTGAGTTTTACCCGTGCATATTTGCTTGATTGCTTATTGTATGTTTGTTTGCGATAGAGTACCCGGAGTGCGAAGCGTGCTACTACGAGTCTCTAGGTTTCACGGATCATTAGCCAGGCAAGTAACACTTTGATCATACCTCTTTACTACCCAGTTTTATTGCATTACATCAATCCTCAAACAATTGCATGATTAGGATCTGATTAATATGTGGGTTTTGGGAAGTAGATGAGGTAGTACCTACTATCCTGTTTATTACCAAACCTTTGGGAGTTACTTCTACGTTGCTTATATTGCTATGCTATGCTCGTAGACGTGGTTTGGGTTTGAGTGTATTCATGGCAGATGTGAGTATTGTTAATTAATGGTTAACTTAAGGTGGCAACTTTAATACACATCTGGGTGGATTGAGGCACCTGGGGAACTGTTAGGACCCCGACTCAATGCCACATCGATCTAGCATGTAACACCTCATATCACTTTGTGGCCTCACGCACGGTATTCCACGGGTGTCGCCTTACCTTTGCCCGGGACCGTTTGTGCCTTTTGGCACACGTATATGATAGTGTCGCTAGCATCCATATGATAAGGAGCCCGGGCTGACATGGCTAGTCGTAAACCCAAAGTGGCACAGACTTACAGGGACAGGCATCCATGACCCAGCATCGAACGTGTCGGTCATCAGCGAGTGAATCCAGGCTGTAGCACTGGGCTAGCAGGACTCCGGTGAACCGGGCTGTAGCGGGCTAACAGGACTCTGGTATTCATCGCGTGACATTTCCCCGAAGGGACAGACACAAGAACGAAGAAGGACACATGCCGGCCAGCCTAAGTGTTCCGGAGCAGTAACAAGCTACCATGGCTCAGTGGAAACACTAGGAGACATTTCCCGGTAAGAGAGGCTACTAAGGATAAACAACTAGATAGCCAGATCCCACACATACCAAGCATTTCAATAACATACCCACAATATGCTCGATATGTGCAAATACAACATGACATCACAACATGACTCTACGACTCAAGTAATTATTCATTAGGCTCCGAGGAGCGAGATATTACAAACATAGGTCTCATGACCCAACATTCAGAGCATACAAATCCAAACACAAGCGGAAGCTATCATGTCTGAGTACAGACATCTATAAATGAAAAAGGCTGAGAAGCCTGACTATCTACCAAATCCTGCCGAGGCACAAGATCGTAGCTGAGGTAACAAGCTAAACGTCGAAGTCCACGTGGAACTACCAGTGAGACTGAAGTCTCTCTGCAAAAACATAAAATAGGCAAACGTGAGTACAAATGTACCCAGCAAGACTTACATCAGAACTAACTACATATGCATCATTATCAACAAAGGGGATGGTGGGGTTTAACTGCAGCAAGCCAGCTTTGACTCGGTGGCTATCCTAAACTACGACTGCAAGTAACTCTTTTGAGGTGGCGCACACGAGTCCACATATTCACCAACCAATACACCACTATGGAACTGCTCCCATCTCCCTACGAGAACGCCATCCATAGCACTCACGCTTATCTTGCGTATTTTAGAGTATCCACTTTCACTTGTCTATGAACTGATATAGGCAACCCAGAAGTCCTTTACCGCGGACACGGCTATTCGAATAGATGATGTTAACCCTGCAGGGGTGTACTTCTTCATACATGTTTCCACCACTTAGCGTCTGCACACGACATGTGCTCGGCAGACTTCAAGCGAAAGCCGACGTGGGTGTAGACCACGACCTACCTAAACACTCAAGTCTCTAGTCCAGGTTTATCGCCTATTCGGGTTCCATCCATGAGGAGATCCGGCCGGAGTTTCGCTCACAGCCCCAAACGATGTGAACAGGGTTCCGTGACACCAAACGGGCGCCCGGTATACCCGGCCACGTGCCTACCGCATCATAGCCCACCCCTCCGGTTAGCGCTGTGCACGGCCTCCAGCATACTACAAACACCAGAAACTACTTGCAACTCCTGGACAGAGGACTTGGGTGAATAAGAAGTCGAGCGGGGTCATATTTCAGGGCCCATGTATGGTAGTAGCTGAATCATGGATCACAAACACAGAACTCAGTTCCTAAGGACGGCTTCAATGAGACAACCCACCATGTACTCCTACATGGCCTCTCACCGCTACCTTTACCAAATCGTGTTCACACACTTAGCTCACACACAGTAGGACATGTTCACACGCCTCTGATTCATCCTCGATGAATCAGACCTGACTCAACTCTAAGCAGTAGCAGGCATGACAAACAAGCATGAATGAGTAGGCACATCAGGGCTCAAACAACTCCTACTCATGCTAGTGGGTTTCATCTATTTACTGTGGCAATGACAGGTCATGCAGAGGATAAAGGGGTTCAACTACCGCAGCATGTAACAGTTGAATCGGTGTTGTCCTAATGCATAAAAGAGAGCAGGAGCGAGAGAGTGGGATTGTATCGGAATGAACAAGGGGGTTTTGCTTGCCTGGCACTTCTGAAGATAATATAGCTCTTCAGCGGTGTCATCGATCACATCGCCGGTACACGTCTATCGAGAGGGGACAATTACCGGCAAACAAGGAAGAACACAATCAATGCAATGCGACAATATGATGCATGAATGTGACATGGCAATATGATGTGATTTGAGCTAATGCACCTAGCTATGATTTAAATGAAGTTGGTTTGAATACAAGATTCAAACTCCAGCTCCATATATGATTATTTAAATGCCCTTTATTTGTTTTGTCCAAAACAGAGGACAAACATTGTTCAAACATGCATGAAAATGGTACAGATGGATTCCTTGAATTTTTCTGATAATTTTTCATATATAATTTATTTAATTTGGAGTTACGGTTGAATTTCTATGATTTAAAGAAGTTTAGAATATTTTCTGGAATTTTCTGAATAAAAATAAATCCAGAAAACATTACTGCGTCAGCCTGACATCATAATGATGTCAGCAGGTCAATGGCCAGGTCCAGGTCAAACCTGACATGCGGGGTCCACACGTCAGTGACACCGGAACTAATCCCGGTGAAACCCAGCGCTGACTGGGGTTTGACCGGGTGTAGGGCCCACAGTCGGTGTCATTTGGGGGCTTAGCTGGCAGGATTAGCAACTAATAGCGTCCACATCGACAGTCGCCGGAGTTTCGCCGGCGACGACCTAAACTGCGGCGGCAACTCGCCGGACTTGAGCTGCGGGCGACGGATGAATGCGCGAAGGCCACCAGGGGGTAGCCCGCGCTCGACCGTGTCTAGCAGAGCCATCGGAAGGCCTCGGAGTCGCCGGAGATGACGACGGCGAGCACAGAGGCGGCGGCCGGAGCTCGGGGGCCGATCAATTCGATGCTATGGTGCACTACGGGAGAAACTGGTGGGTGCTGCGGGCTCTTGAGGTTGCGGTGAGCACGACGGTGGGCTCGGGAGCGAGCTGCGGTGGCTGTGGCCACGACCACGCCATGGCCGGCGGCGAGGAGCAATCGGCTCCGGTGAAAAGGGCGGCTAGAGTGCGGGAACGAGCGCGAGGAGGAGGGGGAAATGGAAGAGGAGCTCACAGCGGATCCGGTAGAGGCAACGGGGAGGCCGGGGAGGAGCTGGAGCTCGCGAATCCTCGAAAGTTCGCCGGCGGCCGAAGGTTGGGGACGAGCTTGAGGGCGACGCTGCAGGGCTTCTGGAGGTCCGTGGATCGGTGGGAAGGAAGAGGGGGTCGAGGCGGAGCTTTGGGAGGCGTCGGGGAGGCGAGGCAGTGGCTGTGGCCGCGAGGGAGCTCGTCGGCGGCGACGGCTGCGTTCGGGCGAGTGAGAGAGAGGAAGCAGAGGAGAGGAGGGCCACGGGGAGAGTGATAGAGAGGTCGAGGGGGTTCGGCATCTCTGTGGCGTTGCGGGAGACGTCCAGGGGGAGGAGGAGGCAGCCAGGCAGGGAGGAGGTGGCCGGGGCGCGTGGCCGCGCGCGCCGGGCGCGTGCCCGTCCTCCTGGCAGGGAGGAAGACGACAGGGGAGGAGTGGAGATGGGCTGGGCCGGAAGTGTTGGGCCGTCCAGGTGGGCTTCGGTGAGCGCCAGGTAAGTTACAGGTGAGTTTCTGTTCTTTTATTGTTTTTCTGTTTCTGTTTTTATACTTTGCCACTGTTTTGAATTTAAAATAATTCAAACAATGCCAAAAACTCCTCTGAATATTTTTATTTTGCTAGATGGACTTTTCCAAAAGCTCATAAAATATTTCAGGGGTATTTGAAATTATATTCTAATTATATGAATATAATTCAAATTCAAATAACTAATGATTTAAATTCAAAGTCCCAAGATTAAGTCCTTAAAAATGTTCAATATTTTGGTTGGGACCAGAACCCTTTGCCAAAATTATCAAACATTTAAGAAGAGCATTTTGGAACAATGAATGAGATTTTAGGGTTTTTGCCCTTCTTTTATTTAGGGTTTTGAGGCTTCCAAATTTCCCCAGTTCAAGTTCAAAAATTTAAACATGATGCAAACACTAGGCAGCACCAGAAGCTAGGGATGTGACAACTCGCCCCCACTAAACAAGAATCTCGTCCCGAGATTCAAGCGTAGGGTAAGATGAAGGGGAAACGCAAACTAGTACAATCTTCATGATCCAGGTTGCACTTCAAATGAACGTTGATTCAATCACCATCTTTGTCTCGACGTCTTCCTCTGAGAACTCCAGCTAACATGACGAGAAGAGGGAAGGAAAACTCTAGAAGAATCTATCTTCTCGAAGGTCGAAAAACTCAGGATTAACTCACGGAATGAAACATAGTAACATCTCTCGAGCTGAGACACGAAGCATACATCTGAGGAGATGGAGTGAGACAGATGACGAGGGTTCACTAGGTAGACAACAATTTCACGCTTAAGAAGGTGGTAATCGATTGTCAACGTAGCGAGGAGTTGAGTTGCCATGATACTACAACGAGGCGCCTTAGGGATGGTGACTCGTAGATATATCCCCTTAAGTGGCAAAAAGAATTACCTTTGATTCAGAGATCATTGAAACTCTTTAAACCAGCCTAAGGCAATTCTCGAGTGATCGTTTGGAGGGGGTCGGTAGAATGGCATACTCGGACTTGGATGATGTGGATTACCTTGTTGAAGACAACATAATGGATGATTTTGCTTACCACCGGAAATGGAAGAGACCCATGGTAGAATGGCACAGTGGCGGTGCAAGCTGGGAACAAAATGCAAATGCTGGGAATGATTCCGGTAACTGGGGAAGAACCCAACAATAGAGAGTGAATTCACTGTTTGAAAAGGTCATAGCATTGCCGAGGAAACTGAGAGCACTATACAGTTAATGCCGACGATCAAACCTAGCACTTGCGCGTGCTCTCAAGAACTTGAGCATTTCCATAATCATCAAGATTTTACCAATATCCGTGTCAAGGATCCTGGCAACACAACTTGCTACCATGATGAATACTGACGGACGATGCGGATGCAAAAGAAGATAACACCTTCTCAGATTTCATCTTAGCGAGGCCAAGGGGCAAATCTGGACGATCAACCGAGAGACATTTAGCTCTCCGCTTCTAATGTTCTCCTTGATGTACTAGCGTATCCCATTCCTTGAAATGGTTTGGTATCTAGAACATCAAATAAAGGTCGGACTTCGGGAGCTCAAGAATCCATAAGGAACAACTAGGGAGTAAATCCTACGAAATCCCTATGGGGAGGTGGCCAACTTCTTCAATCAAGATACTACAACAATAGGTCTTCCGGCGGGGTGTGTTAGCCACGACATCCACTTTACCGGTTTCCGAGGAACCGATATTATAGTTCTTGGAAAATGTTCCAAACCATCATATCTGCCTGAGATTCAGATCTGGTTGGTGTCAGAATATTCCAGACTCATCGAGTCTAGGAAGAAAAACGAAAGTTTGCAACACAAATCGACGAGATGACGTTGCGAGATTCTCGGGGAATGAACTATGATAGCAAGCTCCAAAAACACGAGCCGGTTCTGCTACAACATGTGAACATGTTGTCCAAGACAAGCATGACCACAAAGTAGTCTTATAATAAAACACTACCGAGTTCAGGAGGGGGAACCATCATCGAGGATATCGAAGTTTTGTACAAATCCGTCTGGTACCTTTGGGACTAGCACTTAGAACTTATTAACCTTGAACAAATCAATTAGTGGCTTGGTGTGCTAGGGACACATATAGAATGGAGGTTGCAAGTCTCCGAACCACAGAATACTTTGCACGTATGCATGACTGATTTGGGATGATTCCAAAGGAAACAACATTGACTTTCTCGAATCCACGGCGGCAACTTGCATCAAATGCACATGAACTAGAGGAAGTCACTTCTTACATCCGAACATATGCTTCATGAACTAGAATGAAGAAAATGCCTTCAAAAGTTTCCAACACTAGGTTGATGTTCAACATGATTCATGGGGGGAGACAAAACGCTACTGATGGGCTCAACAACAACTCATCGGAATTTCCATATCACTAGACTTCCACCATCATGCGAACACGGTGATAGCATTGGTCAGACCAAAGATGTAATGGTGTATGCTCGAGGGATCAACCACGAGTAAGACAACATTACGAGCATCGTTGGTACTGATTTGATTTGACGATAGCCCACACTCAAATCAAAGGATTGATAAGACAGTAGGTCCAGCAACTGATCATAGGGACCAATCGATGAAGATATCATCTTTCTTCAACACACACTACACAAGAATATCCCTTTGGAACGAACTAAGTCAGGCAAGCTTTTATCTTCCAACTCTCCAAGTTGTTGTCTAGCTTAACCAACTAGCTCAGGGATATCTAACACCGATTCTTGGAGAGAAGGTGGTTCACAAGAAACCAACTTGATCACGAGCTCAACACAGCGGTCAGGTGACAACCTGGTAATACTTCCGAGAAGATCTTCGGAAAATCACGAACCACCGGTATGTTACTAAGCTCGAGAACAATCTTGCTTTCCAGGGCAAGACGATATGATCAAATAAGCAAGGATTGGCACTATCCTAACTCACTGATCGGAGAGTGCACCAGAAATAAGGACTAGGTAGCACAATCAACCTTAGGGTGACGATTCAATAATCAACACGCTAAGAATGAGGTTATCATCCGTTTAACTACCAAGCAATGGAGTTGCTAGCAGTATTGATTTCACACACCACGACTCACTTGTCGGCATTCCGGTTACAATAACACAGGAACCGAGGAATGAACAATGATGGCAAGAAGTATCACCGTACCAAGAGTTCATAGGATGGTGTGCAATTCCTATAACAATCCCGATATAAAAGATGGTAATACTCCAAGGTAGAACAGAGCAAAAGCTGGATTGGCATTTTGATCTGCGGAGTACAATTGTTTTGACCCAATCCTAGATATGGAAGAGGTACTGGAGTTTGTTTCTCCTAGTCATTCCGCGATAGAATGGCTTGACGGACCACAAGAGTAATAGGCATCGATAAACGAACGCACGCATACTCTTGACTATCAATTGATAGATAAAGGTCAGTAGACAACTAAAGAGGGACAACTCAAAGGAACATATAACTTTCTGAGTTGTGGATGCATAGATTAGTAGGTCGATCCAAGTTCAACATAATTCTTTCGGATAACCCATGCAGAAAGGTTGAGCTGGCAGAGTCACAATGTAGCATGGAGAACTCATCGAGAGCACTCTTGTTGTCATCTTTTGGTTCAGAAGAACTCCTGCCAAGAATGGTTCATGGTAATTGGAAGAAGGATGTACCATGAACCTCGAGGACTATCACAAAGGTTACTAATATCCTAAAGGAACTAGCAACACTATCAACATGAGGTAAATGGGGTGAATCTCGGGCTCAAGAACCCAGGAATGAAATGCCTACTAACTAAATGGCATCACGGGATGCTTTCGATAATGACGGCCAGAATCATCACACTGGAAACATAGATCACGGCTAGACCACTAGATGATCCCCTAAGCACTTGGGGTCATAATTATTAACTCCAACATATATGTCGAGGCAATAAGTTACCTCAACTCACTAATTTGTGTGATTAATCTGACCAAAAGGACATCGGGAACGGGAAGAAGGGATTTGCAAATGCATCAGACTATTTAGAAACCTGGGATGACTCGGACAGCATAACGGCTGTAAATGCTCAGAAAAGATTTGAGACATTCACAAAAATGGTGGCATAACCACTCAGAAGCACAATATCAAGGTCTCAAGACAAATAATTAACATACGGAAGTCGTAGGAACTGAACTCAAGCTTAAATCCAACAATCTTATAAGTCTACGAATTAGTAATACGTGACCCTGATAGAAAGAAGAGAAAGCCTAGTTCCTTAACCCCGTAGAAAAGATAAGATGACTCAGATCAGAAGGGCATAAGGTAAAGGAGTAAAAAGAGCCTTACGTTCCATCCCACAATCAATTCCCTTATAGAACTAAAGAATTTCAAGACTCAACTTCGACCAGTTTGGCTTGGTAATCCTACAGGCAGTCAAGCTCTGATACCAACGATGTCAGGACCCCGACTCAATGCCACATCGATCTAGCATGTAACACCTCATATCACTTTGCGGCCTCACGCACGGTATTCCACGGGTGTCGCCTTACCTTTGCCCGGGACCGTTTGCGCCTTTTGGCACACGTATATGGTAGTGTCGCTAGCATCCATATGATAAGGAGCCCGGGCTGACATGGCTAGTCGTAAACCCAAAGTGGCACAGACTTACAGGGACAGGCATCCATGACCCAGCATCGAACGTGTCGGTCATCAGCGAGTGAATCCAGGCTGTAGCACTGGGCTAGCAGGACTCCGGTGAACCGGGCTGTAGCGGGCTAACAGGACTCCGGTATTCATCGCGTGACATTTCCCCGAAGGGACAGACAGAGGAACGAAGAAGGACACATGCCGGCCAGCCTAAGTGTTCCGGAGCAGTAGCAAGCTACCATGGCTCAGTGGAAACACTAGGAGACATTTCCCGGTAAGAGAGGCTACTAAGGATAAACAACTAGATAGCCAGATCCCACACATACCAAGCATTTCAATAACATACCCACAATATGCTCGATATGTGCAAATACAACATGACATCACAACATGACTCTATGACTCAAGTAATTATTCATTAGGCTCCGAGGAGTGAGATATTACAAACATAGGTCTCATGACCCAACATTCAGAGCATACAAATCCAAACACAAGCGGAAGCTATCATGTCTGAGTACAAACATCTATAAATGAAAAAGGCTGAGAAGCCTGACTATCTACCAAATCCTGCCGAGGCACAAGATCGTAGCTGAGGTAACAAGCTAAACGTCGAAGTCCATGTGGAACTACCAGTGAGACCGAAGTCTCTCTGCAAAAACATAAAATAGGCAAACATGAGTACAAATGTACCCAGCAAGACTTACATCAGAACTAACTACATATGCATCATTATCAACAAAGGGGATGGTGGGGTTTAACTGCAGCAAGCCAGCTTTGACTCGGTGGCTATCCTAAACTACGACTGCAAGTAACTCTTTTGAGGTGGCGCACATGAGTCCACATATTCACCAACCAATACACCACTATGGAACCGCTCTCGTCTCCCTACGAGAACGCCATCCATAGCACTCACGCTTATCTTGCGTATTTTAGAGTATCCACTTTCACTTGTCTATGAACTGATATAGGCAACCCAGAAGTCCTTTACCGCGGACACGGCTATTCGAATAGATGATGTTAACCCTGCAGGGGTGTACTTCTTCATACATGTTTCCACCACTTAGCGTCTGCACACGACATGTGCTCGGCAGACTTCAAGCGAAAGCCGACGTGGGTGTAGACCACGACCTACCTAAACACTCAAGTCTCTAGTCCAGGTTTATCGCCTATTCGGGTTCCATCCATGAGGAGATCCGGCCGGAGTTTCGCTCACAGCCCCAAACGATGTGAACAGGGTTCCGTGACACCAAACGGGCGCCCGGTATACCCGGCCACGTGCCTACCACATCACAGCCCACCCCTCCGGTTAGCGCTGTGCACGGCCTCCAGCATACTACAAACACCAGAAACTACTTGCAACTCCTGGACAGAGGACTTGGGTGAATAAGAAGTCGAGCGGGGTCATATTTCAGGGCCCATGTATGGTAGTAGCTGAATCATGGATCACAAACACAGAACTCAGTTCCTAAGGACGGCTTCAATGAGACAACCCACCATGTACTCCTACATGGCCTCTCACCGCTACCTTTACCAAATCGTGTTCACACACTTAGCTCACACACAGTAGGACATGTTCACACGCCTCTGATTCATCCTCGATGAATCAGACCTGACTCAACTCTAAGCAGTAGCAGGCATGACAAACAAGCATGAATGAGTAGGCACATCAGGGCTCAAACAACTCCTACTCATGCTAGTGGGTTTCATCTATTTACTGTGGCAATGACAGGTCATGCAGAGGATAAAGGGGTTCAACTACCGCAGCATGTAACAGTTGAATCGGTGTTGTCCTAATGCATAAAAGAGAGCAGGAGCGAGAGAGTGGGATTGTATCGGAATGAACAAGGGGGTTCTGCTTGCCTGACACTTCTGAAGAGAATATAGCTCTTCAGCGGTGTCATCGATCACATCGCCGGTACACGTCTATCGAGAGGGGACAATTACCGGCAAACAAGGAAGAACACAATCAATGCAATGCGACAATATGATGCATGAATGTGACATGGCAATATGATGTGATTTGAGCTAATGCACCTAGCTATGATTTAAATGAAGTTGGTTTGAATACAAGATTCAAACTCCAGCTCCATATATGATTATTTAAATGCCCTTTATTTGTTTTGTCCAAAACAGAGGACAAACATTGTTCAAACATGCATGAAAATGGTACAGATGGATTCCTTGAATTTTTCTGATAATTTTTCATATATAATTTATTTAATTTGGAGTTACGATTGAATTTCTATGATTTAAAGAAGTTTAGAATATTTTCTGGAATTTTCTGAATAAAAATAAATCCAGAAAACATTACTACGTCAGCCTGACATCATAATGACGTCAGCAGGTCAACGGCCAGGTCCAGGTCAAACCTGACGTGCGGGGTCCACACGTCAGTGACACCGGAACTAATCCCGGTCAAACCCAGCGCTGACTGGGGTTTGACCGGGTGTAGGGCCCACAGTCGGTGTCATTTGGGGGCTTAGCTGGCAGGATTAGCAACTAATAGCGTCCACGTCGACAGTCGCCGGAGTTTCATCGGCGACGACCTAAACTGCGGCGGCAACTCGCCGGACTTGAGCTGCGGGCGAAGGATGAATGCCCGAAGGCCACCAGTGGCTAGCCCGCGCTCGACCGTGTCTAGCAGAGCCATCGGAAGGCCTCGGAGTCGCCGGAGATGACGACGGCGAGCACAGAGGCAGCGGCCGGAGCTCGGGCGCCGATCGATTCGACGCTATGGTGCACTACGGGAGAAACTGGTGGGTGCTGCGGGCTCCTGTGGTTGCGGTGAGCACGACGGTGGGCTCGGGAGCGAGCTGCGGTGGCTGTGGCCACGACCACGCCATGGCCGGCGGCGAGGAGCAATCGGCTCCGGTGAAAAGGGAGGCTAGAGTGCGGGAACGAGCACGAGGAGGAGGGGGAAATGGAAGAGGAGCTCACAGCGGATTCGGTAGAGGCAACGGCGAGGCCGGGGAGGGGCTGGAGCTCGTGAATCCTCGAAAGTTCACCGGCGGCCGAAGGTTGGGGACGAGCTTGAGGGCGACGCTGCAGGGCTTCTGGAGGGCCGTGGATCAGTGATGAGGAAGAGGGGGTCGAGGCGGAGCTTTGGGAGGCGTCGGGGAGGCGAGGCGGTGGCTGTGGCTGCGAGGGAGCTCGTCGGCGGCGACGGCTGCGTTCGGGCGAGTGAGAGAGAGGAAGCAGAGGAGAGGAGGGCCACAGGGAGAGTGATAGAGAGGTCGAGGGGGTTCGGCATCTCCGTGGCGTTGCAGGAGACGTCCAGGGGGAGGAGGAGGCAGCCAGGCAGGGAGGAGGTGGCCGGGGCGCGTGGCCGCGCGCGCCGGGCACGTGGCCGTCCTCCTGGCAGGGAGGAAGACGACAGGGGAGGAGTGGAGATGGGCTGGGCCGGAAGTGTTGGGCCGTCCAGGTGGGCTTCGGTGAGCGCCAGGTAAGTTACATGTGAGTTTCTGTTCTTTTATTGTTTTTTTGTTTCTGTTTTTATACTTTGCACTGTTTTGAATTTAAAATAATTCAAACAATGCCAAAAACTCCTCTGAATATTTTTTTTTTGCTAGATGGACTTTTCCAAAAGCTCATAAAATATTTCAGGGGTATTTGAAATTATATTCTAATTATATGAATATAATTCAAATTCAAATAACTAATGATTTAAATTCAAAGTGCCAAGATTAAGTCCTTAAAAATGTTCAATATTTTGGTTGGGACCAGAACCCTTTGCCAAAATTATCAAACATTTAAGAAGAGCATTTTGGAACAATGAATGAGATTTTAGGGTTTTTGCCCTTCTTTTATTTAGGGTTTTGAGGCTTCCAAATTTCCCCAGTTCAAGTTCAAAAATTTAAACATGATGCAAACACTAGGCAGCACCAGAAGCTAGGGATGTGACAGGAACCCAGTGTTGCATGTATTTCTGGAAATCCCGGGGTACCGTGTGATTCTCCTATGGACCGCCACCCAGGCTCAAAGGGATCATAAGGTTATTCATGCTAGAAACTTCCGTGTGCAGCCACATGCCATTATGGGCTCTGGCATAGTTGAGTAAGTTGTGGGAAACCTTTCCATGATGGGCTAGCAGATGTAGGGGATTATAGGTGTACAGGCCTATCTATCGATTAAGGGGACCTCTTCGGAAAGACTGTGTCTCGGTCATCCGTTTCTCAAACATTATGTAGTGCGAGAAATCCAATGGAGGAGATCAAGTCTTGTGGGGAAAAATGCACAAACCTCTGCAGAGTGTACAAACTAATCATGGTTAGCCGTGTCCCCGGTTATGGACATCTTGAGTATCTAGTGGATCTCATCACTCTTAATATAATTTGATTGTGTTTAATGATGATGCTTAATTGGGATTGAGTTGGGTGAACCTTCTCAATGTTTAACAACCACCATGATAGTTAAATAAAATTTATTCCTTTGTTGTAGGGAAAAATTGGCTTTCCGCAAAACATATTAACCATACAGCCTCCACCAGCCATATATGCATGTAGTGATAGCATTATTCTCCTCATTACTCTCTTGTGTTACATTGCCAGCATATTCCATGTGCTGACCCGTTTTGGGCTACAACGTATCATGTTGCACACTTTTTAGACGACGAGTAAGGAGCCATAGGTCGTTGTCTTTCACTCAGTGATGTCATTGGAGTTGATGGACTCACTTTATCTTCCAAGCCTTCCGCTGTTATCGTATTAGATGGCCTTTAGCCATATTTATTGTAATAAGTTCTCTTTTGAGACATTCGATGTAATAAGTGTGTGATTCCTACTCTTTTATAAATCCTCAAGTATTGTGCGTGTCAGCATTACCGATCCAGGGATGACACTGATGCACAGAGATCAGACTATTTGAGGTCTGGTCGCTACAGAGCGTGAATCATATAGTAGATATGATCAACATAGTGATGTTCACCATTGAAAACTACTCCATCTCACGTGATGATCGGACATGGTTTAGTTGATATGGATCACGTGATCACTTAGATGATTAGAGAGATGTCTATCTAAGTGGGAGTTCTTAAGTAATTTGATTAATTGAACTTTAATTTATCATGAACTTAGTACCTGATAGTATTTTGCATGTCTATGTTGTTGTAGATAGATGGCCCGTGCTGTTGTTCCATTGAAGTTTAACGCGTTCCTAGAGAAAGCTAAGTTGAAAGATGATGGTAGCAACTACACGGACTGGGTCCGTAACTTGAGGATTATCCTCATTGCTGCACAAAAGAATTACGTCCTAGAAGCACCATTAGGTGATAAACCAGATGCAGGAGCAACGCCAGATGTTATGAACACCTGGCAGAGCAAAGATGATGACTACTAGATAGTTCAATGTGCCATGCTTTACGGCTTAGAACCGAGACTTCAACGACATTTTGAACGTCATGGAGCATATGAGATGTTCTAGGAGTTGAAGTTAATGTTTCAAGCAAATGCCCAGATTGAGAGATATGAAGTCTCCAATAAATTCTACAGCTGCAAGATGGAGGAGAATAGTTCTGTCAGTGAACATATACTTAGAATGTCTGGGTACCACAACTACTTGACTCAACTGGGAGTTAATCTTCCTGATGATAGTGTCATTGACAGAGTTCTTCAATCACTGCCACCAAGCTACAAGAGCTTCTTGATGAACTATAATATGCAAGGGATGGATAAGACGATTCCCGAGCTCTTCGCAATGCTAAAGGCTGCGGAGGTAGAAATCAAGAAGGAGCATCAAGTGTTGATGGTCAACAAGATGACTAGTTTCAAGAAAAAAGGGTAAAGAAAAGAAGGGGAACTTCAGGAAGAACAACAAGCCAGTTGTCGGGGATATACCCCGCGGTATGACCCGGCTGGAGTTGTAAACCGGCTGGGACTTGGTAAACAAGCGGATGGTAAACCGGTGGAGAGTCAAGACAGACGGTAAACCGGCTGGTGGTAAACCAGCAGACAGTTAAGACAGATGGGTAAGACAGACAGTAAACAGGCGAGTGTTAAACCGGCAGAGTTAAGACAGATGGTAGCACCGGCAGGTGTTAAGTCAATCATAACCCGACAGACCATGTTAAACCGGCAGACCATGTTAAACCGGTAGACAATGTTAAACCGGCAGACAATGTTAAACTGGCAGACGTTAAGAAGCCCAGGAAAGGAAGTCAAAATAGTTTAAGTCTTAGTCCGAGATGGACTCCACATGTAACCTGCCCCTTCAACTTATATAAGGAGGGGCAGGGCTCCCCAAAGGGGGACAAGCGACAAGCAAGAAGGAACAATCTTAGGGCTAGTCACAAAGAGGAGAGCCGGTTTAGGGCGACTCCCTCGTGATGATAATGAGATCTAGCCTCAAACAGCATGTAGGGTTGTTACCGGATGATATTTCCCGGGGTCCGAAGCTGTCTAAACCCTTGTCTTATGTTGCGTCTCTCGATTCCGCTCAACCCCTCTCAAGCTACCACAGGGATGCATTGGCCTCACGACTAAGTCCTCACACTAAGGACATCTGACGTGTTAATTCCACGACAGTTGGCACCCACCGTGGGGCTCGCGCACGGTGGTGTTGAGTTCTTGGAGGAATCTCTGACAGGGATCGAGAAAGCTTGCGATTGGCAGGATGAAGGAAGACCGCCGCGGATGATCCGTATGGTTTGATCCGGTTTACAATAATCAACGCTTGCGATTACAAACCGGCGATGAGGAAAATCCAGAAGCGCACGAGACCTAATCCGTTTATGGTCTGCTTGCATATATATAAGTAAACTAGAAGAAGATCGCTGTATCCAGCCAGAAAAAGAGAATAGATGATCAGATCGGATGTTACAAGGGAATTTATTGCAATGGCATACTAGCGATGAGGAAAAACAATTCAAGACAACAGTACTATACTGCGGCAGCGCCGGACAGGGTATATTGAATTTTTTTGCACAGTGCTAGTATGGCCAATTATTGTCCAGATTCAGCCAAGAGATTGCCTTGGAGTACGATTTACTTACGCAAGGATGCAACTGCTTTATCCATCATTAAAGAAAGGGGGAGTCAACGACCCAGAGAAAAACGCGGACGCGGTTTCATCCGATAGACCACAACTCGGAGCTGGGCGGCAATCTCCGCTTCTGAGCGGGCTCCTGCGACCCCCTCTGCGGTTGCGTCTTGACCCGCCTGTCATCATAGTCATCACCAAGGAAAATCACCACAGTCAGCACCTAGTCCCTAACGGCCTCCTCGACCATGCCTGGAACTGCCTTTGCCGTCAGCCGCCACCGCCGCCGTTAGTCGCCACGAACTCATCTACACTGCTGTACCTCAAACCGTTGCCAAGTCTACTACAACCCGGACTTTGCTGCCGCGACTCTACCTCACCGGCCTGCCTCCGCCCGAGGTGGCCACTCCGTCCTCGAGCCGTCCTCGAGCCTGTAGGCTGTATCAACACGCTTCGCCAAGCTGCCACGCTGACCCGCCTCCGCGTTGGATTCTACCACCAAGTCACCACAGCTTCATGCTACTCCGGTTTACCCCTCCGCTGCGGATTCATCGGGGATCTCCAAGCCGTCTCCGCTGTTAAACCGCCATGTCCTCCGCCACGCCGGCCCGTGCCTCGGTGTTATTCCACTGCTGCCGCTACCTACGCCGCTTTGGTTTCTACCAAATCGCCGCCCCTGCAGTGGTGCGCCGGTCCGGTGCCTCCTCAAGCTGCCCGTTCCGCCTTGCCACCACCGTGGTTCGTTTCGCTGGTGTAGGCTTGTTATACATCAAGACGCCGGTTTAAATCACAACCCCTGACAACAACCCGAAATCAACAACCGTAACCCGGCCTCCTCTGAAGCTACGACTGCCGCTTCATCCTTTCCCGGTCTCTGCTCCGGTTGCACGCCCGTGGGCCTCCGGTCCGAGTCGCCGCCCGTTCCGCCTTGCCCCCGCGGCTTTGCGCCAAGTCGCCGCCGCTTCACCTCATCTTTGGCACGTCGTCTCTACCTCGACTGGTACAAGATTCGAGCCGCCGCATCCGCGGGGCTGCTTCCTTGACTGAGTCGCCGGCCGCCGTGGCTCCCATGCCGCGTTCCGATTCCACTGTGGTTAAGCCGCCCTCGCTTCTGCATAGAGCCATCCGTGGGTCGCGCTTACTCTCCCATGGCTGAAACGCCCGGCCTCGCGCCTAAACCACCGGCCTCTGCTGCCGTGACATTCATCCGCCTTGAGCTGCCGGTGCCTCTCCAACGCGTCGCCGGTCGAGTCGCCGTGCTGACCTGCCCCTGCGCCTGAGTTCGAGCTGTCGGCGTTCCTCAACCGCTGTGTCGAGTCACCGTGCTGACCCGCCCCTCGCCCCGACTGTGGTTAAGCCGCCCTTGTCTTCCCCATCGGAGTTGGCTCTCTTTGTTCCGCATCCTGCAGGTGCCCACAACACGCCCCGCCTGCCTCCAAATTGCAGCGGCCCATCTTCGCGTCAAATCCACCATCGGTGGTCAGCGCTGAGCCGCCCCGGACTCGTCCAGTACTACTGCTTGGTTGCATCCACGTATTAAGCCGCCGTTGTCATCCTGCAGTTTTTTGCTTGAGCAGCCGCCGCAGCTGAGGCCCGCCGCATTGCTTCCATTGTCTATTAGGAGCTGCGCTGAGTCGCCCTTGACCGAGCGGCCCCAACCTCTCCGAGCCGCTTTTGCTGAGTTACTCGCCGCACCGCGCCTCGCCGGTGTCCTGAAACTACTGGTTGTTGCCGGGAGAAAGGAAAGCAGGGAGCTGACTGGGAAGTTGAGGAAGAAAAGAAAGAGGCCGCAGCCCCGTGAGTTATCCAAGATCGGCCATGGTCCCGCAAATAGTACAATTTATCACTAAGACTAGCCACGATGGGTAGTAACATAACTACTCTATGTTACTACCTCTATAGTGGGGAGTAACATATGTGTAATAACATGCAACACTTCATTTATTAGGCTATAGACTCATTTTGCCTTGATTTGTGTGATGTTACTCATACTAGTAGTAACTAGCTATGTTACCACATGCCTCTCTTTCTTCATTTATTGTTTACCACATCATCTATTCTATCTAGATATGTGTGATGTTACTACCTATGTTACTCCCATTGTGGGTAGTCTAAGCCTTGGTACCATTTCCAAAGGAGGCCATCATACTCCATGAAGAAGATTAAAGCCAAAGCATGACAAGGGGTCACATAATAAGTGATCAGGAATCGCATCAGACTATTGTTTCACTGCTGTTGTTTATTTTTCTCTGCCTGATAAAGCTACAATGCAACGATGTTTTTGGCCGAAACTGCTCCACACACGATGAGCTTTGGACGATCTGTGCACGATTAAAAAAAATCCACCGTCCATTGCTCCGACGTGTAGAACATTGCACCGCTGAATTCAATCGTCGGTTGCAAATCGTCCAAATAATGTCGTTTGGACATCACTGCTCGTTTTTGGCACTACCCGACGGACACGAGCGGAGCATTAAGTTTCCAGACTAATAAGGACTGAAGGGAGCGCGCATCATCCGATCAATCGAGCATCTGCTATCTGTTTTGTCGTGAGGAGAAGCCAACCTATCAAATGCACAAGTTCCTATGCCCACTATTACATCAAAAGTTGGTCTCACCTAAAAGCTCTTTCAAGTGGTCTGGTCAAACCAGTTTCCAGCCTGTCAATTGCTGCGTCTGCGCATCGGATCAGTCCCTCTGTTCAAAGTTATGGTACTATGACCTGGACAAGTCCGGCGACGTGTGCAGTGCTAATAATCGGTCGATCTGAACAAATCAGGTGATATCCATCTGAGTCTATTTTATTAACACATATTGTTTTCATCGTAGAACAATTACGTTTGTCTATATAACTTTATGTGCAGGACAACGATTAATTATAAAGGTGGTGCCATGCTGTGCCTATGAAATGTGCGTTCGCATCATCATGCGCCGGCGTCCGCGCCCGCTTGCTGTTGAACGGGTGTGTGTAAGCCGCCGCCCGTGCAACTCGATCTACATCAACTTGCTGGGACCGCGCTTGACTCGCCCGTCCGCACTGGTTTACAACACCGCAGACAACTCACCCGTCCGCCCTCGCGGCCGATTCTCCCGCCCGCGCCGGCTTGCAACGCCGCGGCCGACTCATCTATCTGAGCCGCCACTGATGCTGCGGTTGTCTTTTCCATCCATCTTTCACGGCCTGGTCTACATCAACACATAGGGCCGCACCTGTCTGCATGAGCTATTTAAAGCAAGTCACATCTTGGGTAGCTCGGTTTTCTTTCAGATTGGAGGCAAATTATCATTCAGCCGCCGTCTGCACTGGATGGATCAATGGACATGCGCACAAATCGCTGCCACTACATTTTGGTCAACTTCAAACAGCCAGTTGGAAGGAACCATTGGCCGAGTTGCTGACACGGCTCATAAGGGATCATTTATAACCCGCCGTAGTCACCTCAACCTTTTGTGGATTTACATCGCGTTATTAAACCGATGACATATACCTTCTGCTATGGTTAAGTACAGAGAATCTCAAGACAACTCCTTGAGTCATCTTAAGACTCGGGGGCTACGATGATATGACGTAGCAAGTCTTGCCAGTCTCAGCAAATTCAAGTGCCCCACGATGTTGAAGGGAAACCCGGTCCCGGAGGCTACCGTTATATTGATAAAAATTTAAAGGCCGTCAGAAATATTCTGGCTCACAATGATGCTTCCGGTTTAAGGAAAATCCCGTCTCCCACACAGCGCCGAAGCCCTTAGTATCTGATTCAAATCTGGTTTAAGAGGAAACTATATCTTGCAGAAGCTCCAACGCTCTCAATATCCGGTTCAAAATCCCGGTTCAAGAAGAATGTATCTCTTGCAAAAAGTTAAAAGGTTGCCGAAGAGGACCTGCTGCCCTGACGCGCGGTTCAAACATGGGTATTCTGCCTTATGGGCTCATCTTCATATGATCACTTGGGGACTTGCTGTTCAAACATAGGTGTGTTCGCCAAAGAGAACATAGCGTTACTACCCTCTTGGTGCAGCTATCAAGTCAATATTATCATAAGGGGCCAAAGAGAGTTTGTTGCACAGCGCAACTCAAACATAGGCACCCGGCGAACATAGCTCAAAAATATAGCACATGGGGGCTTCGGCTGACAAAAGCGGAGTCTTATCCATTAATCCGGCTATCACGCCACAATAAAGCTTGGGAGCTTCACACCCAAGGGGCCAAAGAGAGTCTTGTTCCTATGCACAACTCAAACATAGGCACCCATTGAGCACAACTCGCAAAGTTACTTGGGGGCTTTTTGTGCAAAGTAACAAAGAGTTTGAAAGGACCCTTGTAATTGGGTATCGACCCACGGCTTGGAAGCCTGGTGTATTCACCTAAAACCCCAGGTTAACCTGCCTTCATCAAGTAAGCCACTCCTATCCAGGTAATCCTGGCATGACCCGCCGAACGTTTGACAACTTACTCTCATAGAGACCCTGAACTTGTCAAAGTTAAAACGACGATTGGTTAGTTGGAGGCCCATCTTAAAAGGCTTTGTCAAATGGTTTAACTCAGCAGCCTGGCAGCCCATGAAAAGCCTCAAATTTGGGCCTGGCAGCCCTTGAAAAGCCTCGACTACACGATTTTATTTGCCTTTGTCAAGATTTTTCTCTTTTGATAAATTTTATGTTGAACCGGTGTCTATTAACCCGGCATGACTATCAGTCATCAAATTAACCCGGTGTTCATTAACCCGGCTCGACTTTCAACAACAAGTTGTTAGTACATAATCACTTATAATCCGGTGTTTATTGACCCGACCTGGCTTTGGACTATAAGTCGCCAGTATATATTTGGATTGCGCCATTGGAATTATGTGCTTATAAATCATTGGGTATATTATTCAAATAGCCAACATGGCTGGATTTGTATTATGGTTATCAATAACCAATATTATAATTGAGGTTTTCAAAGTCGCTTTTAGCGCAATGGTTATCATATTATTAATGGATATGATTTATTCTACAATTGAAGGAATAGTCCCGAGTCGCTGCAGGCTTACGACCCGACACTTGGGGGCTACATTATTTAAATTCAGATTACATCAAATGTGCAAGTCTCATGTCACTGCAAGCATGCACCATAACACTTGGGGGCTAATGCAAAGTCATTTTTATTGGCCTTATTGAAGACCCAACTCATCACATCATAATGAGCCAGCCCTTGGGGGCTACCAATTGCTCCTCTCAATAAATTCAAGGTACACAAGTTTTTATCCATTATATTCAAGGGTCCACTGCTCAGTTTGTAAAGCACAAGGCTCTTAACCTTGTGGACGTGAATTCAAGCCCCATGATTGGGGTTACATCATATGATGTTATTTTCATTGAAAAATATATCAAAGTCCCAGCTCAATATTATCTTACTGAGCCGGCCCTTGGGGGCTACACGTTGCTGTTCAAAGTTTACAAGATTATATTTACAAAGTCCCTGCTCATTATTGCATAATGACCCGGCCCTTGGGGGCTACACTGGTTGAAGTTTTATGAGCATCAGGCAATTACAAGTCCCAAGTTGCTGCAAGCATGACAACCCAGCACTTGGGGGCTACATATGTGGAATACTCAATTCTGACTAGTGATTGAGATGAACAACCTGGATTTCTTCAAGATTGTGATATTTATATTGAAGCAAGTCTTAAGCTTTTGCTATGCTACCTTCTCAAGACTTGGGGGCTACAAGTGATAGGCATATAAGAGGTATATTTTCAAGCTGGATGTTAACTACAAGTATGACCCGGTACTATCAATATTTATAAACCGGTGATTTTGGCAATGATAAACCGGCAAGTTCTACATCCTTAAACCGGCTGAAGATCAGATGAGTATTTCAAGGACCAATATTGTTTTTAAGCATTGGGAGTTGAATCAAAGGAGTTATTCTTCACAATATATTTCTCTGTGACAAACCAATGTCAGCAAATTGATTATGAAGCTAGCCTATTAACCCGAATTTTCTAGAAGGAAATGACAAGGATTTAAAGATACTCAGGATCAGTTTAACATGGATAAATCCAAATTAAACTGGGGGCTAATGTCGGGGATATACCCCGCGGTATGACCCGACTGGAGTTCTAAACCGGCTGGGACTTGGTAAACCGGCGGAGAGTCAAGACAGACGGTAAACCGACTGGTGGTAAACCGGCAGACAGTTAAGACAGATGGCTAAGACAGACAGTAAACCGGCGAGTGTTAAACCGGCAGAGTTAAGACAGATGGTAGCACTGGTAGGTGTTAAGTCAATCATAACCTGACAGACCATGTTAAACCAGCAGACCATGTTAAACCGGCAGACAATGTTAAACCGGCAGACAATGTTAAACCGACAGACCTTAAGAAGCCCAGGAAAGGAAGTCAAAATAGTTTAAGTCTTAGTCCGAGATGGACTCCACATGTAACCCGCCCCTTCAACTTATATAAGGAGGGGCAGGGCTCCCTAAAGGGGGACAATCGACAAGCAAGAAGGAACAATCTTAGGGCTAGTCACAAAGAGGAGAGCCAGTTTACAGCGACTCCCTCATGAGGATAATGAGATCTAGCCTCAAACAGCATGTAGGGTTGTTACCTGATGATGTTTCCCGGGGCCCAAAGCTGTCTAAACCCTTGTCTTGTGTTGCGTCTCTCGATTCCGCTCAACCCCTCTCAAGCTACCACATGGATGCGTTGGCCTCACGACTAAGTCCTCACACTAAGGACATCTGACGTGTTAATTCCACGACACCAGTTGCTGCTCAAGTGAAGAAACCCAAATCTGGACCTAAGCCTGAGACTGAGTGCTTCTACTACAAAGTAACTGGTCACTGGAAGCGGAACTGCCCCAAGTATTTGGCGGAGAAGAAGGATGGCAAAGTGAAAGGTATATTTGATATACATGTTATTGATGTGTACCTTACTAATGCTCGCAGTAGTGCCTGGGTATTTGATACTGGTTCAGTTGCTAACATTTGCAACTCGAAACAGGGGCTATGGATTAAGCGAAGATTGGCTAAGGAAGAGGTGACGATGCGCGTGGGAAATGGTTCCAAAGTCGATGCGATCGCCATCGGCACGCTACCTCTACATCTACCTCCGGGATTAGTATTATACCTAAATAATTGTTATTTGGTGCCAGCGTTGAGCATGAACATTATATATGGATCTTGTTTGATGCAAGATGGTTATTCATTTAAATCAGAGAATAATGGTTGTTCTATTTATATAAGTAATATCTTTTATGGTCATGCACCCCTGATGAGTGGTCTATTTTTACTAAATCTTGATAGTAGTGATACACATGTTCATAGTATTGAAGCCAAAAGATGCAGAGTTGATAATGATAGTGCAAATTATTTGTGGCACTGCCGTTTAGGTCATATTGGTGTAAAGCACATGAAAAAATTCCATTCTGATGGACTTCTAGAATCACTTGGTACTTGTGAACCATGCCTCATGGGCAAGATGACTAAAACTCCGTTCTCCGGAACAATGGAGCAAGAAACAGATTTGTTTGAAATCATACATACTGATGTATGTGGTCCGATGAATATTGAGGCTCGCGGCGGGTACAGTTATTTTCTCACCTTCACAGATGATTTGAGCAGATATGGGTATATCTACTTAATGAAACATAAGTCTGAAACATTTGAAAAGTTCAAAGAATTTCAGAGTGAAGTGGAAAATCATCGTAACAAGAAAATCAAGTTTCTATGATCTGATCGTGGAGGCGAATATTTGAGTTATGAGTTTGGACTTCATTTGAAACAATGCGGAATAGTTTCGCAACTCACGCCACCTGGAACACCACAGCGTAATGGTTTGCCCGAACGTCGTAATCGTACTTTACTAGATATGGTGCGATCTATGATGTCTCTCACTGATTTACCACTATCGTTTTGGGGTTGCGCTTTAGAGACAGCTGCATTCACGTTAAATAGGGCACCATCTAAATCCGTCGAGACGACACCTTATGAACTGTGGTTTGGCAAGAAACCCAAGTTGTCATTTCTTAAAGTTTGGGGTTGTGATGTTTATGTGAAAAAGCTTCAACCTGATAAACTTGAACCCAAATCAGAGAAATGTGTCTTCATAGGATACTCAAAGAAGACTGTTGGGTACACCTTCTATCACAGATCCGAAGGCAAGGTATTCGTTGCTAAGAATGGATCCTTTCTAGAGAAGGAGTTTCTCTCGAAAGAAGTGAGTGCGAGGAAAGTAGAACATGACGAGGTAATTGTACCTTCTCGCATATTGGAAAGTAGTTCATCACTGAAATCAGTTCCAGTGATTCCTACACCAGTAAGTGAGGAAGCTAATGATGGTGATCATGAAACTTCTGATCAAGTTACTACCGAACCTCGTAGGTCAACCAGAGTAAGATCCACACCAGAGTGGTATGGTAATCCTGTTCTGGAAGTCGTGTTACTTGACCATGACGAACCTACGAACTATGAGGAAGCGATGATGAGCCCAGATTTCGCAAAATGTTTTGAAGCCATGAAATCTGAGATGGGATCCATGTATGAGAACAAAGTGTGGACATTGGTTGACTTGCCCGATGATCGGCAGGCCATACAGAATAGATGGATCTTTAAGAAGAAGACTGACGCTGACGGTAATGTTATTGTCTACAAAGCTTGACTTGTTGCGAAAGGTTTTCGACAAGTTCAATGAGTTGACTATGATGAGATCTTCTCACCCGTAGTGATGCTTAAGTCCGTCCGAATCATGTTAGCAATTGCCGCATTTTATGATTATGAAATTTGTTAAATGGATGTCAAAACTGCATTCCTTAATGGATATCTTAAAGAAGAGTTGTATATGATGCAACCAGAAGGTTTTGTCGATCCAAAAGGTGCTAACAAAGTGTGCAAGCTCCAGCGATCCATTTATGGACTGGTGCAAGCCTCTCGGAGTAGGAATATACTCTTTGATAGTGTGATCAAAGCACATGGTTTGATACAGACTTTTGGAGAAGCCTGTATTTACAAGAAAGTGAGTGGGAGCTCCATATCATTTCCGATATTATATGTAGATGACATATTGTTAATCAGAAATGATACTGAATTTCTGAATAGCATAAAAGGATACTTGAATACGAATTTTTCAGTGAAAGACCTCGGTGAAGCTTCTTATATATCGGGCATCAAGATCTATAGAGATAGATCAAGACATTTAGTTGGACTTTAACATAGCACATACCTTGATAAAGTTTTGAAGAAGTTCAAAATGGATCAGGCAACGAAAGGGTTCTTGCCTGTATTACAAGGTGTGAAGTTGAGTCAGACTCAATGCCCGACCACTGCAGAAGATAGAGAGAAAATGAAGAGTGTTCCCTATGCTTCAGCCATAGGCTCTATCATGTATGCAATGCTGTATACCAAACCTGATGTGTGCCTTGCTATTAGTTTAACAGGGATGTACCAAAGTGATCCAGGAGTGGATCACTGGACAGCGGTCAAGAACATCCTGAAATACCTGAAAAGGACTAAGGATATGTTTCTCGTTTATGGAGGTGACAAAGAGCTCGTCCTAAATGGTTACGTCGATGCAAGCTTTGACACTGATCCGGACGATCCTAAATTGCAAACCGGATATGTATTTATATTGAACATTGGAGCAGTTCTAGACAAAGCGTCGTGGCGGGATCTACATGAGAAGCGGAGTCCATAGGTGCTTCGGAAGCAGCAAATGAAGGAGTCTGGATGAAGGAGTTCATATCCAAACTAGGTGTCATACCTAGTGCATCAAGTCCAATGAAAATCTTTTGTGACAATACTGGAGCAATTGCCTTGGCAAAGTAATCAAGATTTCACAAGAGAACCAAGCACATCAAGAGATGCTTCAATTCCATCCGTGATCAAGTCAAGGAGGGAGACATAGAGATTTGCAAGATACATATGGATCTAAATGTTGCAGAACCATTGACTAAGCCTCTCTCACGAGCAAAACATGATCAGCACCAAGACTCCATGGGTGTTAGAATCATTACAATGCAATCTAGATTATTGACTCTAGTGCAAGTGGGAGACTGAAGGAAATATTCCCTAGAGGCAATAATAAAGTTGTTATTTATATTTCCTTATATCATGATAAATGTTTATTACTCATGCTAGAATTGTATTAACCAAAAACTTAGTACATGTGTGAATACATAGACAAATAGAGTGTCACTAGTTTGCCTCTACTTGACTAGCTCGTCGAATCAATGATGGTTATGTTTCCTAACCATAGACATGAGTTGTCATTTGATTAACGGTATCACATCATTGGAGAATGATGTGATTTACTTGACCCATCCGTTAGCTTAGCAAGATGATTGTTTAGTTTGTTGCTATTGCTTTGTCGATAACTATACATGTTCCTATGACTATGAGATCATGCAACTCCCGAATACCGGAGGAACACTTTGTGTGCCACCAAACGTCACAACGTAACTGGGTGGTTATTGCTACCTCTTGAGAACTACATTGGTTTTCCCTTGAAGAGGAAAGGGTGATGCAGCAAAGTAGCGTAAGTATTTCCCCTCAGTTTTTGAGAACAAAGGTATCAATCCAGTAGGAGACCACGCGCGAGTCACCTCGTACCTGCACAAACAAATAAGGACCTCGCAACCAACGCGATAAAGGGGTTGTCAATCCCTTCACGACCACTTGGAAGAGTGAGATATGATAGAGATGATAATAATAAGATAAATATTTTTGGTATTTTTATGATATAGATTGAAAGTAAAGATTGCAAAATAAAATAGAATGGAAATTATATGATGGAGAATAGACCCGGGCGCCATAGGTTTCACTAGTGGCTTCTCTCAAGATAGCATAAGTATTACGGTGGGTGAAAAAATTACTGTCGAGCAATTGACAGAAAATCAAATAATTATGAGAATATCTAGGTATAATCGTGTATATAGGCATCATGTCCATGAAAAGTAGACCGGCTCCTACCTGCATCTTCTACTATTACTCCACACATCGACCACTATCCAGCATGCATCTAGAGTATTAAGTTCATACGAACAGAGTAACTCCTTAAGCAAGATGACATGATGTAGAGGGATAAACTCATGCAATATGATATAAACCCCATCTTTTTATCCTTGATGGCAACAATACAATACGTGTCGTTTCCCTTTTTGTCACTGGAATCGAGCACCACAAGATTGAACCCAAAGCTAAGCACTTCTCCCATTGCAAGAAAGATCAATCTAGTAGGCCAAACCAAACTGATAATTCGAAGAGACTTGCAAAGATAAACCAATCATACATAAAAGAATTCAGAGAAGATTCAAATATTGTTCATAGATAAACTTGATCATAAACCCACAATTCATCGGATCTCGACAAACACACCGCAAAAGAAGATTACATCGAATAGATCTCCAAGAAGATCGAGGAGAACTTTGTATTGAGATCCAAAGAGAGAGAAGAAGCCATCTAGCTACTAGCTATGGACCCGAAGGTCTGAAGTAAACTACTCACACATCATCAGAGGGGCCATGGAGTTGATGTAGAGGCCCTCCGTGATCAATGGCACCTCCGGCGGAGCTCCGGAAAAGGCCCCAAGATGGGATCTCTTGGGTATAGAAGGTTGCGGCGGTGGAATTAGGTTTTCGTGGTGCTCCAGGATGTTTGCGGGGTATATGGATATATATATATATATATATATATATATATATATATATATATATATATATATATATATATATATATATAGTTGAAAGAAGTAGGTCGGTGGAGCAACGAGGGGCCCACGAGGATGGAGGGCACGCCCAAGGGGTAGGCGCGCCCCCTGCCTCGTGGCCTCCTCGATTTTTTCTTGATGTCTGATGGTTACTACAAAACCTTCTTCTTGTATACGTTGTTGGGCCTCCAAGTGCAGAGGTTTGTAGGACAGTAGCAAATTTCCCTCAAGTGGATGACCTAAGGTTTATCAATCCGTAGGAGGCGTAGGATGAAGATGGTCTCTCTCAAGCAACCCTGCAACCAAATAACAAAGAGTCTCTTGTGTCCCCAACACACCCAATACAATGGTAAATTGTATAGGTGCACTAGTTCGGCGAAGAGATGGTGATACAAGTGCAATATGGATAGTAGATAATAGTTTTTGTAATCTGAAAATATAAAAACAGCAAGGTAACTAATGATAAAAGTGAGCACAAACGGTATTGCAATGCGTTGAAACAAGACCTAGGGTTCATACTTTCACTAGTGCAAGTTCTCTCAACAATAATAGCATAAATGGATCACATAACTATCCCTTAACATGCAACAAAGAGTCACTCCAAAGTCACTAATAGCAGAGAACAAACGAAGAGATTATGGTAGGGTACGAAACCACTACAAAGTTATTCTTTCCAATCAATCCGTTGGGCTATTCCTATAAGTGTCACAAACAGCCCTAGAGTTCGTACTAGAATAACACCTTAAGACACAAATCAACCAAAACCCTAATGTCACCTAGATACTCCAATGTCACCTCAAGTATCCGTGGGTATGATTATACGATATGCATCACACAATCTCAGATTCATCTATTCAACCAACACATAGAACCTCGAAGAGTGCCCCAAAGATTCTACTGGAGAGTCAAGAGGAAAAAGTGTGCCAACCCCTATGCATAGGTTCATGGGAGGAACCTTCAAGTTGATCACCAAAACATACGTCAAGTGGATCAATAGAATACCCCATTGTCACCACGGGTATCCCATGCAAGACATACATCAAGTGTGCTCAAATCCTTAAAGACTCAATCCGATAAGATAACTTCAAAGGGAAAACTCAATCCATTACAAGAGAGTAGAGGGGGAGAAACATCATAAGATCCAACTATAATAGCAAAGCTCACGATACATCAAGATCGTGCCACCTCAAGAACACGAGAGAGAGGGAGAGAGAGATCAAACACATAGCTACTGGTACATACCCTTAGCCCTAAGGGAGAACTACTCCCTCCTTGTCATGGAGAGCGCCGAGATGATGAAGATGGCCACCGAAGAGGGATTCCCCCTCCGGCAGGGTGCCAGAACGGGTCTAGATTGACTTTTGGTGGCTACGGAGGCTTCTGGCGACGGAACTCCCGATCTATTGTGCTCCCCGATCATTTTAGGGTATATGGGTATATATATAGCAGGAAGAAGTACGTCAGGGGAGCAACAAGGAGCCCATGAGGGTGGAGGGCGCGCCCAGGGGGGTGGGCGCCCCCCTGCCTCGTGGCTTCCTTGTTGCTTCCCTTACGTGCACTCCAAGTCTCCCGGGTTGCTTTCTTCCAAAAATAAGTTCCGTGAAGTTTCAGGTCAATTGGACTTTGTTTGATTTTCCTTTTCTGCGATTGTCGGTGTCAAAACCGGCGGATCTCGGGTAGGGGCCCCCGAACTGTGCGTCTAAGGTGGATGGTAACAGGAAGCAAGGGACACGATGTTTACCCAGGTTCGGGCCCTCTTGATGAAGGTAATACCCTACGTCCTGTTTGATTATTCTTGATGATATGAGGATTACAAGAGTTGATCTACCACGAGATCGTAGAGGCTAAACCCTAGAAGCTAGCCTATAGTATGATTGTATATGTTGTCCTACGGACTAAACCCCCTGGTTTATATAGACACCTGAGGGGGCTAGGGTTGCACAAAGTCGGTTACAAGGGAGGAGATCTTCATATTCATATTGCCTAGCTTGCCTTCCATGCTAAGGAGAGTCCCATCCGGACACGGGACAAAGTCTTCAATGGATACCCAAGTAAGTAATCCCATGGCCGAACACACCGTTTCTCTTATTCATTATAACATCATTCTGAGAAGTCGCTCTTTGACCAGGACTGGATAACAAAGGCGAAGATGATCAGGTGTCCGGCCCCCCTTCCTGAGGGCTTGGCCAATCCAGTACTAGACAGAATGCTGGAGCCGGCGCCTTATCAAGTGCCCTCGAAGGAAGATAAAGGAGGGAATAAAGAGGCCGGAAGCAAGCCTCACTCACTACTGGCCCCAACCGGGGGAACGAGCGCCTCCACGGAGGACAACCAGGAAGAAGAATCTGACATTCCCTCTTCCCGGGGAAGGAAGAGGACCACCTCTGAAAATCCGGAAACATAGGTTTCCAAACGAGGGAAGAAATCTTCGCTAGAGGGTCCTGCCCCGGGGGATACCCTTGCCGCATAGTGTCCGCAAGGGACTCAGCCCTCTACTGAGCTGTAAGTAATGAAAAAGTACTTAGTAGTGAAAATATCCTACCTTACTTCTGAAGACAATAACCGAAGCTTATATCTTGTAGTTCGGATCATAGCCCTTCTCGACAGAGTTCATCTTCGAGGGATCTTCTTCCGGAGATGATGGAGAGCGAAACACCTCCCCCTTCCACCCCGCCTCATGAAGCGGGCGACACTGAAGTGTCGCCGCGGAGGGTTTCTCCTGATCCGCCAAGGCCAGGGGGTAATCCCTTGGCCACCCGGAGTTCGCAGTATTCGGCTCCTAAAGAGAGCAATAGAAAGAGTCCGGAACCGTATAGTGTGCGGTCGGACACACTTAAGGATCTTCTGGAGCAAGCGGCCATCTCAGAAACGCATCGTACACTAATGAGTACGGTAGTTGAAAGGAGTTCATCCGCTAAAAGCGGATTGCATGAAGCTTTTATGAGTCTGCTAAAAGGCTTTGAGGTACGTGACATAGTGTATGTTTTTGATAGTACCACACATGTTAGGTGCGCCCTATGTAGATAGTAGCCCCTGAGACTCTGGTTGTCGTCGAAAATAGCGGCAAACAGAGGATCATAGTCCCAGGTAATAACCAGACCGTATGTGCAGGTGACTGAAGCTCCGGTGGCTAGCCGGACTGATGGGTTTTCCGAGCTAAAGCGGCAACTTGATGCGGCAGATGCCGACATCGTGCTTGTCAACAAGCAGCTTGACGAGGCACAGGGTGAGTGATTTCTGCGGTGATCAGCGCATAGTAAGAGGAGCAGGATGCCAATATATTTAATATGTTGTGACTGCAGATGGAGCTACCACCGTGGAGACCCTTCGGGCAGATCTTGCCCGGGCCAAGGAACAAGAAAGGAATAGCGATGCAGCCGCTCTAAAGGCAGTCGAAGAGCTGCGGGCCGAACAGTCCGCGCATCGCCAGAGCAAGGAAAGGATAGCCCAGATGGCCATTGAGTTGAAAGATGCCGCTGACCGTTACCAGCTTCTTGAAGAAGAAATCCGAGCGAGGGAGACAGACCTAGAGAAGGCCATGGTAGCAACCAAGGAAGCCCACTCTAAAATCAGAGCGATGAAGGAGGAGCTGCATCAAGCTTCGGATATCGTGGTTGGGAAGCCCTTCTTGTTGCGGACTAAGTTCGGAGATCCGAAGTATGCTTCTCTTGATCAACTATGGAGTTCTGCGGACGCCTACGTGGATTTGGCGGCAAGTGCTGCTGATGCGGCTGAGTACTTCAAGGATAAAGGAGATCGCGAAGTGGAAAAGTTGTTCTGGTCACAGTTCCATGCTCCAGTGTGTCCGCTGCTGCTGAATGAGCAAATGGCCGAGTGGGCCGAGCTCCATAGGTTGTCAGGACTCGCCATGCGGTCCGTTGTGGACCATCTGCGACCGGGAGGGCCAATGCTGAATAGTTACTTTAGTTTGGTGCAACAATTCCTTGGTGCTGTGCCGCACATTGATGCTATGAAGAGGTCGGCGTGCATAGAGGGTGCGCGGATGGCCTTTTCCCGTGTCAAGACATACTGGCGGAGATGGAGGCCACCACTGTTGCGACACAGGGTTCGGCCGTGGGCTGAGTGGATGCCGAGCACTACTTTGAAGAAGTTCTTGAAGGCGCTCGTTCGATAGAGGCTCAGTGCTTGAAGAATATTATGTTCTTCTGACATGTACTCCCATTGTAAAAACAATGTTTTATTGAGTTATGAAGGCTGTGTTTATACTTTTGCCTGAAAGTATTATGATGCCTCCTGTGCGGCCGTTTATGTATATATGTATATAACCTAAAAGTTTGCAGTCGTCGGCTTCCGCCCCACACATATAATGCGGGGGTGTTCGCAAAAAACACGTATTCACACTTGATCCAACGTCTTGGTCCATTAAGGAGGTGGTAGCGTAGTGAACGAGGCAATCAGACTATATTGCTTTAACACTTTCACTTAGCCACAGGAGTTTGATGATGGGGCTACTATATAGCCCCTGGTACTTCTACGCTCGTCCGAATACGGGGCGCATACGTACATGACCGGGAAACAGCCCTTCGTTAATGCGGAGGAATCCCGAAGATTCCGCTGGGTCATCGAGTGGTTGACCAGTCTCGCGCTATATCATGACAGTGAGTTTTCGGCTTTCTCTACTAAGGTGCTCATCCGGATGAACCAGGCCACAATCACAGTAGTTCTTCCAGTGCTACCTTAGCCGATATAGCGGAACGTAAGGTACCAAAACATGGGAGCCGGGCCAACCCAACATTTGACCAAAGACATGATTCGGAGCTGATGCATATAAGGCCAAACTCGCGACGCCGAACACTCCCTAAGGTATTCAGTCTTTATAACATATGCCAGGCGGAATAATGCCCTTAATAATAAACCCCGGGTGTCCAGGTACGTGCAATATCCTGGCGTGGCCACATGCCAATACGTCGGCATCCTTCTCGGTTGTATTGAGTATCGGAGGATGTGGGCAACAAGAGACAGTAAAAAAGGTTGACGCAGGGTCTTAATCTAAAAAGAAACCTTTGAGCGGGTCCCTGCTGCACGTCTGCGCCTGTGTCTCTGTTGTGCCATGTCCTGGACGGGTGGATCACGATTGTCATCTGTAAAAGAGAAGAACTTAGGTGAAAGTTGTCGTGCCAGAAAATTGGTTATTGTCAATAAACCATTAAAATTTAAGATAAGTAAAGTTGAGCCGGACTAGCCCTGATTACACGCAGGAAGCCCCTGGTACCATCTAGGGGGGCTTGACTATCAAACAAATCTCATGTATATGTAGTGGTGCACTGGACTCGTCTAACCGTGTCCGTGGTCTTGACGACCTATCATTTTTTCTGGTTGGTGAGGCCATCTAGTGCTCGGCGGCTAAAGCCGCCGCACATTCTTCCGCGCGTAGAGCACACTCAGTATTTCCGCTAACTGTGATGGTGCCACATGGACCGGGCATCTTAAGCTTGAGAGAAGCGTAATGTGGGATTGCATTAAAACGAGCGAAAGCCACTCTTCCGAGTAGTGCCTGATAGCCACTTCGGAATGGAGGGATGTAGAAATTTAATGTTTCGCTTCGGAAGTTGTTAGAAGAATCGAATACAACCTCTTGTAATAGAGAGCCCGTGCAGCGGGCCTCTAGGCCTGGTATTACTCCCTTGAAGGTAGTAGCACGGTGGCTTATTTTTGATGGGTCTATCCCCATTTTGCGGACTGTGTCCTGATATATCAGGTTTAGACCGTTGTCGCCGTCCATGAGGACTCGTGTGAGATGGTATCCGTTTATTGTTGGGTCTAACACCAAGGCAGCCAATCCTTCGTGCCGGATGCTTGTCGCGTGATCCCCGCGATCAAAAGTGATCGGGTAGGCCAACCAAGGGTTGAACCTAGGGGTGACGGGCTCTATGGCGCGTGTGTCTCGGAGTGCATGTTTGTTTTTCCTCTTTGTCACATGGATCATGTTGACTGTTTTAACCTCTGGTGGGAATTTTTTCTGTCCTCCAGTGCCATGCTGGCGAGATTCATCCTCGTCTTCGCTTGGTGTCTCCCCCCCCTTGTGTTCGGCGTTTAGCTTACCGGCCTGCTTGAAGACCCAGCATTCTCTGTGGGTGTGATTTACAGGTTTATCGAGGGTGCCATGAATCTAACATAGTTTGTCAAGAATCTTGTTTAGGCCAGACGGTCCGTCTCTGCTGCCTTTGAAAGGCTTTTTCCGCTGACCTGGTCGAGAGCCCCTGAATCCGGCGTTTACCGCCGTATTATCTGGGCTATCCTATTTATTTTGATGCTTGTTTTTATGGCGTCGTGGTTTTCCATTGCCATCCCTAACTTCGGATGTGCTTGGGTCGCTGGTGCTGCTGCGGGCTAACCAGCTGTCTTCGCCCGCGCAAAAGTGGGTCATGAGACTTGTTAGAGCTGCCATTGTTCTCGGTTTTTCTTGGCCGAGGTGTCTGGCGAGCCATTCATCTCAGACGCTATGTTTGAAAGCTGCTAAGGCTTCGACGTCCGGACAGTCGATGATTTGGTTCTTCTTGGTAGAAACCTATTCCAAAGCTTTCGAGCGGACTCTCCGGACTGTTGAATTATATGACTTAAATCGTCTGCATCCGGAGGTCGGACATAGGTCCCTTGAAAATTAGCCCAAAAAGCGTCCTCGAGCTCCTCCCAACTTCTAATTGATTTTTCAGGGAGGCTTTTCAGCCAGTGCCGAGCTGGTCCTTTAAGCTTGAGGGGCAAGTATTTAATGGCATGGAGATCGTCTCCGTGAACCATATGGATATGGAGGATAAATTCCTCAATCCAGATCCCAGGGTCTGTGGTCCCGTCGTACGCTTCTATGTTCACTGGTTTGAATCCTTCTAGGAATTCGTGGTCCAGCACCTCATCGGTGAAACATAGGGGGTGGTGGCACCCATGTACTTGGATGTACCATGGGGTTCGGACGGTTGTGGTATTTGGTTTTGATTTTGTGTCGGAGCACGCTTCCTAGATCCATTGATGGATCTGGTCGCACCGGATTTTTGGTGCAAGTCCTCATGTACATCGCGTGTTGACTTATCTGCGTATTTGTTATCCGCTCTATCGCGGTCACAAGGTGGTGGATCTGGCCGGTTGGCCGTTTCATTATTTGGCTGTGTGTGCTCTAAGACCTCCTCGTCGAATTTGGGTAACAGCTTGCGCTTTGGATAGCTCTTTGTGTGGTAACTTCCACCATACTTTGCTTCGCAGTTGAGCACTTTGTTCCACCTGCCGTTGAGTGTGTTTTGTGTGGCCTTAAGCCTTTGCTTCTGCTTCTTCAGACTCCTTGCTGTGGCAATAAGCCTTCTGCGGAGGTTCTCTTGCTCCAAGTGCGTTTCCGGGATGATGTGTGCATCTTCGTCCAGACCATTTTCCTCCCCGAATGGGGTTTGATGAGGGTTATCCTCGGCATCGCCGTGTTCGGACGTCGGATCTGTACTATGTTCGCCGCTTGCAGCTTCATCGTGCTCTGCCGCCGGGGCAATGTGGTTGTTTCCTCTGGAGTCGACTGGAGTGTTATTTTCTCTTACGTTGTTATCGCTGTTTTTGCTAGGGCGGGACTTAGAGCGGCGTCGCTGATGTCGGCGCTTGGGTTACTTCTTGGAGGGGCCATCCTCCGCTGTATCTTCGCCATTGCCTTCTTTGGGTGTATCCACCATGTATATGTCATGTGATGAAGTGGCTGGCGCCGGATCCTATTCGTCTCCAGCATCTTCGTCCATGCCGTCGATGTCTTCGGAGTCGAAGTTGAGCATGTCGGTTAAGTCTTCGACAGTGGCTACTAAGTGGGTGGTGGGCGGGCAGCGAATTTCTTCGTCGTCCGTATCCCATTCTAGCCGGACATAGTTCGGCCAAGGTTCTCCTGACAAGGAGAGAGATTTTAATGAATTTAGCACATCACCGAAAGGCGATGCTGAAAGATATCCGCGGAGGTGAACTCAATGATCGGCACCCAGTCGGATTAGATGGGCACGGATGCAGGCGGCTCGGAGTCCGTGGCCGGAGACGAATCCAGTGGTTCGGCGACACGGCTCTCATAAGGGGTGAAGTCAGTATCCGGCTCCATCGCCACTGAGAGTGCAGCCTCCATGGCGGGGTCTATCCCTCCGTCCTTGGATGGCGCGATTTGCTCCGGATTGAAGGTCGGAGGAGTTGCAGATGCGATCTCCCGAACACTATCCGACGGCAGAGTTACATTGTGCTCGTAGTAACTGTGCGACGCACCTGACACGGGCTCGAATCCGTCGAAGATCAAGTCTCCACGGATGTCGGCGGTATAGTTTAAGTTTCTGAACCTAACCTGATGGCCAGGGGTGTATCTCTCGACCTGCTCCAGATGGCCAAGCGAATTGGCCCGCAGTGCGAAGCCATCGAATACAAGGACCTGTCCGGGGAGGAAAACCTCACCCTGGACCACATCGCTATCGATGATCGAAGGAGCCTTCAAGCCTTATGGTGACGACACAGTGGAACTCTCAATGAAAGCACCAATGTCGGTGTCAAAACCGGCGGATCTCGGGTAGGGGGTCCCGAACTGTGCGTCTAAGGCGGATGGTAACAGGAAGCAAGGGACACGATGTTTACCCAGGTTCGGGCCCTCTTGATGGAGGTAATACCCTACGTCCTGCTTGATTGTTCTTGATGATATGAGGATTAGAAGAGTTGATCTACCACGAGATCGTAGAGGCTAAACCCTAGAAGCTAGCATATGGTATGATTGTATATGTTGTCCTACGGTCTAAACCCTCCGGTTTATATAGACACCTGAGGGGGCTAGGGTTACACAAAGTCGGTTACAAGGGAGGAGATCTTCATATTCGTATTGCCTAGCTTGCCTTCCACGCCAAGGAGAGTCCCATCCGGACATGGGACGAAGTCTTCAATCTTGTATCTCCATAGTCCAACAGTCCGGCCGAAGGATATAGTCCGGCTGTCCGGAGACCCCCTAATCCAGGACTCCCCCAGCGATACTCTAAAAGAAGGAAAAAAACAGAAACTGGCACTGGGCTCCAGGTTAATAGGTTAGTCCCAAAAATCATGTAAAATAGCATATAAATGCATATAAAACATCCAAAACAGATAATATAATAGCACGGAACAATCAAAAATTATAGATACGTTGGAGACGTATCAACGTCCACTCCTAGTCCCCTAGATCACGTTTGTTCCAAAAATCACGCTCCCATAGGTTTCATTCCGTTTGGACTCCGTTTGATATTCCTTTTCTACGAAACACTGAAATAGGCAAAAATACAACAATTTGGGCTGGGCCTCCGGTTAATAGGTTAGTCCCAAAAATAATATAAAAGTGTAAAATAAATCCCGTTATCATCCAAAACAAATAATATAATAGCATGGAACAATAAAAAATTATAGATACGTTGGAGACGTATCAAGCATCCCCAAGATTAATTCCTGCTCGTCCTCGAGTTGGTAAATGATAAAAATAGAATTTTTGATATGGAATGCTTCCTAACATATTTCTCAATGTAATTTTCTTTATTGTGGCATGAATGTTCAGATCCAAAAGATTCAAGATAAAAGTTTAATATTGACATAAAAATAATAATACTTCAAGCAACTAACTAAGTAATCATGTCTTCTCAAAATAACATGGCCAAAGAAAGTTCATCCCTACAAAATCATATAGTTTGGTCATGCTCCATTTCCGTCACACAAGAATGCTCTCATCATGCACAACCCCGATGACAAGCCAAGCAATTGTTTCATACTTTAGTAATTTCAATCTTTTTTCAACTTTCACGCAATACATGAGCGTGAGCCATGGATATAGCACTATGGGTGGAATAGAATATAATGAAGGGGTTATGTGGAGAAGACAAAAAAGGAGAAAGTCTCACATCGACGCGGCTAATCAATGGTCTAGGGAGATGCCCATCAATTGATGTCAATGCAAGGAGTAGGGTTTGCCATGCAACGGATGCACTAGAGCTATAAATGTATGAAATCTCAACAAAAGAAACTAAGTGGGTGTGCATCCAACTTGCTTTCTCACGAAGACCTATAGCACTTGAGGAGGCCCATTGTTGGAATATACAAGCCAAGTTCTATAATGAAAAATTCCCACTAGTATATAAAAATGACAAAACAAGAGACTCCCTATCATAAAGATCATGGTGCTACTTTGAAGCACAAGTGTGGAAAAAGGATAGTAGCATTGCCCCTTTTTTATATTTTATTTTTTTTGGGCCTTCTCTTTTTTTATTTTGCATTTCTCTCTTTTATTTGGGACAATGCTCTATTAATGATGATCATCACACTTCTATTTATTTACAACTCAATGATTACAACTCGATACTAGAACAAGATATGACTCTATATGAATGCCTCCGGTGGTGTACTGGGATGTGCAATGACTCATGAGTGGCATGTATGAAAGAATTATGAATGGTGGCTTTGCCACAAATATGATGTCAACTACATGATCATGCAATGCAATATGACAATGATGATGCGTGTCATAATAAACGGAACGGTGGAAAGTTGCATGGCAATATATCTCGGAATGGCTATGGAAATGCCATAATAGGTAGGTATGGTGGCTATTTTGAGGAAGATATAAGGAGGTTTATGTGTGATAGAGCGTATCGTATCACGGGGTTTGGATGCACCGGTGAAGTTTGCACCAACTCTCAAGGTGAGAAAGGGAAATGCACGGCACTGAAGATGCTAGCAATGATGGAAGGGTGAGAGTGCGTATAATCCATGGACTCAACATTAGTCATAAAGAACTCACATACTTATTGCAAAAATTGTCAAGTCATCAAAAACCAGGTATTACGCGCATACTCCTAGGGGGATAGATTGGTAGGAAAAGACCATCGCTCGTCCCCGACCGCCACTCATAAGGAAGACAATCAAATAACACCTCATGTTTGAAATTTGTTACACAAAGTTTACCATATGTGCATGCTACGGGACTTGCAAACTTCAACACAAGTATTCCTCAAATTCACAACTACTCAACTAGCACAACTTTGATATCACTATCTCCATATCTCAATACAATCATCAAGTATCAAACTTCTCTTAGTATTCAATGCACTTATATGAAAGTTTTTTATTATGCCTAAAAGAAAATTGCCATGTTGTTCTAAAGGACTCTCAAAATAATATAATTGAAGCATGAGAGATCAATTATTTCTATAAAATAAGACCACCACTATGCTCTAAAAGATATAAGTGAAGCACTAGAGCAAAAACTATATAGCTCAAAAGATATAAGTGAAGCACATAGAGTATTCTAATAAATTCCAATTCATGTGTGTCTCTCTCAAAAGGTGTGTACAGAAAGGATGATTGTGTTAAACTAAAAAGCAAATATTAAAATCATACAAGACGCTCCAAGCAAAACACATATCATGTGGCGAATAAAAATATAGCTCCAAGTAAAGTTACCGATGAACGAAGACAAAAGAGGGGATGCCTTCCGGGGCATCCCCAAGATTAGGCTTTTTGGTGTCCTTGGATTTACCTTGGGGTGCCTTGGGAATCCACAAGCTTAGGCTCTTGCCACTACTTGTTCCATAATCCATCAAATCTTTACCCAAAACATGAAAACTTCACAACACAAAACTTAACAAGAAAATCTCGTGAGCTCCGTTAGTGAAGGAAAACAAAACACCACTTCAAGGTACTGTAATGAACTCATTATTTATTTATATTGGTGTTAAACCTACTGTATTACAACTTCTCTATGGTTTATAAACTCTATTACTAGCCATAGATTCATCAAAATAAGCAAACAACACACGGAAAACAGAATCTGTCAAAAACAGAACAGTCTGTAGTAATTTGTAACTAATGCAAACTTCTGGAACCCCAAAAATTCTAAAATAAATTTCTGGAAGTGAGGAATTTATCTATTAATCATCTTCAAAAATTATTAACTAAATATCACTCTCCAATAAAAAATGGCAGCAATTCTCGTGAGCACCAAAGTTTCTGTTTTTTACAGCAAGATCAAAAAGACTTTCCCCAAGTCTTCCCAACGGTTCTACTTGGCACAAACACTAATTAAACACAACCAAAACATAGGATATATAAATTATTTATTACTAAACAGGAGCAAAAATCAAGGAATAAAAATAAAATTGGGTTGCCTCCCAATAAGCGCTATCGTTTAACGCCCCTAGCTAGGCATAAAAGCGAGGATAGATCTAGGTATTGCCATCTTTGGTAGGCAATCCATAAGTGGCTCTCATAAGAGATTCATATGGTAATTTAATTTTTATTTCTAGGAAAGTGTTCCATGCCTTTCCTTAATGGAAATTGGAATCTAAAATTCCCTTCCTTCATATCAATAATTGCACCAATCGTTCTAAGGAAAGGTCTACCAAGAATAATAGGACATGAAGGATTGCAACCTATATCAAGAACAATGAAATGTACGGGCACGTAATTCCTATTTGAAACAATAAGAACATCATCAATATTTCCCATAGGTTTCTTAATAGTGGAATTCGCAAGGTGCAAGTTTAAAGAACAATCATCAAATTCACGGAAACCTAGGAAATCACACAAAGTTTTTGGGATCATGGAAACATTAGCACCCAAATCACACAAAACATAGCATTCATGATCTTTAATTTTTATTTTAATAGTAGGTTCCCAATCATCATAAAGTTTTCTAGGGATAGAAACTTCTAACTCAAGTTTTTCTTCATAAGATTGCATCAAAGCATCAATGATATGTTTAGTAAAAGCTTTATTTTGACTATAAGCATAGGGAGAATTAGCACGGATTGCAACAAGGAAATACAATCTGTCAAAGTGCAATTATCATAATTAAATTCCTTGAAATCCAAGATAGTGGGTTCGTTGTTGTCTAAAGTTTTGACCTCTCCAATCCCACTTTTATCAATTTTTGCATCAAGATATAAAAACTCCGAATTTTTGGGACGCCTTCTAACTAAAGTTGACTCATCTCCAGTCCCATCATTATCAGGATTCATATTGCAAAACAAAGATTTAATAGGGGACACATCAATCACTTTTAGATCTTCATCTTTATTGTCATGAAAACTAGAAAAACACGCTTTTATGAAGCAATCTTTTTTAGCATGCATCCTAGCGGTTCTTTCTTTGCACTCATCAATGGAAATTCTCATGGCTTTGAGAGACTAATTGATATCATGCTTAGGTGGAATAGATCTAAGTTTCAAAGAAACAACATCAAGAGAAATTCTATCCACGTTCCTAGCCAACTTGTCGTGGGTTTGTCACGGCAGATGTCCTCGTGAAAGGACTTAGTCGTGGAGCCATCGCTACAGGTTAGCTTAAAGGGGTCAAACCGGACAAGGGACACGGGGGATTTTATACTAGTTCAGCCCCTTCGATGAAGGTAAAAGCCTACGTCTAGTTGTGATTGGTATTGCTAGGGTTTCGATGACCAGGGAGCAAATCCGCTTTGCCTGGCTCTCAAGTTGTTGTCTGTTGTCCTAAACCGCGGCCGGGTCGTCCCTTTATATACATAGGTTGACACCCGCCGGTTTACAGAGTGCCGAGGCCGGATCATAAAACGTGTCCGGCTCAGTCTCTATTCCTCTAACTTACAATACAAGTTACATGACAGAGTCGGTTTACATCTACATGCTTCAACCCGCCTTTGGGCCTTGGGCTTTCGTAAAGCGCCACCATCCTCACATCTTCATGGGCTTCTATCTTCATGGAGCTAACCCGGCCACTCCTAGATAGTTTACCTCCAGTAATCATATCCCCAAAATTAGGCCCCTGATTGATTTGAACTTGTTCATGTAAATCTTCAATACTTAGAAAAAATCCTTGCCCTGGCACCTTCGCATGAATCTGGTAAACCGTCGTGATGTCATCTTTTAGATCCATAGTAAACCGTCATGACATCATCTACCCATTGACACCAAAGATACCATTCATTAATGAATATCCAACCCTCGAGGCGACATCCTTATTAACTATCCATTTTAAGCTCCTCGATTTATCCACTTGTCGCTTATCGGTTCACCTTATAAATAGGCCCAAGGGCCATCCTCTTTTCCCCCCTTGCCTCCTTCACTTCTTCTTCCTCCTTGCGACGTCTCTGCACCCGAGCGCCGCCGCCATCGCCGAGCTTCGCCTCTGCCTCTCCATTGGCCGCTGCATCAACCTGATTGCACCAGAGAGCTGCGACGTTCCTCCGTTACTTCAACAGTCACTGTAAGTCCTTTCCTTTCCCCCTTTGTAGATCTGTCTAGGGTTTCCTTGTTCTTCGCAGTTCATTGAAGTTCATCAGGGCTTCGGTGCTGCTCTTCCCTGTTCCCCCTTAGTCCATGGATAAAAAACCTCTAGCTTGATATATTCTGCGTAATGGTTTATCTTCCGCTACCAAAACAAACCTTTGTGTGCACAAAAACGGATCTGAACCTTTACGAACTGCTTCGGGACCAACCCTTTTAGGTCAAAATATTTTTGCTTTCCTGTCCTTCGGTAGATCCAAAATATCCATGTCCCCTTGTGGAACCTGTTTTACATTACTTAGCCCTTCTTGCCTTAGATCTGTACCCTCTTTATCACTTCGGCGATTTACCTTTGTAAAAACAATCTATCACATACCATTAGTCCCCTGTGAACCGACACTACTAGGGAAAACCTTATACACCGAATATTACCAGCAACGCTCTTCAAAATACGATGCTACTGCTATTTAGCAGCAGCGCGTGTCGGGAAAACGCGCTGCTGAAAGAAAAATAGCAGTAGCGCGTCATCTCTAAACCGCGCTACTGCTCTAATTGCCATGACCTCGCCGCCCATCTAGTTATAGCAGTAGCGCCTTACACCGTACCGCGCTACTGCTATTCTCCTTACCTGCAGCGCCTTTTCATACCCGTGCTACTACTAACCCTACCTTATCCCCACACGGCTGACCCTCTCTCTCTCTCACTCTCCCTCTCAGTCACTCTCGCCCGCGCCGATAACCATTGTCGTTCATCGCCGCCACCGCCGTCGTCCGTCCGCCACCGAGGTACTCCCTCCTTCCATCCCTCCTCCTCCCACCACGCCCTCCTCCGTCCTCCTCCCACCGCGCCCTCCTCCCTCCGCCTGCGGCCGCCCCCTCCTCCCTCCTCCTCCGGCAGCCATCCTCCCACAGCCCCTCCCTCCTCCTCCTCCCACCGCCCCTTCCCCCTCCTCCTCCGGCCAGCCCCTCCCCCTCCTCCTTCGGCCGCCCCTACCCCTCCTCTCTCCTCCCTCCCTCCCTTGTCTCTGTTTTTGCAAATCATAGGTAACTAGTTTATTTAGCAAGTGATTAATATAACCAGCTTATTTATATTAAGTGCTTAATGGACCTAGTTTATTTAGTAAGTGCTTAATAGAACTAGTTTATTTAGTAATTAGTTAATAAAACTAGTTTGATTAGAGTTAGGATTTTATATAAGATATTTTCGAATGTTTTTTCTTCATATTTTGAATCATTGAAATGCAATGACCATCGATAAGTGGCCTATGTTTTGCCGGAGTGTTGATTAATTTCTATTCCGGCAAATTTCAGGCGCTCGATGTGTCCGTTTTTTAGCAAAGGTCATGCCAGATTTTTTGGGTTTTGCTGTCGAGTTATAATCTCTGAATTTTGAACACAGGAGATGTCTGATGACGATGGGATCCCGGAGTGCGGGTACTGCTATGATCACCGGGGTGTGTGCGACATGTTTCCTCACCTGCAAAATGATAGGTTTTTCACCGTGAAGCTGGAAGAGACCTTCGATGTTTGTACGGTACGCAACGACAAGCATTTCATCGTAATTAATATCATCACTTGTGCTTCTTTTGTTCAACGTGTAATTTATGGATTTTTTTCAATTCGATTAGTCCATCCCGTGCCATGCTAGACCATATGTATTGGAGAAGCTTGGTTTTGGTTTAGATGACTTTGAGAATGTGGATACGAGGAGGGCTCACTTAAGAACTAAACATGGTTAAAAGTTTCTGGTTAAGTTCTACAATGTGGTCGATCGCTCCCATTTCGGTTGCTCTAAATGGTAAGCTCCCTGCAAGGCATATGGATTTGAGGAGGGAATGCGAATAATATTTGATATTCGTCCCGAAGATTATGATGATGATGATAATATCGACATCTGGGTGGATGTGGATATGCCTCCAGTTTTGCCTAGATGCGAGTTTGTCAAACTAATTTGTTAAGTTCAGTAATTTATGTTGTTAATTTAAAAATATTTGGTGTTCGTCCATACTAAACTTATTTATTTATAATTTTCAGCTTATTTCTTATCTTCAAGAAATACTCGGAAGATAGTAGACAACACATACTATAGCTATGACTCCAAGCTTAATTGTGAGGAGAAAGGTTATCTTGTCTCATTCATAGAAGATGTTGAGGCCTTCAAAACCAGTCACTCTATCAGCCCAAATTATACTAGATACGTGCCACTAGTCCATACATTGCTTGATGATAACTTCATTGCTAAAAGCTTGGTAATATTTTGTTAACGATGGTAACTTCATTGCATACATTATTCTTAAGTAAACCATTGCTAACTATATTTGTTACTATTTCGTTTTTGAACAGAGGCTCCCGAAGCAGGTTTTGCCTGACATGCTATTTACCGAAGGTGATATGCATATGGTTAGCTTACGACCAACTCCTTCGGAGGCTTACCATACTGCATACTCGATTTCTTCAAATGATGGAAGGCTCAAAATCAAAGAATGGAGCAAAGTGATGAATGCGCACACGCAAATAATTGGAGACAAAATGAATGTGTGCAAGCCACAAGTTGGAGATAGGTTTATGTCCATTCTTCATTATGGTGAAGGACCGGTTTATCTGTTTTATGGTATTTTACCTAGGAGAGAGGAGTAGGTCCTAAGTATTAAGAACAATTAGTTAGTGTTGATTATATATGACTACAATGTCTTAGACTTGATGGTGATGCTGAGTAAGAGTAGTGACTATGAGTACTATGATGATGATGAGGACGAGTTGTTATTATAACTAGTGACGAAGTTGTTATATGATGTACCATCATGGACGAAAATGATGATTATGAGGAGTTATATGACAATGATATATTATGATGATAAGTTGTTAGTGATATTATGATGATGATGAGAAGTTATTATGTCATTGGGTGAAAGAACCGCCGATTAGTTTCAAATGGATGGATCCAAAGTGACAATTGGTTACTTTGGATCCATGCACTTGAAACTAATCCAAGGTTCTTTCACCTAGTGATTTAATAACTCATTACGATGTAAAAACAATCTCTAAATTGCTACCATATGAAAAATTGTATACAAGTATATGAATACGACCTAAAATTGAAAATAAATGGAATAGAGAATAATAGTAGTAGTGGTTGTTTTCGAAAGCGCTACTAATAATTAGCAGTAGCGATTGACTTGGAAAGCGCTACTACTAAGTAGATATAGCAGTAGCGAGTGCCAGTAGGCGCTACTGCTAAGCATTAGCTGTAGCAGTGTTACTGCTAGGCTTTTCCCTAGTAGTGCGGCAAGTACTTTATCTCCGTTGCCATACTCCGGTTTAATAGTATGCATATACCTTTGTTCCAATGTTGCCTTGTCATTCCTTATTGTATCAGTCTCCGATTTACGCAATTTTATAGACTTGTATATCTTTATTCCGGTCACCTTATGCACCACCATGAATGAATTCTAAACCGGTACTTATTTTCAAATTTTCAGTTGTAATGGCCAAACAGTTCTACGCCTGTAACTGGGCTCCTTCCTGGGTTACCGAGGAGCAGCTTAATGGAATGGTCAGAATTGGTACCTTACCAAAAAAGAATGAGATCCAGTGGCGAGCTCCTGGACCGAAGAATCCTCCCACCCCCTAAAACCGCCCGGGTCAAAGTTTTTCCGGGATGTGCTTGCCAGTTTCCAACTCCACCCTCAAGATATTGGACCCAACTCGGTGTCCAATATATGCAATTTCCATGTCTTCTGTGAGGTGTACTTACAAGAAGAACCAACTGTTGAGCTGTTCCAGGATTTTTTTTCATCTGAACCGGCACACGGAATTTGTAGATGGACCCAACACTAAACTTGGTGGCGTCTCTATTCAAAAAATAAAAGAGGTTGAATTCCCTCATGCCAAGCTGCACAGTCACCCCAAAAAAGTGGAACCAAACATGGTTCTACTGTAAAGACACTTCCCCTGAAGACGAGAATCCTCTGCCGGGTTACCATGCCCACCGGCTTTCCAACACTCATCCACTGCTGCAACGTCTAAGTGCCCAGGAACGGGCCTCATATGCCCCTCAACTCGCCAAGCTTCGAGCCTTTATGGCCAACGGTTTATCAGGCGTCGACTTTGTGCGCTGCTGGATATCCTGGAGCATCTTACCATTAAGTCGCTGCTCCGTTTTAATGTGTGAGTACACTGGTGAAGTAGAAGACCCCCAACGTCACATCAACATTCAATTAACCGATGAAGAAGTCACTGAGGGTGTCAAGAAGATTTTGAATGAATCGGAATCTGTCTGCCGCCAAACCGGCTTGAACCCCTTCTACACAAAAAAACCAACCGCCTGCTGTAAGTACTGTCTTTCCGCTTCACACTTGATATCTTGTAGACTGTACAACCTGTGAACACCCTTCTGCTTGTTTATAAACAGGGTGATGATCCGTTCTGGAAGAATGAACGTCAAGAAAAAGCGGCAAAGCCATCCTGTCGTGGAATTGTCACGTCAGATGTCCTAGTGTGAGGACTTAGTCGTGAGGCCAACGCTTCTATGTGGTAGCTTGAGAGGGGTTGAGCGGAATCGAGAGACGCAACACAAGACAGGGATTTAGACAGCTTCGGGCCCCGGGAAACATCATCCGGTAACAACCCTACATGCTGTTTGAGGCTAGGTCTCATTATCATCACGAGTGAGTCGTCGTAAACCGGCTCTCCTCTTTGTGTCTAGCCCTAAGATTGTTTCTTCTTGCTTGTCCCTCTTTGGGGAGCCCTACCCCTCCTTATATATGTTGAAGAGGTGGGTTACATGTAGAGTCCAACTCGGACTTAAGACTTAACTATTCTAACTTATCTTCATGGGCTTCTTAACATCTTGGGCTTCTTAACATCTCGGGCTTCATAACCCCTGACAACCCAGTTATCACGGTTTGCCAGTTTAACATTGTCTGCCATTTTAACATTGTCTGCCGGTTTACCACCAGCCGGTTTACCATCTGTCTTAGCCATCTGTCTTGACTCTCTGTCTTAACTCTCCACCAGTTTACCATCCGCCGGTTTACCAAGTCCCAGCCGGGTTACGACTCCGGCCGGGTCATACCGCGGGGTATATCCCCGATATTAGCCCCCAGTTTAATTTGGATTTATCCATGTTAAACTGATCCTGATCATCTTTGAATCCTTGTCATTTCCTTCTAGAAAATACGGGTCAATAGGCCAGCTTCATAATCAATTTTCTGACATTGGTTTGTCACAGAGAAATATTGTAAAGAATAACTCCTTTGACTCAGCTCCCAATGCTTAAGAAATATTGGTCTTTGAAATACTCATCTGATCTTCAGCCGGTTTAAGAATGTAGAACTTTGCCGGTTTACAAAGCTTGATGGCACCAGATCATAACTGTTTGTTAACATCAAGCTTGAAAATATACCTCCTTTGTATGCATATCACTTGTAGCCCCCAAGTCTTAAGAAGGGAGCGTAGTAACTGCTTAAGACTTGCTTCAATATGAATGTCACAACCTTGAAGAAATCCAGGTTGTTCATCTCAATCACTAGTCAGAACTGAGTATTCCACATATGTAGCCCCCAAGTGCCGGGTTATCATGCTTGCAGCAACCTTGGACTTGTAATTTCCTGATGCTCATAAAAACATGAATTGTTGACAGGAGCAATTGGTAGCCCCCAAGGGCCGGCTCATTATGATGTGATGAGTCGGTTCTTCAATAAGACTAATAAAAATGATTTTGCATTAGCCCCCAAGTGTCATGGTGCATGCTTGCAGCGACATGAGACTTGCATATTTCATATAATCTTAAGTTGAATAATGTAGCCCCCAAGTGCCGGGTTGTAAGCCTGCAGCGACTTGGGACTATTCCTTCAATTGTAAAATAAATCATATCCATTGACAATATAATAGCCATTGCGCTAAAGCGACTTTGAAAACCTTAATCATAATACTGGTTACTGATTACCATAATAAAATCCAGCCATGTTGGCTATTTGAAGATTTGAATAATATAATCCAGTGATTTATGAGTGCATGATTCCAATGGCGCAATCCAAATATATGATGGCGAATTATAGTCGAAAACCAGACCGGGCTGATAGTCTCCAGATTATGATTTAATCGTGTTCCGTCAATCTGTAACTGACAGTTGAACCGGATTTAATAATGTTGGTTGAAAACGCAACAGAAAAAATATTTTATCAAAAGAAAAATAGAAGCAAAGGCAAAGATAAAACCATTGCAAATGAGGCTTTGAGCCGATCAAGTGGCATTACCATGGTCGGACAAGACCATGCCCCCAAAAAAGGTGTAGCTATGGTTCAAGTCAGCCAAGTCCCTAAATCATGCATTGGCATTACGCCGATCAAGAGGTGTAGCGATGGTTCAGGTTCCACCAAAGCCCCCAAGTGAGGCTGTTGCACTAGGCCGATCAAGAGGCGTGACTATGGTTCAGACATGACCAAGTCCCCAAGTGATGCTGTTGCTTTTCGCCTACTGTCGTGGTTTTGTCATGGCAGATGTCCTAGAGAAAGGACTTAGTCGTGGAGCCATCGCGACGGGTTACCTTGAAGGGATTAAAGCGGACGCAGGGACACAAGGGAGGTTATACTAGTTCGGCCCCTTCGATGAAGGTAAAAGCCTACGTCTAGTTGTGATGGAATTGATGGGGGTTTCGATGACTAGGGAGCAAACAAGCTTCGCCGATGTCTCGAGTTGTTGTCTGTATCCTTGAACCGCCGCCGGGTCGTCCCCTTATATACACGGGTGACTCCCGTTGGCTTACGGAGTTCCAATACCGGCTCATAGATGTGTCCGGTTTGGTCTCTACTTATTCCTAACTTACAATACAAGTTAACTACTAACGCCGGTTTACGGCTACAGGCCTTGAACCGACCATGGGCCTTGAGCCCTCCTCTGTCTTCTTGGGCTTTAACATACTTAACTACTGACGAAGTTAACCCGGCCCCGGTTTACGCCCAGTAGTAATATCCCCAACATTAGGCCCCAGATTGATTTGAATGGGTTCATGTCAATCCTTTAACAAAAGCTTCATCTTCAACATCTTCTCATAAATTGGTAAACCGCCATGATGTCATCTTCTCTGATTGCTGTAAACCGAAGTGACGTCACCTGTCATAACGAAGCTATCCATTATGCTTCTTTGTTTAATAGATCGGCAGAAATCGAGGCGACAGCTTCGTTTCGTGGCCCCTTGATTGTCGCGCCTGACACATGTTCTTTCGCCTTATAAATAGGACCGAAGGGTCATTTCTTTTCTCCTTCCATGCCTTCTTCGTCTTCCTTGCGTTGCCAGCCTCGGAGCTCCGCCGCCGCCGTCGACCTCTGCCTCAACCTTGGCTGCTGCATCAACCTAAGCGCACCAGAGCATCGTGGCAACCTTCCGCATCTTCCCCAGCTCCGGTAAATCTTCCATCCTTTCCCCCGCAGATCTGACCTAGGGTTTCGCAGTTCTTCAGTGTTCATCGTCTGCCTCTTGCTCATACGATAGATCTTTAGATGGCTCCGCAAATCTTTATTCTGTGCAATGGTAGCTGTTTACCCTTCGCCTTCACTTGCCCATCTCAAAACCATAGATCTATATGTACGTCTTGTTCATTCATTCGGTACTGCTACTTTTGGACCTCTGAATATTTATCTTTTTTTTGAACTTGCTTTAGATCCATCGCTGTAGAGAAATCTTATGAAATCTGTTTCTGTAAACTTACTCCTCTGCTTCAATGTTTAAACCCGGCGGTTTAACCTTGTAGAAAAAAATTGCCAAACCGGTTTATACCATTAGTCCCCTTGTTGAACCGCCAAATGTTGTTGCTTCATAAAACTCCGGTTCAGATAGATCTGTCTCCGGTTTAACATTGCACATACCAATATACCTTGATCAAATGTATTTTTGAACCGAGATCTTCTACCTTGTAGATTCCATCATGGCCAAGCAAGTATATGAATGCAATTGGGTTCCTTCTCGCGTCACAGAGGCTCGGCTGGACGATCTAGTCTTGATCGGCGCTTTAGGAAGCAAAGATACCATTCATTGGAGGGCTCCTGGCAAAGAATGCCCTCCCACTCCTCAAGAAGGAGAAGTTGTTTTTTTTGTAGATCACTTAGCTCGGGGCTTTAAACCACCCGGAACTAAATTTTACCGAGATGTTTTGGCCGATTTCCAACTCCATCCACAAGATACTGGCCCCAATTCTGTTACAAATATGTGTCACTTCCAAGTGCTCTGTGAAGCGTTCTTTCAAGAGGAGCCCACAGTGGAATTGTTCCGAGACTTTTCCATCTAAACCGCCGTACTGAGTTTACTGACGGCTCCAATACAGAGTTGGGTGGCGTGGCGATCCAGAAAAGGAAAGAGGTCACATACCCTCATGCCAAACTGCACAACCACCCCAAAGAGTGGAATCAGACATGGTTCTACTGCAAAGATACCTCCCCTGCTGGTGAGAATCCCTTGCCCGGCTTTCATCCGGAGCGGCTCAGCAATAAACACCCTTTTCCGCAAAGATTGACTGCCCAGGAGAGAAGCAAATATGCTCCTCAACTGTCAAAGCTTAGAGCCTTTATGGCCAACGGTTTAACAAGGGTTGATCTCGCTCGCTGTTGGATATCATGGAGCATACTGCCCCTTAGTCAGCGCTCCGGTTTGATGTGTGAATATACCAGCAGTGTTGATGACCCACTGCGACATTCCAGAATCCAGCTCACCGATGAAGAAATCACAGAAGCTATGAATAAGATGCTGAATGAACCGGAACATATCTGTGCTAGAAACGGCCTGCTTCCCTTCTGTGCCACCAACAAACCGCCAGCTGTAAGACCTTGATTTTTCCTTTTGCTGAATCTATTATTGATATATCTGGTCATCGTTTAATATCAGTGTCTGTGTAATCAGGGCAATGATCCGTTTTGGAGCAAGAAATTGCCGCAGGAGAAACCGGAAAAACCAGACAAACCGGAAAGAGCAACCTGGCAAAAGACTAAAGCTGTAAAGAAGACTGCCCACAGGAAAAGAACTACTGCATCTTCTAATCCGGCCCCTGATGATGATGTGGATAATCCAGACCTTGAGGTGGAGCTTGACTCACTTGGCTTATTTTTCATGCGTCTTATTGATGATGATATTTGTCAGGATGATGCCGAAGCCAGCCACGCTAATGCTGCAGAGGTAATTATTCTCTCTTCCGATTCAGAACCTTTGCCTTCGCTAAAAATCCGTCAGGCAAACCGGAAAGTCAAATTTTCTCATCCTCTTGCTTATTTGGACCCCAAATTTCTTATGAAGACCCAACAGCACGAAGCTCGTCGCACAACCCGGCACAGCGGCCAGGTAGTTACCTCCGCCGGTTTACCGAACAGTCTGGTTCGGAGACGCCGTTCAGAGGTCTCTAATTTGCTTGTCAGTGATTGTCCTAAAGCGGGCTGCTTTCGCCAACATCTTAATCCATCTGACTCCGATTACCAGGTTACTTCCCACTCATCCTCTGGCGAGTCATCGGCTACTCAGCTGCCACCGCTCAAAACGGTGCTTGGGTAAGCTATACTTATTATGATACTTACAGTACATTGCCTTAGAACATATGCTGTATTTGATTTTGTTATTCTTTCCAGGGCCAAACCTAGGCCAAGCAAGAAGGCCCGCCTGGACAAAGCGGCCGAAGAAGATGTCGTTCTTGAGCCAGGCAAGACACCCGATCTTGAAGCGGCTATTCCTGAGGATATACCCAACGATCCACCGCAGCAAGATGACGATCTTATTGCTGAAGAGAGACCTACTGATGCCTCAGGTCCTGTCAATCAGCCCACAGGCTCCATCCGGATTGAGAGATCCACCGGTCCAGCAAAACCTACTGACAAGCCAATAGCCCCAGTGCAAACCGGCGATACTCAGGAGGATGAGGTTGTCATTACTGGCACTGGCCATACCGAGCCAAGCAATCCTGTTGCTTTGTCCAAACATTCTTCCAAGGAAGAATTTGCTGCCTTTGGTAAAGGCAAGTGGAATGCTGATCTGGCAACTTACGCTGCTCTGAACGCCCAAGATATCCATTCCGGCTACCTGAACCGGCTGTATGCCAGCCGTGACTATGAAGCCAGTCTGATAAATATGATGAAGGATAAATACGAGGTAACCTCCATACGCTCTTTCTTGCTTGTGTGCTTCAATATTTACTGACTCTCCTTAGCCCCCAAGGGCCGGTTTGTAATCTTCTTTCAAACTGGGACTTACTAACATAAATCTTAATACGTTGAACTTTTGCCGATGTAGCCCCCAAGGGCCGGTTCAACTTAGCGTAGTTAAACAGGTACTTTAAGTAATTGAGATTGCCGCATCAGAATATATATACGAGAAAATAGCCATTAGCCCCCAAGTGCCAAGTTGAATACTTGTATTGATCTTGGGACTTTGCAAGCAATTGAAAGATGAAGATCGAATATGCATTAGCCCCCAAGTGCTAAGTGCATAACTTGTTATGTGGTTGGTACTTGAATCCTTATACCGATTTGTTGAAGCATATATCTGTATGCATGCAGGCGGAGCTGAAGAGGAAAGAAACCCAAGTCACCGATCTCCAAGAAAACCTGAAAACCCAACAGGCTGAGACCTCCAAAGCAAAAGAGGAATTGGCCAGCACTTTAAGCACCATGGAACAGCTTAAGGAGAGCTTCAAGAAGAAGCGGGCGGATTGGGCCACTGAAAAGTCCGCTTTGATCAAACGAGTAGAGGATGCCGAGGTTGCACTAAAACCAGTGGCGGATGAACTAACCAGCATAAAGCGGCACGTGCATGCCATGACTACTGCTATCTTTGGTAAGCCAGTTTGCCTTCTGAATTGGCTCTGCCTTCTTACAGAGTCGCTGGTTTATTAGCCCTTTATGGTATTTCAGGGACACGCATTGGTCACTTGGGGTCAGATGTGCGGAAGAAACTGAAAGCCGCCTATACATTGGTTGAACAATTGTATACTGGTGCCCAGCGGATCATCTGTACCGCATCTCATAACAAACCGGCGCCCACTTTGATTCAAGATACTCTAATGAAACTGTCGGTGCTTCCTGCCCGGGTTAAAGAGCTGAAGAAATCTGCTGCTCGAACCGGTGCAATCAATGCCTTAATCCGGGCAAAAGCCTGGGTGCCGGATTTTGATCCTATTGAAGCGGCTCAGGGCTATCACAGCTTGAAGGAAGACGGGTCAGAATTTAGTGAAGCAGATCTGCGAGCAATAAACCGGGAGGTACGTCCGCTAGCTTGTCAATTGGCTGAAGAAGCAGATTTGTCTCATTATCAACCCCAATATGACAGTCAGAACAAGCGAATAGCTGCACCAATCCATGAATCGGAAAATCTGATCCCTCCAATCCGTAAGCATACTTACGCTCCCGATATTGACCCGTCATTGCTGATCCATGATGGAGCTGTTTTTCAAGCATTAATGGGAGTCGACTGGACAACTGTGGATTTCCAGCCACTGGGTAGAGAAACGGAGGCTGAAGCGGCGCAGGATGACCCACAACCATCAGGCCAGGCTGGTGACCAAGCTTGAACCGGAAGCCGGTTTTAAAACTGCCTCTCCTTTGCGAAAAACAATTATATTATTATGGGCACCATGTTGCCTGGTAATAGGCTAGTTGATACTTTTGACGTTGATATGCCTTCGTGCATAATTTGTTCTTCCTGTGGTGATGAACTTTCTAAAGCACTTTCTGAAATGAGAAATTCGTCAAGTGCCACCGCGGTTGTACCATCAGGCGGAATATGATGTCTGCATATATGAAATCAAAACATCCAAAACAAAATTTTAAGTATATGATCAAATTTTTGAGATACATAATACCTGCCATAGTTGAGCGTGAAGTTGGCTTGGCCAATCTTGAAGCGGAGTTTTGCAAACCCACACTATTGAGGAGATAACAGCTCCTGTATATATATGACTCTGGTTTACCATGTAAACCATGCCGGGTTATAATAAACATCGTGTTACTCCATAAGAGGATGTTAACAACAAGGATCAAACCGGGCAAATAGTCTCTGGATTAACATGAACTGTGTTCCGTCAATGGATTGGTTGAAAACTTTGTCGGTTTTAAAAAGAACGCAATAAAAAAGAAAAAAGAATCTGGCAAAGAAAAATGCGAAGCCAAAAGCAATGAGAAAACCGTTTGCAAAAAAGATTTATTTGAGCTGATCAAATGGCGTTACCATGGCCGAACACGACCAAGCTCCCGTTAGGTGTAACTATGGTTCTAGTCAGCCAGGTCCCCAAATGAAACCGTGGCAGTTATGCCGACCAAGTGGCATGGCGATGGTTCGGGTTCGACCAAGCCCCCAAGTGATTCTGTGGCCTTAGGCCGATCAAGAGGCATGAGTGGTTCACACGTGACCAAGTCCCCAAGTGATCTGGTGGCTCTCGCCTATCAAGAGGTATGGTATTGGTTCGGACATGACCAATCCTCCAAGTGATATAACACGATGCTTTTAGAAAAGCGAACTCAAGGGGTAAACTGGAAGCCGCTTTAGAACAACTCCGTGTAACCACACATGATGTAAAAGAACAGATACCCCGCTTTAGCTGAGGTTCCGGTTTATTATAGTTAATATATACATCGTTGTAATATGTACATAAGTAGAACCAATGGCTCGGGTATAATAAGGCCGAAGATGAGCTATGTTCCACGGCCTGTTGGTCTCCTCCTCTTATGTACGTGAGTCATTATGTTCTCGAATATCGATCAGATAGTATGACCAGTTGTGCAGATTCTTGCTGACCACGAAAGGCCCCTCCCAAGGTGGGGATAACTTATGCATATCAGTCTGATCTTGAATGAGCCGAAGCACCAAATCTCCTTCCTGGAAGGTTCTGCTTCTGACTCGGTGACTGTGATAACGACGAAGATCCTGTTGGTAAATCGCTGATCGGGCGGCTACTATGTCACGCTCTTCATCCAACCGGTCCAAAGCATCTTGCCGTGCCGTTTTGTTGTCCGCTTCAATATAAGCCGTCACACGAGGTGAATCATGACGGATATCACTGGGGAGAACCGCCTCCGCTCCATAAACCATGAAGAACAGTGTGTATCCTGTTGACCTGTTGGGCGTTGTATTGATGCTCCACAACAAAGATGGTAATTTTTCTATCCAACAACCCGGCATTCTCTGCAAAGGAACCATGAGCCGGGGCTTGATGCCTCTCAAGATCTCTTGATTAGCTCTTTCTGCTTGACCATTGGACTGCGGGTGTGCCACTGATGAAACGTCGAGCCGGATGTGCTCTCGTTCGCAGAACTCCTTCATGGCACCTTTGGACAAATTGGTACCATTATCTGTGATGATACTGTGTGGAAAGCGAAACCGGAAAATCACTTTTTTAATGAACTGAACCGCCATGGCCGCATCACACTTGCTAACAGGTTCTGCCTCCACCCACTTTGTAAACTTGTCAACCGCCACCAGGAGGTGGGTCTTTGTATCTTTGGACCTTTTGAAAGGCCCAACCATATCCAGCCCCCAAGTCGCAAACGGCCAAGTAATTGGAATCATTCTCAATTCTTGAGATGGTACATGAGCACGTCTTGAGAACTTTTGACAACCATCACATCATCTGACCAGATCCTCTGCATCAGCATGAGCAGTTAACCAATAGAAACCATGGCGAAACGCTTTAGCCACCAGAGATTTTGAACCGGCGTGGTGACCACAATCCCCTGTGTGGATCTCACGCAAAATTTCACGCCCTTCTTCAGGAGACACACAGCATTGAAATGCCCCTGATACACTGCAATGATGCAACTCGCCGTTGATAATAGTCATGGACTTGGATCACCGGATTATCTATCTGGCAAGAGTCTCATCCTCTGGTAACTCACCCCGGTTCTTGTATGCCAAGTAGGGAAGCATCCAATCCAGAATAACATGAAGAGCTGCCACCAATTGAGCTTCCAGATCAGGAATAGCCAAATCCGCTTCACCAGGGATCTTGACCGATGGGTTGTGCAGCACATCCAGAAAAACATTGGGCGGAACCGGTTTGCGCTAAGAGCCCAGCCGGCTTAAAGCGTCTGCCGCTTCATTTTTCCGCCGGTCCACGTGGTCCACCTGATAGCCTTTCAAATGACCTACAACAATATCCACCTCACGGCGATATGCTGCCATGAGTGGATCCTTGGAGTCCCAAGTGCCAGACACCTGCTGAGCCACGAGGTCCAAGTCACCGAAGCACTTAACTCGACCTAGATTCATCTCCTTAGCCATCCGGAGACCATGGAGCAAGGCTTCATACTCAGCTGCATTGTTAGTACAAGGGAACATTAAGCGGAGAACATAACAAAACTTGTCACCTCGTGGGGAAGTTAATACGACTCCAGACCTCGAGCCTTCCAATTGCCTGGATCCGTCAAAATGGATGGTCCAATATGTGTGATCCGGCTTTTCTTCAGGTGCTTGCATCTCCGTCCAATCATTTATAAAATCAACCAGTGCTTGAGACTTAATTGCCGTCCGAGGCACATACTTCAAATCGTGCGGCCCAAGCTCTATAGCCCACTTGGCAATCCGGCCAGTTGCTTCCCGGTTCTGGATGATATCTCCCAAAGGAGTAGAACTGACCACCGTAATTGGATGCCCTTGGAAGTATTGTTTAAGCTTCCGACTTGCCATAAAGACTCCATACACCAACTTCTGCCAATGCGGATACCTTTGCTTGGACTCGATGAGCACCTCGCTGATATAATAGACCGTACATTGAACCGGATGCTCCTTACCTGCCTCCTTTCGCTCCACCACAATAGCCACGCTGACCGCCCAAGCATTAGCATCAACATATAGCAGTAACGGCTCCTTGTCAATGGGAGCGGCGAGCACAGGAGGATTGGCCAATTGCCGCTTTAAGTCCTCAAATGCTTCATCAGCAACAGAACTCCAGACAAATTGATCCGTCTTTTTCAACATCTGATACAAAGGGATTGCCTTCTCACCAAGGCGACTGATAAACCGGCTTAGCGCGGTAATCCGGCCCGCCAGGCGCTGAACATCATTGATACACTTCGGTTTAGCGAGGGAGGTGATGGATGTGATCTTCTCCGGATTAGCCTCAATTCCCCTATTGGACACTAAGAAGCCTAATAACCTGCCCGCCGGTACACCAAAGACGCATTTGTCCGGATTAAGCATCATCTTGTATGTCCTCAGGTTATCAAAAGTTTCCTTTAAATCACCAATCAGAGTCTCCTTCTCCCTGGATTTAACCACAATATCATCCACGTAGGCATGTACATTACGGCCAATCTGTTTGTGTAAACAATTTTGCACACAACGTTGATAAGTTGCCTGGGCACTCTTGAGCCCAAAGGGCATAGACACATAGAAGAAGGCTCCAAAGGGAGTTATGAATGCCGTTTTCTCATGGTCCTTAACTGCCATTTTGATCTGATGATAGCCAGAATATGCATCCAAAAAACTTAAACGCTCACAACCCGTCGTAGCATCAATAATTTGATCAATACGGGGAGGGCAAAAGGATCTGCTGGACAAGCTTTATTAAGATCTATGTAATCCACACACATGCGCCAGGTACCGTTTTTCTTAAGGACCAACACCGGATTGGCAAGCCACTCAGGGTGAAAAACTTCAACAATAAAACCAGCTGCTAAGAGCCTGGCTACCTCTTCTCCAATTGCCTTGTGTCTTTCTTCGTTAAACCGGCGGAGGAACTATTTCACCGGTTTGTATTTAGGATCCACATTAAGGGTGTGCTCAGCGAGTTGCCTCGGTACACCTGGCATGTCAGAGGGCTTCCATGCAAAAATGTCTTGATTCTCACGGATGAACTCGATGAGCGCGCTTTCCTATTTCGGATCCAAATTAGCACTGATGCTGAACTGCTTGGACGAATCACCAGGTACAAAGTCAACAAGCTTAGTTTCTGCTGCCGATTTGAACTTCAGGGCCAGATCATGCTCCGTAGTTGGCTTCTTTAATGGAGTCATGTCTGCCGGATCAACATTGTCCTTATAATATTTCAGCTCCTCGGTGGCACAAACCGACTCTGCATAGGCCGCATCACCTTCCTCGCACTCCAAAGCAATTTTGCGACTTCCGTGAACCGTTATTGTCCCCTTGTGACCCGGCATCTTGAGCTGCAAATACACATAACAGGGCCGTGCCATAAACTTGGCGTAGGCCGGTCGCCCAAATAGGGCGTGATACGGACTTTGGATTTTCACCACTTCAAACATCAATGTCTCCGACCTGGAATCATGATCACCCCCAAAGGCCACTTCCAGAGCTATCTTGCCAACAGGATATGCCGATCTGCCAGGTACTACACCGTGGAACACCGTGTTAGACGGTTTAAGATTTTTATCTGTCAGTCCCATACGACGGAAGGTCTCATAGTACAAGATATTAATGCTGCTACCTCCATCCATGAGCACCTTGGTGAACTTATAACCTCCCACCTGAGGCGCCACCACCAGAGCCAACTGACCCGGATTATCGACCCGGGGTGGGTGATTCTCTCTGCTCCATATGATTGGCTGTTCAGACCAACGTAGATAACGGGGTATGGCCGGTTCAACAGAGTTGACCGCCCGCCTCTGAACCTTCCGGTCTCGCTTGTCCAAGCTAGTGGTGAAAACATGGTACTGCCCACTACTCAACTACTTTGGGTTGCTCTGGTAACCTGACTGTTGCTGTTGTTGGTTGTAACCACCCTGGTTGTTCTGACTATTTTGACCATTATGTTCGCCCAGATTACCATTAAATCCTGAACCGGAATTTCCTCCACCGTAACCCGGTCCGGATCCTGAGCCACCGCCAAATTCGTGATCATACCGGAAATTATTAGAATTCTTGAACGCCTGCATAATAAAACAATCCTTCCAAAAGTGGTTTGCCGGCGACTCCTTCGTCCCATGTCTTGGACAGGGCTGGCTTAGCAGATAGTTTAGGCGTTCTGGGTTAGGATTGGGTGCCCGATTACGATTTTTCGGTTTACCCCTACGTCGCTGGCCATTGTCCTGTGCGTTAGTATTAGCCACAAAGTCCATGTTACCATCCGCTTTACGCTTGCCTCCACCACCATTGCCTGCCCAGTGATGCTGCTGACCCTTGGAATTGCTGTTCCTCTTTCCCTTCCCTATCTTGTCATCATCAGATTCGGGATCCTTGGTACTATCAGAATCAGCATATTTCACCAAAGCGGCCATGAGGGTCCCCATGACAGCGCAATGATGCTTCATCCGTCCCAACTTCAGCTTCAGGGGCCCAAACCGGCAGTTGCCTTCTAGGGTTAATAGTGCGGTGTCAGCGTTGATGCGGTCTGATGAGTGCAACACTTGTGAAACCCGGCGCACCCAATGAGTTGTTGACTCTCCTTTCTCCTTGATGCATGCAGCTAAGTCCACTACCGACATAGGCTGTTTACATGTATCCTTGAAATTGCTGATAAACCAGGCTCATAATTGGGCCCATGAACTGATAGAATTAGCCGGCAAGCTTTTTAACCAAGTACGGGCCGTTCCTTCAAGCATCATGGTGAAGTATTTCGCACATGCCGCGTCATCCACATCAAGCATCTCCATGGCCATCTCATAGCTCTCCACCCATGTCTCCGGAGGCTGATCCGCCGTGTAATTTGGTACCTTGCGCGGGCCCTTGAAATCCTTGGGCAGGCGCACATTGCGTAAAGCGGGGATAAGGCAAGGCACCCCCAAAGAACTAGAAGTAACACCAGGTTCGATCGAGATGGTTGGACGAACTGGTGTGAGCTGCCGAGCCTGATGCTGTGCGGCTAACTCGGCCTCCCTGCGCGCTCGGGCCCGGTTCACCACTTCCTGAGCATCATCAGCACCACCCGTCGGGTTGTTGCCACGGGGTGCTCCACGTCGTTCGTTACTCGACACTGCTGGTTCATCCATATGTCTGCTATAGCTCCGGCTTGGACGGGGGGTCAAGTGGATCCGGTCGCGGCTGTACGAGTATGCTTCCTGTTGGACCAAGGCTGTCCTCAAAAGCTCCTTGACCCGTCGCGTCTCTACTGCCTGCGGCGAATTACCTTCAATTGGAATGGCCTCCAGCCGTGCAGCAGCGGCAACGAGATTGTCCATCGGGTTAGAGTAGTGACCCGGAGGTGTTGAAACAGCTTGAGGTATAACGGTGTTTTGACGAGGCGGGTCCATCTGATGAGGCTGAACCGGTGCGCCGGCCTTGGGAGCTTCAGCCCGGTTTCCCTCCATCGGATTGCCGGTTCCTACTCCTGGAGTGTTGAAAAGGTCTCTGGCCTCAAAAACCGGAGGCAAACGGGATCGGTACTTCTTCCTCATGACTTCCTGCGACGCACTCTGGTCCAACATGAGCCTGTAGGCTTGTGCGTCTAAAGCGGCCCACTCCGTTGCCGCTGCTGAACCGGAGGTCGTTGCAGCAGCGGTCGAAGAATGAAGTGCTGCTTGTGTGCCAGTCATGAATATTCCAACCCGGTTGGGTAGATCAGAGGGGTCCGGAATACTGTCGCCATTGGAACAGCCCCCAATCCGGCCATCTTGTAGCTGATAAAGAGATTCGGTTTCTCCGGTCGATGACTCGTCATCGGAACAAACGATGATATCGCCGCGAGATTCCGATCCATCCTCATAACTTCCTCCATGGATGACTCCCACGAAGGCACGCTTCATGGACGGTTTAACCCGGGCGGATCGCGCACACTGAGCCGTCTCGACAAGGTCGGTGTAGATGTCCAGCTCGAGGCCCGGTTCACCGATCTTGCCAATGAAAATGTGAATGCCACCAAAGGGGACCTGGTACCCGTACTCAATTGAGCCGGCCTCGGGGCCCCAGCCTGCGTCGTCGATGTAGAGCTTGCCGCGACGACTCTTAGTCATCCGGCCTACGGCTTAGCCCTCGAGTCCTTCAAAGCGGCCCTCCAAGAACTTGAAACCATCGTGCGATAGCCCCACGGTGGGCGCCAACTGTCGTGGTTTTGTCACGACAGATGTCCTAGAGAAAGGACTTAGTCGTGGAGCCATCGCGACGGGTTAGCTTGAAGGGATTAAAGCGGACACAGGGACGCAAGGGAGTTTATACTAGTTCGGCCCCTTCGATGAAGGTAAAAGCCTACGTCTAGTTGTGATGGAATTGATGGGGGTTTCAATGACTAGGGAGCAAACAAGCTTCGCCTATGTCTTGAGTTGTTGTCTGTATCCTTGAACCGCCGCCGGGTCGTCCCCTTATATACACGGGTGACTCCCGTCGGCTTACGGAGTTCCAATACCGGCTCATAGATGTGTCCGGTTTGGTCTCTACTTATTCCTAACTTACAATACAAGTTAACTACTAACGCCGATTTACGGCTACAGGCCTTGAACCGACCATGGGCCTTGAGCCCTCCTCTGTCTTCTTAGGCTTTAACATACTTAACTACTGACGAAGTTAACCCGGCCCAGATAGGCCGGTTTATGCCCAGTAGTAATATCCCCAACACCTACCAAATGGCATTGCTATGGTTCGGACACGACCAAAGCCCCCAAGTGATACTGTGGCATTGCGCCGATCAAGAGGTGTGACTATGGTTCAGACATGACCAAGCCCCCAAGTGATAAATAATATGATAAGCCAATAAGGCATGATACCCATGTTTGAACCGCGCATCATGGCAGCAGGTCCTCTTTGGCACCCTTTAACTTTTTGCAAGAGATAAATCCTTCTTGAACCGGGATTTTGAGCCGGATATTGAGAGCTTCAAAGCTATGTAGGAGAACAAATTTCCCTTAAACCAGATTGCAAACTGGAATCTTCATTTTCAGCCGGAAATTTTCTGACGGCCTTTCAACTCGAACTTGCGAGAAGTTAATTCTTTTTTAAACTGGACATTTTTAAACCGGATTTGAGCGCTTCAGAGCTTTGTGGGAGAATAGATTTCCCTTGAATCGGATTATAAAATGGAAGTATCATTGTGAGCCGGAATATTTCTGACGGCCTTTAAATTTTCATAAATATAACATTAGCCTCCGGGACCGGGTTTCCCTTCAACATCCTGGGGCACTTGAATTTGCTGAAACTGGCAAGACTTGCTACGTCATATCATCGTAGCCCCCGAGTCTTAAGATGACTCAAGGAGTTGTCTTGAGATTCTCCGTACTCGACCATAGCAGAAGGTATATATCATCGGTGTTAACAACGCGATGTAAATCCATAAAAGATTGAGGTGACTGCGGCGGGTTATAAATGATCCCGTATGAGCCGTGTCAGCAACTCGGCCAATGGTTCCTTCCAACTGGCTGTTTGAAGTTTGACCAAACTGTAGTGGCAGCAATTTGTGCGTATGTCCATTGATCCATCCAGTGCAGACTGTGGCTGAATGATAATTTGCCTCCAATTTATTGGAAGAAAAACCGGGCTACCCAAGCAGTGACTTGCTCATACTTAATAAACAGCTCATGCAGACAAGTGCGGCCCGGTATGCTGATGTAGACCAGGCCACGAGAGACGGACGACAAAGATGACCACATCATCAGAGATAGCTCGGACAAATGAGTCGATCGCGGTATTGTAAGTCGGCGAGGACGAGCGAGTTAATTCACAGGGACGGTCCCGGTGAGTTGAAGTAGTCCGGGCCGCCAGAGCGGCAGCTTGCACACATCCATTTACCGGGTAATGAGGCACGGACGCATACCAGGTGCAATATTACAAGTACATGCTCCGTCTCCGTGGTATAAACCACATTTGCAGTAAATCATTGTCCTGCATACAAAAAATACAGCAGGGCGGAGTAGTTGTTTGTCAAAGGAAATCGACACCTACTTAAAATATGTAAGATAAATATCACCTGATTTTGTTTTTGTCGGATGAACGCAGATGCTGGTGCCATATAATACTGAACAGTATATGGACGTTGAATTCCACTGATGTGATGTAGCATAATATCCACATGACCCTCTATTGTAACCTTTTTTTTCAAGGGCACGCAACCTTCTTCGCGTGCTTTATTTCTCTGCCCCTCGTATGTTGCAGCAGAAGGTAATTGCATTGGTATTATGTAGATGTTTAACTGAGAGTACTATCTTTAGCACTATCCATGTAGTCTTTGCCTTGCACTCAGAGTAAGTCTGATGAAAATGCCGTTGACTGCATACGTGCTTCATCTAATACTTTCCAAGGACTAGCAAAGTATCACAAAACTTAAACTTGCAGGTGTATGTGCCCCCCCAGCCTCTGCTCTGCTCTGTCTGTACCATATACATGCAAACATAACTAGCACTAGACAACATGGGCGAGGGCATGCAGGACACAGAAACGATCTCAGCAAGAATTTGTCCGTGGCTATAGAACTTGGCGCTGGCGACTTGATCTGACCGCTGGCGGCTCACACTGATGTCTAAACCGGCCCGCAGCGGCGGGTTGAAGTCATCTGGCTGGGGGTTTGCAACGACCTCTACTTCCCCGGTTTCCCTCGCTTATGAGAAACACCCAAGACAGGTGCTCGTGAAAGACGACTCGCAGACCGGCAGCGACTCGCAGGCCGGTCAGTGACTTGGAGCGGCGTCTTGAAATAGTCAGACCGCCGGTGGGTTCGATCGAGGCGGTTCACAAGACCTGGTGGCCGCGGCTCAACGTGGTGGCGGCAATGGCAGGGCTGGCTCAAACCGGCGGCAGACCCCAGCAGATTGCAGCTCGAGGAGTCCGGCAGCTCAAAGACGAGGCCAGGGCAGTTTTAAGGCAGCAGGTGCCCAGCGCGATGGTAAGTGGTCACTGGTCAATGAGGCACCGGCGGGTCAAAGCTGCACTGGGGGCACGACAGCGACGGGGTGGAGAGACACGGCCGTGGCCGGTTCCGCGCGAGCATGCATAGCAGCAGGAAGGACGACGGTTTAGTGGTGAGGCCATAACGGCTTGGAAGCTATAGCGGAGGGCCGCCAGAGCGCGCGGCCGTGGCCAGATCCGGCCGAAGCCAAGGCCGTACGGGCGAACAAGCTGCGTGGGGCTGGTGATGAGGTCGTGGCAACTGCTGGCGGTTTAGCGACGGGGCCAGCGGGTCAGACGTGCGGGCGCTCGAGGTAGTGTAGCGCTGATGCAGCCGGCGCAGCCCAGCTCCCGCTGTAACTTGATGAGGTGAAAAACGGCCGCAGCATCGAGGTTAACCCGTCGATAGCAGAAGTGCGTCAGGTAGGGAATCCGGGGCGGTTCAGAACTGCGACTGCGGCAGCAGCCTGGCTTCTGCGCGGGGACGGCTCAAGGTAACTGAAACGGCTCGCCGAGGTGAAGGTAGTACAGGTCCTCGTGGTGGTTTGAGGACAAAGCGCATCACAGCGTTGATGGAGAGTCGTCTGTGAATAGTATAAAACAGAAGCGACCCACATCCACCCGGTCAGTGGAAACGGCCGGGTCACGCAGATGCGATCAGCAGTGGCGACTTGGTCTGGGCGTGCAGCAAGCTGAGGCGGCAGTGCGAGGACGACGCAGTTGCTACTGAGGAGACCTGCGGCCGGGCGGATCACGGTGGCGACTCGGCGAAGGCAAATCCGGGTTGTAGCAGGGGCTTGACTCGGCGGCGGTTTGTCTTTGGGTAAAAAATTTCTGTAGCTCGGCGACGGCGCCGGGTTACGAGGCGGTTTGTAGCAGGAGCTTGACTCGACGGCGGTTTGGCTCGGTCGGAGGCCACTTGGCCATGACGGGGACCAAGCACGGCCAGGGGAGACGCGGGCGTTGGAGAACAAGGCAAACCCACTGCGGCTCAGCGATGGTGATTCCCTCTCCGAAGTGAGTCGGGGCGGTGTTGGCGGCGACGCAGCCGGTTTGACGACCGGCGACTCTTCGTGCGGGCGTTTGACGAGGGCGACTCACAGGCAGAGGGGAGCCGCAACGGCGGGTTACTGAGGCTGTAGCCGGCTCAACGCAGCAGGGATCCACGGTGTGTTATGGCCGCGGGAACGGCGGTCTATCCCGAGATCGAACGGGGCAGGTCGCGGAGGCGGAGCAGAGGACGGGCGTGATTCGGAGATGGCCAGTGCTCAAGCGAAGCTGGACGAGGCCATGGCCGCTCGGAACCCAGCGCAACAGTGGAAGCGGCTTGGAGGTCCCCTGGCAGTCGGCGGTTCACGGTGCGGTCGGCAGAAAGGCGCGAGGCCAAGGCGGCTTGGCATGAGCAGCCCGGAGGCGGAGCTGACGGGTTGGAGAAGAACAGAGGCAGAGGCCGGCGATGGTAGCTTTGGCAACTCAGCGCGAATCTGTTTTTGGGTCGTGCGCTTTGCCAAGTCCACGTCCGCCTCACCTTCCGGGTCGTGGCCCTCCTTCTTACGTTTTTTTAAAGATACCCTGACGATGATCCGACAGCGGCTCTTGGACTCTTCTAATTCAGATGGATGTAGTAATGGCCTGGGAGTAGTATTGTAATTCGGCGGATTATCCTGTAGCCTCGGATAACTTGCGTACATACAGAACTCCTGTCGGTCTCGGTTTAAGCGGTGTTCCAAACATTGATCCGGCTTCAGATCGCTGTACTTTGAAGGAATAAACAACACCAGCAGCTACGAGTTGATGCTCCGGGACTTGTAACGGGTCCGATCAGATACCAACAGAGGTTGATGGTCTTAGCGACACAGTGATTTGACAGCTTGATCTAGATGCTGTGCCCAACCCGCCGATTAAAAGTCATACATGGATAAACTTCCTGTTGGCTTCGACGGATCATCAGACGAGAGCGGCACACAAGTTGTAACCCTAATTTCTTAAACCTTAAAATCTCATAGATCCCAAATCTGAACTGACCACCTTTGAAGTTGATGCAAGTCCTTTCAAACCGGTCCATCCGGAAAATTGCAGACTTCTCGATCCCTAAAAAAGATCCCTTCAAAAACTCAACACCACCGTGCGCGAGCCCCACGGTGGGTGCCAACTGTCATGGAATTGTCACGTCAGATGTCCTAGTATGAGGACTTAGTCGTGAGGCCAACGCTTCTATGTGGTAGCTTGAGAGGGGTTGAGCAGAATCGAGAGACGCAACACAAGACAGGGATTTAGATAGCTTCGGGCCCCGGGAAACATCATCCGGTAACAACCCTACATGCTATTTGAGGCTAGGTCTCATTATCATCACGAGGGGGTCGTCGTAAACCGGCTCTCCTCTTTGTGTCTAGCCCTAAGATTGTTTCTTCTTGCTTGTCCCTCTTTGGGGAGCCCTACCCCTCCTTATATATATGTTGAAGAGGCGGGTTACATGTAGAGTCCAACTCGGACTTAAGACTTAACTATTCTAACTTATCTTCATGGGCTTCTTAACATCTTGGGCTTCATAACATCTCGGGCTTCATAACCCCTGACAACCCAGTTATCACTGTTTGCCGGTTTAACATTGTCTGCCGGTTTAACATTGTCTGCCGGTTTACCGTCCGTCTTAGCCATCTGTCTTGACTCTCTGTCTTAACTCTCCGCCGGTTTACCATCCGCCGGTTTACCAAGTCCCAGTCGGGTTAGGACTTCGGCCGGGTCATACCGTGGGGTATATCCCCGACACATCCCGTCCTAAAACAAAAGCCGTCAAGAGAACCTCAAAGCGGAAGGCAGCTGAACGCATCAGCATGGAACTAGTTGATGACGCAGATGAACCGGAAGCTGGTGTAGAACTTGATTCAATTGGCTCCCTTTTCATGCATCTCATTAACAATGATACTTATCAGGAGGACGTGGAGGGCAGCCAAGCTGATGATGTAGAGGTAATTACCCTTTCCTCCGGTTCAGACTCTATGCCAACACAAAAAATCCGTCAAGCAGTCTGGAAAGTAAGCTTTTCTCATCCTCTTGCTCATTTGGACCCAACATTTATTTTGAAGAAGTAGCAGCACGAGGCTCGCCGCACAACCCGGCACATCGGCTAAAAGGTCACTTCGGCCGGTTTACTTGATACCCCAGTTCGAAAGCGCCGATCTGAGGTCTCACCTCCTTCTGACAATTCTTATCCCAATGCAGGTTATTTCCGACAACCTCTTAATCCGTCCGATTCAAATTATCAGGTGACACCTCCCTCATCTTCTGGCGAGTCAATAGCGACCCAACTTCCTCCCCTCAAAACTGTAGCTGGGTAAGTACTTAAACCCCTTCTTTGAATGTTTCCATACCTTGTATACTATGCTTAACTTTCGCATCTTTTCCTATTTTTAGAGCCAAAGCCAGACCCAGCAAAAAGGCTCGGGTGAACAATGCGCCTGAAGACCAGGCGGCTCATGAACCGGAGCAAATAGTTGAACCGGAACAAGCTATGGAAACGGAGGGTCCAAATCCTGAAGCTACTTTTGATGAGCCACCCCCTCAAGATCACAATCTTGATGAACATCCAGAAGTTGATATTGCTGCGCCTGATGCTGAACCGGCCGATCCAATCCGAGCTGATGACAGGCATTCTAGTCCGATGAGAGCTACTGAAACCCCATCAACTCTAGAAAAAGCTGCTGGAGACAAAGAAGGTGATGTGAGCATTACCGGTATGGGCCACAACTCTCCTGGCCATCCTGTAATCTTGGCCAAACATAGTGCCAAGGAAGAGCGTGATGCCATGCAAAAAGGCAAATGGAGCACTGGCTTGTCAAGCTACGCCCATCTCAGCGTTGAAGAACTCCACTCTGGCTTGTTAAACCGTCTGCACTCAAACCGTGATTACAAAGCTGGTTTGGTGAACCTGATGAAAGAACGATATGAGGTATTTTCATCATCTTTCCTTTCTTGATTTCAAAGTATAAACATCAGCACAAGTAGCCCCCAAGGGCCGGTTTATGATGTTAATCGTAAGCCAGGACTTTGTAATATCTTAATCCTTGCATTCCGATCCTCCATATGTCTAGTCATCATTTAGAAACAAACCGGTATTTTATCATTGTATTCATGTAGTTTTCATCGGTGTAGCCCCCAAGGGCCGGTTTAGCCTTGCGAGGTAAACCGGGTCTTGACTCAATGCGTCAGCTTTGAATAGATGTACATTAGCCCCCAAGTGTTAAAGATAATGCTTGCATTGTACTTGAGACTTGTGAAAAGTATGTTAATGATAGAGCAAATAGGCATTAGCCCCCAAGTACAAAGTGCATAACTTATTATACACTTAGTACTTCATGACCTGTTTTGATAATATGCCTCATCTTTGTAGGCTGAGTTGAGTAAGAGGGATGCTCAAACCACTGATCTTCAAGAGAACGTCAAATCTCAGCAAACAAAGGCTGCCAAAGCCAAAGAAGAGCTGACCAACGCCTTAGCAGCTATGGAGAAGCTAAAAGCAACTTTTGATAAAGAGCGTGCAGACTGGGAACCGGAGAAGGACGGTTTAACAAAGAAGGCCGAGGACGCCGAAGCAACCCTGAAGCCAGTGGTTGACGAACTGATAGACTTAAAGCGGCAGATTGACGCCATGACTGCCACTGTGTTTGGTAAGTACCTCCTTGTGCAGGTTGTCGATGTTATAAGTTCTTATCAATGGCCAGTTTAGTGATACTGAACCATGACAGGGACCCGCATTGCTCATCTGGGCTCTGATATGCGAATGAAACTTAAAGCGGCCTACACCTTAATAGAGCAGTTGTTCTTTGGATCCCAACATGCCATTTGCACTGCAGCCTATAACAAGCCGGCGCCATCGTTGATAAAGGAAAAAATTGAGAAACTGGCCATGCTACCTGCCCGGATCAATGAACTGAAGAGATCAGCCGCAAGATCAGGAACGCTGACCACGCTAATCTGGGCCAAGGCATGGATTCCAGATCTTGAACCGGCAGATATCATCAAAGGGTATCCTGGCGTGAAAGAAAATGGCTCAGACTTCAACAATGACGATCTGCGAAGGCTGACAAAGGAGATGCAAACTGGCGGAAGATACAGATTTATCTCATTTCCAACTGGTTTATGATGCTGAGGGAAAGAGGCAGCCCACGGTGATCCATGATGTTGAAGATCTTGTGCCTCCAATTCGTAAGCATACTTACGCTCCTGACATTGACCCCTCCAGCCTTATCCATGCAGAGGCCGTGTTTCAAGCTTTAACCGGAATCGATTGGTCGACGGTTGATTTCCAGCATCTGGGGAGGGATGAAGAGGAGGTAACTACCCAAGATGACCCTCAATCGTCAAGCCCTCCCAATGATGATTCCTAAACCGGCTGCTGGTTTATCAGCTACAGTCTGCCACTTCTTGAAAACAATTATTCATTTGGGCCATTTTGAAACGCCTTGTAATAGGATAGCAGAAACACCTCTATCTACCATGCCATCGAGCATGTTTAGGTTGCTTGATACTTTGAAAACTTGTTTCACTTTTGGGATCTATTTATGCATAGTCCATTATGATTTGTGTTCCTGCATACAAGAACTTGAAAGCGTCCTAGTGGTTTATCACTGGACGGGTCATGATGCCCAAAAATATATACATAACTTGGATGAATAACCAAGATTTGTATTAACCAGATAACATAAATAATATCTATGACATACCTCGTTGGCTGAACAACTGCTTGTATGGTAAAGGTGAAAAACACCAATCCGGAGTGTTGATAACTCCTTGCCCTCTTGCCGGTTCATATAGAGACCATACTGGGCTAGAATAGCCGTTGATTTGTTCGTATAATGTCGGTGACATCTAGTCAAAGCCAGACCGGAGCAGTACGCTACCAGTTTAAAAACTGGTCATGTATTGGCAACTAAGCGTTGAAAGTCATGCCGGGTTGTAATGAACACTAGTTTATTAGAAAAATATTCATAAATCCCTTATCATAAAAAATAGCAAAGACAAAAGAAATATGCAAGGATGTTCATGGGCTACCAGGCCCTAAAGCGAGGCTTTTCATGGGCTGCCAGGCCGCTGAGTTAAACCATTTTTGCAAAGCCTTTTAAGATGGACCTCAATCTTTAACCAAGCACTGTTTTAACTTTGAAAAGTTCAGGGTCCATGGGATTGACTTGTCAAACATTCAATGGGTCATACCAGGTTTACCTGGACGGAGTGGCTTACTTAAAGAGGCGGGATAACCTGGGGTTTTAGGTGAATACACCTGGCTTCCAAGCCTGGCTTGATAGCCTATTACAAGGGTGCAAGCTCGTTGTTCTTTGAGAAGCAAGCAGCCCCCAGGTAATATTTGAGATGTGCTCAGTGGTTTACCGATGTTTGAGCTGTGCTTAATGCAACAGACTCTCTTTGGCTCCACATAATTTCCTCTTGGCTTGAAACCTATCAAGCGGTGTAGCTATGGTGTGAAGACAACCAAGCCCCCTAGTGATATCCCTTTTTGGTTTTAAACCAATCAAGAGGTGTAGCTATGGTTCAGATACGACCAAGCCCCCTAGTGATTTTCTTTATATCTGTGTGGTCGTATAGGCCAGGTTAATAAAATACTGCTTTGTCAGTAGAAGCTCCTGTAGGCACACACACATGATGTAAAAAGAATAGAGACCCCGCTTTATTCGAGGCTCCAGTTTATTATATAATATATACATTGTCATAAGTATGTACATAAGAAGAGCCTATGGCTCAAGTATAGTAAGGCCGAAGAAGAGCTATATTCCACGGCTGCTTGGTCTCCTCCTTCGATTTACGTGAGTCTGTGCTCTCGAACATCAATGAGGTAGTATGACCCATTGTGCAGATTTTTCTTGACCACAAAAGGTCCTTCCCAAGGTGGGGATAACTTGTGCATATCAGTTTGATCCTGGATGAGCTGGAGCACAAGATCGCCCTCTTGAAAAGTTCTGGTCTTAACCCGGCGTCTATGATAACATCGGAGATCTTATTGATAAATCGCCGAATGTGCTGCTGCGAGATCACACTCCTCATCTAACAGGTCCAGTGAGTCCTGACGTGCCTTCTCATTATCAGCTTCAACATAAGCTACCACACGGGGCGAGTCGTGACGGATGTCACTAGGAAGAACCGCCTCTGGTCCATAAACCATGAAGAAAGGCGCGTAACCCGTAGATCTGTTAGGTGTGGTGTTGATGCTCCATAACATAGAAGGTAACTCCTCCACCCAACAAGCCGGTGTCTGCTTTAAAGGAACCATCAGCCGGGGTTTAATACCTCTAAAAATTTCTTGATTTGCCCTCTCTACTTGACCATTAGACTGGGGGTGAGCCACTGATGCTACATCAAGCCGGATGTGCTCACGTTGGCAAAATTCCTCCATCTCACCCTTTGACAGATTAGTACCATTATCAGTAATAATACTATGTGGGAAACCAAACCGGAATATCACATTTTTGATGAATTGAACCACGGTGGCTGCATCACACTTACTGACTAGCTCTGCTTCCACCCACTTGGTGAACTTGTCAACTGCCACTAACAGGTGGGTCTTTTTGTCCTTGGATCTCTTAAAGGGTCCAACCATATCAAGCCACCAAGTCGCAAACGACCAAGTTATTGGAATCATCCTCAACTCCTGAGCCGGAACTTGAGCGCGGTGCGCAAATTTTTGACAATCGTCACACCTTTTGACTAAATCCTCAGCATCAGCATGAGCTGTTAACCAATAGAAACCGTGACGAAATGCTTTAGTCACCAAGGATTTTGAACCGGCGTGGTGACCACAATCTCCTTCGTGGATTTCTCGCAAAATCTCACAACCCTCTTGAGGAGATACACAATGCTGAATTGCCCCTATGACGCTGTAACGATGTAATTCTCCATCGATTATGGTCATTGACTTGGAACGCCGGATTATCTGCCGAGCCAAGGTTTCGTCCTCTGGTAACTCGCCCCGGTTCATGTAAACCAAGTACGGGACTGTCCAATCCGGTATAAGATGCAAAGCTGCCACCAATTGGGCCTCCGGGTCAGGAATAGCCAACTCCTCCTCTGTTGGTATCTTGACCGACGGATTATGTAGTACGTCGAGGAAGACATTAGGTGGGACCGGTTTACGCTGAGAGCCAAGGCGGCTTAAAGCGTCCGCCGCATCATTTTTTGCCGGTCTATATGGTCAACTTGATAACCCTTGAAATGACCAGCCACTATGTCCACCTCTCGTCGATATGCATCCATGAGTGGGTCCTTAGAATCCCAAGTGCCAGATACCTGTTGGGCCACCAGGTCCAAGTCACCAAAGCACTTAACCTGGCTTAAGTTCATCTCCTTAGCCATCCGAAGACCATGGAGTAAAGTGATACGTCTCCAACGTATCTATAATTTTTGATTGCTCCATGCTATATTATCTACTGTTTTGGACATTATTGGGCTTTATTATCCACTTTTATATTATTTTTGGGCCTAACCTATTAACAAGAGGCCCAGCCCATAATTGCTTTTTTTGCCTATTTCAGGGTTTCGAAGAAAAGGAATATCAAACGGAGTCCAAACGGAATGAAACCTTCGGGAACGTGATTTTCTCAATGAACAAGACCCAGGAGACTTGGACCCTACGTAAAGACGCAGAAGAGGAGGCCACGAGGTAGGGGCGTGCCTACCCTCCCCCCCCCAAGCCGCGCCCTACACCCTCGTGGGCCCCCTGTTGCTCCACTGACGTACTCCTTCCTCCTATATATACCTACGTACCCCCAAACGATCAGATACGGATCCAAAACCCTAATCCCACCGCTGCAACTTTTTGTATCCACGAGATCCCATCTTGAGGCCTGTTCTGGAGCTCTGCCAGAGGGAGCATCGATCACGGAGGGCTTTCTACATCAACACCATAGCCCCTCCGATGAAGTGTGAGTAGTTTACCTCAGACCTACGGGGTCCATAGTTAGTAGCTAGATGGCTTCTTCTCTCTGTTTGGATCTCAATACAATGTTCTCCCCCTCTCTTGTGGAGATCTATTCAATGTAATCTTCTTTTTGCGGTGTGTTTGTTGAGACCGATGAATTGTGGGTTTATGATCAAGTCTATCTATGAACAATATTTGAATCTTCTCTGAATTCTTTTATGTATGATTGGTTATATTTGCAAGTCTCTTCGAATTATCAGTTTGGTTTGGCCTACTAGATTGATCTTTCTTGCAATGGGAGAAGTTCTTAGCTTTGGGATCAATCTTGCGGTGTCCTTTCCCAGTGACAGTAGGGGCAGCAAGGCACGTATTGTATTGTTGCCATCGAGGATAACAAGATGGGGTTTTCATCATATTGCATGAGTTTATCCCTCTACATCATGTCATCTTGCGTAAGGCGTTACTCAGTTTTCATTAACTTAATACTCTAGATGCATGCTGGATAGCGGTCGATGAGTGGAGTAATAGTAGTAGATGCAGGCAGGAGTCGGTCTACTTGTCTCGGACGTGATGCCTATATTCATGATCATACCTAGATATTCTCATAACTATGCTCAATTCTGTCAATTGCTCAACAGTAATTGGTTCACCCACCGTAGAATATTTATGCTCTCGAGAGAAGCCACTAGTGAAACCTATGGCCCCCGGGTCTATATTCATCATATTAATCTACCAATACTTAGTTATTTCCTTTTTGATTTTATTTTACTTTGCATCTTTATCATAAAAATACCAAAAAAATATTATCTTATCATATCTATCATATCTCACTCTCGTAAGTGGCCGTGTAGGGATTGAAACCCCTTAACGCGTTGGTTGCGAGGATTTATTTGTTTTGTGCAGGTACGAGGGACTCGCATGTAGCCTCCTACTGGATTGATACCTTGGTTCTAAAAAACTGAGGGAAATACTTACGCTACTTTGCTGCATCATCCCTTCCTCTTCGGGGAAGACCAACGCAGTGCTCAAGAGGTAGCAAGAAGGATTTCTAGCGCCGTTGCCGGGGAGGTCTACGCAAAAGTCAATATACCAAGTACACATCACATACCCTTATCTCCCGCATTACATTATTTGCCATTTGCCTCTTGTTTTCCTCTCCCCCACTTCACCCTTGCCGTTTTATTCGCCCTCTCTCTCTCTATCCTCCTTCTCTTTCCCGTTTTCCTCTTTTTGCCCGCTTGCTTTTTGTTTGCTTGTGTGTTAGTTCGTTTGCTTGTCACGATGGCTCAAGATAACACTAAATTGTGTGAATTCACCAATACCAACAACAATGATTTTATTAGCACTCCTATTGCTCCTCTTACTGATGCTGAATCTTGTGAAATTAATGCTGCTTTGCTGAATCTTGTCATGAAAGATCTGTTTTCCGGCCTTCCTAGTGAAGATGTTGCTACCCATCTAAATGGCTTCGTTGATTTGTGTGATATGCAAAATAAGAAAGATGTGCATAATGATATTGTTAAATTGAAGCTATTTCCTTTTTTGCTTAGAGATCGTGCTAAAGGTTGGTTTTCGTCTTTGCCTAAAAATAGTATTGATTCATGGAATAAGTGCAAAGATGCTTTTATCTCTAAGTATTTTCCTCCCGCTAAGATCATCTCTCTTAGAAACGATATTATGAATTTTAAGCAACTTGATCATCAACATGTTGCACAAGGTTGGGAGAGAATGAAATCAATGACACGTAATTGCCCTACTCATGGTTTGAATTTGTGGATGATTATACAAACTTTTTATGTCGGATTGAATTTTGCTTCTAGAAATCTTTTAGATTCGGCCGCGGGAGGCACTTTTATGGAAATCACTTTAGGAGAAGCTACTAAACTCCTAGATAATATTATGGTTAATTATTCTCAATGGCATACTGAAAGATCTACTAATAAAAAGGTGCATGCGATAGAAGAAATTAATGTTTTGAGTGGAAAGATGGATGAACTTATGAAATTATTTGCTAGTAAGAGTGTTTTTCTGATCCTAATGATATGCCCTTGTCTACCTTGATTGAGAATAATAATGAATCTATGGATGTGAATTTTGTTGGTAGGAACAATTTTGGTAACAATGCGTATAGAGGAAATTTCAATCCTAGGCTTTATCCTAGTAATCCCTCTAATAATTATGGTAATTCCTACAAAAATTCTTATGGAAATTATAATAGGATGCCCTCTTATTTTGAATCTAATATTAAAGAATTTATTACTTCGCAAAAGAATTTCAATGCTATGATTGAAGAAAAATTGCTTAAGATTGATGATTTGGCTAGGAAAGTCGATAGAATTGCTCTTGATGTGGATTATTTGAAACTTAGATCTATTCCACCTAAGCATGATATCAATGAGTCTCTCAAAGCCATGAGAATTTCCATTGATGAGTGCAAAGAAAGAACCGCTAGGATGCATGCTAAGAAAGATGCCTTTATAAGAGCGTGTTCTTCTAGTTGCTATGAAAATAAAGATGAAGATCTAAAAGTTATTGATGTGTCCCCTATTAAATCTTTGCTTTGCAATATGAATCTTGATAATGATGGGACTGGATATGATCCACCTTTACCTAGAAGGCGTTCGAAGAATTCGGAGTTTTTAGATCTTGATACTAAAATTGATAAAAGTGGGATTGAAGAAATTAAAACCCTAGATGTTGCTAAACCCACTATTTTGGATTTCAAGGAATTTAATTATGAAAATTGCGCTTTGATTGATTATATTTCCTTGTTGCAATCGGTGCTAAATTCTCCTCACGCTTATAGTCAAAATAAAGCGTTCACTAAACATATCGTTGATGCCTTGATGCAATCTTATGAAGAAAAACTTGAATTGGAAGTTTCTATCCCTAGAAAACTTTATGATGAGTGGGAACCAACTATTAAAAATTAAAATTAAAGATCATGAATGCTATGCTTTATGTGATTTGGGTGCTAGTGTTTCCATGATTCCAAAGACTTTGTGTGATTTGTTAGGTTTCCGTGATTTTGATGATTGCTCCCTAAACTTGCACCTTGCGGATTCCACTATTAAGAAACCTATGGGAATAATTAATGATGTTCTTATTGTTGCAAATAGGAATTATGTGCCCGTAGATTTTATTGTTCTTGACATAAATTGCAATCCTTCATGTCCTATTATTCTTGGTAGACCTTTCTTTAGAACGATTGGTGCAATTATTGATATGAAGGAAGGAAATATTAGATTCCAATTTCCGTCAAGGAAAGGCATGGAACACGTTCCTAGAAAAAAAATTGAATTACCTTATGAATCTATTATGAGAGCCACTTATGGATTGCCTACCAAAGATGGCAATACCTAGATCTATCCTTGCTTATTATGCCTAGCTAGGGGCGTCAAACGATAGAGCTTATTGGGAGGCAACCCAATTTTATTTTTATTCCTTGATTTTTGCTCCTGTTTAGTAATAAATAATTTATCTAGCTTTTGTTTCGGTTGTGTTTTTGTGTTTAATTAGTGTTTGTGCCAAGTAGAACCGTTGGGAAGAGTTGGGGAAAGCCTTCTTAAACTCGCTGTAAAAAACAGAAACTTTAGCGCTCACAAGAAATGCTTTCATTTTTATTTGGAAAGTTCTATTTAGTTAATTATTTTTTAAGATGATTAATAGGTAAATTCCTCACGTTCAGAAATTTATTTTAGAATTTTTGGGGTTCCGGATATTGCGCTAGCTACAGATTACTATAGACTGTTCTGTTTTTGACAGATTATGTTTTTCGTGTGTTGTTTGCTTATTTTGATGAATCTATGGCTCGTAAAATAGTTTATAAACCATAGAGAAGTTGGAATACAGTAGGTTTAACACCAATATAAATAAATAATGATTTCATTACAGTACCTTGAAGTGGTCTTTTGTTTTCTTTTGCTAATGGAGCTCACGGGATTTTCTACTTCGAGTTTTGTGTTGTGAAGTTTTCAAGTTTTGGGTAAAGATTTGATGGATTATGGAACAAGGAGTGGAAAGAGCCTAAGCTTGGGGATTCCCATGGCACCCCCAATATAATCTAAGGACACCTAAAAGCCAAAGCTTGGGGATGCCCCAGAAGGCATCCCCTCATTCGTCTACTTCTATCGGTAACTTTACTTGGAGCTATATTTTTATTCACCACATGATATGTGTTTTGCTTGGAGCATCTTGTATTATTTTAGTCTTTGATTTTTAGTTTACCACAATCATCCTTGCTGTACACACCTTTTTAGAGAGCCATACATGACTTGAAAGTTGTTAGAATACTCTATGTGCTTCACTTATATCTTTTGAGTTATACAGTTTTGCTCTAGTACTTCACTTATATCTTTTAGAGCACGGTGGTGGATTTGTTTTATAGAAACTATTGATCTCTCATGCTTCACTTAGATTATTTTGAGAGTCTTAAATAGCATGGTAATTTTCTTAAAATCCTAATATGCTAGGTATTCAAGATTAATAAAATTTTCTTATGAGTGTTTTGAATACTAAGAGAAGTTGGATGCTTGATGATTGTTTTGAGATATGGAGGTAATAATATCAAAGTCGTGCTAGTTCAGTAGTTTTGAAATTGAGAAATACTTGTGTTGAAGTTTGCAAGTCCCGTAGCATGCACGTATGGTAAACGTTATGTAACAAATTTGAAACATGAGGTGTTATTTGATTGTCTTCCTTATGAGTGGCAGTCGGGGACGAGCGATGGTCTTTTCCTACCAATCTACCCCCCTAGGAGCATGCGCGTAGTACCGAGGTTTTTTGATGACTTGTAGATTTTTGCAATAAGTATGTGAGTTCTTTATGACTAATGTTGAGTCCATAGATTATACGCACTCTCACCCTTCCATCCTTGCTAGCCTCTTCGGTACCGCGCATTTCCCTTCCTCACATTGAGAGTTGGCGCAAACTTTGCCGGTGCATCCAAACCCCGTGATATGATACGCTCTTTCACACATAAACCTCCTTATATCTTCCTCAAAACAGCCACCATACCTACCTATTATGGCATTTCCATAGTCATTCCGAGATATATTGCCATGCAACTTTCCACCATTCCGTTTATCATGACACATTCATCATTGTCATATTGCTTAGCATGATCATGTAGTTGACATAGTATTTGTCACAAATCCACCTTTCATAATTCTTTTATACATGTCACTCTTGGTCCATTGCATATCCTGGTACACCGCCGGAGGCATTCATATAGAGTCATCTTTTGTTCTAGTATCGAGTTGTAATCATTGAGTTGTAAATAAATAGAAGTGTGATGATCATCATTTTCTAGAGCATTGTCCCAAGTTAGGAATCATTAAAAAAAAGAAAGAGAAAGGCCATATAAAAAAAGATAAAGGCTAAAAAAATGAGAGAAAAAGAGAGAAGGGACAATGTTACTATCCTTTGCCACACTTGTGCTTCAAAGTAGCACCGTAATTTTCATGATAGAGAGTCTCTTGTTTTGTCACTTTCATATACTAGTGGGAAGTCTTCATTATAGAACTTGGCTTATATATTCCAACAACGGGCCTCCTCAAGTGCCCTAGGTCTTCTGAGCAAGCAAGTTGGATGGACACCCACTTAGTTTCTCTTGTTGAGCTTTCATACATTTATAGCTCTAGTGCATCTGTTGCATGGCAATCCCTACTCCTTGCATTAACATCAATCGATGGGCATCTCCATAGCCCATTGATTAGCCTCATTGATGTCAGACTGTCTCCTTTTTTGTCTTCTTCACATAACCCCCCTCATTATATTCCATTCCACCCATAGTGCTATCTCCATGGCTCGCACTCATATATTGCGTGAAAGTTTATAGGTTTGAGATTACTAAAGTATGAAACAATTGCTTGGCTTGTCATCGGGGTTGTGCATGATGAGAGCATTCTTGTGTGACGAAAATGGAGCATGACTAAACTATATGATTTTGTAGGGATGAACTTTCTTTGGACATGTTATTTTGAGAAGACATAATTGCTTAGTTAGTATGCTTGAAGTATTATTATTTTTATGTCAATATCAACTTTTGTCTTGAATCTTTCGGATCTGAATATTCATGCCCCAATTAAGAAGAATTACATCAAAATTATGCCAAGTAGCACTCCGCATCAAAACTTCTGTTTTTATCCTTTACCTACTAGAGGATGAGCAGGAATTAAGCTTGGGGATGCTTGATACGTCTCCAACGTATCTATAATTTTTGATTGCTCCATGCTATATTATCTACTGTTTTGGACATTATTGGGCTTTATTATCCACTTTTATATTATTTTTGGTACTAACCTATTAACCGGAGGCCTAGCCCAGAATTGTTATTTTTTCTATTTCAGGGTTTTGAAGAAAAGGAATATCAAACGGAGTCCAAACGGAATGAAACCTTCAGGAACGTGATTTTATCAATGAATAAGACCCAAGAGACTTGGACCCTACGTCAAGACACAAAAGAGGAGGCCACGAGGTAGGGGGCATGCCTACCCCCCAGGCGCGCCCTCCACCCTCGTGGACCCCCTGTTGCTCCACCGGCATACTCCTTCCTCCTATATATACCTACGTACCCCCAAACGGTCAGATACAGAGCCAAAACCCTAATTCCACCGCCACAACTTTCCGTATCCATGAGATCCCATCTTGGGGCCTGTTACAGAGCTCCGCCGGAGGGGGCATCGATCACGGAGGGCTTCTACATCAACACCATAGCCCCTCCGATGAAGTGTGAGTAGTTTACCTCAGACCTACGGGTCCATAGTTAGTAGCTAGATGGCTTCTTCTCTCTTTTTGGATCTCAATACAATGTTCTCCCCCTCTCTTGTGGAGATCTATTCGATGTAATCTTCTTTTTGCGGTGTGTTTGTTGAGAACGATGAATTGTGGGTTTATGATCAAGTCTATCTATGAACAATATTTGAATCTTCTCTGAATTATTTTATGTATGATTGGTTACATTTGCAAGTCTCTTTGAATTAATAGTTTGGTTTGGCCTACTAGATTGATCGTTCTTGCAATGGGAGAAGTGCTTAGCTTTGGGTTCAATCTTGCGGTGTCCTTTCCTAGTGACAGTAGGGGCAGCAAGGCATGTATTGTATTGTTGCCATCGAGGATAACAAGATGGGGTTTTCCTCATATTGCATGAGTTTATCCCTCTACATCATGTCATCTTGCTTAAGGTGTTACTCTGTTTTCATTAACTTAATGCTCTAGATGCATGCTGGATAGTGGTCGATGAGTGGAGTAATAGTGGTAGATGCAGGCAGGAGACGGTCTACTTGTCTCGGACGTGATGCCTATGTACATGATCATACCTAGATATTCTCATAAATATGCTCAATTCTGTCAATGCTCAACAGTAATTTGTTCACCCACCGTAGAATACGTATGCTCTCGAGAGAAGCCACTAGTGAAACCTATGGCCCCCGGGTCTATCTTCATCATATTAATCTACCAATACTTAGTTATTTCCTTTTGCTTTTATTTTACTTTGCATCTTTATCATAAAAATACCAAAAAATATTATCTTATCAGATCTCACTCTCGTAAGTGGCCGTGTAGGGATTCACAACCCCTTAACGCGTTGGTTGCGAGGATTTATTTGTTTTGTGCTAGTACGAGGGATTCACACGTAGCCTCCTACTAGATTGATACCTTTGTTCTAAAAAATTGAGGGAAATACTTACGCTACTTTGCTGCATCATCCCTTCCTCTTCGGGGAAAACCAACGCAGTGCTCAAGAGGTAGCATAAAGCCTCATACTCAGCTGCATTGTTAGTACAAGGGAACATTAAGCGGAGAACATAACAAAACTTGTCACCTCGTGGGTAAGTTAATATGACTCCAGCCCCCGAGCCCTCCAATTGCCTGGACCCATTAAAGTGAATAGTCCAATACGTGTTATCTAGCTTTTCCTCTGGTGCCTGTAGCTCTGTCCAATCATTGATGAAGTCCATGAGTGCTTGGGATTTGATCGCTGTGCGAGGTGTATATTTGAGCCCGTGAGGTCCAAGCTCAAATAGCCCACTCGGCAATCCGGCCAGTTGCTTCTCTGTTTTGAATGATATCTCCCAGAGGGGCCGAATTGACCACTGTGATAGGATGACCCTAAAAATAATGTTTGAGCTTCCGGCTTGCCATAAACACCCCATACACCAGCTTCTGCCAATGTGGATATCTCTGCTTTGATTCGATAAGCACCTCACTAATATAATAAAACGGCCGTTGAACCAGATACTCCTTTCCAGCGTACTTGCACTCCACCACAATAGCCACACTAACAGCCCGGGCATTAGCAGCCACATATAGCAGTAAAGGCTCTTTATCGATCGGAGCCGCAAGGACAGGTGGTTCAGCTAACTACCTCTTCAAATCCTCAAACGCTTTATCATCCGCATCACTCCAGACAAAGTCATCCGTTTTCTTTAACATCTGATATAAAGGGATAGCCTTCTCCCCTAGACGACTGATAAACTGGCTCAAAGCCGCAATCCGACCTGCCAAACGTTGAACATCGTTGATACATGCCGGTTTAGCTAAAGAGGTGATAGCTGTGATCTTCTCCGGATTAGCTTCAATGCCCCTGTTAGACACCAGAAAACCCAAGAGCTTGCCTACCGGAACACCAAAGACACATTTGTCCGGATTAAGCATCATCTTATAAACCCGGAGGTTATCAAAGGTTTCTCTTAAGTCATCTATCAATGTTTCCTCCTTCCTGGACTTTACCACAATATCATCCACATATGTGTGAACATTGCGCCCAATCTGCTTATGAAGACAATTCTGAACACATCGTTGATAAGTCGCCTGGGTACTCTTGAGCCCAAAGGGCATGGAGACATAGCAGAAGGCTCCAAAGGGAGTTATAAAAGTTGTCTTATCCTGGTCATTAACTGCCATTTTGATCTGATAATAACCGGAATAAGCATCCAGAAAACACAAACGGTCACAACCCGCCATAGCATCAATAATCTGATCAATACGAGGGAGGGCAAAGGGATCTGCTGGGCAGGCCTTGTTCAAATCTGTGTAGTCCACACACATACGCCAAGTGCCATTTTTCTTAAGAACCAACACCGGATTAGCCAACCACTCCGGGTGAAAGACCTCCACGATAAACCCTACGGCCAACAGCCGAGCTACCTCCTCGCCGATAGCCTTGCGCCTTTCTTCATTGAAGCGGCGGAGAAACTGTCTAACCGGTTTAAACTTAGGATCTATGGTAAGTGTGTGCTCAGCGAGTTCCCTCGGTACACCTGGCATGTCAGAAGGCTTCCATGCAAAGATGTCCCAGTTCTCACGGATGAACTCGATGAGCGCGCTTTCCTATTTGGGATCCAAGTTAGCGCTGGTGCTGAACTGCTTGGATGAATCACCAGGAACAAAATCAACCATCTTAGTGTTCGTGGCCGATTTAAACTTCAACGCCGGATTGTGCTCTATAGTTGGCTTTTTCAAGGAAGTCATGTCTGCCGGATCAACTTTGTCCTTATAAAACTTCAGCTCTTCCGTGGCACAAACCAACTCAGCGTAAGGTGCATCGCCTTCCTCACATTCCAAAGCAATCTTCCTGCTCCCATGTACTGTGATGGTCCCCTTATGACCTAGCATCTTAAGCTGCAGGTAAACATAACACGGCCGTGCCATGAACTTGGCATAAGCCGGTTGCCCAAACAGGGCGTGATATGGACTCTTGATTTTCACCACCTCAAAAGTCAATGTTTCTGACCTTGAATCATGATCATCTCCAAAGTCCACCTCTAGAGCTATCTTGCCCACTGGATATGCAGACTTACCGGGCACCACACCATGAAAAATAGTGTTCGACGGTTTAAGATTCTTGTCTGTCAACCCATACGGCGGAAGGTATCATAGTTGAGAATATTGATACTGCTTCCCCCATCCATGAGCACCTTGGTGAACTTATACCCCCCAACCTGGGGTGCCACCACTAAGGCCAGATGACCCGGATTATCAACCTGGGGTGGGTGATCCTCTCTACTCCATAAAATGGGTTGCTTAGACTAGCGCAGATACTGAGGCACTGCCGGTTCAACAGAGTTCATGGCCCTTTTGTGAAGTTTTTGATCATGCTTGCTCAAGCTAGTGGTGAAGACATGATACTGCCCACTATTCGACTGCTTTGGATTGCTCTGATAACCTGATTGTTGCTGCTGCTGATTCCCCTGATGGTTATAACCTCCCTGGTTGCCCTGGTTCCCTTGATTGCTATGGCCGGTTTGATTGCCTTGAAATCCTGAACCGGAGCTTCCACCTCCATAACCCGACCCATGAAAACCACCTCCTGAACCACTGGGCGGGCCATTGTCGTATTGAAACATATTGGAGTTCTTGAATTCTCGCATGATATAACAGTCCTTCCAAAGATATGACGCTGGCTTCTCCTTCGATCCATGCTTTGGACAAGGTTGATTTAACAGGCGCTCCAGATTGGGGCCTGAACCTTCGCCCCTCTGGGGTTGTTTGACCTTACGACGTTGACCGTTATCCTGAGCATTGGTGTTAGCCACAAAGTCCAAACTATTGTTGGCCTTGCGCTTACCATTATTCCCATGACCTGTCGGGTTATGCTGTTGTCCCTTGGTGTTGACGTTCTTCTTCCTTTCCCCGGTTTGTCCTCCTCCAAGTTAGGGTCTTTAGTATTATCTGAATCGGCATATTTAACCAAAGCGGCCATAAGCGTTGACATATCATTGCAGTGATGTTTGATCCTTCCTAACTTCTGTTTTAGCGGCAGAAACCGTCAATTGCCCTCCAACAATAACACTGCGGTATCCGCATTGATGCGATCCGACGAATGCAGAATGGCTGAGACCCGCTTCACCCAATGGGTTGTAGACTCCCCATCCTCTTGAACACAAGCGGCCAGGTCCACAATCGACATAGGCTGCTTACAAGTATCCTTAAAATTCTGGATAAACTGGTGCTTTAATTCGGCCCATGATCCGACAGAGTTACCTGGCAAGCTCTTTAACCAAGTGCGAGTTGTCCCCTCCAACATGATGGTGAAGTATTTAGCACACACTGCTTCATCCACATCTAACATCTCCATTGCCATCTCATAACTTTCAACCCATGCCTCTGGTTCCAAATCGGCGGTGTAATTGGGCACTTTACGAGGTCCCTTGAAATCCTTGGGGAGTCATACATTACGCAAAGCAGGGGTAAGACACGGCACCCCTAAAGAACTGAAGACCACACCTGGCTCTATTGAAGCGGTAGGGCAAACCGGAGTAAGTTGACGAGCTGCATACAAAGCTGCTAACTCGACTTCCCGATGCACACGGCCATGATCCACCACATCCTGCGCATTAGCGCCACCACCTGCCGGGTTGTGTCCTCGCGGCGAGCTACGGCGACGTGCACTGCTTAATACGGCCGGTTCATCCTCAACGTGCATGCTGTAGCTCCGACTCGGAAAGGGGGGGGGGATGAATCCTCTCATGACTATGCGAATAAGCCTGCTGCTGGTTCAAAGTTGTTTGAAGGAGCTCTCTGGCCCGTCGTGTCTCAATTGCAACTGGCGACTCGCCGTCAGTTGGGAGTGCTGCTAATCGTGAAGTGGCGGCCACAATGTTGTCTAACGGGTTGGAGTAATGCCCCGGGGGCGTCGGAACATACTGTGGTACAACGTTGTTCTGACGAGGCAGGTCCATCATGCGTGGCTGAACCGACGCTCCTGTTCCCGGCGCCTCCGTCCGGTTTACCGCTAGCTAGTTACTGGTCCCGACTCCTGGCGTGTTGAAGAGATTTCTTGGCTCATAACCCGGCGGGAGGTGCGACCGGTATCTTCTTCTCATGACCTCCTCTGAGGCATTCTGGTCCAACCTAAGCCGGTAGGCCTGAGCTTCCAACTCGACCTATTCTATAGCCATCCTGGCGTTCTCTGCTGCCAGGTCCGCTTTAGCCTGAGTTATATGATCTTTTACCTTTGCAATCTCCGCATTATGCTGATCTCGGGCTGCCGCGTCCACCTCCGCGGCCATCAATGTTGCCAAAGCGTCGAACAAATCAGACAAAACTTGAGCGGAAGGCGGCGCTGAGCCCCCTGCTCCCGCTGGCGTTGCTGTTGCTGAACCGGAAAGCATCGCCGTAGCGGTGGATGAATGATGCGCTGGTTGTGTATCAGCCAAGAAGATAGCGACCCGGTTTGGCAGATTGAGGGGGTCCAGAATACTGTTGCCATCAGAACCTTCGCTAATCTGGCCGTCCTGCTACTGATACAGCGATTCAGTCTCTCCAGTTGAAGACTCGTCATCAGAACAGACAACGATTTCTCCATCAGATGCCGGTCCATCCTCATATTTCGCCCCATGGATGACACCTATGAAGACATGCCTTGCTGTGGGCTGAACCGGGGAAGGGCTTGCACGCCTGAGCCGTCTCGATGATGTTGGTGCAGGTGTCCGGCTCAGGACCCGGTTCGCCGATCTTGACGATGAAGACGTGGATCCCACTAATGGGGACCCGGTACCCATATTCGATTGAACCAGCCTCAGGACCCCATCCCGCGTCATTGATGTAGAGCTTGCCGGGATGACTCTTCGTCATTCGTCCCACAGCGTATCCATTGAGTCCATCAAAGCTGCCCTTCAAGAACTCGAAACCATCGTGCGATAGCCCCACGGTGGGCGCCAACTATCGTGGGTTTGTCACGGCAGATGTCCTCATGAAAGGACTTAGTCGTGGAGCCATCGCTACGGGTTAGCTTAAAGGGGTTAAACCGGACAAGGGACACGGGGGATTTTATACTAGTTCGGCCCCTTCGATGAAGGTAAAAGCCTACGTCTAGTTGTGATTGGTATTGCTAGGTTTCGATGACCAGGGAGCAAATCTGCTTTTCCTGGCTCTCGAGTTGTTGTCTGTTGTCCTAAACTGCGGCCGGGTCATCCCTTTATATACATAGGTTGACGCCCGCCGATTTACAGAGTCCCGAGGCCGGATCATAAAACGTGTCCGGCTCAGTCTCTATTCCTCTAACTTACAATACAAGTTACATGACAGAGTCAGTTTACATCTACAGGATTTAACCCGCCTTTGGGCCTTGGGCTTTCGTAAAGCGCCACCATCCTCACATGTTCATGGGCTTCTATCATCATGGAGCTAACTCGGCCACTCCTAGCCGGTTTACCTCCAGTAATCATATCCCCAACACAACTCATCAATATTAAGCATTTTTTCTTCAGTCAAAGCATTGAAACTCTTTTGCGAACCAATAAATTCTTTAATACTAGATTCAAAATCAGAGGGCATCTTATTATAATTTCCATAAGAATTGTTGTAGGAATTACAATAATTATTAGAGGAATTACTAGCAAACGGCCTAGGATTAAAATTACCTCTATACACGTTATTACCAAAATTGTTACTACCAACAAAATTCACATCCATAGATTCTCAATCAAAGTAGACAAAGGCATATCATTGAGAACAATAGGAGCACTCTTATTAGCAAACAATTTCATAAGTTCATCCATCTTTCCACTCAAAACATTAATCTCTTCAATTGCATGCACCTTTTTACTAGTAGATCTTTCAGTGTGCCATTGAGAATAATTAACCATAATATTATCTAGGAGTTTGGTAGCTTCTCCTAAAGTGATTTCCATAAAAGTGCCTCCTGTGGCCGAATCTAAAATATTTCTAGAAGCAAAATTCAATCCGGCATAAATTTTTTGTATAATCATCCATAAATTCAGACCATGTGTAGGGAAATTACGTATCATTAATTTCAACCTCTCCCAAGATTGTGCAACATGCTCATGATCAAGTTGCTTAAAATTCATAATATCGTTTCTAAGAGAGATGATCTTAGCGGGAGGAAAATACTTAGAGATAAAAGCATCTTTGCACTTATTCCATGAATCAATACTCTTTTTAGGCAAAGACGAAAACCAAGCTTTAGCACGATCTCTAAGCGAAAACGGAAATAGCTTAAGTTTAACAATATCATTATCCACATCTTTCTTCTTTTGCATATCACACAAATCAACAAAGTTGTTTAGAGGGGTAGCGTCATCTTCACTAGGAAGGCCAGAAAATGGATCTTTCATGACAATATTCAGCAAAGCAGTATTAATTTCACAAGATTCAGCATCGGTAAGAGGAGCAATCGGAGTGCTAATAAAATCGTTATTGTTGGTATTGGCAAAGTCACACAATTTAGTACTATCTTGAGCCATCGTCACAAGCAAGCAATCCAACACACAAGCAAACAAGAAACAAGCAAAAGAGGCAAACTGGAAAAGAGAGGGGGAACAGAAAAGGAGGGCGAATAAAACAGCAAGGGTGAAGTGGGGGAGAGGAAAACGAGAGGCAAATGGCAAATAATGTAATGCGAAGGGTAAGAGTTGTGATGGGTACTTGGTATGTCTTGACTTGGCGTAGATCTCCCCGGCAACGGCGCTAGAAATCCTTCTTGCTACCTCTTGAGCACTACGTTGGTTTTCCCTTTAAGAACCTCGCAACCAACGTGATAAAGGGGTTGACAATCCCTTCACGGCCACTTGCAAGTCTGAGATCTGATAGAGATGATAATAATAAGATAAATATTTTTGGTATTTTTATGATATAGATTGAAAGTAAAGATTGCAAAATAAAATAGTTTGGAAACTTATATGATGGAGAATAGACCCGAGGGCCATAGGTTTCACAAGTGGCTTCTCTCAAGATAGCACAAGTATTACGGTGGGTGAACAAATTACTTTCGAGCAATTGATAGAAAAGCGAATAATTATGAGAATATCTAGGTATGATCATGTATATAGGCATCACGTCCGTGACAAGTAGACCGACTCCTGCCTGCATCTACTACTATTACTCCACACATCGACCGCTATCCAGCATGCATCTAGATTATTAAGTTCATAAGAACAGAGTAACGCCTCAAGAAAGATGACATGATGTAGAGGGATAAACTCATGAAATATTATATAAACCCCATCTTTTTATCCTCGATGGCAACAATACAATACGTGTCGTTTCCCTTTGTCACTGGGATCGAGCACCGCAAGATTGAACCCAAAGCTAAGCACTTCTCCCATTGCAAGAAAGATCAATCTAGTAGGACAAACCAAACTGATAATTCGAAGAGACTTGCAAAGATAAACCAATCATACATAAAAGAATTCAGAGAAGATTCAAATATTATTCATAGATAAACTTAATCATAAACCCACAATTCATCGGATCTCGACAAACACACCGCAAAAGAAGATTACATCGAATAGATATCCAAGAAGATCGAGGAGAACTTTGTATTGAGATCCAAAGAGAGAGAAGAATCCATCTAGCTACTAGCTATGGACCCGAAGGTCTGAAGTAAACTACTCACACATCATCGGAGGGGCCATGGAGTTGATGTAGAGGCCCTCCGTGATCAATGCCCCCTCAGGCGGAGCTCCGGAAAAGGCCCCAAGATGGGATCTCTTGGGTACAGAAGGTTGCGGCAGTGGAATTAGGTTTTCGTGGTGCTCCTGGATGTTTGCGGGGTATATGGATATATATAGGAGGAAGAAGTAGGTCGGTGGAGCAATGAGGGGCCCACGAGGGTGGAGGGCGCGCCAAGGGGGTAGGCGCGCCCCCTGCCTCGTGGCCTCCTCGATTGTTTCTTGACGTCCACTCCAAGTCCACTGGATCACGTTTGTTCCAAAAATCACACTCCCGAAGGTTTCATTCCGTTTGGACTACGTTTGATATTCCTTTTCTACGAAACACTGAAATAGGAAAAAAACAACAATTTGGGTTGGGCCTCCGGTTAATAGGTTAGTCCCAAAAATAATATAAAAGTGTAAAATAAAGCCGGTTATCATCCAAAACAGATAATATAATAGCATGGAACAATCAAAAATTATAGATACATTGGAGACGTATCAATTATAAAGGTGCTCTATAGGTGTCTCCGATGGTGTTTGTTGAGTTGGCATGGATCAAGATTAGGATTTGTCACTCCGATTGTCGGAGAGGTATCTCTGGGCCCTCTCAGTAATGCAGATCACTATAAGCCTTGCAAGTAATGTAACTAATAATTTAGTTGTGGGATGTAACATTACGGAACGAGTAAAGAGACTTGCCGGTAACGAGATTGAACTAGGTATTGAGATACTGACGATCGAATCTCGGGCAAGTAACATACCAATGACAAAAGGAACAACGTATACCATTATGCGGTTTTGACCGATAAACATCTTCGTAGAATATGTAGGAACCAATATGAGCATCCAGGTTCCACCATTGGTTATTGACCGGAAGTGAGTCTCGGTCATGTCTGCATAGTTCTCGAACCCCTAGGGTCCACACGATTAACGTTCGATGATGATCGGTATTACAAGTTTATGTGTTTTGATGTACCGAAGGTAGTTTGGAGTCCCAGATTTGATCACAGACATGATGAGGAGTCTCAAAATGATCGAGACGTAAAGATCGATATATTGGAAGCCTATAATTGGACATCGGAATGGTTCCGAGTGGTTCGGGCATTTTTTCAGAGTACCAGGAGGTTACCGGAACCCCCCGGGGAATATATGGGCCTTATTTGGCCTTAGTGGAATAGAGGAGAGGGAAGGGAAAGGAGGGAGGCGCGCCCCCAAGCCCAATCCGAATTGGGAGGGGGGCCGGCCCCCTTTCCTTCCTCCCTCTCTCCTCATTCCTTCCTCTCATACTCCTACTTGGAAGGGCTCCTACTTCTACTAGGAAATGGGGGAATCCTACTCCCGGAGGGAGTAGGACTTCCCCAGGGCGCGCCATGGAGAGGGCCGGCCCTCCCCCTCCTCCACTCCTTTATATACGGGGGAGGGGGGCACCCCATGGACACACAAGTTGATCATTGATCTTTTAGCTGTGTGCGGTGCCCCCCTCCACCATAATCCACCTCGGTTATATCATAGTGGTGCTTAGGCGAAGACCTGTTCCGGTAGCATCATCATCACCGTCATCACGCCATCATGCTGACGAAACTCTCCCTCAAAGCCCTACTAGATCGTGAGTTCGCGAGACGTCACTGAGCTGAACGTGTGCAGATCGTGGAGGTGCCGTACTTTCGGTACTAGGGATCGGTCAATCGTGAAGACGTACGACTACATCAACCGCGTTGTCATAACGCTTCTGCTTACGGTCTACGCGGGTACGTGGACGACATTCTTCCCTCTGTTGCCATGCATCACCATGATCTTGCGTGTGCGTAGGAAAATTTTGAAATTACTGCGTTACCCAACACTATGATGAGCCCAAATTCCAATAAATGGCTTGAGGCCATGAAATATGATGTAGGATCCATGTATGAGAAAGAAGTATGGACTTTGGTGGACTTTTCCGATGATTGGCAAGCCATTGAGAATAAATGGATCTTCAAGAAGAAGACCGACGCTGATGATAATGTTACTATCTACAAAGCTCGACTTGTCGCAAAAGGTTTTCGACAAGTTCAAGGAGTTGACAGAGACTTCCTCACCCGTAGCAATGCTTAAGTATGTCCGAATCATGTTAGCAATTGCCGCATTTTATGATTATGAAATCTGGCAAATGGACGTCAAAACTACATTCCTTAATGGATTTCTTAAAGAAGAGTTGTATATGATGCAACAAGAAGGTTTTGTTTATCCTAAAGGTGCTAACAAAGTGTGCAAGCTCCAGCGATCCATCTATGGACATGTGCAAGCATCTCAGAGTTGGAATATACGCTTTGATGAGTTGATCAAAGCATATGATTTTATACACACTTACGGTGAAGCATGTATTTACAAGAAAGTGAGTGGGAGCTCTATAGCATTTCTGATATTATATGTGGATGACATATTGTTGATTGGAAATGATATAGAATTTCTGGATAGCATAAAAGGATACTTGAATAAGAATTTTTCAATGAAAGACCTCGGTGAAGCTAGTTATATATTGGGCATCAAGATCTATGGGGATAGATCGAGACGCTTAATAGGACTTTCACAAAGCACATACCTTGATAAAATTTTGAAGAAGTTCAAAATGGATCAGTCAAAGAAAAGGTCCTTGCCTGTGTTACAAGGTGTGAAATTGAGTCAGACTAAAGCCTGACCACTGTAAAAGATAGAGAGAGAATGAAAGTCATTCCCTATGTGTTTGGCGGGGAGGTACCAAAGTAATCCAGGAGTGGATCACTGGACAACGGTCAAGAACATCCCGAAGTACCTGAAAAGGACCAAGGATATGTTTCTCATTTATGGAGGTGACGAAGAGCTCGTCGTAAAGGGTTACGTTGATGCTAGCTTCGACACTGATCCGGATGACTCTAAGTCACAAACCGGATACATTTTTATATTGAATGGTGGAGCTATCAGTTGGTGCAGTTCCAAGCAGAGCGTCATGGCGGGATCTATGTGTGAAGCGGAGTACATAGCTGCTTCAGAAGCAACACATGAAGGAGTCTGGATGAAGGAGTTCATATCCGATCTGGGTGTAATACCTAGTGCATCGGGTCTAATGAAAATCTTTTGTGACAACACCGGAGCAATTGCCTTGGCAAAGGAATCCAGGTTTCACAAGAGAACCAAACACATCAAGAGATGCTTCAACTCCATTCGTGAAAAGGTCAAGGATGGAGACATAGAAGTTTGCAAATTACATATGGATCTGAATGTAGCAGACCTGTTGACTAAGCCTCTTTCGTGAGCAAAACATGATCAACACCAAGACTCCATGGGTGTTAGATTCACTACAATGTAATCTAGATTATTGACTCTAGTGCAAGTGGGAGACTGAAGGAAATATGCCATAGAGGCAATAATAAAGTTGTTATTTTATATTTCCTTATTCATGATGAAGGTTTATTACTCATGCTAGAATTGTATTGATCGGAAACCTAAATACATGTGTGAATACATAAACAAATACCGTGTCCCTAGTAAGCCTCTACTAGACTAGCTCGTTGATCAAAGATGGTTAAGGTTTCCTAACCAAAGACATGTGTTGTCATTTGATAATGGGATCACATCTTTCAGAGAATGATGTGATGGACAAGACCCATCCGTTAGATTAGCATAATGATCGTTCAGTTTTATTGCTATTGCTTTCTTCATGTCAAATACATATTCCTTCGACTCTGAGATTATGCAACTCCTGGATACCGGAGGAATACCTTGTGTGCTATCAAATGTCATAAGGTAACTGGGTGATCATAAATATTCTCTACAGGTATCTCCGAAGGTATTTGTTGAGTTGGCACAGATCGAGATTAGGATTTGTCACTCCGAGTATCGGAGAGGTATCTCTGGGCCCTCTCGGTAATACACATCATAAGATTGCAAGCAAATGACTAAGGAGTTACTCACAAGGTGATGTATTACGGAACAAGTAAAGAGACTTGCGAGTAACGAGATTGAACTATGTATGAAGATACCGACAATCAAATCTTGGGCAAGTAACATAACGAGGGACAAAGGGAATTACGTATGTTGTCATAACGGTTCGACCTATAAAGATCTTCGTAGAATATGTAGGAGCCAATATGGGCATCCATATTCCGCTATTGGTTATTAACCGGAGAGGTGTCTCAGCCATGTCTACATAGTTCTCGAACCTGTAGGGTCAGCACGCTTAACGTTCGTTGATGATATAGTGTTATATGAGTTATATGATTTGGTGACCAAATGTTGTTTGGAGTCCCGGATGAGATCATGGATATGACAAGGAGTCTCAAAATGGTAGAGAGGTAAATATTGATATATAGGACGATACTATTTGGACACCGAAAGTGTTTCGGGACGTACCGGGAAGAAATGGGGTCACCGGAATGGGTTCCGGGCACCCCCCGGGAAGATATGGGCCAAAGGAGGGGACAAACCAGCCCACAACGGGGCTGGCGCACCCCTCCCATGGCTGGCTAGCCCTAAGGGGAGGAAAAGGGGAAGGGGTGGCCCCTCCTTCCTTTCCCTCCTCAGGAGAGAAAGGAAAGGGGGGGCACCTCTTCCTTCCTTCCTGCCACGCTCCAAATAAGGAAGGGGGGGCTTGGGAGAGACCCCAAGTAGGATTCCTCCTACTTGGGCACCCCCCTTGGCTGCTCCTCCCTCCCTCCCACCTATATATATGTGGGAGGGGGTGCCTAGTACACAACAGACAATTGTTTAGCCGTGTGCGGTGCCCCCTCCACACTTTACACTCCCCGTCATATTTTCGTAGTTCTTAGGCGAAGCCCTGGAGAGATAACTTCACCATCACCATCACCATGCCGTCGTGCTATTGGAACTCATCCACTACCTCATCGTATTGTTGGATCAAGAAGGCGCGGACGTCACCGAGCTGAATGTGTGCTGAACACGGAGGTGCCATACGTTCGGTACTCGATCGGTTGGATCACGAAGAAAGTTCGACTACATCAACCACGTTGAGAAACGCTTCCGCTTACGGTCTACGAGGGTACGTAGACACACTCTCCCCCTCTGGTTGCTATGCATCTCCATGGATAGATCATTGCATGTGCGTAGAATTTTTTTGTTTTACATGCAACGTTTCCCAACACATTTGTTCCTGGGAGACTAATAACACATAATGTGCTAGTTGCTTATGAATGTTTTCATGCTATCAAAAAGAAAACACATGGGTTGGCTGGCTTGTGTGTTGTAAAGCTTAACATGCATAAAGCATAGGACATAGTGGAATGGGGGTTTCCGAAGGCAATGATGCAGCGTTTGGGTTTTCATGAACATTGGGTAGAATTGATGATGGAATGTGTGTCATCGGTTAGTTATAGAGTAAGAGTTAATGGAGAGGAGACTGAGCAATTTACACCAACCGTGGGTTGAGAAACGGTGATCCTTTATCCCCTTACCTGTTCGTTATTTGCTCCGAGGGCCTATCTAGTATGTTATTACATGAGGAGGATATTGGTGGCCTCGAAGGTGTAAAAGTTTACAGAAATGCTCCCTTTGTTTCTCACCTTCTTTTTGTAGATAATTTTGATGAAGGAAAATTTGGCAAATGCAAACACACTAAAAAACGTTCTGGATATGTATTGTCAGGGTTTGGTTCAATTAGTCTCAACCGCTAAATCCATCATTTTCTTCAGCCCAAATAATTCAGTGCTAGTAAGAGAGAATATTTGTAATCAACTGGATATATTGACTAAGGCCCTCACTGATAAATACATGCGGTTGCCTTCCATGGTGGGAGTGGATAGGAGTGACTTTGTTCAACATCTTGTTGATCGGGTATGTGAGAAGCTTAAAGGCTGGAAAGAAAAGATGTTATTTGTTGGGGCCAAGGAGGCTTTGTTGAAAGTTATGGCACAGGGAATTCCCTCATAAGCAATGTCAGTGTTAATTTGCCTTTGGGAATTTGCAAAGCTATTACTGATGAGATTGCAGCCTACTGGTGGGGAGATGATGAAACAAAGAAAAAGATGCATTGGATGGTGTGGTGGAAGATGTGCATTCCGAAGAGGATAGGAGGTATGGGCTTTAGGGACCTTCATAGATTTAATCTTGCTATATGATAGCAAAGCAATGTTGGTGACTAATATAGAATTCAGAATCTTTTTGTGCCAGTGTTCTCGGTGCAAAATACTTCCCATATGGTGATATTCTAAATGCAGGGCCAAAGGGTGGTTCTTCTTATAGATGGCAAAGCATTTGTGCACGCATCCAAACCTTTAAAAGGGGGTGTATTTGGAGAGTGGGAACAAAGTAATAACATTAATATTTGGAGAGATTCATGGATTCCAACAAGCAACAACATGAAGATTATCACTCCTAGAGGGCAAAATTTGTTATCCAAAGTAGAAGACATCATTGACCCACATACTGGATACTGGGATGAAGAATTAATCCATGATCCATTCTACCATGTTGATGTGCATCACATATTACAAATCCCTTTGAATATCCAAGGAATTGACGACTTTATTGCATGGCACTATACAAAGTCTGGTACATTCTCAGTTTGATCTGCTTATCATAGGGAATGTGAGCATAAATTTGGAAAACGTATGCATGCGGAGGATGGCCAAGGTCGAGCAAATCCTATCCCCATTTGGGCTGACATCTAGAAACTTAAGGTGCCCGCTAAGGTTAAAATCTTCCTCTGGAAATTATTACATGGGATCATTCACTCTAAAGGTGTATTGGCAAACAGACATGTTTTAACACAAGCACAGTGTCCGGTCTGCTTGAGGGGAACTGATGATATTCAACACTGTCTTTTCAGCTATAAGAGGGTTAGATTTAATTGGGAATAGTTGGATCTAACAGAGACGATCAGGAAGGCCATATGTCGAGACCGATCATGTTTTGTTAACTTGGATCAAGTTACAGATGAGAACTTAGGGAAGAGTATTGGAGGTCTACATATACCTGAGCTTGTGGTTGCGGCATCTTGGTACCTTTGGTGGCAATGCCAGCAGCTAACAAAGGGTGCATCAGTACTGCCAGCAGATAGAAAAACAACATCCATCAGAGCAATTGCCACAAATTTCTGGAGAGCAACTAAAAAGAAGGACGAAAGGAAGAAGGAACCGAAAAAGTGGTGCAAACCATTGCATGGCTTTCTGAAAATTAATGTAGATGTTTTATTCCACGTAGAAGACCGATCAGGAGCAAGTGAGGCAGTCATTAGAGATGAATTGGGTTATTTTGTAGCTGCTGCAACATGTTCGCTCCACATGTTTCTGATGCGGCTAGTGATGAAGCAATTGCTCCCAGGCATGGTATTAATTTGGCAGCTCATGTGGGATGCTTGAGGATAGAAGCTGAGTCAGATTGTGAACTTGTGATTGATGTAGTAAAAGATACTTATAGATTCAATGGTTCCCAAGCAGCAATAATTATTGAATGCGTACAACTCTCTTGTGACTTCGGACAGGTGAAATTTTCTTTACGCAACCGAGAAGTAAACAGTGTAGCAGATGCTTTGGCTAAGCAAGCATATATGCTGAAGAATTCTTCTGTTTGGGAAGATGATCCGCCTGATTTCATTTCTTCTTTGATTGTAAATGGCATTGCTATTGTCTGAAAAACGAAATCTTTATCCTGTAAAAAAAGTATTATTTCTCCCCAACTATTTGCTCATCATTGGAATTGTTCTCAAAGTTGACAAAATTTACCCATGCAAAAGACAAAAAATATTGATTTGCTTGCACCTTCAATCAATAATTTGGACCAAAGTGTCTGGTCTGAACCAAAGTGCCTCTTTCTAGATGCTTAAGACATGACACTTCAAATATGACCGACCATTTCATAAAGAAAACATGATCGACCGTGATCTAGAAGCCTCTAAACCAAGTTCGCCAATTGGAACTGGAAAAATGATGCAAAAGAATGAACGCACCAGAAGGGGAACTCAGATCCAAGCTGTAGTTTGTGGCCATAGAATAAATTAAACAATGATCCAACTCATGTTCTTCAAGGTACCCATTTAGAAATTTCTTAACACTATCAAATAGCTCCTAATCTGAATACTAACTATGTGATTTGTATCCCTACTCTAATGTGTATTTGATCCTTTGAATCTACTTAACTATAGCAGTTGCGGTAGAGGAATGGTATTAGGAAGACATCTAGGAAAAAAGTGATTGATTAAATTATTAAATGACTACATGGTATTACGTTTTTCTTCTCACTCTTTTGTTTGTTTTAATTATCTTTCAAACTAACTAGATACTTGCTTCCCTTCGATCTTCACCTGTGAGCCCGTGCATTCACCCCCCCCCCCCCCGCCTCCGCCTATTGCTCCGGTGGCTAGTGGCAGGGGCGGGTATTCCTAATGCCTCGTCTTAGATAGGTAGGATTTTAGTTCTCGCAAGGGCGACACTCGGACGGATGGCGGCGCTTCTTCTTCAAGTTAGTCTTCCGGACTCCGATCCTCCTCAAGTTCGTTCTTCCAGACAAATTAGACAGAGCTCCGATGTAGATTCCTGCCAGCTCCTCGGAGCGGCAAGGTTACGGTTTCTCAACATGCGTACATCGAGATTTGGTGTGAGGTTCTTCATATCGATACACGGATTCAATGGCGACGACTGCGGCTCCCGAATGCTGGTCCTTCGGGGCACGTGCACGAAGACCTCCCAGCTGTCATCAACAAGGTCAGGTCGGATCCGGTATAGGAGCTGCGACAGCGGTGCGAGGCGGCTTGTTCAGCCGGCGGCAATGGTCGTTCGGTTGTCCATGGACCTCAATGTAAATTTTATTCTGTTTGGTGCTTTGTATTTCTTATGAATCTGTATAATAAATCTGATAGTTTCGCAAAAATAAAAACTAACTAGATACTTAATTTCTGTTTATGTATTTGGATTGCTAAACCTCAGTCGACTAGAAAAAAGAAAAAAGAAAATTTTGCATGAATCACCACATAAGATCTTATAAATATAGCATCGACTGAGACTTGGTTAAGTCGCAATTGATTGAGATCTAGCCACAACCTTTATGTATTTTTGGGTTAAGGACATTTTTTTGCGTTGCAGCGCACGAGCATTTTTACTGGTTGTTAAAAATGGAATTATAGAAACCGTTGGACATCTTGAGGTACGAAGTTGTCAGCCATGGCTAGCTCCTGAAGCCACACGCACAGCTTGAGTTGAGTGAAGTCTGATTTAAACCTTGAATTTGTAGAGCTCGTCCGAGATGAACCCTCACCTTCAAATCCCTGAAGTCCGTACCCTGTACTTCATAATCCCGGTCGTTTTTAACCCTAAGGTCGTATCCAAACAGGAAAAGGGCCGGGATTGGCGGATTAAGCATAACATGTGTGTGTGGCCTACTTATCAGTGGGAGAAATAAAGTGTGAGGCCATTTCTCGGCAGGAGAAATAAATAGCAAGATGAAAGTGGAAAGAATACGATAAGGACCAGCGAGCAAGATCGAGCTCTGCACCTGTTAACCATCCCAACTAACTATCTTTTGGTATGTCTAAACAAAAGAATACTGCATGCGCAACCGGTCGCCGCCGCCACGAGAGAGGAACGGAGCGGGCTGCAGTGTGCCTTAGGAGTGAGGACAAGACTGCGTGCATGCGGGGTGGCTGGAAGCCACGGCGACGAGCAATTTGAGCGGCAGCGGAGGACGACTCTAGGTATAGGAGCCATGCGCGGAGCTACATTAGGAAATGGGTGTACATATGTGCACCTATTAATTTTGGTATGCACTCTAAGAACATGTAAGACACAAGCGTAACAAGAGTATTTTGCATATACTATCAATTAGTTCTAATTGACTAAGATAACACCGAGCTTGAACTATGTACACCCACTTTTGTAAACCTGGCTCCGCCACTCAAGGAGCAGTTGCAAGACGGCGTACTCGACGGCTGTAGGCAGGAACGAGGATGCACGATGGCGTACTCGATGGCTTTAGGCAGGAGCGAGCGAGTGAGCGTGGGTGCACGACGGCATACTCTACGGCGAGCAGGTAGGAGTTCGGCCTCGGATGCGGTGTTGCGCCCATGTGCAGGACACTGGCCTTGAACGCAACGGCCTCGGAGGTGAGAGCGTGTTGGTCGTCGCTCTGGCGTCCCGTCCCCGCCCAGCCGCGCACGCCGTCCACGAACTCCCGTTCAACCAGAGAACTCATGTTCCGGTTGTCGTGGTTCTAACTCTAACAGTGATGTAGGGGGGTGAATATGGAGAGGCTAGATCTTAGCTATTGGGAAGTTGTTACACGCGAGGTTTACGAGTTCAGGCCCTTCTTAGAGGAAGTAATAGCCCTACGTCTCGGAGCCCGGAGGCGGTCGACTGGATTATGCGTGTATGGATACAGGGGTGCGAACCCTTCATACTGAGGAGGGGGGTGGCTTATATAGAGTTCGCCAGACCCCTCCCGCCCTCAGTAATGCAGGGTTTAAGGTACATTTAAGGTTGGGCGTTTCTGGTAACGTCCCTAATAAAGTGCTATAATGATCATAAAGACTATTTAACAGCCGACCATTTGCCTGCGGAGTGACTTTAGGTCTCCTGGCAGTCGAGTGGTTGGCTTCATGGTCGAGTGATAGCTTCTTGGTCGAGTGTCTTGAACCCGTCGAGTGAGATACCTTCAAGTCGATTGAAATGTGACTTCTCCTAGGGGTGTCCTAGGGTAGGACTCTTTGGTCAGGTCCGTGTCCCTACCCTAGGTACATGTCTTCATCATTAGCCCCCGAATGGATCGAGGTTAGAGTGGGGAAAGAGTTGGAGATCTTTCCGACTGGTTCTTCGGGCTACGTGAGCGTCTCGTTTTGGTCAATCATCACGGATGACGTTGCCAACCTTTTTCAGTCGCCTTGATCCATTCTAGGCCTTTCGTCGAGTGAATTTCTTTGTTTGTGACATACCGAGCGCCGGCGCGATCGGGGTCTTCTGTTTTGACAAGTTGTTTTGTGGCCCGCGGATGTCGCGGGATTCGGATTTTGGGAAGTGCGCGGGACGGGAGCGGCCGCAGTAATCGGAAGCGATAAAGCGGAAGCTCCTCGATCTCCGTGTCGTCTTTTTCGCCACGTACTGCGCGCGCTTCTGCTGTGGGAAGAGTTGGGGAAAGTCTTGTTGAACTTGCTGTAAAAAACAGAAACTTTAGCGCTCACAAGAACTACAGTCATTTTCATTTGGAGAGTGCTATTTAGTTAATTATTTTTGCAGATGATTAATAGATAAATTCCTCACGTCCAGCAATTTATTTTAGAATTTTTCGGGGTTCCAGATCTTGCGCTAACTACAGATTACTACAGACTGTTCTGTTTTTGACAAATTATGTTTTTCGTGTGTTGTTTGCTTATTTTGATGAATCTATGGCTAGTAAAATAGTTTATAAATCATAGAGAAGTTGGAATACAGTAGGTTTAACACCAATCTATCTATACTTATAATAATTATCGACTCCCAAGAAATTCTCACGTTAATTAAATTTTACGAGCCATTCATCTGGTGGGACCGAATTATTACGGTGTAGATTGATTGATGAAATCTTAAAAAAAATTGCGTGCAGATTGACCCATGAAATCTTCCATGAAAAAAAATCCTAGAATTTAAATAACTTCTATCTCAGCCTATCAAAAACTCCTACCAACTCCATCATAAAAAAAACCATGTTGTGTATCCCTCTGTCTCTCTCACGTCTCTTTTAAACCCCCTAGGGCAGGCGTTAATGCATAGTAGCGGCTGCTGGTCGGCAGCACCCGGGCAGGAGTAATGCGTGCGGCCGTGGTGCATCCTACATGTTCTAGCCATGCAATCATGTGGTGGTGTGGGCGCAGCTTCAGGTGTGCTATGCGTGGTAGCCCAGCAGCGAGGGCGCTTCCATGCTAGCCTTGGCGTGCTGCCGTTGCAACTCACCAACCAACCAACACTAGTAGAAAACAGGGCTTTGGTCCAGGCCGGGTCAGTCCATTAGTCCCGGTTCAGTCCAGAACCGGGACCAATGTGGCATTGGTCCCGGTTCGTGAGTCCAGGGGGCCGGCCGGGCCACGTGGGCCATTGGTCCCGGTTCATTTGGACCTTTTGGTCCTGGTTGGTGGGATGAACCGGGACCAATGGGCCTCGCTCCTGGCCCACCACCATTGGTCCCGGTTGGTGGCTTGAACCGGGACCAAAGGCTCCCCTTTAGTCCCGGCTCATGTCACCAACCGGGACCAATGAGGTGCCTATATATACCCCTCGCTCGCGAGCAGAGCACCCCAGTGCTCTGTTTTTCTCTGGCCGAGGGGGAGAGGGCTTGGTGGTGCTCTAGCTCACCTCCTATGCACACAAGGTGTTCGATGGAATGCCCGAGCCACACTACTTAAGCTTTCTCCTCTCCAAGCTCGACCTCCAAGCTCCATTTTCCATAATATTTGTCTAGGTTTAGCGGTCCGTCACGCCCCGTCCCCGTCTTCACCGCCGTCGATCACCCGCGCCGAGCTCATCGCCGGCACCACCGTGGTGAGCCTCTTGTTCTTATCTTCTTTCTGAAAGGAAAAATATTCTTACTTGTATGTTTACATAGATACTTGTATTATTTTCTTACTTTTATTATTGCATCTTATATAGTGCGATGGTTTTGGTATCCGCCCCCGTCGGCCCTCGTCCTGTCTATGATTCGGATGTGGTATATATATTATCTTTATAACTATTGGTTCATTTATTGTTTATGAAAATTATGCCGACCAACGTGACATAGATTTTATTTATGTAGGATGTATGTGAATCGGAAATGCCAACCGACCCTATTGTCGAGAGGTTAAATTTAGTTGAAGAAGAAAACAATTTGTTGAAGGAAAAAATAAAAAAAATTGAGGAGGAGAAGATGATATTGGAGTTGCATGTTGCGGATGTCGTCGATGATCACAAGATCAAGATGGATGCAATGCGCTTGAAGATTAGAAAGATTAGAAAATATGCCATTCATACCGAGGCTTGGTATCATTATGCCGTTGGATCAATTGTTACCTTGGTTGCGATTATGATCGCATTTGTTTTCGCATTGAAATGTTTTACATAGTTTCAATGTATGGTTTAATTAATTAGATGCTCTGGAGAGCTATATGTTGTTAGATGAGAACTATGTATGCACTTTGGTTTTAATGTGATGATGAACTTCTATTAATTTGGACACTTAATTATATATAATGCACGCAGATGAACCGGCAATGGATGTACGGTGACAGACACACCTGCGAGTACATTAAGGGCGTGCATGAGTTTCTCGATGCGGCTGAGGCAAACAAGCAGAATGGTTTTATGTGTTGTCCATGCACTGAATGTGGGAATACGAGGTCTTACTCTAACCGGAAAATCCTTCACTCCCACCTGCTTTACAAGGGTTTCATGCCACACTATAATGTTTGGACGAGGCACGGAGAAATAGGGGTTATGATGGAAGACGGCGAAGAAGAAGAGTACGATGACAACTATGTGCCCCCTGAATACGGTGATGCTGCAACGGGGGGAGCTGGTGAAGATCAAGAGGAACCAGACGATGTGCCCAATGATGCTGCAACGGGTGAAGCTGCTGAAGATCAAGAGGAACCAGACGATGTGCCCGATGATGATGATCTCCGCCGGGTCATTGTCGATGCAAGGACGCAATGCGAAAGTCAAAAGGAGAAGCTGAAGTTCGATCGCATGTTAGAGGATCACAAAAAAGGGTTATACCCCAATTGCGAAGATGGCAACACAAAGCTCGGTACCGTACTGGAATTGCTGCAGTGGAAGGCAGAGAATGCTGTGGCTGACAAAGGATTTGAGAAGCTACTGAAAATATTGAAGAAGAAGCTTCCAAAGGATAACGAATTGCCCGACAGTACATACGCAGCAAAGAAGGTCGTATGCCCTCTAGGATTGGAGGTGGAGAAGATACATGCATGCCCTAATGACTGCATCCTCTACCGCGGTGCATACAAGGATCTGAACGCATGCCCGGTATGCGGTGCATTGCGGTATAAGATCAGACGAGATGACCCTGGTGATGTTGACGGCGAGCCCCCCAGGAAGAGGGTTCCTGCGAAGGTGATGTGGTATGCTCCTATAATACCACGGTTGAAACGTCTGTTCAGAAACGAAGAGCATGCCAAGTTGATGCGATGGCACAGTGAGAACCGAAAGAAAGATGGGAAGTTGAGAGCACCCGCTGACGGGTCGCAGTGGAGAAAAATCGAGAGAAAGTACTGGGATGAGTTTGCAAAGGACCCAAGGAATGTATGGTTTGCTTTAAGCGCGGATGGCATTAATCCTTTCGGGGAGCAGAGCAGCAATCACAGCACCTGGCCCGTGACTCTATGTATGTATAACCTTCCTCCTTGGATGTGCATGAAGCGGAAGTTCATTATGATGCCAGTTCTCATCCAAGGCCCTAAGCAACCCGGCAACGACATTGATGTGTACCTAAGGCCATTAGTTGAAGAACTTTTACAGCTGTGGAATGGAAACGGTGTACGTACGTGGGATGAGCACAGACAGGAGGAATTTAACCTTAAGGCGTTGCTGTTCGTGACCATCAACGATTGGCCCGCTCTCAGTAACCTTTCAGGACAGACAAACAAAGGATACCACGCATGCACGCACTGTTTAGATGACACTGAAAGTATATACCTGGACAAATGCAGGAAGAATGTGTACCTGGGCCATCGTCGATTTCTTCCGACCAACCATCAATGTCGAAAGAAAGGCAAGCATTTCAAAGGCGAGGCAGATCACCGGAAGAAGCCCGCCATGCGTACCGGTGATCACGTACTTGCTATGGTCAATGATTTACACTACGTAATCTTTGGAAAGGGTCCCGGTGGACTAGCTGTTCCGAATGACGCTGAGGGACACGCACCCATGTGGAAGAAGAAATCTATATTTTGGGACCTACCCTACTGGAAAGACCTAGAGGTCCGCTCTTCAATCGACGTGATGCACGTGACGAAGAACCTTTGCGTGAACCTGCTAGGCTTCTTGGGCGTGTATGGGAAGACAAAAGATACACCTGAGGCACGGGAGGACCTGCAACGTTTGCACGAAAAAGACGGCATGCCTCCGAAGCAGTATAAAGGTCCTGCCAGCTACGCTCTTACGAAAGAAGAGAAAGAAATCTTCTTTGAATGCCTGCTCAGTATGAAGGTCACGACTGGCTTCTCGTCGAATATAAAGGGAATAATAAATATGCCAGAGAAAAAGTTTCAGAACCTAAAGTCTCATGACTGCCACGTGATTATGACGCAACTGCTTCCGGTTGCATTGAGGGGGCTTCTACCGGAAAACGTCCGATTAGCCATTGTGAAGCTATGTGCATTCCTCAATGCAATCTCTCAGAAGGTGATCGATCCAGAAATCGTACCAAGGCTAAGGAGTGATGTGGCGCAATGTCTTGTCAGTTTCGAGCTGGTGTTCCCACCATCCTTCTTCAATATCATGACGCACGTCCTAGTTCATCTAGTCGACGAGATTGTCATCCTGGGGCCCGTATTTCTACACAATATGTTCCCCTTTGAGAGGTTCATGGGAGTCCTAAAGAAATATGTCCGTAACCGCGCTAGGCCAGAAGGAAGCATCTCCATGGGCCATCAAACAGAGGATGTTATCGGGTTTTGTGTTGACTTCATTCCTGGCCTTAAGAAGATAGGTCTCCCTAAATCGCGGTATGAGGGGAGACTGACTGGAAAAGGCACTCTTGGAAGAGACTCAATAATATGCAGGGACGGATATTCTTGGTCTCAAGCACACTACACAGTTCTACAGAACTCTACCTTGGTGACCCCGTATGTCGATGAACACAAGAACAGTCTGCGCTCCAAACACCCGGAGCAGTGCGACGACTGGATTACATGTGAACACATCAGGACTTTCAGCAGTTGGTTGGAAACACGTCTCAGAGGTGACAACACTGTTTGTGATGAGTTGTACTTGTTGTCCAGGGGACCATCTTTGACTGTATTGACTTACAAAGGATACGAGATAAATGGGAATACATTTTACACGATCGCCCAAGATCAAAAGAGCACCAACCAAAACAGCGGTGTCCGCTTTGATGCAGCAACCGAGAGCGGAAAGGACACATATTATGGTTACATAGTGGACATATGGGAACTTGACTACGGACCTGATTTTAAGGTCCCTTTGTTTAAGTGCAAATGGGTCAATCTGTCAGGCGGCGGGGTACAGGTAGACCCACAGTACGGAATGACAACAGTGGATCTGAAAAATCTTGGGTACACTGACGAACCGTTCGTCCTAGCCAATGATGTGGCACAGGTTATCTATGTGAAGGACATGTCTACCAAACCGAGAAAAAGAAAAGATAAGGAAGCGAATACATCATACGATGAGCCAAAGCGCCACATAGTTCTTTCAGGAAAAAGGGACATCCTGGGAGTGGACGGCAAGACAGACATGTCTGAAGATTATGAAAAGTTTCATGAAATTCCTCCCTTCAATGTCAAGGCTGACCCAAGCATCCTGATAAACAATGAAGATTATCCATGGTTACGGCGCAATAAGCAAATGACACAAGCGAAGAAAAAGTGAAGACTTTCTCCCGCAACTATTATGATGATACCATGCCAACTTTGTAACACACGAACATGCTACCATTGTCCGTTTTGTACATGCACATGCTATGTGGGTGAAATTATGATACCATGCCAACTTTCAACTTTTTCAGAGTTCATTTGAAATGCTTTCATGTCTTATGGTTCGGCCCTCGTAATACCATGACCATTAGTCCCTGGCCCATGCCAACTTTCAACTTTCAACTTTCTAAAACTAATGGCACTAACAGAAAGTTTATAATTTTGCTCCTCGCCCCTGGCCCATGACCATTAGTCCCGGTTTGTGCCACAAACCGGGACTAAAGGGTTGGTCCTCGTTGCGGGCAGAGTTTAGTCCCACCTCGCCAACCGAAGGGGGCTCACACCGGTTTATAAGCCCTTCCCTCTCTGCCTTGTTGAGCTCCTCTCAAAGTGAAAATAGATGCCCTAATAGAGAAAAGTTTAACCTAAATTCATAGTAAATTTCTCTGAAATTCATAGAAATTTACTATGAATTTAGGTTGAATTTTCTCTATAAGCGCATCTATTCTCATTTTTTAGTAAGTTAATCACAAACTTGTGATTCAAACAATTTTCAAAGAATTCAAATTTTAACTATTCAAATTTGAAAACTAATGGCACTAACAGAAAGTTTATAATTTTTCTAAAACTAATGGCACTAACAGAAAGTTTATAATTTTGCTAACCTAACAGCAAACAGAATTAAAAATTAAAGCAAAAAACCAAAAGAAAATAAATAATGCAAAAAACAAATCAAAAAAACAGGAAAAAACTATTTTTATAGTAAAGTTAATCACAAAATAAAATGGCACTAACAGAAAGTTTATAATTTTTCTAAAACTAAAAGCAAAAAAATAAAAAAAATAAAGCAAAAAACAAAAGGAAATAAATAATGCAGAAAACAAAACAAAAAAACTTGAAAAATAGCAACAATAAGTATTTTGTTGTAAGTAGAAACAAAATAATATAAATAAAGCAACAAAGAAAACAAAAAAACAAAAAAAGTGTTTTCAAATTTGAAAACTAATGGCATTAACAAAAAGTTTATAATTTTTCTAAAACTAAAAGCATAAAGAATTAAAAAATAAAGCAAAAACAAAACAAAATAAAATAAATAAAGCAACAAAAAAAATGCCACCTACTGGGCCCCCACGGCCTGAATACGACTAGAAACCCATCAAAGGGCCAGGATTCAGGCCCGCAGGAGGCCCAGTAGGCCCACAGGCATAGCAGTGACAATTAGGCCCGTAAGCCTGCAATGGAGAGAAGCTGGAGAGGGGTGCGGCAGTTTGGCTTATAAACCACTGCGCACCCCTCTCAACTAGCAAGGTGGGACTAAACTTCGACGCTGCAGCCGCACAAGGCCTTTGGTCCCGATTGGTGGCACCAACCGGGACTAAAGGGGGGCATTGGTCATGGTTCGTGGCACCAACCGTGACCAATGACCCCCTTTAGTCCCGGTTGGTGCCACCAACCGAGACCAAAGGCCGCCGCTTCCTGCCCTTTGGGCTGCTGAAAAGAGGCCTTTGGTCTCGGTTGGTGGCACCAACCGGGACTAAAGGGGGGCATTGGTCATGGTTTGTGCCATGAACCGTGACCAATGCTCCGTCTATATAAGCCACACTTGTGAAAATTTTGGTTCAGTTTCTTCGATCCTGCCCCGACGATGTCGCCAGGCTGCCCCTCTGCTCGCCTCGCCGTCGCCGCCGTTGCCCCTGCCCCGCCCCCGAGCGCGCCCTGCCTCGCCGTCGTCGCCGGCCGCCCGTCCGCCGCCCCCGAGCACCCCCTGCGCCGCCGAGCCCGCCCGCCACCCCCGAGCACCCTCTGCGCCTCACCATCGCCGTTGTTGCCCCTGCCCCGCCCCCGAGCGCGCCCTACCTCGCCGTCGTCGTCGGCCGCCCGTTCGCCGCCCCCGAGCACCCCCTGCGCCCCCGAGCCCGTCTGCCGCCCCCGAGCACGCCCCGCCATCGCCCTCGCCGACCCCGAGCCCGTCCTCGTCGCCGTCGCCCCCGACGCCGGCCGCCCACGTCTCCTCCCCGATCCCTCCGGGAGAGGTAGCTACCGCCCCATCCTTCCCCCTTCCTTCCTTCCCTGCTCGTTAATTTGCATAATACTGTAGATGTATGTATGATGAATTTTGATATTTTTTTGTTCATATATAATGTAGATGCATGTCTATCTATGTATGGAATGATATCGATGGATGTATGTATATAGAACATTCATAGAAAATATGACGAATCTGATATGACCAATGTCCCCCTCCGGTTCACTCGGGAACACTAACTCTCTCAGAGAAAAAATGTTATCGAGGAAAAAAATGTTATCGGGGTCGAGGGTCGTCGAACATGAGAGGAAGAAGAGGATAAAAAAGAAGAGGAAGAAGAAGAAGAAAAAAGAGGAGAAGAAAGAATAGAGGAGAAGCTCCTCTATTCTTTCTTCTCCTCTTTTTTTTCTTCTTCTTCCTCTTTTTTTATCGGGAATGAGGGTCGTCGAGGGTCGCCGAGCGGTAGAGGAAGAAGAGGATAAAAAAGAAGAGGAAGAAAAAAAAAGAGGGGTCGACGGTCGCCTAGGGGTCGAGGGTCAAGAGGGGGTCTAGGGTCGCCGAGAGGGGAGAGGAAGACGAGGAGAAATAAATAAGAAGAAGAAAGAAGAAGAAAAATAAGAGGAGAAGAAGAAAGGAATAGAGGAGAAGAAGAGAAAAATAGAATATATATTCTATTTTCTCTTTTCTCCTCTATTCCTTTCTTCTTCTCCTCTTTTTCTTCTTCTTTTTTTTGTTCGACACGTGGGGGGGGGGGTCGAGAACGTCGGACATTCATGAGAGAGGCGAGGAAGAAGGGGAAGAAGAGGGAGAAGAAGAGGAGAGGAAGAAGAGGAAGTCTTCTCCTCTATTCTTTCTTCTCTTCTTTTTTCTTCTTCTTCCTATATGTATTAGTTTTTTTATTTAGGTTGTTAATTAGTAGATATTAATTTTGTTCATATATGTATGGATGCATGTGATATGTATGTATATATGTATGTATGTATGTATGTATGTATGTATGTATGTATGTATGTATGTATCGGGTATGTCATTGTCGATATACCCCCTACCCGATAACTTCGATATGAGGGGGTCGAGAGGGGGTCTAGGGTCGCCGAGGGGTCGAGGGTTGTCGAACATGAGAGGAAGAAGAGGATAAAAAAAGAAGAGGAAGAAGAAAAAAAAAGGAGAAGAAAGAATAGAGGAGTTCTTCTCCTTTGTTCTTTCTTCTCCTCTTTTTTTCCTTCTTCTTCCTCTTTATTTTATCGGGAACGAGGGTCATCGAGGGTCACCGAGCGGTAGAGGAGAAACCCTAAATAGAAAGTATCATCGGTGTGAGATACATGTACCGTCGGTGTCGGACACTACATCCACGTCCCACAAGTGGCGCGGGCTTCGACGCCCACGTCACTTGTGCGACGTGGACGTTGTGTCCGACACCGACGGCCACATGTATCTCACACCCACGATACTTGCTATTTAGGGTTTCCTCTACCGTTCGGCGACCCTAACCCTCGACGACCCTCGTTTCCGATAAAATAAAGAGGAAGAAGAAGAGGAAGAAGATCCGACCCTCTTTATTTTATCAGAAACGAGGGTCGTCGAGGGTCAGGGTCGCCGAACAGTAGAGGAAACTCTAAATAGCAAGTATCATGGGTGTGAGATACATGTGACCATCGGTGTCGGACACTACATCCACGCCCCACAAGTGGCGCGGGCTTCAACGCCCACGTCACTTGTGGGACGTGGATGTAGTGTCCGACACCGACGTCCACATGTATCTCACACCCACGATACTTGCTATTTAGGGTTTCCTCTACCGCTCAGTGACCCTCGACGACCCTCGTTCCCGATAAAAAAAAGAGGAAGAAGAAGAAAAAAAGAGGAGAAGAAAGAATAGAGGAGTTCTTACTCCTCTACTCTTTCTTCTCCTCTTTTTTTCTTCTTCCTCTTCTTTTTTTATCCTTGAAGCGTTGTCGAGGCCACCCCAAACCCTAGAGAAGCAGCATCGAGGCCACCCCAAACCCTAGAGAAGCAGCGTCGAGGCCACCCCAAACCCTAGAGAAGCAGCGTCGAGGCCACTAATTAATATTAGTTCTACGTTTGCCACTAATATATCCATATGTCATGTTTGAATAATAATTGCCATGTTGTCAATATTTATAGAAACTATGGACACCGCCCGAGACGAAGTACAAGAAGAGTTGTTGGGGGACATAATCGCACGAGGAAGTGATGTCGTCTGCTCGTTGTTTCTCAACGACACCGATGGTCTGGAAGCAGGTGGCTATGATTATGATGGCTCCGGTGACCTAATGCTGGTGCAAGAAGGAGACCGTGAGGACGGCTCTGGTGACCCAATGCCGGTGCAAGAAGGAGACCGTGATGACGTCTCCGGTGACCGAACCAAGTCCGGCCAGGTATATATATTAGTTAAGCTTCTGCTGACTAGCTAATTGATGCATTCATTGTTTTGGTATGTACACATATTAATTAAGTCTTTGTTGTTTTTTCTAGCCCTCCGGATCGAGCACAACTTCGGTAAAGAGACGAGGCCCAAAGAAAAAGTTGAGCTCGGATGAAATGTTTGAGATCATAGCAATCGCGCCCGACGGCCATCTGATTGAACCCCTCCGGAAAAAGAGCGCATTTGTTGCTCAGTGCAGGGTTTTGGTTAGGGACAAGATCCCGATCAGCATCCAGCAATGGTTAAAGCCGGCTACAGAAGACCCTGAGGTGTCTTATGTCATTGATATGCAGAAAAATGATCTTTGGACTGAGCTGAAGTCAAATTTCACCCTACCGCCAGAGGATGATCCAGAGAAGCCAGTTAAAGAGAAATTAATCAAGTCTTTTGCTCTTAAGAGGATGGCAGAACTATTCAGGAGGTGGAAGAAAGAGCTTAATAAGTTTGTCAAAAATAATGAGACACCAGAATTCAAGGGCAGATATGAGAAGATCAGAGATCACTGGCCCGCATTTGTGGCCCACAAGACATTGGAAAAGAGTAAGAAGATGTCGGCGACAAACAAGCAAAATGCTGCGAAGAAGAAGCATCACCATCGCACGGGGTCAGGTGGCTACCTCGTAGCCCGGCCTAAGTGGGCCAAGACTGAGAATGATCTGGTTGATAAAGGGATCGAACCAGACACAATTAACTGGCGAGACCGTTGCCAGACTTGGTTCTTTGGGGCTGGCGGAACCTTGGACCCTGTAACAGGGAAGTGCATTTGGACGAACGATCAAATGGACATACCAGTCAGGAAGCTTCAACAGTATATCGAAGCAGCGCAGCAAGGGACGTTCTTTCCAGACAGAGAGAACGAAGAGCTCACAATGGCCCTCGGGAATCCTGTGCACCCTGGACGGACACGAGGCACGCCAGGCTCCATTCCGTGGAAGGTTGGGTTTCCAGACGCAGGCAGTTACAAATCCCAAGAGAGGAGGAAAAAATTGCAGCAGACCCAAATGCAGGCGCTGCAAGCAAGGGTACAAGCGATAGAGGAACGAGAAGCAAATCACAGCGAACGTACTGCCGAAGCTTCCCCCGAAGCTACCCCGCCATCTCAGCGGAGAAGCAGCGTGGCTTCCACCGAGCTGCTTCAGCCGGAGCATGCCTTGACGGCTCCTGCCATCTATCCCCGTGGATGCTATCATGGAGTCTCCAAATTGCCACCTTATGATGCAATGGATGAATTTGAAGGTCAAGGCGGCCGTTGGCTCTGTTTATCCTACTGAACCCGGCGCAACTTTTCACTGCTGACCGATTCCAGAAGGATATGCTTGGGTGATGGTGGATGAAATAACGGAGGGATTTGAGGACCTCCAGCTTGACCCCCCTACCAGTGAAGGGGAGACTAGGCTGGGGTCTGCTCTGAAGACTCCATGCCTATGGCGGAAGGAGCTCATCAACCTTCCGAACTGGACGCCTCTGCCTCCTCCTCCTCCTCCGGCAAGTCAGGGCACTCCGCCTCCTCCACCGCCTCCTCCTCCGGCGAGTCAGGGCACTCCGCCTCCTCCACCGCCTCCTCCTCCGGCGAGTGATGATTAGGGCACTCGACTGGCTCCTTCTCCAGCGCGTGGCGGCACTCCGCCTCCTTCTCCGCCTGCGCCGACGTGCCCGAGCAGCCAGCCTCCTCCTTCTCCGCCTCGTCAGCAAGGGTGGAAGAGACCTGCCGCTGCTTCGGTTGCTCCGGCGCGTCGTAGTCCTTCTCCTCCGCCTCGTAAGCAAGTAAAGAAGACAACTGCTCCGTCTGATCTGCCGGTGTCTAGCAGTACAGCCAGAGGCGGGAGGAAATACAGATTTGGTCCTTCTCTAAAGACTCCAGAGAAGTTACCATACGAGAGGACCCCGGAGGAGAACGCCGAGATCGCACGAGAAGAAGTGAGGAACTACTTTGAAGGGGTGAAAGCAAAGAAACGTCCACCTCCGGAGGAGAAGGTAGATCCGGTGAAAGCGAAGCGCACTCTGGCTGCCCTGACAAAACCACCCAAGTCTCCGCCGAAAGGAAACTATGAGCGCATTATTGGAAAGGAATTTGCCGAAGCGGAGCGGTCGGGAAGTACTGTCAGTGATCAAAGGCTGAAAGAACGACGAGCTGGGAAACAAATTGCCCAGCTCGGCGAACAAGCGAAGCAATCGTGCCCCCCGCTCAAGGTGCCTAGCGACAACGTCGCTAATGATCCGAGGATGGTGCCCGGTTATAGCAATCTTGGTGATTACCTGCCCGACGATGTACATTATGATTTCATGGAGGTGCAGATACAAAGATACGAGTACGGGAAGCCTCTCGTCAAAGATGAAAGATCTCTATCAACGATGATGCGAAGATTGCATGATTGGTACTTGAAAATCTGCAGAGACTCTGGGGGAGGAGTACTTTGTATGTGAAAGTTAAAAAGGAGCATGACCTCGTTGGAATTGAACTGTTGCCTGTTCCATTTGAGGAGTTCTTTCAGTTTTTCAATCAATTGGCCCTCGATAAAACAATGGTCGCCTGCTACTGTCTGTAAGTAGTAGTACTTCTGTCATTAAGTCTCTCTATATAGCTCAGCTCTTTCATTGCATGTATTTATAATCATCCTCAATATATTATGCAGATTGAAGATCGCCGAATTGAAGAAAAGACAAGTCGGTGATATTGGGTTCATTAACACATATCTCATAGATGCAACTCAGGTTAAATTTCATGCCGCAGATACCGAGGCCAACTTGCTACGATCGTTGGTAATAAATGAAAACAAAGATATAATACTCTTTCCTTACAACTTCAAGTGAGTGTTACTGTCTTGTGCGTATTCGGTTTCCCTTATATATTAGTCAAGGTTATAGTAATGTAATTGATGAGTTATGCATGCGTGTGCAGTTACCACTATATTCTCCTAGAGATTAAGCTTGAGCAGGGACTAGTAACCGTCTTAGACTCAAGACGAAAAGATCCCCAGGACTATGCAGACATGACTCAAATGCTCGAGAAGTAAGTTAAATCGATCATTATCCACCATATCAGCAACTTTGTTCATTTCCTGATATATCAAGTAATTGTTTTCTTTGTCTGGCAGGGTTTGGAAAAAATTCTCCAAAAAAGCTCCAGGACTCCTGAAGAAGCTGCAATTTAGACACCCGAAAGTAAGTACTATAGTAGCATGTTCCACGCATCTCCTATTGATTCAAGCGCTAGTTTCATCAATACCATTTGGCATTCTTGCTTATCAGTTTGATTGACCTCTATTTCTTGTAAAGTGGTTGTGGCAGGAACAAGGGAATGATTTCTGTGGATACTACATTTGCGAGTCCATCCGCCACACGACCTGTGAGCGGGGCTACACTGACGAACAATATGAAGTACGTAAATAACAACATTCACAATTTTATTTTATTACCATCATTTGTGTTGAGTTTCATTCATTCATATATATATGTATTGACCCCCTTCTTTCAATTAGATGTTTCGGAAGCGGGATGAACTCCTAGCACCAGCTCGTATGCGAGCAATTCAAGAGGAATTGGCGGCATTCTTTCTTCACCACGTGATCGCTGAAGACGGAGAATATTATGTGGACCATGAGTCCGTATGATTATATTTGTAAGAGATAATTATTGTATATATGTAGCCGGTAGTGTCGGATAGATATACGAGAACTTGTTGTTCGACCAATCTCTCGGAGAAGGAGAGGTGGTCGATATCACTTTTCTCTGTATGCATATATGTTCATGACGATCTTCTGTTTCCTTCGTTTGCTTACTAGCTAGCTAGCGTGTCTAGTCCTCTCTATACGTATGTATAGTACGTAGCGTCGACCAAGCACGGACATAAGAGAGGACACTTCTCTCTATTAATTATAGCTAGCTAACACAATATATGAAACACCTAAATTAACCCCCCAAAACCCCCAACCCCCCCCCCCCCCTTCAAAAAAAACAAAAACCCCAGCCACAGAAATGCTGACGCGTGGATGCCTATTGGTCCCGGTTGGTGGCACCAACCGGGACCAAAGGGTCTCCTCCCTGGGCTCCGCGCACAGGCCATGTGGAGGCCCATCTGTTCCGGTTCTGGATTGAACCGGGACTAAAGGGACAGGGCATTAGTACCGACCCTTTAGTCCCGGTTCAGGAACCGGGACAAAAGATCCTTACAAACCGGGACACCCTTTTTCTACCAGTGCTAATGCCATCAGTTAATGCTACTGCTCCTGTTCTATCTGATGCCTCCATCATCTTACATAGTAGTACATATATATGGAGAAAGAAAACAGATTCATGGCCATCTGGAAGCTAAACTAACAAGCCCATTGATTGATAGATCATGCCTTTGTTTCATAGAATTTTTCCTATGATGATGAGTAGTGGTACTAACAAATACGTCACGAAGAGATGCGCAAGTACTTGATGTTGGCATGTGGATGGATTTTCAGGTGGCCGATACATGCATGCACGTACAAACTATGAGCCGCATGTTATCAAATCGATCTATGTATGTACTTTCCATCGTATACGTAAGTGTCCAGACAGAACACATCAATAAGCTAGATAGCTAGCGTACGAAGGGATCCATCAATGGGTAACATCCTGTACGTGCTACTTCCTCCGGCCAAAAGCACCCTCCAGCGAGGAGATCGTATAATGCACCCATTCCTCCTATGGATATGGACAGAACTTGGCCAGTTTAATTGACTGCATCATGACGTTCCAATAATACATATCTTGAAAGCTTAATTTTGACTATTTAAAATGTCTTTTTATACTTAATAATCATCTGATTTATAATGTATGTATAGTTGATTGTAGCGTTGGCATGTATTTTTGTATTAAATTTGCACGTGTATAAATCAGTGTGCTGACGGCCTACTAAAAAATTGCAGATTTTTTTGTCTGTTAACCGATGGTACACAAATAATTTTTAATTTGCAATGATTACTATTATATCCTGCATGTATTCATATGTCACATATTTAATATGCATTATTCAAAATATAAGTTATTTTTCTTTTTGATTTACACAAAACCGGAGAGTATGATTTGGCTTACTATACACTATAAGATTTGGACATTTTTGTCATACATTGATCAAAGTTTGGAACAATTTTTGAACACATGAGATAATATTTATGCTATTGTAGAGCTAAAATAGATAATCTGCAACATAGTTGAGATTTTTTTACTAATTATATTCCAGTGTGCATGCATTTGTTCCTTCGTGAATTTAATAGGGTATTTTTTTAGCATTATTTTCAGTCACTGGTTAATGGTTTTTGTGCATAAATTTCAAGAAATTAGCTGGAATTTTTATTTTGTTTTCAGTGTGTCATAATTTGGAGTTAAATTATTCCAGCCTTAGATTATGACTAATTGTTAGGTGACAGGGAATAAGATTAAACTATTTTGTGTTTTTAACACTGTTAAAAGAACTGGAGCAGTAAAAGGTATGCCAAGGCCACTATCCTCTATTTAGTTTCACTTGCATTTAATGAGGACCTACACATTCTCTTTGAGTTTCTATCGCTCTTGAATGTACCAAATTTGGGTAAATCCTATTGTGGTAATAATGCAAGCTAATCTTAATGGTATGCAGAGATGCTTTTAACACCCTTTGTTCTATTTATTCTTTGTACTTATCTTGCTTCTTGGGGCTGCTTATACATAAAACCATGGACGATCTCCATGTGACATGGTTATGGGGCTATGTAGCTTGCCTGTGCACTGTAGCTAGCCCTTTTTTGTAGAAGTATCATGTAAACTTACTTCTATGTAATTTATGCTTCTATTTTATAAAGTTACTGATTCAAAATCTTGGTTTTATTTTGACATTGATGTATCTTAGTTGTTATAGATGTTCCACGTACGTCCTTTCTAGCCGACATTTGAAGTTTATGATGTATGTTGCAAAGATCCTCACTTATTGCTCTATATATTTTTTTGGGCAAAAAAATATTGAGTTTTTTCTTCTCATGATCCATGAGCCAATTAATAAAATGTGGATGTACTTTCGACCAACATGTCAATGGCTTAAGATTATTTTTCATTAGGAAAAAATATTATAGTTCATCTGCATATTTAAATTTGCGGTCACCATTAATGGCTTAAATGCTAACATCGTATTTATTATAATTGCGCCCGTGCGAATGCATGGGTTGGCGACTAGTATAAATAAAGAATGATTTCATTACAGTACCTTGAAGTGGTCTTTTGTTTTCTTTCGCTAACGGAGCTCACGAGATTTTCTACTTTAAGTTTTGTGTTGTGAAGTTTTGAAGTTTTGGATAAAGATTTGATGGATTATGGAACAAGGAGTGGCAAGAGCCTAAACTTGGGGATGCCCATGGCACCCCTAAGATAATCTAAGGACACCTAAAAGCCAAAGCTAGGGGATGCCTCGGAAGGCATCCCCTCTTTCGTCTACTTCTATCGGTAACTTTACTTGGAGCTATATTTTTATTCACCACATGATATGTGTTTTGCTTGGAGCGTCTTTTATGATTTGAGTCTTTGCTTGTTAGTCTACCACAATCATCCTTGATGTACACACCTTTTGAGAGAGCCATACATAATTTGGAATTTGATAGAATACTCTATGTGCTCCACTTATATCTTTTGATCTCTATAGTTTTACTCTAGTGCTTCACTTATATCTTTTGTGTTTTATAGTTTTGCTCTAGTGCTTAACTTATATCTTTTAGAGCACCGTGGTGGATTTGTTTTATAGAAACTATTGATCTCTCATGCTTCACTTAGATTATTTTCAGAGTCTTAATAGCATGGTAATTTGCTTAATAATAATATGCTTGGTATTCAAGATTTGTAAAACTTTCTTTTGAGTGCGTCGAATACTAAGAAAAAATTGATGCTTGATAATTTTTTTGAGATATGAGGATGGTGATATTAGAGTCATGCTAGTTGAGTAGTTGTGAATTTGAGAAATGCTTGTGTTAAAGTTTGTGATTCCCGTAGCATGCATGCATGGTGAACCGTTATGTGATGAAGTCGGAGCATGATTTATTTATTGATTGTCTTCCTTATGAGTGGTGGTCGGGGACGAGCGATGGTCTTTTCCTACCAATCTATCCCCCTAGGAGCATGCGCGTAATACTTTGCTTTGATAACTTCTAGATTTTTGCAATAAGTATATGAGTTCTATATGATTAATGTTGAGTCCATGGATTATACGCACTTTCCTTCCTTCCACCATTGCTAGACTCTCTAATACCACGCACTTTTTGCCGATATCATACACCCACCAAATACCTTCCTCAAAAAAGCCACCATACCTACCTATTATGGCATTTCCATAGCCATTTCGAGAAATATTGCCATGCAACTTTCCACCGTTCCGTTCATTATGACACGCTCCATCATTGTTATATTGCTAGCATGATCATGTAGTTGACATCTTATTTGTGGCAAAGCCACTGTTCATAATTCTTTCATACATGTCACTCTTGATTCATTGCATATCCCGGTACACCACCGGAGGCATTCATATAGAGTCATATTTCGTTCTAAGTATTGAGTTGTAATTGTTGAGTTGTAAGAAAAATAAAAAGTGTGATGATCATCATTTTTAGAGCATTGTCCCAAGTGAGTAAAGGATGATGGAGACTATGATTCCCCCACAAGGCGGGATGAGACTCTGGGCGAAAAAAAAGAGGCCATAAAAAAGAGAAAAGGCCCAAACAAAAAATGTGAGAAAAAGAGAGAAGGGACAATGTTACTATCCTTTTACCACACTTGTGCTTCAAAGTAGCGCCATGATCTTCATGATAGAGCGTCTCTCATTCTGTCACTTTCATATACTAGTGGGAATTTTTCATTATAGAACTTGGCTTGTATATTCCAATGATGGGCTTCCTCAAAATGCCCTAGGTCTTCGTGAGCAAGCGAGTTGGATGCACACCCACTTAGTTTCTTTTGTTGAGCTTTCATATACTTATAGCTCTAGTGCATCCGTTGCATGGAAATCCCTACTCACTCACATTGATATCTATTGATGGGCATCTCCATAGCTCGTTAATACGCCTAGTTGATGTGAGACTATCTTCCCCTATTTTTGTCTTCTCCACAACCACCATTCTATTCCACATATAGTGCTATATCCATGGCTCACGCTCATGTATTGTGTGAAGATCGAAAAAGTTTTGGAAATGTCAAAAGTATGAAATAATTGCTTGGCTTGTCATCGGGGTTGTGCATGATTTAAATACTTTGTGTGGTGAAGATATAGCATAGCCAGACTATATGATTTTGTAGGGATAGCTTTCTTTGGCCATGTTATTGTGAGAAGACATAATTGCTTTGTTAGTATGCTTGAAGTATTATTATGTTTATGTCAACATGAACTTTTGTCTTGAATCTTTTGAATCTGAATATTCATACCACAATTAAGAAGATTTACATTGAAATTATGCCAAGTAGCACTTCGCATCAAAACTTCTGTTTTTATCATTTACCTTCTCGAGGACGAGCAGGAATTAAGCTTGGGGATGCTTGATACGTTTCCAATGTATCTATAATTTTTGATTGCTCCATGCTATATTACCTACTGTTTTGGACTATATTGGGCTTTATTTTCCAATTTTATATTATTTTTGGGACTAACCTATTAACCGGAGGCCCAGCCCAGAATTGCTGTTTTTTGCCTATTTCAGTGTTTCGGAGAAACAGAATATCAAATGATGTCCAAACGGAATGAAACCTTCGGGAACGCGATTTTCTCATCAGATAAGACCCAAGAGACTTGGACCCTCCGTCAAGAAAGCCACGAGGCGGTCACGAGGGTGGAGGGCGCCCCCTAGGGCGTGCCCCCTGCCTCGTGGGCCCCTCGAAGCTCCACTGACGTACTCATTCCTCCTATATATACCTACGTACCCCCAAACGATCAGATACGGAGCCAAAAACCTAATTCCACCGCCGCAACTTTTTGTATCCACGAGATCCCATCTTGGGGCCTGTTCTGGAGCTCCGCCAGAGGGGGCATCGATCACGGAGGGCTTCTACATCATCATCCAAGCCCCTCCGATGAAGTGTGAGTAGTTTACTTCAGACCTGCAGGTCCATAGTTAGTAGCTAGATGGCTTCTTCTCTCTTTTTGGATCTCAATACAATGTTCTCCCCCTCTCTCGTGGAAATCTATTCGATGTAATCTTCTTTTGCGGTGTGTTTCTTGAGACCAATGAATTGTGGGTTTATGATCTAGTCTATCTATGAATAATATTTGAATCTTCTCTGAATTGTTTTATGTATGATTGGTTATCTTTGCAAGTCTCTTTGAATTATCAGTTTGGTTTGGCCTACTAGATTGGTTTTTCTTGCCATGGGAGAAGTGCTTAGCTTTGGGTTAGAGCTTGCAGTGTCCTTTCCCAGTGACAGAAGGGGCAGCAAGGCACGTATTGTATTGTTGCCATCGAGGATGACAAGATGGGGTTTTTATCATATTGCATGAAACTATCCCTCTACATCATGTCATCTTGCTTAAGGCGTTACTCTGTTTTTAACTTAATACTCTAGATGCATGCTGGATAGCGGTCGATGAGTGGAGTAATAGTAGTAGATGCAGGCAGGAGTCGGTCTACTTGTCTCGGACATGATGCCTATATACATGATCATACCTAGATATTCTCATAACTATGCTCAATTCTGTTAATTGCTCAACAGTAATTTGTTCACCCACCGTAGAATACTTATACTCTTGAGAGAAGCCACTAGTGAAACCTATGGCCCCCAGGTCTCTTTCTCATCATATCAATCTCCATCACTTTATTATTGCTTTGCTGTTTACTTTGCCCTTTTACTTTTTACTTTGCATCTCTATACCAAAAATACCAAAAATATTATTTATCATCTCTATCAGATCTCACTTTCGTAAGTGACCGTGAAGGGATTCACAACCCCTAAGCGCGTTGGTTGCGTTGAGCTATTGTTTTTGTGTAGGTATGAGGGACTCGTGCGTAGCCTCCTACTGGATTGATACCTTGGTTCTCAAAAACTGAGGGAAGTACTTACGCTACTTTGCTGCATCATCCCCTCCTCTTCGGGGAAATCCAACGCAGTGCTCAAGAGGTAGCACTAAACTTCGAGCAACACTTAGAGGGCATACCAGGTAGAAATTGTCATACAAATCACTCAAATGGAATTGTCAGCTGTGTCAACATTGCATAAACTTAATTTTATATCCTGTATCATGGTTGGCTGTATAGTAATCTCACTAACTAATTACAATTGCTCATCCGAGACACTGTATAATGTAAGCAAATAGTTGACTTTTCTCAGTATACATGTTCAAGCATGCATCATTATTACTGTTATTTGGAGAGTCTTTTGTGTAACGCAACTTGAACCATCTTGCAAATGCATGGGCATGCGGTTGCATGTAATAGTTGCACACCCTATATCTGCCCTTTCAAGCATGGTCCCTTTATGTCTAAACGTCTGTTTTATGAAACAAGGAATGTGATAGCCTTTTTTCCTTTTTCTTTTTTGGCCGAGCATTGGATCAATTCTACATTTGCTTTAATATGACGAAAAAAGAATTCAAGCATTGGTTCGGGAGGAGTGTTCTTGCTCTCATTCATAAAGTTTTTGAGAATCATAGGACAATGGTAACATTAACTGTAAAGTGTTTTTTGACTATATACTGCAAGGCAACAACCTCACAGTTCTTTATTTAAAAAAGAACCAGAGAAGTTACAAGGTTACAAATTACAAGTAAAGAAAAGATGATACTTACAAAGAATAACTAAGGGAGTGTAGCTATCCAAGAGGTCAGGCTATTCCTATATTTACATTTGATTCTATGAGCTAATAGAGAAATGTCATGGACAAAATTTCTCCTCCAAGATCTGAAGGAAGGCAGCTCATTTCTGAAGATCTTCCCATTCCTCTGAGTCCAAATATTCCATGTGGCAGTGAAGACCACCTCTATGAAAAAAGGGAAGCCAAAATCCTTCCTAGCAGACAAAGCCATCTCATAGGTTTTCTGATTTGGTTGGAGTGTCCATGAAATACCAAGGTAATTCCAAACTCGGTGATTGAAGTTGCATGCAAAGAAAAGGTGGGCTTGGTCTTCATGACAGGAAGAGTTGCATAGGACACATGTGTCATCTTGGATATTCCAATGACGTCGCTGCATCATGTCTCTGGTGTTTAACCGATCCATCAAAAGAAGCCAGCCAAAAACCTTGAATTTGAGAGTGCATGCACATTTCCAGATCCACTTAAAATGGGATCAACCACAATATGTGAGAAGCAGGAAACATAGTAGATCTTAGACTAATATTCTCCAGACTTGTATGGCCATCTCCAAATGTCCTTCCCTTCCTCTTGAAGGTCGACCAGCGGCAGCAAAGATTGAAGTTGGGTGAACTCCTGGTAGGCTTCAGCTGACAAAGGCATGTGAAAATTGTTAGTTAGATCAGGCAGCTCCATAAGGTCCTTAATGGTGATCGTATCATCAATCACATAGGAGTGAAGCCTTGGGAATCGACAATGTACGATCACAACATCATTTCCAAGCTGCCAGCGATCCAGCCAGAAGACCACCGTATCTCCAGCACGCACAAGTGGCACAACCAACTTACAAAAACTTTCATATAGCTGCAAAACATCCCTCCACCATAAAGAACCACAGCTCTGGGTGACTTGTGGGGCATGAGGCATTGTATGTGTCCAAAACGAGTGTGATCCAGGGCACATCCATCTTGTTAAAAAACTTGAATAGGTTCCTGATCAACAAGTCTTCATTTTGTATACTTAAGTTAAGAACACCGAGGGCTCCCAGCTTCTTGGGTCGGCAGACCAAGTCCCAAGCCGCCAATGATTGACGTGGGGTATCCCTGTTCCCTCTCCACAGACACTGGCGCATGATTCTCTCAATTTGATTCAAAATGCCCTGAGGAAGAGAGAGAGTACACAAAAATATATTGGCATGGAACTTATGATTTATTGTAAAGTGTTGTAAGGTCTTTTGTGGTCTATGGCCGATGCATTCACAGTAGTGGTTACCAACAGACTAGTCATAGACCTTAAAGTACTTTTTATTGGTCTTTTGTCTTTCTAGAAGCATCATAGAGTATTCAGGGTCTTAACTTGCCATGCTGATTTGGCTACTCAAATACAGTCTAGATTAACTGCTGCCACTTAAATTCTTGCGGGACAGTTTGAGCTATTAGTTCAGATCGTGGCAAAATAGTTTTTGGAGGTGATGATCAATCTGTCGTAGTTTGTAATAAGCAAGCTTTTAAGCTTCTGGAAGAACTGAAGGGCCATGATGCACCGGTTAGCTTCTGTGCCGGTGAAGCTTCATGCTGACGATGGCTTCCAAAGGTACCCGCCGTAAGCATTTCGTTGCTGCTTCATCATTCTTCTTCAGTTTCTATGCCAAGCTGTCAGCTAGTCTAATTTAGATTCGGTGTAGGTAAGTTTGAACTTAGGACATAGCACTACATGTAGTTGCTCCCACGAGTAGTTTATTTTACCTAATTAATTTTGCATTGACCCTAACTTACCGTACATCGTAAGCTTAAGTTGTTCATGTGTGCACGTGGTTGAGAATCCATTGATTCACTCAGCATGATCACTCTCAGCCACAAGTATCAATCACTTTTCTGATTAGTATTTCAGTCCTGGTGGTGTACCTACACAGCCTTGCTGTTAACTGCTTGGACTGTATTAATTGATTGATAGCCATGTTGTACCTACACAAGCTAGCAACAAACTAACAATTTGTAATGAATTAATTGATGTACCTAGAGGAAATAAATAGTAAACTGGAGACCCAGATCATTGTTGGGAATGCTGGTGATTGTCGTTGTGTGAGTACAATTTCTTATTGCCTTATGTCAATGGACCCACTGATTTGAAGTCAGTCCTTAATGTGTGGATGGTTGTGTTGTTTTGTAGGTTGTTGGCACCAAGGTGTTTGAGATGCTCTTCCTGTTGGTGCATGAGGAAGAGGAAGTGAAGTCATTGATTTGTCCACTGAGGAAGAGGAATCGTGAAGTCTTTGATTTGTCCAGAGGGCAAGTCCTCGGTCTGTCCCACTGTTCCTTTGCTATGTGATTGTGACCTCCATGTGTTATCTACTTATCTGGACACTTTGTTTCATATACTATTCTTGTGATTTTCCAATGCTATGTCAAGAAATGAATTCGTAACCTTTAATGAATTCAATGTATGATCGTGATGAGAACGAATGAATGAATGATAACATACTAACTTGTTTTTGCCCTTGACCAGTATCATTTGTGGTAGCTCCTAAGCAACATAATCTTTTTCTTGCTCCGAGTTCCTAAGTGTGGTTTTGTACTTTTGTTAACTAGATGGACAAATTTTTAAATTTGGATAACATTAGTAGCTTAGTTGTGCTTGATTGATGTCCTGCTAGCTGCTACTGTTAATTATAACTGCCATGATGTTGACACTGCTTAGAATATGTTCTGCGCCTTAATTCTAGTAGTATTTGTTGTCAAAAGCATGATTGTATTGTGAGCCATCAATTTCTCGGAGTCTTCTTATAGCTTGCTGGTATTTACATTTTTTCACCAATATAATATTTGCTAATATTTACTCATGGTTGCTACCTTTATCCGTGCCCTCATGCTTTAGGAGATACCCCTAGCTGCTTGTGTATTTGTTCATTATTCTGTTCAATATTCTTTTCCTAGCTGTTGTATGTTCGAGGATATTTCTTTCATTCTGAATTCACAGCAGTGATAATGATCATTTCCTGTCTTTTATAGGAGCTCTAGGCTCAAGAAGTTGGAAAAGGGGAACGCTTCATCTTTGTAGCTAATTATATGTTCCTGGATGATGTGAATGGTTGTTATAGTACTTCATAGCAGCACTTTTGTAGTTGTTCTAAATTCTTGGATGATGTGAACTATGGCATGATTGTAATATATATAATATACTCATTTTGGTCATCATTTCTGAAAATTTGTGTGATTGGGGCTCTCTTGACCGAAATACTGGTTATTTATTGCTGATAATTTATTGTTGATATGTGTCTGAAATGAAAAAGATACTATTTGGGCCCTAAAAAGGCCACAAATCAAACAATTCAGGAAAAATGAACAAAATTACTAAAAGAATCAATTGTGAAAAGGCGATGTCCTAGAAAATAAAAAGGCTTAGGCCCAAAAACAAAATAGATCACAAAAAGGCCATGATCCATGAAATAAAAAGGCTAAAATGTTGGGCTCGACCCATGTAGCTACCGAAAATTAACAGAAAAAATATATGTTAAAAAGGCTGAATTAATGGGCTCGGCCCATGTAAAACACCGAACTGGACCGGGCTGATTCTTGTCAACGACCAATTCAATTGGTCACAATTTTGTCACGTCAGCTTGCCATGTCGGATCTGACATGGCCTGGGCAAACAGCTAGCGAGCAAAACAGAAGTTCGTTGAACCGGTGACATTTTGTTTTGGTCGTTGCCTTCCACGACCTTCTCACAGAGAAGGTCGTTAATTTCAGTTTACGACCATCAGCTTTTGACCATCTGTTTTTGGTTAAAAAAGGTCGCAAATGAAAAACAATGACCTTTCAGCGACCAATAGTGATGGTCGCAAGTTGACATATTTCTTGTAGTGACCGGCCCGGCGGGGCACGAGCAGCAAGCTTCGTCGCTGCACCCCTCCGTGCGGCATGATGGACGCAGGGCCACCCCGTCGCTGACTCCGGCCGGTTCGTCATCTCACGCTCGTCGGGGGCCAGCGCACACGCAGGCTGCGCTGCTCATTGATACGTCTCCAACGTATCTATAATTTTTGATTGCTCCATACTATTATATTATCTATTTTGGATCTTAATGGGCTTTAGTGGGACTAACCTATTAACCGGAGGCCCAGCCCAAATTGTCGCTTTTTGCCTATTTTAGGGTTTCACAGAAAAGAAATATCAAATGGAGTCCAAATGGAATGAAACCTTCAGGAACATGATTTTCTCAACAAACGTTATCCAGGAGACTTGGAGTGGGCGTCAAGAAACGATCGAGGAGGGCACGAGGCAGGGAGGCGCGCCTACCCCCTGGGCGCGCCCTCCACCCTCGTGGGCCCCTTGTTGATCCACTGACGTACTTCTTCCTCCTATATATATCCATGTACCCCAAACATCCAGGAGCACCACGAAAACCTAATTCCACTGCCGCAACCTTCTGTACCCGAGAGATCCCATCTTGGGGCCTTTTCCGGAGCTCCGCCGGAGGGGGCATTGATCACAGAGGGCCTCTACATCAACTCCATGGCCTCTCCGGTGATGTGTGAGTAGTTTACTTCAAACCTACAGGTCCATAGTTATTAGCTAGATGGCTTCTTTTCCCTCTTTGGATCTCAATACAAAGTTCTACTCGATCTTCTTGGAGATCTATTCGATGTAATCTTCTTTTGCGGTGTGCTTGTCGAGATCCGGTGAATTGTGGGTTTATGATCAAGTTTATCTATGAACAATATTTGAATCTCCTATGAATTCTTTTATGTATGATTGGTTTTTCTTTGCAAGTCTCTCCGAATTATCAGTTTGGTTTGGCCTAATAGATTGATCTTTCTTGCAATGGGAGAAGTGCTTAGCTTTGGGTTCAATCTTGCGATGCTCGATCCCAGTGACAGAAAGGGAACCGACATGTATTGTATTGTTGCCATCGAGGATAAAAAGATGGGGTTTATATCATATTGCATGAGTTTATCCATGTACATCATTTCATCTTATTTAAAGCATTACTCTGTTCTTATGAACTTAATACTCTAGATGCATGCTGGATAGCGGTCGATGTGTGGAGTAATAGTAGTAGATGCATAATCGTTTCGGTCTACTTGTCGTGGACGTGATGCCTATATACATGATCATACCTAGATATTCTCATAACTATGCTCAATTCTATCAATTGCTTGATAGTAATTCGTTTACCCACCATAATACTTATACTCTTGAGAGAAGCCACTAGTGAAACCTATGGCCCCCGGGTCTATCTTTCGTCATATTAATCTTCCAACACTTAGTTATCTCTATTGCCGATTATTTTACTTTGCATCTTTATTTCTCTTTATCATAAAAATACCAAAAATATTATCTTATCATATCTATCAGATCTCACTCTCGTAAGTGACCGTGAAGGGATTGACAACCCCTTTATCGCGTTGGTTGCAAGGTTCTTATTTATTTGTGTAGGTGCGTGGAACTCGAGCGTGATCTCCTTCTGGATTTATACCTTGGTTCTCAAAAACTGAGGGAAATACTTACGCTACTTTACTGCATCACCCTTTCCTCTTCAAGGGAAAACCAACGCAGTGCTGAAGAGGTAGCAAGAAGGATTTCTGGCGCCGTTGCCGGGGAGATTCGCGCCAAGTCAAGTCAAGATTTGACCCCCAACAACGAGCCATCTTTGGCACCGTTGTCGGAGTCTACGCACAAGTCAAGACATACCAAGTCCCCATCACAAACTCTTATCCCTCGCATTACATTATTGGCCATTTGCCTCTCGTTTTCCTCTACCCCACTTCACCCTTGCCGTTTTATTTGCCCTCTCTTTTCCGCTCACCTTTCTTTCGCCATGTCGGAATCAAAAAGGGTTGGGGGTTCTCTCCTGAGTTTTAGTACTTTGGACAATCCTTCTATTCTCTCTAAACTCATAAGTAATGATGATATGGAAAGACCTACCGGAGTTATCAATGAGAATCTTAATAATTTTGATGAAGATGATTCTGGAATTTTTCGTTATTTACTCGATGAATCTTTGAAAGATGCTTGGGATAGACTATTAAGGATCTGGGCCAGCTATGTGCCCCAATACCAAATTGAAATTTATTTAAAGAGGTTTTATGTTGCCCTTCCTGTTTTGTTTAATCATGTCTTAGATTCTATATTTGAAGAAGGTTTTCTTGAAGGGGATGCCGTAGATACTTATGAAAATATGAAAACCATTTTTGGGCACCCCATGAATGGGAAGATTGAATCTACAACTCTTTTGCTCTCTTACCAAAACGAATCTATCAAAGAGATGAAAGCTAGCTTAGATGCAAATTTCTATAAAATGCTTAATATTTCTTCTACCATTAACGGCCATGTGCTTTATCAAAATAGAAAGATTAATGCCATAGATAATAAGTTTTCTCTTTTCTTCCCTAAAACCAAAGATAGCAATACCTAGATCTATCCTTGCTTTATGCCTAGCTAGGGGCGTAAAATGATAGCGCTTGTTGGGAGACAACCCAATTTTATTTTTATTCCTTGCTTTTTGCTCCTGTTTAGTAATAAATAATTTATCTAGCCTCTGTTTTGGTTGTGTTTTTTGTCTTTAATTAGTGTTTGTGCCAAGTAGAACCGTTGGGAAGACTTGGGGAAAGTCTTTTTGATCTTGCTGTAAAAAACAGAAACTTTAGCGCTCATGAGAATTGCTGCCATTTTTATTTGGAGAGTGATATTTAGTTAATTATTTTTGGAAATGATTAATATATAAATTCCTCACGTCCAGCAAATTATTTTAGAATTTTTGGGGTTCCAGAAGTTGCATTAGCTACAGATTACTACAGACTGTTCTGTTTTTGACAGATTCTGTTTTTCTTGTGTTGTTTGCTTATTTTGATGAATCTATGGCTAGTAAAAGTGTTTATAAACCACAGATAAGTTGGAATACAGTAGGTTTAACTCCAATATAAATAAATAATGAGTTCATTGCAGCACCTTGAAGTGGTGTTTTGTTTTCTTTCGCTAACGGAGCTTACGAGATTTTCTATTTAAGTTTTGTGTTGTGAAGTTTTCAAGTTTTGGGTAATGATTTGATGGATTATGGAATAAGGAGTGGCAAGAGCCTAAGCTTGGGGATGCCCATGGCACCCCAAGGTAAAATTCAAGGACACCAAAAATCCTAAGCTTGGGGATGTCCCGGAAGGCATCCCCTCTTTCGTCTTCGTCCATCGGTAACTTTACTTGGAGCTATATTTTTATTCACCACATGATATGTGTTTTGCTTGGAGCGTCTTGTATGATTTGAGTCTTTGATTTTTAGTTTACCACAATCATCCTTGCTGTACACACCTTTTGAGAGAGATTCACATGATTTGAAATTTATTAGAATACTCTATGTGCTTCACTTATATCTTTTGAGCTATATAGTTTTTGCTCTAGTGCTTCACTTATATCTTTTAGAGCACGGCGGTGGTTTTATTTTATAGAAATAATTGATCTCTCATGCTTCAGTTATATTATTTTGAGAGTGCTTTAGAAAAACATGGCAATTTGCTTTTAGGCTTATTAAAAACTTTCATATAAGTGCATTGAATACTAAGAGAAGTTTGATACTTGATGATTGTTTTGAGATATGGAGATAGTGATATCAAAGTTGTGCTAATTGAGTAGTTGTGAATTTGAGAAATACTTGTGTTGAAGTTTGCAAGTCCCGTAGCATGCACGTATGGTAAACGTTGTGTAACAAATTTGAAACATGAGATGTCATTTGATTGTCTTCCTTATGAGTGGTGGTCGGGGACGAGCGATGGTATTTTCCTACCAATCTATCCCCCTAGGAGCATGTCGGGGGACTAATCCACGAGCACCTATGGGACCGGCGGACCGAGTCCCTTTCGGTTCGACGGGGGCGAGGGTCGCATGAAGAGCGGATCGAGGCGAAGCACACGAGCAGTTTACCCAGGTTCGGGCCGCACGGATGCGTAAAACCCTACTCCTGCTTTGTGGTTTGTATTGAGTTCTTGCTCGAGAGCGCGGAGTGCTACAGTGCACCCCAGCAGCCAACGAGACTGAGTGATTCGGTTCGGCGGGGGCGAGGGTCGCACGAAGAGCGGATCGAGGCGAAGCACATGAGCAGTTTACCCAGGTTCGGGCCGCACGGATGCGTAAAACACTCCTGCTTTGTGGTTTGTATTGAGTTCTTGCTCGGGAGCGCGGAGTGCTACAGTACACCCCAGCAGCCAATGAGACCGAGCGTGAGTGTTCTCTTCCTCCCGCCCCCCCTCTACGTTGCGCATGGGCCTCCTTTTATATGCTCAAGGGGTCACCGACAGGTGGCAACATAGACAAGGGTAAAAATGGAAAGGTGTTGCGGTTGGTACAGCTACCTGCTACTGTGTATCATACCTAACCCTGACGGCAGGGGACCAGGGCATTAAATGCCCGTCTGCGTCGCCTAAATAGTGCAAAAGGGACCGTCAGGGACGCCACCGCTCGCCACGATGGCAATCTTGTCAGTGCCGCTTGCCACCGCGCACCGTTGGCTGCACAGCCTCCCGCCACGTACGCCTAGAAGGGTCCCAGAGCGACACGTTGGTGGATGTGCTAGACTGCGGGCACAGAGTGGTGGCTTGCCGCGGTCGTTGTCTTGTCGTGTCCGGGAGCTTGTCGCTCACCGGGCCTTGCCGGGAAGCGTGGCGCGTCGCGGCAAGTTCCTTGAGATGCCTTGGTTGGCCTTCCCGGCAAGCTCCTCTTGCCGGGGTCTTGTCTCCTTGGCTTGGATACTTTGTCCTTGAATGGCTCCAAAGGAACCACGGAGGACCTTGGCGGTCACCCGGCAAGCCTTGCCGCGGGATACTGCGACTGCCCGTGCACAAGTTCGGGATACTAGGGTACCCCTACTCTAGTACACCGATAGGAGCCCCCGGGCCTGGGCCATACACGGTGCCGAGCGCTGTTGGGCCAGGCCCAAAACAGGGCACGGGCACGCGCGGCCTGGGTTACGCCGTATCTGTCCTCTTTATAAGCATGGGAAACAGGGGTAGTTCGCCCATTCGCCGGTTGCTACTCCAATCTCAGAAACCTCTGCCGCTCCCTCGTCTTCCCAAAGCTGAAAGAGAGCAGTGCCCCGCCCCCCCATCGCCACCAGCACCACCAACACCGTCGACCTCCTCCACCACTTCCGCCATGGCTCCGAGAGCCGACAAAGGGAAGGTTGTGAAGTCGACTGAGGCGCAGCGGCTTGCGGCGCTGCGAAAGGAGCGGGCAATCTTCCCCCCCAAGCTCGCCGCGAGGGAGCTGAGGGAGAATTACTACCTCTTCTGGTCGACGGAGACGCGAGCGCATCCGCGCACGAAGGTACTTCCAGCCGCCGCTTGGAAAATGGCTCCAAATGGATATCCTTTCTTCGCCTTGTTCTTCTACTGCGGGCTCTGCCCGCCTTTCTCTGAGTTTTTCTGTGATATTATGAACACCTACGGGTTCCGCCTCCTTGACTTCACCCCCAATGCTGTTCTGACCATGGCAGTTTTCACACATCTCTGCGAAAACTTTGTCGGAGTCTATCCCAATGTAGCCCTTTTTCGCCACTTCTTTATGCCCCGAGTAGAGAGAGGAGAGCCTTTATCCGGCGGAATCGCCTGGATCTCGAGGGCCGGCAAGAAGGACACTTATCTGGAGGGGGAGTTCCGCAGCAAGTGGGAGGAATGGAGAGCAGACTGGTGCTGGATTGTCGAGGAGAACCCGCAGCCATTTACCGCCCGGCGCCAAGCCCCAGTAGCACGCAGCAGCGATTGGAGTGACGTGGCCCTGGAAGACGATAGGCTGAAGATTGCCGTCACCCGGATCCAACGCCTCAGGCTTGCCGGGCTCACTGTAGGCGCTGTTGGCGCAGATTTTCTTCGCCGCCGCATCGCCCCCCTGCAGGAATGGAGGAGACCCGCCTGGGAATTCAAGAATGCGGCGGATATCATGAGGCTGCGTCCGGGCCTCAACTTCAACTTCACTGTTCTTTGCTGACATCTGACTGTTGGTTTGTGTAGGAGCAGAGCAGCCCCACCAGGAGCGCCCGGAGGCTGCCCCCGAAATGCCAAGGGAGAGTCCTCCGGCAAGGGAGAGTTCTCCGGCAAGGGACAGCACCAGCGTCCCCCTGGCGGCGGAGACTACGACTGCCGAACCCAGTACAGGTAATCTTCTCTTCAAAGCTTCCCTTGGGTTCTTCTTCTTTTTGGGTATTTGCTTGACTTTTCTCACTTTTCCGGCCATCAGACCCATCTGCTGCGGAGCCAATGGAGACCGAGGTTGCTGCCGACGACGCCGCTACCACAGAAGAAGCAACTGGCGCTGATGATCCCGCCGGCGACGAGGCCGCCAAAGCTGCCGCCACAGCAGCTGGCGAGGGGTCTGGCGATCGCACTGACGGCCCTGAGGCCGCAGGAGCGCCAGGCGCTATGTCGACCGCCGACCCGTCCGCCGCTGCCGCAGCGCCAGGCTCCAAAGAGCCCCAGCCAGGCGTCTACTTGAAGGCCGGCGATGGCGTCTTCATCAACCTCCCCTGGGTGTCAAGCTCCAGGGCGCCGGTCGAGGGAGAGAGCTTTGATGGAGAGGTGCTCGTCTCCGCTGGGCTGACGCTAGTTGATGCACCGAGCAGCAGCAGCGGCGAGCCTGAGGAGGAGCGGCTGCTGCGGAAGCTGTTGTCGCTCTACCGCGCGCGGCAAGCCAAGCTGGAATCCCGCGAGGCGCTTGTCGCGAAGGCGGGAGCGGACATCGAGAAGCGTGCGGAGGAGCTCCGAGGTCTCAACCAGGAAGCTCTCCGGTCCATGGCAGAGGAGCAGGAGCAACTCGCCGAAGAGCAGAAGGCCTTCTTCCGCGAGAAGGCCGAAGTTGAAGGGCAACAGCGGCTTGCCGCTGAGAAGCTGTCTGCGCAGGAGGGCGAGCTGGTGCAGCGGAAAGTTAACCTCGACAACCACGAGGAGGAGCTTGCCGTGCGTGAGTAAAAATTTGGCGGAGCCCTTAAGCAAGCAGAGGATGCTGCCGCAGTTGCCGAGGCCGCCAAGAAGGAGCTGGAGACGAAGGTGGCGCAGCTGGAGGCCGATCTCAAGGCGAGTGGTGAAGAGCTTGCCGTGCTCAAGCGTGAGCGGGAGAAGGACGCCCACAGCAACTCAGAGCTGCAGGTTCGTCTCGCCGAGGAGGGTAAAGAGCTTAGCGCCGCCAAGGACTCCAACGCAGATCTTGAGTTGAAGCTGACACTTTGACCAAGACGCTGGACAGCGCCAGGGAGCAGGAGGTGGCCTTGAAGGAGGAGATCAAGGCCGACAAGGCGCTGCTGGCGAGTGCTGCTGCCGCCCAAAATGCTTTTAGGGAGAATGTGGAGCACTGGACGGAAGGTCTCGTGAAAGCTGCCGCAAATATCGACAGGGAGCTGGCGCAGCTGGGGGTGGAGGATCTCGGGTATCCCTCTTATGAGAACCTCCAACCCAGCGCCAAGCTCACCTTGTTCTTCAAAGGCGTGGCGACGGCCCTCCAGCGGCTCCGGGAGAAGATCCCAAAGCAGCTAGCCGACGAGTCGCGCAAGATCTGCGCGGGAGCTCTTCAAAAGGTGTTGGTGAAGGTGGCCTTCCGCAACCCGGGCCTCAACCTCACCAACGTCCTCAAGACCCTGCCGCCGGATGCTGATCTAGAGGCGCTCAAGACCCTTGTCGCACCCATTGTGGACAAGGTGAGCGGGATCAAGAGGATTGAGGGCGATCGCGTAGACTAGGCCGCCCGTTTTCTTCTTTTCTTGTCGCCGCTGGTCATGTTATGAGAACAATCTGTTAGAGCCGCGACAAGCTACCTTGTAATATAACCCTATTCCGGGTAATGATTGCAATGTTATTCCCTTTACTTGATTCCTCCCTTTGTATGTTTTTGCCCTATGTTTTTAGGGAACTTGCCGGTGCAGGCACCTTAGCCGCGAGCACTGAGTGCGGGACGTCAGCAGCCTGCTGGCGGTGCTGCTACCGACAAGAAACCTTGTCGCAACTAGTCGCAGCTCACTTAAGTTGTTGAGCGGACTCGAAACAAAGTAAGGGCGCAACTAGCTACGAGTTGGTTCCTCTGCGCACAGTTTTTCCATACAATGTGCGGTTGTTCAAGGGAGATAACTTAAAAATTTAAAAAATCTGATTGCTCAAACTTTGGCAACTTAGCTTTTCTGTTGCTTGTTTCCCGGTAAGGCAAAACTTTCTTGAATGACGCCTGGTCCATACTATTATCTTCTCCTTTCCCCCCCGGCAAACTTGTGGGCGAGGGAACCTTCCTTTCCTTGAGAAAAAAGAAAGAGGAGAAAATAAAGATAAGGAGCCTTACGGCTCGTTATTTCTTACTTGGGAGTAGGTGATGCACAAAGTGTCAGATCACATATGCAAAAAATGGAAAGCATGAAATTGACAAGATGTGCAGAGCATATGAGCTTTACTTATGCACGGGGTCTGCGCCTGGCTTTGTACAAAGGATTACATGCAACAGTGGCAAGACTTGTACAAAAGGTGGTTGCCGGAACAGGTTCCGGCAACCGCGCCTTACGGGTAAAACTTACGAAGATGCTCAATGTTCCAGGAATTGCTCACCGGAATGCTATCTTCGGTCTCAAGGTGGACAGTGCCAGGCCTAGTGACTCATTTCACCCAGTAAGGGTCTTCCCACTTTGGCGTCAACTTATTGGAATTCTTGGCGAACTGAACACGCCGAAGAACAAGGTCGCCTTCCTCGAGACTTCTGGCGTTAACTTTGCGGCTATGGCAGCGGTGCAAAGCTTGCTAGTAGCGAGCAGCTCGTACAGCAGCCTGAAGACGGTCTTCCTCAAGGAGTAGCGCGTCATCTTGTCGCAGATGCTCTTGCTCAAGCTCATCATAAGCGAGCACTCGAGGTGACCCGTATACGAGTTCCGTGGGGAGAACTGCCTCTGCTCCATAGACTAGAGCGAAAGGTGTCTGGCCAGTGGCTCGATTTTGCGTCGTCCTGATCGACCAAAGAACCACCGACAGCTCCTCGATCCATTTTCTTCCGCACTTGTGCAGCCTGTCGAAAGTCCTGGTCTTGAGCCCATGCAGCACTTCAGCATTTGCCCTCTCCGCTTGACCGTTGCTTCTCGGGTGAGCAACAGAAGCGAAGCAGACCTTGGAGCCAAGATCTTGGACGTACTACATGAAGGTGCGGCTCGTGAATTGCGTACCGTTGTCGGTGATTATCCTGTTAGGGATCCCGAAGCGGCAAACAATCGACCTGAAGAACTTGACTGCTGACTATGCTGTCACCTTCCTCACTGCTTCCACTTCCGGCCACTTTGTGAACTTGTCGATTGCAACGTACAAGTACTCAAAGCCCCCGACTACTCGGGGAAAGGGGCCGAGGATGTCGAGCCCCCAGACTAAAAATGGCCAGGATAAAGGGATCGTCTGGAGAGCTTGAGCTGGTTGGTGTATCTGCTTGGAATGGAACTGGCACGCTTCACACTTGGTTACTTGTGCAGTTGCATCCTGGAGGGCTGTCGGCCAAAAGAAACCTTGCCGGAATGCTTTGCCGGCAAGTGCTCTTGCGCCAATGTGGTGACCACATATGCCTCCATGTATCTCTCCCAACAGCTTTTGTCCATCTTCCCGGTTAATACACTTCAATTTCACACCCTTGAGTCTTCTTCTGTATAGTGTGTTGTCGACAAACTGGTACATACTTGACTGCCGGGCTACTCTTTCCGCTTCTTCTTGCTCTTCGGGAAGTTCTCCTGTCTGAAGGAAACGGACAATCTGTTGTGTCCATGCTGGAGCTTGTGGCTCGACAACAAGGACTAAAGGCAAATCTGCTGCTGCGGGAACATCCGCTTCTACGGCGAGAACATGCGGCTATGCCGGAGCTTGACGTTCCCCGGCAAGCTTGCCGGAGCAAAACTTGTCAGGAGCTTCTGCTTCAACGGAACAAACCCTAGGCCTTTCCGGAGCAGACTGCTCCTCGGCGCTCTTGGCGTTGATCTTGGGGACCTTCTTGGGCGGAGGCTTCGGGAAGCTCTGCCGAAAAATAGTCACTAGAAATCAACTTCCTCTTCTTGCTATCATTCGTGAAGAACTTGGCGCTGATCGCGACGAGCTCGTGGATCTGATGACACGGTGGAGTCGCTGTCGAGGTGGATCCGGCGAGTCGGCGATCTTGGCCTTCAGGGCGGAGAGTGCACAGTGGTTGCACCCCCACCGGTCTTGTCGCCACCGGCTCGTGCCTGGCTGACTTGCCGCGGCTGCGACGTGCTCGGCTGCCGTTGAGTGTCGCCGTTGGCGAAGCCGATGAGACTCTGAATGGTGGCCCTCCAGTCATCGATCTTGTCTGCCGTTGGAGGGTAGTCTAGGAGCAGTTGAGCTCGCGCCAAAGCTTCTGCTGTAGTGGCGGGTGGCGGTGGCGAACGGTGCAAAGAGCGGGATATGCTCGGACTTCTAACTATGTTAGAAGGAGCAGTATCCCGTCCAGGCGACCGTGCCTCGCTCGTGCCAGCATGTTGGCGTGCATGCTGGTCTTGAGCACTCCGAGATCCACCAGCTCGATCTTGGTCCAGCAAACGCATGGTACCGTGAGTACCATGGTGCTGCCGGTCCCGCGCCTCTTGAGATGGGCGCGGTGCATGTACAGACGCCGAGGTCTTGGAGTGCGCCCGGTCGTTGTGGGAGCCGGCTACGCCACCGATGGGCAGCGCAGCCTTGTCCTTGGACCTGGCAACACCGTGAGCTCCCTCGTCAACGCCCGTTGTTCCGCCGGCGTCTGCCCCATCAGCCATTTGCTCCGGCGGTGGTGGGTTCGGCGCAGACGGAGCAGCCGCCTCCGAAGCCTTCTTCTTCGGCGGCATGTCGATGAAGATGATGAAGATCTAGCTCGTGTGAACGCCGAATCTGGTTCACACAACCTCGATCCCCCTACCTGGCGCGCCAAAGATGTTGGGGGACTAATCCACGAGCACCTATGGGACCGGCGGACCGAGTCCCTTTCGGTTCGGCGGGGGCGAGGGTCGCACGAAGAGCGGATCGAGGCGAAGCACACGAGCAGTTTACCCAGGTTCGGGCCGCACGGATGCGTAAAACCCTACTCCTGCTTTGTGGTTTGTATTGAGTTCTTGCTCGGGAGCGCGGAGTGCTACAGTACACCCCAGCAGCCAACGAGACCGAGCATGAGTGTTCTCTTCCTCCCGCCCCCCCCCCCTACGTTGCGCATGGGCCTCCTTTTATATGCTCAAGGGGTCACCGACAGGTGGCAACGTAGACAAGGGTAAAAATGGAAAGGTGTTGTGGTTGGTACAGCTACCTGCTACAGTGTATCATACCTAACCCTGACGGCAGGGGACCAGGGCATTAAATGCCCGTCTGCGTCGCCTAAATAGTGCAAAAGGGGCCGTCAGGGACGCCACCGCTCGCCACGATGGCAATCTTGTCAGTGCCGCTTGCCACCGCGCACTGCTGGCTGCACAGCCTCCCGCCACATACGCCTGGAAGGGTCCCAGAGCGACACGTTGGTGGATGTGTTGGAGCGCGGGCACAGAGTGGTGGCTTGCCGCGGCAAGCGCCTTGCCGCGGTCGTTGTCTTGTCGCGTCCGGGAGCTTGTCGCTCACCGGGCCTTGCCGGGACGCGTGGCGCGTCGCAGCAAGTTCCTTGAGATGCCTTGGTTGGCCTTCCCGGCAAGCTCCCTTGCCGGGGTCTTGTCTCCTTGGCTTGGATACTTTGTCCTTGAATGGCTCCAAAGGAACCACGGAGGACCTTGGCGGTCACCCGGCAAGCCTTGCCGCAGGATACTGCGACTGCCCATGCACAAGTTTGGGATACTAGGGTACCCCTACTCTAGTACACTGACAGAGCATGCGCGTAATTCTTGGTTTTTGATGACTTGTTGATTTTTGCAATAAGTATGTGAGTTCTTTATGACTAATGTTGAGTCCGTGGATTATACACACTCTCACCCTTCCATCATTGCTAGCCTCTTCGGTACCGTGCATTGCCCTTTCTCACCTTGAGAGTTGGTGCAAACTTCGCCTGTGCATCCAAATCCTGTGATATGATATGCTCTAGCACACATAAACCTCATTATATCTTTCTCAAACAGCCACCATACCTACCTATTATGGCATTGCCATAGCCATTCCGAGATATATTGCCATGCAACTTTCCACCGTTCTGTTTATTATGTGTGACGCCCCGAGACCGATGCGCCAGGTGTCTCCAAGTTATTCACCATCGTTGCCATGTCATTCGCTTGCATGTTGCATCTTGCCATGTCATCATCCGCATTGCATCTGCATGTTTTCGAAAACTTCCATCCACCCGGGTCTCCCCTTTCTTTCCGTTGTCCGTTCTGAGCCCAGTCACACTTGCACGCGCCCGCGGCACGTCCGAAATAGTATTTTATAAGTGGGTGAAAAATGTTCTCGGAATGGTTGAAAGTTGGCGTGCGGTGTTGTTTTGTTGTCAGTAGACCTCCTGCCAAGTTTCATCGCATTCGGAGTCCGTTTGATGCCCCAACAGATAACTACAGCGACAATATAGTCGGTCAATCATCAGACGTTTTCGATCTCCAAAAACTGTTGCCGGGCTTTCCCTATTTTCCTCCCTAGACCATCTACATAGTCTGTTATCAACCGCCAGGCCCCGAAACCCCTCCTTGCGTCAGTCCATCGAACCCCTCGTGCGCGTCCGAAAGTTGTCCCGAAACCCGACCTGGGCAGGCGTCACCGTTGGATTTGGATCATCCCCAAACATCTTCAAAACATCACCATTTTCTTATTTGGACTCCTCTAACCTTTTAATCTCAATCGTCTGATTATGATCGGAGGGATCCGTTAGCCTATAACCTAATCCACCAGCATATATAAGGAGGCAACCCTAGTTTTTAGGCCACTTGTCCCATCCATCCTCCTGCACACCGCCACCTACCTGCCCTCTCTTTCCTCGGGATCTCACCCGATCCAATCCACCAACCAGCACTCCCCCATGTCCCTCCTTGATCCTCATCACTCACAGCCTCCAACAACCATCGCCCGAGCCAGCCAAGGGCCTCGTTCCCGAGCCGAGCTCCATGGAAGAGGTGTAGTGCTCCGCCCCTCTCTGCCTTGTGTTCGAGCACCTGCCGCATCGAGCGCCCGCAGCTCCATTCCCGTGTACGCCTGCGTTCAGCTGCTGCCGACGAGCAGATGAGTCGCCGCCCGTCTCCTTTTTCTCCCCCTGTTTTCCTCTCTTCCCTCCTCTAACCTCTCTCCCTTGTTTGATTTCTTCTCTGCCAGGAAACGAACGGGGCTCGCCCTGATGCCGTGGCCGCCGGCGACCGAAGCCGTCGTGTGTCCTCTCCTTCCCATCCCTGCCGTCCCCGTCGCCTGACCACGCTCCCGCACATGGCGCCCTTGCACCCGAGCTCTGCATCAGCCCCGCGTCACCGGAGTCAAGCCATTGCCGGCCTCCGCATCGAGCTCCGCCACGGGAGATCTGTGCCCTGCCTTCCATTCCCGCACCACGACGCCCCTCCTCCGGCTCTACCCTGTTCGCCGAGCTCCCTGCCGCACCGGAGTTCCGCTGCTTCCCTTCCCTGCAACGCGGCAGGCCTCGTCGCCGGAGCCCCGTGCATCGTCATGCCAGTTGACCGGGTCCGCTGCTGCGCCTTCCTTTAGAGGGAGATGAGCATCGCGACCTGGAGCCTGCGTCCCTCCCTCACGTTCACTCTGGCCTCGATCCTAGCCAGCATGGACGAGCGCCAGGACCCAGCTTCCCCCGCCTCGCCCACGGGCCTCCTCCTCGTTCGGCCCAGCCAGATCTGGCCGTTGGGTGAGCAGCCTCCCAGCCTTTTCCACTGTTTGGCCAGCCTCTGTTTCGGCCCAACACATGTTTTTTTCCTGAACGTTTTAGCTATTTATTCCAGAGTTTCCAGTTTTGCAGAAAACCCCTTCGGGATCATGCATGTAATAACTTCTAAACCATGCATCGGATTAAAATGCTTTATATATGAAAAGTGCTTAGAAATTCATCTAGTTTCATAATATCCAACTTTCATCCATGTTAAAAATGTTAAAAATGATGTTGGATTAAATTTGCTCATATGCCATGTTAAAATGATATATTTCATAACTTAATAACCGTAGCTCCAAATTTAATAAACTTTATATGTAAATGGGGTAAAAAAATGCCTAGTTTAACATGGTGCGCTAATCTTGCATGTTTATGAACTCTAAAATATGGTTTATGGCAGAACAGTACCAAATCAATAAATATGCACATGAGGATTTTCCGGACTTGTTGCTTGTTGTTCCAGCCTCATTTAAACTTGCCTAGATAGGTAGTTTTACTATGCTCCACCTCTTGCCATGTTTAACAACATTTAATATTGTTGAGTACCTAAACAAGAGAACTAAATAAGTCTTGTGGCGTTTTGTCAATATGCATCCCGATGCATATTGAGCTCCACTTAACTTGTAGTGTTGTTTGTGCACTTTGCCATGCCATGCCTATTTAAACCGGGCATGCATCATAATTGTTTGCGCATCATGCCATGTTTATGTGATGGTTGTTTACTATGCTGCTTGCTTCTTTCCGGGTTGCTTCTCTCGTTAGCTTTGGTTTCATTCCGGAGTGGTGAGGATTCGTTCGACAACGTCTGTTTGTCTTCTTCATGGACTCGTTCTTCTTCCTTGCAGGATGTCAGGCAAGATGACCATACCCTCAAAATCACTTCTAACTTTGCTTGATAGTTGCTCGCTCTATTTCTATGTCGTGATACCTACCACTTGCTATATCATGCCTCCCATATTGCCATGTCAAGCCTCTAACCCACCTTGCCCAGCAAACCGTTGTTTGGCTATGTTACCGCCTTGCTCAGCCCCTCTTATAGTGTTGCTAGTTGTAGGTGAAGATGGAGTTTGTTCCTTGTTGGAACATGTTTATTGTTGGGATATCATTATTATATCTTGTTTACTTTAATGCACATATATACTTGGTAAAGGGTGGAAGGCTCGGCCTTATACCTGGTGTTTTGTTGCACTCTTGCCTCCCTAGTTTCCGTCATACCGGTGTTATGTTCCTTGATTTTGCGTTCCTTACAAGGTTGGGTTATAACGGGAACCCCTTGACAGTTCGCCTTGAATAAAATTCCTCCAGCAAGGCCCAACCTTGGTTTTACCATTTGCCACCTAAGCCTTTTCCCTTGTGTTTTGCAGACTCAAGGGTCATCTTTATTTTAACCCCGGCCCGGGCCATTGCTCCTTTGAGTGTTGGTCCAAACTGGGCGATGGCCGGCGCCCCCTGGGCAACCAGGGTGTATGCCAACCCGACGTCTTGCCCATCCGGTGTGCCCTGAGAACGAGATACGTGCGACTCCTATCAGGATTTGTCAGCACATCGGGTGGCTTTGCTGGTCTTGTTTTACCATTGTTGGAATGTCTTGTAAACGGGATTCCGAGTCTGATCGGGTCTTCCTAGGAGAAGGAATATCCTTCATTGACCGTGAGAGCTTGTGATGTGCTAAGTTGGGACACCCCTGCAGGGTTTTGAACTTTTGAAAGACGTGCCCGCGGTTATGGGCAAATGGGAATTTGTTAATGTCCGGTTGTAGAGAACTTGACACTTGACTTAATTAAAAGGCACCAACCACGTGTGTAGCCGTGATGGTCTCTTTTTGGCGGAGTCCGGGAAGACAACACGGTCTTGTGTTATGCTTGAACGTAAGTAGTTTCAGGATGACTTCTTGATCACTTATAGTTTCTCGACCGTGCTTTGCTTCTCTTCTCGCTCTTATTTGCGTATGTTAGCCACCATATATGCTTAGTGCTTGCTGCAGCTCAACCTCATTACCCTATTCTACCCATTAAGCTTAAATAGTCTTGATCTCATGGGTGTGAGATTGCTGCGTCCTTGTGGCTCATAGATACTTCCAAACAGTTTCAGGTGCCGATGATACCAGTGCATGTGACGTAACCGAGCTCAAGTGGGAGCTCGATGAAGATCGTGTTCGTTGTGTTGTTTCGTTTCCTTTCGATCAGTAGTGGAGCCCAGTCGGGGCGATCGGGGATCTTGCATTAGGGGTTGTCTTTCTTTATTTGGTTCCGTAGTCGGACCTTGATTGTATCTGGATGATGTAATGCTATATTCATGTATTGTGTGAAGTGGCGATTGTAAGCCAACTCTTTATATCTTTCGTATTCAATACATGGGATGTGTAAAGATTACCCCTCTTGCGAAATTCCTGCAATGCGGTTATGCCTCTAAATCGTGCTCCAACACGTGGGAGATATAGCCGCATCGTGGGTGTTACATTATGACACGCATCATCATTGTCATATTGCCTTGCATGATCATGTAGTTGACATCATATTTGTGGCAAAGCCACCGTTCATAATTTTTCATACATGTCACTCATGAGTCATTGCACATCCTGGTACACCGCTGGAGGCACTCATATAGAGTCATATCTTGTTCTAGTATCGAGTTGTAATCATTGAGTTGTAAATAAATAGAAGTGTGATGATCATCATTAATAGAGCATTGTCCCAAAAAAAGAGAAAGGCCAAAAAGAAAAAAAACAAGGCCCCCAAAAAGGGGCAGTGCTACTATCCTTTTTCCACACTTGTGCTTCATATTAGCACGATGATCTTTATAATAGAGAGTCTTTTTGTCATTTTCATACACTAGTGGGAACTTTTCATTATAGAACTTGGCTTGTATATTCCAACAATGGGCCTCCTCAAGTGCCCTAGGTCTTCGTGAGCAAGCAAGTTGGATGCACACCCACTTAGTTTCTTTTGTTCAGCTTTCATACATTTGTAGCTCCAGTGGATCTGTTGCATGGCAATCCCTACTTCTTGCATTGACATCAATTGATGGGCATCTCCCTAGCCCATTGATTAGCCGCGTCGATGTGAGACTTTCTATTTTTTTGTCTTCTCCACATAACCCCCTTCATTATATTATATTCCATCCATAGTGTTATATCCGTGGCTCACGCTCATGTATTGCGTGAAAGTTGAAAAAAGTTTGAGATTACTAAAGTGTGAAACAATTTCTTGGCTTGTCATTCTTGTGTAACGAAAATGGAGCATGACCAAACTATATGATTTTGTAGGGATGAACTTTCTTTGGCCATGTTATTTTGAGAAGACATGATTGCTTAGTTAGTATACTTGAAGTATTATTATTTTTATGTCAATATTAAACTTTTATCTTGAATCTTTCGGATCTAAACATTCATGCCACAATAAAGAAAAAATACATTGAGAAATATGTTAGAAAGCATTCCACATCAAAAATTCTTTTTTATCATTTACCTACTCGAGGACAAGAAGGAATAAAGCTTGGGGAAGCTTGATACGTCTCCAACGTATCTATAATTTTTTGATTGCTCCATGCTATTATGTTATCTATTTTGGATGTTAATGGGCTTTATTTTACACTTTATATCATTTTTGGGACTAACCTATTAACCGGAGGCCCAACCCAAATTGTTGTTTTTTCGCCTATTTTAGGGGTTCACAGAAAAGGAATATCAAACGGAGTCCAAACAGAATGAAACCTCCGAGAACGTGATTTTCTCAACAAACGTGATCCAGGAGACTTGGTGTGGGCGTCAAGAAACGATTGACGAGGGCACGAGGCAGGGGGGCACCTACCCCCTAGGCGTGCCCTTAACCCTCGTGTCCCCCTCGTTGCTCCACCGACGTACTTCTTCCTCCTATATATATCCACGTACCCCCCCCAAACATCCAGGAGCACCATGAAAACCTAATTCCACCGCCGCAACCTTCTGTATCTGAGAGATCCCATCTTGGGGCCTTTTCCGGAGCTCCGCCGGGGGGGCGTAGATCATGGAGGGCCTCTACATCAACTTCATGGCCTCTCCAGTGATGTGTGAGTAGTTTACTTCAGACCTACGGGTCCATAGTTATTAGCTAGATGGCCTCTTCTCTCTCTTTGGATCTCAATACAAGGCTCTCCTCGATCTTCTTGGAGAACTATTCGATGCAATCTTCTTTTGTGGTGTGTTTGTCGAGATCCGATGAATTGTGGGTTTATGATCAAGTTTATCTATGAACAATATTTGAATCTCCTCCGAATTCTTTTATGTATGATTGGTTTGTATTTGCAAGTCTCTTCGAATTATTAGTTTGGTTTGGCCTACTAGATTGATCTTTCTTGCAATGGGAGAAGTGCTTAGCTTTGGGTTCAATCTTGCGGTGCTCGATCCCAGTGACAGAAAGGGAACCGACACGTATTGTATTGTTGCCATCGGGGATAAAAAGATGGGGTCTATATCATATTGCATGAGTTTATCCCTCTACATCAAGTCATCTTACTTAAAGCATTACTCTGTTCTTATGAACTTAATACTCTAGATGCATGCTGGATAGCGGTCGATGTGTGGGGTAATAGTAGTAGATGCAGAATCCTTTCGGTCTACTTGTCGCGGACGTGATGCCTATATACATGAGCATACCTAGATATTCTCATAACTATGCTCAATTCTATCAATTGATCAACAGTAATATGTTTATCCACCGTAATACTTATGCTCTTGAGAGAAGCCACTCGTGAAACCTATGGCCCCCGGGTCTATCTTTCATCATATTAATCTTCCAACACTTAGTTATTTCTATTGCCATTTATATTACTTTGCATCTTTATTTCTTTTTATGATAAAAATACCAAAAATATTATCTTATCATATCTATCAGATCTCACTCTCGTAAGTGACCATGAAGGGATTGACAACCCCTTTATCACGTTGGTTGCGACATTCTTATTTGTTTTGGAGGTGCATGGGACTTGAGCGTGATCTCCTACTGGATTGATACCTTGGTTGTCAAAAACTGAGGGAAATACTTACGCTACTTTACTGCATTACACTTTCCTCTTCAAGGGAAAACCAACGCAGTGCTCAAGAGGTAGCACTCATGGCACGCGAGCTGCTGTGCTAATGCCCTGTCGACGACTTCTACAAAGACTGGCTGGACCGCATCACCAAGCTTGTCAGCGCCGCTGGGGGCTCTCCTGCGCCGTACCTCTCGCTTCCTCGCCCGCCGCCTGCCGCGAGTGACGTAGCCCATGGAGCGCCTCCGCCACCTCCCCATCAAGACATCACCCTCGGGCCAAGGCGCGCGGCCACACGACGTGTCACACCACGCATAGCACCCGTGCGTGAAGAAGAAATCTGCTGGGAGGTCCAGCGGCCACAAGAAGGTGCTCCGGTGCTCACTGCACCACCACTTCAAGACCGCGCGCCGCCTGTGATGGTGGCGCATGAGCACCAAGATCAGGCTCCACCTCCACGTCGGGCTCCCGTGACCACTGCAGGCTGCCGAGCCTTCATCCCCAAGCTTCACAGCATCGTCTGGCCGGGGAAGTTCAAGCCCGACCTGCCTCCACGCTACGGCGGCACCCCCTACCCTGCCGAGTTCCTGCAGCTCTACGAGCTGAGCATCGAGGCTGCCAATGACGATGAGAAGGTCATGACGAACTGGTTTCCCATGGCACTGAAGGATGGCGCACGCTCGTGGCTCCTGAACCTACCCGCGGGATCAATCTCCTCCTGGAGCGAGATGCGCGAGCACTTCGTCACCAACTTCGAGGGCACTCGTGACCGCCCGCTTGTCGTGGGTGACCTGCGGCGCATCAAGCAGCCTCCAGGGGAAACCCTGTAGAAGTACATCCAGTGCTTCAACAACGTTCGCCTCAAGATCCCCAAGGTGTCGGACGAAGCCATCATATCGGCATTCTCTGATGGCGTCCGCAATGTCAAGATGAAGGAGGAGCTCTCCATACACAGGACATGTGCACGACCCTGGAGATGTTCAACATGGCAACCAAGTGCGCGAGAGCTGAGGAGGGACACCTCTCCCTCTTCGAGCTCCTAGCGGCCGACCCAGAAGACAAGAAGGCCAAGGCCAAGGACGTGAAGCGCAAGGGGGCGGCCGTGCTCATGGCTAAACTAGAGATGAAGGGCGGCTACGACCACCCAAAGTCATCCAAGAGCAGTTATCCGTTCTGCGTCTTCCACAATGTACGCAGCCACAACACCAATGACTCTCAGGAGCTCAGTACTATCCGCGACGGGCGCCTCGGTCGATGCCTCAAGCGCAATGATCGAGACTTCAGCCGTGGAGGAGGCCAAAGAGGAGGACGCTGGGACGAGCGCGCCCCCCACTAGGTGTGGCGCGACCAGCCTCGTGAGGACCGCTGGCAGGGCCAGCCTCGCGAGGGCGCCTAGAGAGATCAGCCTCATGAGGACCGTCCTCCGGGCAATGCAGGCTCCCCTCCGCTGCCACCACCACAAAGAAGGAACGATGACCACCACCAAGACGAGGAGCTGGGGGCTTCCAGGAGCCTCGTACCATCGCCTGCATCCTGGGCGGTGCTTAGAACCCAGCCTCTCAACACATCTTTAAGAAGTTCTCCCGTGAGGCGAACGCGGCCCTCCCCAGGCTCGAGGCCACGCGTCCGCTCAGGTGGTCCAAGTGCACCATGACCTTCAGCTCATCCGACGAGCTCAAGTGAGCGGCAATTGTCGGTGCCCTCCTGATGCTTTGTATGCCCATCATCAGCAATGTCCTCGTCACCAAGACCCTCATCGATGGCGGTGCGGGGCTCATCGTTCTTTCCATTGAGACATTCGACCGCCTCCAAGTGCCCTATGATCAGCTGCAACCCACCAAGCCTTTCTCAGGAGTAACCGACGCCTCCACCACCCTGATATGGCAGATTTGCCTCCCTGTCACCTTCGGCCAGCATGACAAGCACCACACCGAGCTCATCGACTTCGACGTCGCCCACATCCGCCTTCCATACAATGCCATTGTTGGATATCCAGCGCTGGCCAAGTTCATGGCGGTGACCCATCACGGCTACAATGTCCTCAAGATGCCAGGGAACCGTGACATCGTCACGATCGCCTGCGAGGAGAAGGACGCGGTGTGCTCTCTCGAGTGAGCTTACCAGGCTACAGCAGTCGAGGACCCAGACAACGAGGGCACCATCTACCCTCCTGAGGTTGTCCCCAAGAAGAAGAAGTAGTTGCTCCGCCAAGAGCTTCAGGAGAGCGGTGTCTCCAGTGGCACCACCTCAGGACCTGCATCGATGGACGGGGCGCCACCCTCTCGCGCATAAGAAGGCGAGCCCGGCGCCCTCCTCAGGCTGGGCTCGGGGGCTCTCTTCTGGAGGGCCTCTGACTTAGGCAATGTCACGAGGGAGGTGCTCGGGCACCACATGGAGTCATGCTACATCACACACTTCCCTCATGAGGGCACAAGGCACGGGGTGCCGGGTGCTCATGAATTCATCACAAAGGCGACCGAGGAGCTTCCAGAGGCGAGACCAATGCGTGGCGACCACCACCCACCACCTAGCGCGGCTCCTTGTCCTGGCGAGGACAATGAGCTGCAAGTCTACGTCAACATTCCAGGGCTCAACAGGGCCGCATCCCAGGAGCGCTTCTGGCCATCGCATGTTGGTCGATGTGAGGGCCCCCCGCACAACTACCTTCGCATGCCTTTGGGCCTGTCAAACGCGACTGTTACCTTCCAGCATCGCCTGTGGAGCATCATGGAGGCTCAGGAGGCCAGGCACCAGGAGGTCCTGGCGGAGATGGCGATGGTTCTTCACGAGCCTCTAGAGCCTCCCGAGCTTCAGGACCTAGGCGGCTCGTGAGGAGCGACTTCTTCAGCACGCGCCTTCAGCTAGTCCAACGTCTCTTCAGTAATGGAGCTAGCTGACATTTTCCAGTTTATTTAGTTGGGGGTGCCCCTCTGGCTGCATTATCCCCAGATTGCATGGGCATGTCCCTGCGGCATGTACCTTTCTTGCATCTTCAATTCGCTCTATTGGGGGCGCCCCTCGGGCTGCATCATCCCAGGCCGCGTGGGTCTGTCCCTGTGGCATGTATCATTCTTGCATCTATCAGAGCTGGCTTTACCTCCTTCCATGAGCTATTTTATGATCACCACCTGCTTGCCTGATCTCCAACCACCCTTCGCGGCCTTCCACGTTGCTGACCGGCCTCCTGGTCATCTCGCAACGGGGGTTATGCATGCTGGCACGGTGCTTGTGCTCGGATCTGTCGGTGCAACGCTGAAATCCGAGAGATTGAGCTCTAGTTCGCGGCCCGCCCCGCGCACGTCACCTCACCATATCCTCAGTGCCTTCATCTTCTTGCGGAAATATCATCGGCGGGACATCAAATGCGATTATGTGTTATATTCTCCTCTCGGACTAGCCTGCGGGAATCTCTAGAGCTTAACTACAGGCAGCCCCGTCGGCCGCCCTTTTTTACGCGAGTCACTTGCGCATTAAAGGGGGGCTCCTGAGCATCGCGCCTCAGGAGCTCCTACTGACTCTCCAGCCCTCACCCCTGGCCTTGATCACGGCATCGCGACCTGGCATAGAAGTGGCGGCTGAGCCTCGCTCGAGGGTCGGGACCCAAGGACGCAGAGCATTTAGATGAGCGAGGAAAGGGGAGGCTGTCGTGAGCCCTACCTAGTAGCACCACCGCTAAAGCAAAAATCGAGCGCATCACAAAGGAATCACCTCAGGCTTGCCAAAAGATTAGTCATCCGTGCATGACGGTGTGAATCTCTCCGTCCGATGTTCTCCACTCTCATAAACTCGCTCCGGCAATGCTACTTCCCTTTTTGGCCTCCAGGGAGCTTCTTGCATGCCAAGGGGGACCTCTTGAGCATCGCGCCTCAGGATCTCTCACCGGACATCGGGCCGCTCACCTCCTGGCCTTGACCACTGTATCACGACCTGGCATACCAGCGATGGCTGAAGCCTGCCCGGGGACTGGGACCTGTCGGCGTAGAGCGCTAAGCTACCATGAGAACGAAAAGGGGGGGGGGCGACAATGCCAAAGCGGGACACACAGCTGCAACCTTATGCTAGGAATAATGAACTTCAAAGCAAAAGCATTACAATATTTTTTACATGCCCCCGCGGGGTTTATCTCGATTCCTCTCAAGGACCAAAAGAAGAAAAACTTCAAGGAGCCCTGGCTATGGGAAGCACCGTCGACGCCATCGTCAAAAGTGGGCCACGCGAGGCCGGTGCCAGCCCCGTCTAGATCATCGTCGACGCCGAGCAGATGCTGCTGCCGCGCTCCGGGCATGGTGAGAACTCGGAGGCACATAGCTGTCATTGCTTGACTCCGGAGACTCGCAAGGCTTGGGAGAGTCGCTGGACTCCCGGGAGTCGTCACTGTTGTTGGAGAAGCTGTCGGCAGGACCGGAAGCAGGCTCAGCGCCCGCTGCCGTGCCATGCTGGCGGCTTCCCCCGGGGCAGCACTCTAGGTGGCGGCCCTCATCATCGAAGACCTTGAAGAGGAGCATGGAGGCGCGATCATACTCGAAGTGGATGGCGAGGGCCCCGTACACGCGACAGGCACTGGCAACCTCGCCCCATCCTCGGGTCATGAAGATGCCACCTGGAGGGACGGCCTCGACCTCCATCCCCATGGCTAGGCCGTAGCACCCGGCATGCTGCAGCCACAACTCAAGCGGCCCCCTCGGCGGCATCTCCTCAGCGAAGAACCACGGGAATCGGATCCAAGTGCGCGCCGGCATTGCCGCCCATATCACAAATGCATGCGAGGAGCCCTCGGCATGGGTTCGCGAGCCGGCCAGCCGCGTAGCCTTAGCTTGGCCATCATGGCTGTGGCCCAAATGGCCCTGGGCGATGTCGCCCTCTTCGGGGCTCTGCGCACGGGCGTATACAGGGAGTGGGAAGCCAAGCGGTGGCTGCTCGTACCAGGGCCGCGTCACCTCCTATCTCTCCCCGACGTCGGGAGGGCGGGTGAACCTTTTCTTCGGTGGAAGTGGTTCAGGCTCCTCCCAAGGGGCCTTTCCCTTTTCCACCGCAGAGAACCTCCTGATCGTCACCATGGGAGCTACAGCAAGATGGAGAGACAACAAAGAAGAAGAATAAGCGGACTGCGAGAAGACGAAGATGAGCCAGGGGGGTTCCGCCCCTCCCCTCATTTGTAGCCGGAAGGAGGCCAACCTCCGGCCTCCGCGATCGCACATAATATTGGTTTTCTATGCATGCAGGAGAGTCTCGTCAACTCGAACGATTGCCGAGGCATCATGGGGAAGCGGAGGCACCCACGTTCCATTAATTGTCATGCGTCGACCAAGGTCTTAGACGGTTAGGGCCCACGGCGCTCTGCAGTTTCCCTTTGGCTTCGCCTCAAAGCCAAGTTCGAGCGCGCCTTGGGCCCAGGGGCTACTATCGGCGTCCTAGGAATGGGGGTACCCAGACTTTCCTGCCTAGGCCCACGGCGTGGCTCCATCGATGGCCCGGTATGTCCCAGCTTCATCAACAACAACCCAAGACCCTCGTGAGGGGCCAAGCCACGCGAGGCGGATGACACCAAGACCTCCCTAGGGGCGGCCTCACCAGGCTGGCTCTCGAGGAGCAGAGATATCTATGCAAGGTGCACCTCGCGAGGCTCACATGACGTGAGCCATGACGACCAAGGCCAGGCGGGCGCCGACGGGCGCAGTGTACCAGTTTCCTCTTTGGTGCCAAAGAGGCAACACTACAAAAAAATACACTTCCGTGATGATACGTGTTTGTCACAGTAGGTCGCTTTTTTTGTCATTCATGTACATCCAAGACAAATTTATGATAGAATCAAGATAGTAATCCATGTGCTCTCGTAGAAGTGTTCCATGACATTACCAAAATTATCATCACAGAAGTGTCCACTTCCATGACGATAAATCACGCGTCACAGAAGTGCTTTCGTCAAGGGTGACCAACACATGGCATCCACCGTAACGGAACGCCGTTAAGCTATCGGGTCGGGTTTTGGATCCGATAACCCGTTAACAGCCCCAACCAATGGGGATTTTCCATGTGTAAAATCATCATTGGCTGGAGGAAACACGTGTCGGCCCATGTCGGGACAGATGTCATCCACTCATTGGACATAAGGCGCCTATGATACGTTGACACGTGGCACGGCCCAACAGAGGCCCATTCCTGTGAAAAGGCCGGCCCGTTTAACTTGGTGAAAAGGTGGCGGGCCGGCCCACGGAAAGCATGTTAACGGCCTGTTCGCATATAGCCCATTTACAGCCCGCTAACCCAAGGCCCGTTACGCCCTATCCGAATTAGGCCCAGTAGCGTCATCTAGGCCATCCAATATGATTACAGCCCGTTTTCACTTCTGGCCCATGTATGGCCCATGACGTCTTTCGGCCCATATGAGGCCCTATGTAACTCTTGGCCTATTAACGGCCCGTGGTGAAACTGGCCCGTAATGAACAGTGTATCACTTTACACCCATTAACGGCCCATGGTAAAACTGGCCCGTAATGAACAGTGTATCACTTTATAACCATTAACGGCCCGTTATTCCGTTGGGCCGTCTCCAGCCCATGTTATATTTCGGCCTTCTCAGAGCCCATTTATTCTTGGGCTCATTTCCAGCATTCGTTTACTTACGGCCCCTTACTGTCATTTTCTGCTCGTGGGCCAAATTTAGCCCATGGTTACAGTCGGCCCGTTTGTGGTCCGTTAATACGTTGGGCCATTTTCATAGCGTCATCAAATACGGCCTATTAACGATGGCCCGTTATAGTCGGCCCATGAACGGACGATTCCAACTCTAGCCTGTTTATGGCCAGAATGCGGTCTGTTTGGCCCATGTCTGGCCAATCGACCGTACGGCCCGTATAAGGCCCATTCATGATACGGCCCGTAGAAGGCCCATTGATGATACGGCCCGTAGAAGGCCCATTGTTTCTACGGCGCATAGAAGGCCCACTGTTTCTATGGTCCGTAGAAGGCCCACTGTTTATAGGGCCCGTAGAAGGCCCACTATTTCTACGGCCCGTAGGGGGCCCAGTGTCACTACAGTAAATATTAGCCCATGGTTATTGTGGCCTAGTTTTAAAAAATAGGTTATTGCAGCCACTAGCAAACCACAGAAAAAGAACTGCACTGACTACAAGCAAACAAATAAACAAGACAACAAGGAAATAAATAAGCAAGCAACTTACACTAAGCTATCATGGCTATTACACATATTACATCCACTGGGCATCAAAGTTCGCCACCAATGCAAATATAGGGAACACAGCAGCATATAAACGCCGCAGCAAAACAAGTCCAGAACTGAAACAACTTTAGAAGAGCTCAAGTGACAATATCCTGGGTACCCATAATGCTGGCAAGATGCTTAGCAAGCTTATTAAGTTTCTCTTGTTTGGCGCTTAAGTCCTCCAGCGCTTGCTGTTGCACCAGAAAGTATGCATATGAATTCTGCAGGGACTTCCTCAGTCCTTCGGCTTCTTGTCGCATAACATCTGATCGATGTCTTTCAACTTGAAGTTGAGACTCAAGAAGCCGAACTGATTCAGGCAATGAGTTCGAAGAGCTGGTGCCAGCAGTGGTAGCCAGTAACTTGAACACTACATCAAGACAGGACTTTGGGGTTGTCTCAGTGTCTTCAATATAGTTTTTATCAGCTTTCTTGGAGACTGTCAGTGTCAAAACCGACGGATCTCGGGTAGGGGGTCCCGAACTGTGCGTCTAGGCGGATGGTAACAGGAGGCAGGGGACAGGATGTTTTACCCAGGTTCGGGCCCTCTTGATGGAGGTAAAACCCTACGACTTGCTTGATTAAATATTGATGATATGGGTAGTACAAGAGTAGATCTACCACGAGATCAGAGAGGCTAAACCCTAGAAGCTAGCCTATGGTATATATGATTGTCTGTTGTCCTACGGACTAAAACCATCCGGTTTATATAGACACTGGAAAGGGTTAGGGTTACACAAGGTCGGTTACAAAGGAGGAGATATCCATATCCGCACCGCCTAGCTTGCCTTCCACACCAAGTAGAGTCCCATTCGGACATGGCACGAAGTCTTCAATCTTGTATCTTCATAGTCCAACAGTCCGGCTGTCCGGAGACCCCCTAATCCAGGACTCCCTCAGTATCCCCTGAACCAGGCTTCAATGACGAAGAGTCCGGCGCGCAGTATTGTCTTCGGCATTGCAAGGCGGGTTCCTCCTCCGAATACATCAAGGAAGAATTTGAATACAAGGATAGAATCCGACCGTGCAGAATAAGTTCCACATACCACCGTAGAGAGAATAATATTTCCACAAATCTAATCCGCTGACACGTTTTGGCAACATGACATTATGCCATGGCCCGGTAATTATTCGAACCATTTCCTTTAACTAGCCCCGCAAATAACGTGAGGTAGTTCCTTGACAAGTCTTGTCAAAGCAGAGATCGTGTTCCCCTTATTACGGGATTCTCATTAATACGGGCGTGGGTAACGCAACCGCGCCATTGATTACGATGTTTGGGGGGATAAGCAAGTTTTACCACGCTAGTGGGGGCGCATAGTTTCGGCCGCCCATATAAAGGGATAAGGATTCACCTTTCCATCCACGCCTTCTTCCTCCTTGCTCATCCGTTCTTGCGCACTCGAGCTCCAACGCCCAAGTCTACATCCTTCCCCTCAATCTTCTCCAAACATGTCCAGAGCAGGGGGCAAATGGATGGCTTCCTCCGTTACGGAGGGGCAGATCGTTCCTACCCCGGAACCTCATGAGAGGGTAGTTTTCCTCCACCACTTCCTCCGTAGACTGGGGTTTCCCCTTCATCCATTCGTCTATGGTCTCATGTTCTACTATGGGCTGGACTTTCATGATCTGGCCCCGAACTTCATCCTCAACATCTCGGCGTTCATCGTCGTCTGAGAGGCTTTCCTTCGCATCCGGCCTCACTTCGGCCTGTGGCTGAAGACCTTTAATATCAAGCCGAAGGTGGTGGGAGGCCAACAAGCAGAATGCTGCGGAGCCATGGTGGGTAGGATGCCCAATGTTATATGGCTTGAAGGCTCCTTCGTGGAGACCATAAAGGGGTGGCAATCGGCGTGGTTCTACATCACCGAGCCACGCGACACCAAATGGGTGGCTGCCCCCAAGTTTCGATCCGGATTCCCCACACGGCTCACTTCCTGGAAAGAGAAGGGCTTGTCGTGGGGTTCATCGGTGGAGCTGGACGGACTTCAGAAATGTATCCTGAACATGGCAAGCAAGAAGCTCAAGCTTGTCAATATAGTCCAGGTCATGCTCATCCACCGGATCCTCCCGTGCCAACAACGAGACTTCAACTTGTGGGAGTTCGACCCGGCCCAGCACCAGACTCTGAGCGAGCTCTTCGACACGATGCACAAGGTCGTCTGGAAGGTGCTGTTCAAGGGCGCCGAGGTCCCTCCCTCTCTCACCAAGGACCGTGGGCTAAGCGTGAAGCGTCGAGCGCATTCGGTGAGTTCTATACATCCGGTAGGATATTTATTTCCCCTAGCTTAACCATGTGCGGGGTCTGATCTCCATGCCTTTGACAGGACTAGGTGGAGACGTCGAGGTAGATTAACTGTCCGGCCCCTCTGTCCAAAGACACTGCGGACGCTCTCCTAATGGAGATGCTGACTCCGGCTCCTTACAAGGTGCAAGAGAAGACCAAGAGTCCAAGGGAACCCAGAAGAGTTCCCGGCGCCAGGTGATATCGGACTCATCGTCCGATAACTCCGCAACGCACTCCTCCCCCGAAGACGAGGAGGAAGATGAAGATGCTCCCCCTCCAGTCGGGGGAGACAAGAAAAGAAAGGCTGCCCCAACTGGGGAGGCCGAAGGGTCCAAGAAGGGAAGAACTCACCTTCCGGACTACTCCACCACCGCCGCCGAAGGCGAAGACGAGTGGCTGCTTAGGGCTAAGCCCCTGGCAAAGTGGTAAGTATTCGGATACCAGAGTAACTCATAGCATTCCTTTGTCGCACTGCTTCTCCTAACGCCGAATTATGACAATGCAAACCGCCACAAGCCCGTATTGACGTATCGTCGAACGGCTCCCTGGGCTTGTCGGATATGGATAGCGATCCACTTCCTACCGCCACCTCCCCTAGCCCTACGGACAACGCCGAGGTATTGTCTCAAGAGGCACCGGGTCGAGGGGACACAGTCTCGGAGGCGCCTCAAGGCGACCTTCTGGACTTCGGGAGCAGAGGGAGCAAAGCCCCCGATGGCTCCGAGTTCGGCCCTCAGCCGAACACCATGCCGGAACCTCCAGTGGTTCCGGACTCGGGCAGGCGGCCTCCTTCCAAGAGGGGCAAGACGCCTGTGCCGGTGACCTCTGTCCATCCAGAGGCACCGGACAATCTGCTGGGAACGCTTCGCAGCGCTTCCATCGACGAAGAGCACGGCACTATTATGAGTGCGGTGATCGAGAAGGTTTAGTCCGCCAAAAGTGGGCTGACTGAAGCCTGTGCCAGCCTTCTAACAGGCTTTGAGGTAAGTATTTAAAATATACGAAAAATATTACCGCATAGACAGTAGCCCCTGATGCTCTGTTTGGTGTTCACAAAGAAAAGCCGAACATAGGATCAAACAATATCGCAGGAGCCTCATATAAGTGTGTCTATATGCGTATGCAGGCTTCGCTGCTGGCCTCTGCCGCACTGAATGCGGAGGTAGCCGTACTGAAGCAGGACCTCCAAGGGTCCCAGAAAGAGCTCGGCCTTGCTAAGAGGCAGCTCGAGGAGAACAAAGGTAAGTAGTACCTAGTCTGTGGATATATATATGAAGAGAATGTGATTGCAAAATGACAGGATCATCGTAAATTTGCTAGGGGCCATGACCGAGGTGGCGACCCTGAAGCAAGCGCTATCCAAGGCCGAAGACAAAGCGGCCAAGGAGTGCACCGAGCGGGAAAGGCATGAGGCACGGGTGGGCGAGGTGCAGCAAGAGCTCTATGCTCTCGTGACGAAGCACGAGGCGCTGGAGCTTGACTTGAAGATGCGAGAGTCCGAGCTTGCCACATCCCTTGAGAGTGCAAAGAATGCCAAGGCCGAAGCCTAAAGGGACTTCCAGGAGATTGGTGCGATGAAGAAGATAGCGGCGGGTAAGGCATTCTATATGCAAAGTAAGCATGTGAAAGTAAATTACTTGTTACTTACCCGGATCCAGAGATCTCCAGGAGCATTCGCAGATTTGCCCCACAGCGTGTCGGATGCCGCAAAATTTTATTGGGCCGAGGAGGGAAGCTCGACGGAGAAGTTGTTCTGGGCCCAGTATACTGGGACCGAACACCTAGTGCCTATGAGCGACCAGCTAAAGCAGCTGGTCGAGCTACACAAGGCGGCCGAATAGGCCATGAAGGGCTATATAGTCCGGATGTGGCCTGGCGACGCCCTTCCCAACAGCTACTTCAGCCTGGTGAGGCGGCTTGTGGATGCCTGCCCACGGCTGGAAGTTATCAAGCGGTCTGTCTGCATCGAAGGTGCACGCCAGGCTTTTGCCCGTGTGAAGGTGCAATGGGCCAAGCTGGACGCCATGAAGCTGATCAAGGAAGGGTCGCCGGAGGGCAAGGAGCATCGTTACCCCGAGACATACTATGAGGGTGTCCTGAAGGGTGCCCGTCTCGAAGCGGACGAGTGTACGAAAGACATAATATTCGAGTAAACTCGCTCGTGTAATCCTGTATTTATGAAAACTTGTTCATATACGCTATGCAATGCTTGTTTGAATTTAAAATATTACCTTCTATGCGGATATTTATCAAATCTGAGCGATGGCTAGTCGTCGACTTCTGCCCCCATGCCACGAGTGCTGGGGTGTTCAAGATAAACCTGAGCACTCTTGTTCCTATTTTTGGGTCCTTCGGGGGAGGTGCTCAGCACAACGAACAAGGCAATCGGACTGTAATGCGTTATCACTCTCACTTAGACATAGAATTCTATAATTTTAATTCTGCGAAGCCCCTAGTATTCGGAAGGCCGAATCTGGGGCGCGATACATGCCTTGAGCCGGACATGGCTGACTCCTCGCTCTAAGTGGCATAAGTCTTTAAGGACTCGAAAAACCTCTCGAACAGCGACCAGTCTCTCGCCTTATCATGACAGTCAGTTTTAGCTTTCTCTACTAAGGTGCTTAGCCCAGTAGAACCGGGGCACAATCACAGTAGTTCTCCTAGTGCTACCTTAGCCGATAGAGCGGAACGTAAGGTACCAAAACATAGGAGCCGGGCAAACCCAACATTTGACCAAAGACATGATTCAGAGGTGATGCATATAATGCTATAAGTTTGGGGTGCCGCACTTGTGAAAGTGTTCGGACTTCTCACACCATATTGTGGGGTATTTAAGCCCCTGGTGTATTGGCCGTACGAAAGTGTACGGTTGCAAGGCGTCATTAATGAACACATATATGTAAAAAAAGAATGCGATAATAATCTTAATGCTATGCATTGTTTATTCAAAAAGGTGCGTTAAAGCAGAATGATACAGATAGTGCGATAAGCAAAAAGTAGGACTATGTCCCTTCCAAGGGCAAGCTGAGGAATAGTATTAAAGCAAATATTTCACTCGTTATCGTAATCCACCTGGGAGTTCCGTGGTGTGACGTAGCTTTCTGCCTCCTTGGTTGCTGCATCATGTGTTTGGCAATCATGCTGCCGGACAGGGTTTTCAGAGATTAAAGTCCTGAAAAGAGAAAGATAACAAAGCGGGAAGCCCCTAGTGTGGTTTAAGCCGCGTCTTGGGGCGTGCCGTAGTTGTGCCCCCTCCCCACCTGTGCCCATGGTATTTTTAATGCGTAATTTTGTATGCGTGGCACGGATTTCGCCGTTTGGCTGGGACTGGGGTGGGGGCCGCATTGCTACGCGAGCTTAGATCGTGCTAGGCGGTCTAGTTGCCGATTACTTCGAGCGTGCTTGAAGGTGTCCGGGTCTTGTAATGACGAACTGGTGGATTGCCTTGAGAGGTTGCTTTGCGCTTATGCTGCGAGGGCCGCAGTGTGCTCCTCCGTGCGAAGAGAGCGCTCTGTGTTTCCATTAACTGTGATGACCCCCGAGGTCCTGGCATCTTGAGCTTGAGGTATGCATAATGCGGTACCGCATTGAATCTCGCAAATGCGGTTCGCCTGAGCAATGCATGATAGCCACTGCGGAATGGGACTATATCAAAGATTAATTCTTCGCTTCGGAAGTTATCCGGGGATCCGAAGACCACTTCCAGTGTAATTGAGCCTGTGCAATGGGCCTCTACACCTGGAATGACGCCTTTAAAGGTTGTTTTTGTGGGTTGATCCTTGAGGGGTCTATACCCATTTTGTGCACTGTGTCCTAGTAAAGCAGGTTCAGGCTGCTGCCTCCATCCATAAGGACTTGAGTGAGGTGAAATCCGTCGATGATTGGGTCTAGGACCAGTGCGGCGAATCCGCCATGACGGATACTAGTGGGGTGGTCCCTACAATCGAAGGTGATCGGACAGGAGGACCATGGGTTGAACTTTGGGGCGACTAGCTCCAACGCATATACGTCCCTGAGCGCACGCTTCCGCTCCCTCTTGGGATGTGGGTTGCGTATATCATGTTCACCGTCCGCACTTGTGGGGGGAACCTCTTATGTCCTCCGGTATTCGGCTGCCGGGGCTCCTCCTCGTCATCGCTATGTGGCCCCTTATTTTTGTTTTTGGCAATTAACTTGCTGGCCTGCTTGAACACCCAACAATCCCTATTGGTGTGGTTGGCTGGCTTGTCGGGAGTGCCGTGTATTTGACACGAGCGATCGAGTATACGGTCCAAACTGGACGGGCCCGAAGTGCTTTGTTTGAATGGCTTTTTTCGCTGACCGGGTTTAGAGCCTTTGAATCTGGCATTGACTGTCGTATCCTCAGTATTATCGTTGTTAATGCGGCACTTATGTTTGTTGTGACATGACCTGCTATTGCCGTCCTTGGTATCTGAAGTACCATGGTTCTTTGATATGGTATTACTGCGAGCCAGCCAGCTCTCTTCTCCCGCACAAAAGCGGGTCATGAGTGTCGTGAGGGCTGGCATAGATTTTGGCTTTTCCTGACCAAGGTGCCGGGCTAGCCACTCGTCGCGAATGTTGTGCTTGAAAGCTGCTAGGGCCTCTGCATCCGAACTGTCGACGATTTGATTTTTCTTTGTGAGGAACCGTGTCTAGAATTGCCTGGCCGATTCCTCTGGCTGCTGAATTATGTGGCTCAAGTCATCGGCATCTGGTGGTCGCACATAAGTGCCCTGAAAGTTATCGAGGAATGCGGCTTCCAGATCTTCCCAACAGCCAATGGATTCTGCTGGCAAGCTATTGATCCAATGCCGAGCTAGTCCTTTGAGTTTGAGTGGGAGGTATTTAATGGCGTGTAGATCATCACCGCGTGCCATGTGGATATGCAGGAGGAAATCCTTGATCCATACCGCAGGATCTGTTGTGCCGTCATATGATTCTATATTTATGGGTTTGAAACCCTCTGGGATTTGATGATCCATTACTTTGTCTGTGAAGCATAAGGGGTGTGCGGCGCCTCTGTACTAGGCTATATCGCGACGCAGCTCCAATGAGTCTTGCCCGCTGTGCTCGGCCCTGCCGGATTTACTTTTACTGTATCCGGCGTGACGATTATCGTCTCGCGTAGTGGTGCGCCCTCGTGATCCGTAGATCGATCTTGCATGTTTTTCTTTGTCCTCCAATACGTCTCGCAGGTCTGGCGTATTTCCCCATGCCTTTTTATTTGAATGGCGTCGGGGTGCGGGCTGAGATTTTGGCTGGAATGCCTCTCTGTCGCGGCCACGGGGTGGCCAATCAGCCGCATCATACGCTTCCTCCTCCAGTCGGGTAGCAACCTGCATTTTGGGTAACTCTTGGAGGGGCATTCGAGTTTATATTGCTCGGCCGCCAGGACTTCAGTCCATCTGTCAGCTAGCAGATCTTGATCAGCTTGAAACTGCTGCTACTTTTTCTTAAGGCTATTTGCCGTGGCTATAAGTTGGCGCTTGAAGCGCTCTTGTTCAACGGGATCCTCTGGCACAATGAATTCGTCATCGTCGAGGCTTGCCTCGTCGTCATAGGGAGGCATGTAATTATCCTCCTCCTCATCTGCCGCTCTCTCAGGAGGGCTGGCCTCTCCATCCTCCTGCCCTAAATCGTGCTGGAGGGGATTATTGCCATCTTCGGCACTGTCTGGAGTGCTATTATCTCCTATGCCAGTATCACCACTTTTCCTTTGGCGGGACTTAGAGCGGCGCCGCTGACGTTGGCGCTTGGGTTGCTTCTTGGAGGGGTCATCCTCCGCTGTCTCATCGCCATTGTCTTCTTTGGGTGTGTCCATCATGTATATATCGTATGATGAGGTGGCTGTCTAGTGCCCTGTGGGCAGTGGTTCCTCTTCGTCTCCCACATCGTCGTCCATACCGTCGATGTCTTCGGATTCGAAATCAAGCATGTCGGTTAAGTCGTCGATAGTGGCTACTAAGTGGGTGGTGGGTGGGCAGAGAATTTCTTCGTCATCCGCATCCCAATCCTGCCGGACATAGTTCGGCCAGGATCTTCCTGACAAGGAGAGACACCTTAATGAGTTCAGCATGTCGCCAAAGGGCGAGTGCTGAAAAATATCCGCGGAGGTAAACTCCATGATCGGCGCCCAATCGGATTCGCTAGGAACGGGCGCAGGCGGTTCGGAGTTCGTGGCCGGAGAAGGATCCGGCAGTTTGACAACACGACTCTTGTGCAGGGTAAGGTCGATGTTTTGGCTCGATCGCCACTGAGGATAAGGCCTCCATGACGGGGTCCATCCACCCGTGCATGGACGGCGCAACTGGCTCCGAATCGAGGGTCGGAGCGGCTGCCGGTGTGATCACCTGAACATTGTCCGATGGTAGAGCTAAATCGTACACATCGTGACCGTGTAATGCACAAGGCAGGGGCTCGAATCCATCGAAGATCAAGTCTCCGCGGATATCGGCCGTGTAGTTTAAGCTTCCAAACCTGACCTGGTGGCCAGGGGTGTAACTTTCGATCTGCTCCAGATGGCCAAGCGAATTGGCCCACAGTGCAAAGCCGCCGAATACAAAAATCTGTCCGGGGAGAAAAGTCTCATCCTGGACTGCATCGCCATTGACGATCGTAGGAGCCATCAAGCCTAACGGCGACGACACAGAGGAACTCTCAATGAAAGCACCAATGTCGGTGTCAAAACTGGCGGATCTCAGGTAGGGGTCCCGAACTGTGCATCTAGGCGGATGGTAAGAGGAGGCAGGGGACACGATGTTTTACACTGGTTCGGGCCCTCTTAATGGAGGTAAAACCCTACGTCCTGCTTGATTAATATTGATGATATGGGTAGTACAAGAGTAGATCTACCACGAGATCAAAGAGGCTAAACCCTAGAAGCTAGCCTATGGTATGATTGTCTGTTGTCCTACGGACTAAAACCCTCCGGTTTATATAGACACCGGAAAGGGTTAGGGTTACACAAGGTCAGTTACAAAGGACGAGATATCCATATCCGTACTGCCTAGCTTGCCTTCCACGCCAAGTAGAGTCCCATCCGGACACGGGACGAAGTCTTCAATCTTGTATCTTCATAGTCCAACAGTACGGACAAAGGATATAGTCTGGCTGTCCGGAGATCCCCTAATCCAGGATTCCCTCAAAGACCAACAGGGATGTCTTACTATCTTGAACCTTATCTGCATTACTTCCTTTACCATTGCATAACAGGGTACTCTTCTCCAATATTTTATCCGCGTTCTAAAAGAGAAACAAACAAACACATCTCAGGTTTACAAATGTAGTATATGGAACTCATTTTGGTAAACCAGTTCAGTAGTAAGGTGGACAGGGTAACAGCATGAAACAAACATATATCTATGTAGTATGGTCACTGTATGGTCTATATCATTCTAGTTTATGTTGCCAAATCAAGATAGATACAGTTAGAATCATATCTATTTAATACAAAGCAGCATAGACAGAATATAAGTGTGTGAAACTACACAACAATAACAACACTTGTAATGTGCATGGCATGAGGACATAACTGTTTGTTCAATTGAAACTGAAATCAACATAGAGCAAGTTACAACAGCAAACAGACAAACACGTTGAAGAAACTGGTTTAAAACATACCTGTTGCACCATTGGAGTTTCAATTGCATCCTTCAAATTTGAAATTAGTTGGTATCAGTAAATATAGTGATGCAAGAGCAAAGTAGTATGAACCATAGCTATGGAACCTGACCTGAGAAAAATTCTTCTTCTACTTTAAGCGTTGACTTCGGGTTCGGAGTGGTGGTCCTCGTGATTTGGGCACTGCAGTTGCCTTACTAACTGCTCGTGTTTGGGTGCTCTGTGGTGGAGACGGTGTTGTGTCAACAGGAACTGGGTGTCTATCTGCTGGGGTTGGGGTTAGAAGAGGTGTAGCTGGTTCTCTGTCCAACTGGGTAGGTTACAATCTGCATGAGTGTGGGTTATGTGTGGTGGGGCTTGTTCTTGGGCAAGTACAACCGTGGTTCTATCTGCACCGACAGGTAGCACGATCTTTTCTGAAGACCGTGTTTTTACTCCCACAGATACTGCCATCACTCCCTCCAATTGAAATGGCTGATAAACAAGAAAAGTAATTAAATGTACAGACATTGTAAGATAGACAGGTGGGCATGAAATAATTCACATTTATGTTGTCTAAGCAAATAGAATAGCAGGACATAATTTCACATATATGATGGCTAATTAAACAGGATAGCATGACACAATTTCACATGTATGATGGCTAACTAAACAGGATATAATGACATACTTCAAAATATGATGACCATGTAAACAGGATGACATGATATAACTATACGATGTGTCTATTAAAGTGGTTGGCATGCCATAAATCACAAACATGCCGTCGATGGAAACATGATGGCATGATATAATTCACGGATAGAATGACATAATTTAAATATGATGACTATTTAAACAGGATGAGATGATGTAACTATATTATGTCTTTAGAAAATGGGTTGGCATGCCATAATTCAGATACATGCTGTCTATGTAAACATCATGGCATGACATAATTCAAATATATGATTTATATACTAAGGAAGTGAGCAGAGGGCAATCACATATATGATGTGTCAACTAAGGAGATGGCATTCTATATTGTGTATATGATGTAAAAACTAAGCATTGCAATACAACATATGCATTATATGAGTAATATAACCCTGCCAAGTTTGAGCATACACCTCAGGGGGATAATAGGACTGGTCATCCAAGTTTGAGCATACACCTCAGGGGGATAATAGGACTGGTCATCTGCCTCTGAATCCTCCTCTGAAGAGCTATCTGTAACCAGCAAGATATCTGCTTCAGTAGGTAGCATTGTCTGCTCTGAAGACCTTGTTTTCACTCCAGATTTCTCCATCACCAATTCAAATGGCTGATGCACAGGAAGAGCAGTTGAATATACAAACATTGTCGACAAAAGCAATGAGAAATACAAAAAAAGGACGGCATGATATAATTCACATATATGACGCTTGCCTAAACAGCATGACATTGCATAATTCACATACATAATGCCTTGCAACAAGATAACATTGCATAATTCACATATATAATGTCTTGCAACAAGATGGCATTGCATAATTCACATATATGGTAATTAGACACTAAACAGGTGGCATTCACACAAAGCATTGTCTAAACTAAGCAAATGACATAGCAATGCAAGATACCATACGCACGATATGAGCAACATAACCCTGCCAAGTTAGGGCATGCACCTCGGGGGGAAATATGACTGGTCATCTGTCTCTGAATCCTCCTCTGCGGAGCTATCAGTAACAAGCAAGACATGCGCTTCGTCAGATAGCATTGTCTGCTCTGAAGACCTTGTTTCCACTCTAGATTTTTCCATGACCGTGCCAAATGGTTGATGCACAGGAAGAGTAATTGAATGTACTAAAATTGTTGACAATTTAACAGGTAATAAAAAATGATGGCATGATATAATTCACATATAAGATGATTGGCTAACCAGGGTGGCATTGCAAAATTCACATATATGATGCCTGGCTAGACAAGATGGCATTGCATGATTCACATATACGATAAAGAAACTAAATAGATGGCATTGACACAAAGCATGTCTAAACTAAGAAGATGACATATTTATTGTATACAGTAAGCAATGCAAGGCACCATGTCGGTGTCAAAACCGGCGGATCTCGGGTAGGGGGTCCCAAACTGTGCGTCTAGGCCGGATGGTAACAGGAGGCAGGGGACACGATGTTTTACCCACGTTCGGGCTCTCTTGATGGAGGTAAAACCCTACGTCCTGCTTGATTAATATTGATGATATGGGTAGTACAAGAGTAGATCTACCACGAGATCAGAGAGGCTAAACCCTAGAAGCTAGCCTATGCTATGATTGTATGTTGTGATTATTGTCCTACGGACTAAAACCCTTCGGTTTATATAGACACCGGAGAGGGTTAGGTTACACAAGATCGGTTACAAAGGAGGAGATATCCATATCCGTATTGCCTAGCTTGCCTTCCACGCCAAGTAGAGTCCCATCCGGACACGAGACGAAGTCTTCAATCTTGTATCTTCATATTCTAGTAGCCTGGCCAATGGATATAGTCCGGCTATCCGGAGACCCCCTAGTACAACCCCGGATATGAAATCTATCACCAGTCCGGATTCGGCTGTTTTAACCGGTGTGGCCTCTATCCATTTGGTGAATTTGTCCACCATGACCAATAAGTATTTTTTCTTGTGGGTTCCCCCTTTAAGGGGTCCAGCCATCTCAAGCCCCCAGACCGCAAAGGGCCATGTAATGGGGATTGTTTGGAGGGCGGTGGGTGGCATGTGGCTTTGATTTACAAAGAGCTATCAACCGGCGCAACAATGGACCAAGTCCTGTGCATCTGCCCGGGCAGTTGGCCAATAGAATCCTGTATGGAAGGCCTTGCTTACAAGAGCCCGGGCTGCGGCGTGATGACCGCCGAGTCCGGCGTGAATTTCTGCCAAAAGGTTCCGCCCTTCCTCTTCGGAGATGCACCTTTGAAGGACTCCGGTAGCGCTTTTTTGTACAATTCTCCCTCATGGACCCTGTAGGCCTTGGATCGCCGCACTATGCAGCGTGCCTCATTTTGGTCCTCTGGAAGTTCTTGTCTAGTTAGGTAGGCGAGGAATGGTTTTGTCCATGGGGCAATAATGGCCATTATTTTGTGGGCTGAATGTGTTATTTCGGTGGCGGGGCCTCCGATTGTGTCAGAGAGTTCGGTATCGGGTATTTTGGCCGGGTCCAGACTGTTGTTACCGGTGTCCCCTTCCCATGCTACGGATGGCTTGAAGAGCCTTTCCAGAAATATGTTGGGAGGGACCGCGTCGCGTTTTGCACCGATGCGGGCGAGGATATCCGCCGCCTGATTGTTTTCCCGAGCCATATGGTGAAATTCGAGCCCCTTGAACCGAGCTGACATTTTAGGACGACATTGCGATAAGCTGCCATTTTCGGATCCTTGGCATCGAAGTCTCCATTTATTTGGGATATCGCGAGGTTCGAATCCCCGTGCACCTCTAGGCGTTGAATGCCCATGGATACTGCCATCCGGAGACCATGTAGAAGGGCCTCATATTTGGCTGCATTGTTGGAGTCCGTATACATTATCTATAGTACGTATTGAACGGTATATCCTGTTGGGGATGTCAAAACGACGCCAGCCCCCAGACCAGCCAACATTTTGGATCCGTCGAAGTGCATGATCCAGTTTGAATATGTGACGTACTCTTTAGGGAGTTTGGCTTCCGTCCACTCAACGACGAAGTCAGCCAAAACTTGCGACTTAATAGCTCGCCGTGGCTTGTAAGTTATGTCGAACAGGAGGAGCTCAATGGCCCATTTGGCAATCCGGCCCGTCGCGTCGCGGTTGTTTATAATATCGTTAAGTGGTACTTCCGAGGCTACTGTTATCGAACACTCTTGAAAGTAGTGTAGAAGCTTCCGGGATACCATAAATACCGCGTACGCTATCTTTTGATAATGCGGGTACCATGATTTGCATGGAGTAAGGACAGTGGACACATAGTAAACCGGCTTTTAAAGGGGGAATTTGTGTCCGTCCACTTCTCGCTCGATAACAAGCACTGCGCTTACTACTTGATGAGTTGCCGCAATGTATAATAGCATTGGTTCGCCAATGTTTGGCGCGGCCAGGACTATGTTTATTGCCAATATGGCTTTTATTTCGTTGAGTCCGGACGTGGCGGCATCCGTCCACTCGAAGTGTTCGGTGCGCCGGAGGAGGCGATAAAGGGGTAATGCCTTTTCTCCCGAGCGGGAGATAAAGTGGCTTAGAGCCGCCACGCATCCAGTCAATTTTTGTATTTGTTTGAGGTCTGTTGGGGTAGCCAACTGTGACAACACTCGGATTTTGGCCGGATTAGCATCAATACCTCTACTGGAGACAATGAATCCAAGGAGCTTTCCGGCTGGTACGCCGAAAACACATTTTTTCCGGATTGAGCTTGATGTCATATGCTCAGAGCTTGTCGAATGTGAGCCTCAAGTCGTCTAATAGAGTTTCGACATGCTTGGTTTTAACGACCACGTCATCCACGTATGCCTCCACTGTTTTGCTGATCTGGTTTTCCAGACATGTCTGAATCATGTGCTGATATGTTGCGCTGGCGTTTTTGAGCCCGAAGGGCATTGTGTTGAAGCAGAATGGGCCGTATGGTGTGATGAATGCCGTTGCGGCTTGGTCTGACTCCGCCATTTTAATTTGATGGTAGCCGGAGTATGCGTCGAGGAAACACAACGAATCGTGTCCTGCGGTAGCATCGATGATTTGATTGATGCGGGGGAGGGGGAAGGGATCCTTTGGGAAGGCCTTGTTAAGGTCCTTAAAATCGACGCACAAGCGCCAGGATTTGTCCTTCTTTGGTACCATCACCAGGTTTGCTAGCCAGTCCGGATCTCTGATGAATCCGGCCTCCAATAGCTTGGCTAGTTCCTCTCCCATGGCTTGTCTCTTAGGTTCGGAGAAACGTCGAAGACCCTGCTTGACTGGCTTGAATCCTTTTAGGATATTTAGGCTGTGCTCAGCCAGCCTGCGTGGGATTCCTGGCATGTCTGAAGGGTGCCAGGCAAAAATGTCCTAGTTCTCGCGTAGGAACTCTCACCTCGACATCAGGGTTTAATTGTGCCCCAACGGAAGCTGTTTTTGTAGGGTCCGTTGGATGGACTTGGAATTTGACTATTTCGTCCGCCGGTTTAAAGGAGGTGGACTTGGATCTTTTATCGAGTATCACATCGTCCCTGTTCATCGTGGAGCACAGCGCAGTTAGTTCCTTGGCCGCTAGGGCTTCGGATAGTGCCTCGAGGGCCAGTGCGACTGTCTTATTTTCGGTGCGGAGTGCTATGTACGGATCACTAGCAAGAGTGATGATTCCGTTGGGCCCGGGCATTTTGAGCTTCATGTACGCGTAATGGGGTATGGCTTGGAAGATTGTAAATGCCTCCCGCCCAAGTAGAGCATGGTATCCGCTACTGAACGGGGCCACTTGGAATGTAATTTCTTTGGACCTGTAATTATCTGGCGTGCCGAATACCACATCTAGGGTGATTTTCCTAGCACAGCGTGCTTCCCGACTGGGGATGATTCCTCTAAAGGTTGTGCTACTTTGCTCAAGGCGGCTCCAGTCTATTTCCATCTTTTGAAGAGTTTCCTCATAGATGAGGTTTAATCCGCTGCCGCCGTCCATGGGTACCTTGGTGAGTCAAAAGCCGTCCACGATGGGACTGAGGACCAGTGCGACTGGTGCTCGGGCTGTTCGGAATTTTGGTTCGTCACTGGCATTGAAGGTAATAGCCGTGTCACTCCAAGGATTCATTTCTGCTATGTGGCAGATTTCAGCCATGCTGCGGAGTGTTCGCTTGCGTCTGTTATTTGACGCGAAGGTCTCAAAGACCATTAACACCGTATTCTTGTCCACGGGATGGTGCTCTATGGTATTTGGGAGGAGTAGATCCTCACCACTTTTGGCCACCTGCCGGAGTATCCAACATGCTCTAAGGCTGTGCGTTGGTATTGCATCCGATGTACTATGAATTTTGCAGGGTCCGTTGAGCCATCCCTCAAGTACGGTCCTTGCCCCGTAGAGGGCTTTCGCTTTTTGGTAGTTAACCCAGGTGTATTGTGATAATGCACCCTTTTATTTCGGACTGGGTTTGTGTTTAGGGCCGGATTATCTCAAAATTTTATTTTGGTTTTCCAGACGCTTTCCATTGCACAGTACTTTCGTACTATGGACATCAAGTCGGCAAAACGTGTAATTTCACGGCGACTTATGGCGTTGAGGATTCCCTTGTCCGTGCAATTATTGCAGAAGAATGAAATTGCGTCTTCCTCACTGCAGTCCTTTATCCTGTTCATGACTAGGAGGAATCTAGCACAGTAATGGTGTACTGTTTATTCGGGCTTTTGCCTAATTTGGGATAGATCGCGTATGTTTGGGTAGGTGGGTGGAATTGAATCCGAATCCTCACCCAATCTGAGACTTAGGGGCCAAGGAGTTTCCGAACTCGGAAGTTTGGATTCTTGGATGTTTTCCGATAAATCTAGCCCACTTCTTGATTCTAGGTTCAGGCCTTGAGTGACGTCCTCCCCTCCGCGGGTATCCGGCTTGCAGGGATCGGGAATCCAGACATAGCTAGTCCTTAAGATAGATGAAGGGTTTCCGCATTGTTCCTCCACCACTGCAATGTGATGGGTGACCTGGGGAGAGTAGATCTCTCTCAGATCGGGTTTAGGCCCAATCTGATCATAGTCTGTAGCGACTCCCAGGGCGGTGATGCTATCCAAGAGCTCGTTCAGGGAAGAGAGCTCCATTGGATCTAACTGCTCGGCAAGTTCCAAGTTGACGTGAAGATTGCTTTTGATGACCCAAGAAGTCATCGCCGGCGCAGCGGCCGAACAGGCGGTCATAAGAAAACCACCTAGCCGGAGAGTTTGGCCGATGGCGACGGCACAGTGGAACTCCCAATGAAAGCACCAATGTCGGTGTCAAAACCGGCGGATCTCGGGTAGGGGGTCCCGAACTGTGCGTCTAGGCCGGATGGTAATAGGAGGCAGGGGACACGATGTTTTACCCAGGTTCGGGCCCTCTTGATGGAGGTAAAACCCTACGTCCTGCTTGATTAATATCGATGATATGGGTAGTACAAGAGTAGATCTACCACGAGATCAGAGAGGCTAAACCCTAGAAGCTAGCTATGGTATGATTGTATGTTGTGATTGTTGTCCTACGGACTAAAACCCTTCGGTTTATATAGACACCGGAGAGGGTTAGGGTTACACAAGGTCGGTTACAAAGGAGGAGATATCCATATCCGTATTGCCTAGCTTGCCTTCCACGCCAAGTAGAGTCCCATCCGGACATGAGACGAAGTCTTCAATCTTGTATCTTCATAGTCTAACAGTCCGGCCAATGGATATAGTCCGGCTATCCGGAGACCCCCTAATCCAGGACTCCCTCACACCATATGCATGATATTACCAATATCAGCATGCCAAGTTAGAGCGAAGACCTCATGGGGTAAATAGGAGTGGTCTTCTCCTTCTGAATCCCCCTCATAACAGTTATCTTCCTCTTGATTACAATCCGAAATGGGTGGAGGGGGGGCTGCCTTTGCGCCCACCATGGAACGACGTCTGCATGAAATCTTATTGCCATGCAAGGCTCGTCTCTTTTGCTCTACATGATCAGTTCCATTGTGTACAATAACTGGAATGCATAGGAATAAAACATAGTGAGATTATGTAAGGAGTGCATGCACAAATCCAGAGTGATGGTAGCAAACTGTGGATAGACCCAAAACCAATGATAGCAGGCAGATAATAGCTTTAGTTAAAAAATACAGATAATGGCTCCTTTAATGTTTGTTTGCACCCAACATGAAACTCATAGTAGACACCTGAGATTAACCAGATAGTAGATAGATAGTACTGATTGCTGCCCCAATATGTACCCCACAACCATTTAAAAACTCAAGTTTCAGCATTAGTTTGGACCTGAGTCAGAGTCTAATAGGTGAACACGACGATAATGTAGCATGTCATCATATTAAGCGACGCATAACGTAAGCAGACACGGAATAGTGCGACCTCTCTTGCGGACCCGTGTAGTCCTCAAGGTCATCTGCTCAGTTGATGATGGTAATGAAGTTGTCGTGGCTGCCGGCGGTGGGGAAGAAGATATGAGGCGGCGAAAGATAGTCTGGAGAGCGGATCCCTGCGGTGGTGAACCCTTCCATTGTTGGAGCAGCTGAGCTGGGGTGGAACACAGCGCCGCAGGAGCAGGACAAACCACACAAGGTTTACTTTGACACATATCTGTAATAGAAGTAATTGAGTAAGGGCTTGTTTGAATTTGAGGATTCTAACAATGCAGGGATAGGAAATAGACAGGAATAGGATAGGAATGCATGTGCAAAATAGAGAATTTAAAAACACAGGATTTCTGCCAATCTGGGTGTTTGATTCACAACAATTGGAAGATCACAGGACGCAAAAAAGCATGGTGAGATTAAGTCAAACCACAAGAAAATGTACGGTTATAATGCTATTATGCTACTCTCTCTTAGTCTTGTGCTTGATGAATAGGAATATGAACAGGAGGAGAAGTGGAAATTAGAATTCCTATGGTTTTTCTTTCAAGGAGACACTAAAGGAACAAATCCTATAGTTTTCCTTTGCTTCATTCCTTTGCACCAAATTCATGAAAAGTAGTACCATAGGAACCTTTCCAATTCCGATGTTTTTCATTCACTTTTCCTTTCAAGCACTGGCGATTCTAGTAGGCAGGCTTGAGCAAGGAAAATCCTACACTAAAAATGTTTTTTGTGCTACTTCTATTACTTTGGACCCAGGCCACTGCCATACTAGCTCAACTCCCAGGCCCATCGACAAATGCACAGCTCAAACGCACAGAGATAAATAATGATGGCATTCAAGAGAGTCCATCACGGATAGATAAGTTGCTTGGTACCTCACTGCTTGTCATATAGTAGGATAAAATAATTGTATCTCCCGTTACTACGAGTGCTCAGTGGACAATATATATAACATGTAGAGTAAAAAAGAGATGCAACAAGTGTACAACCTCTTTGGCGAAGCCATGTCGATCTCAGCGTGATTGGGTTGGCCGGTGAGGATGCTCCAGCTGACTTGGCTGTCAGAGGAGGGGAAGAAGATCTTAGGCGTCTGGAGATGGAGCCCGAGGTACTGCTCCACTGTGATGGAGGGTTTCGTCGTTGGAGCAGCTCCGGTGAGTTGTACGACGCCGAGGCTGAAGCAGGACAAGAGAGACAACGAACAACATTAACCTGAGTGGAATTCTAATAGCAGTAAAATACATAAACACAAAGTGCTAGATGTAAAATACATCAGCCGCTCATCTCTAAACTTAACTGTCGAAACTGAACTTAACTGTCGAAACTGAATTTTGCTGTCGAAATTGAATTTTGCTGTCGATACTGAACGCACTAGCAAGGTGAGGCTACACATCGGTCGACTGACTTTTTCATCTCTGGTCAGTCGATTTTGCAGCCGTTGGATACGAAATCAAGGGCCTGTGGTTCATCTTCAACCTCCACCCCCCTGAGCCGGCCAAACAGCAGCCCCCCGCCGCCCGCGGCCGGCGGTGCACTGCCCCGAAAACACTCCCCACCGTTGGCCTGCCACCGCCCCGGCCATCCCTCTAGGCCACCCCATGACGAGCTTTTTCTCCGGCGATCCCCACGCCACCGCCGGCGACCACCGCCCCCATCCTGAACCCTAAGATAGATAGTGGGGTACCTCTCCGGCGAGCCCCCTCCCCACTGCGGCTGGTTCTTCCTTCACCCCGGCGGCATCGGAGTGAAGTGTAGCTAAATCGGAGCAGCATCGCAAGCAAGAGCAAGAGCGAGAGCAGTAGCGCGAGCAAGAGCGATAGCAAGAGCAGACCAGGCAGGGGACCGAGAGAAAGAGCAGAGCAGTAGCGCGAGCGAGAGCTAAAGCAGCAGCAGGTCCTACTGATGTGGACGTCGCCGCCGAGGGAGCAACGCCGTGGAGGAAGTGGCTGGCGATGCCGTCGTGGATGGAGCCGCACCGTGTCGGCTCAGGATCGAGCGCCGACAGCACCGTGAGATCGAATCAAGAAGAAAATGCGACAATTAGTGTACAACCTCTTTGGTGGCGCCAATTAGGCTGCAGCTTCATCCGAGGAAACGGTGATGATGATGCTCTTCCAGTGGTGTAGGTGAAGACGGCGGTGTGGGAATGGAGGTGGCACGAAAGACAAGGGGAACGTCGGGGCAGCTCCTTAGAGGTGGAGGACGGGGTGGCTGAACCGGCGGGACGATGAGATCGATGACGGATCCTCATCCGGTACGGTGGATGAGGGACGTCGAGGTGTTGATGTGGATGACGTCGTAGGGGAAGAGGCTCCGGCTGGGTGGCGGACGGAGCAGGGTGTGCGGTTCATCGCGGGTTTTCGCGGCCTCGGTGTACGAATGGGTGGGCGGATGGGATGGCAGTGGGGAACCATGGCTTAGAAACGCGCTTGTCCGAAATGTGGGGTACGTTATGAAAGTACCCCCACCGATTTGAGGCGGTTCTTTCGGTTCAGGGGTACCACGGGCATTTCACGTGTCGGGATTTCACAGGAAGGTGGAAGTTTTTGTGCACGTTGTAATTTCGGAATAGCAAGGCGCGGGTTGGGATGGAGGGAGTTGTCGGAGCACAACGAGACAAAGATATATCTTAAATATTTCGGGCTAACAAGGCGCGGGTTGAAGAGGCAGAAGTTTCGCAACACGATAGACAAAGACGCTAGCTTGAATGTTCAGCATAACAAGGCGCGGCTTGAAATTTCAGAAGAACAAGCTTAACGTGTACCCAAAAAAAGACAATTTGCACCTCAACATGCACAACACACACACAAACACTATTTAGACTAGAGTAAGGTGCACGTGCATTGCACGCATGAGATTTGGAAACCAAATTATGAATAAACTAGTCGCCAAACCGTGCGAATGCACGGGCTAGTACGCGTGTGTGTCTCCCATAAGATAATAGAGCAAACAATTTAAAAAATCAAAGAATACATACGGAAGTAGTACTGCATAATGATTGTCTATATTACTAAATAAAATAATGTTATTTTTTTTCATGTACATTTCAAAGATACCTGCTACTATTGTTCGTAATGTTTTTGCGGCTGGTCAGATACTTAAAATCTTATTTGTTAGAGAGTTAATTATGTATTACAAATTAATCACAATTAATGATAACATACCAATGAACAAACATAATATCATATCCGCCTCAATAATAATACGAAGTCTACTAACTAATGGCATATAAGGTATATTGTTAGATCTAATTGTAATCTAATTGAGAATAAGCAACATATAGTGAACAAACATGATGACAAAAATGTGGTAAGTATAAAAGTGTGCCTAAAGATGCTTTAAGATATTCAATATTGATGTAAAATATGTACAATATGCACCCCATGTAGGTGCAAGTGTTGATGACTAAATACCAGTTCAATCATCATATGGCTAAATACTAACTGCTGGACTTTTTAGGTTATTTGACACTAATTATGCAACCACAGAGCTTTAATATGAACTGTGTGATCAAATGTTATATCATATAAGAAAAAAAAACACTTTATAATTGCCAATGTTAGTAATAGCAAACAAATGGATTCTCAGATTCTATTTTGTTTTCAACCTAAACAATGTTTTTGTGCTATCATGATACCACCTTTGTATATGTTGACAAAATTCTTCATGGAATCCACATTATCCATACTCATGATACATGTCCTATTTGAAAGTAGGTTAATCTCCACAACACTTGTCATGCATTACATTTTTTTCTTTGAAGTAAGGGCTCCCCTCTTATCCTTATAACTTGTTATGAAGCAATTCAGCCACAATTAATTTTGTGGTATGGGTGGCCTTGCAATGTAGTCCTAGACGTCATGTCTTTTACATCAACAAATTCTTGAAGAGTAATTAGAAATCTCAATGAACAACACTTGCAAGATAGATAGGAACTCTCAAATGGAAACATCTTACATCGTACAATTAGAAAATTTGATGGGATAAAGATTTCACTTACAACCCACACATTATAAGTGAATAATGGTTACAACATCCTCTCCTATATAATACATTTTTTGGCAGCTCTTGGATAATCCATCTTACATGTAAAGAATAAAACAGGCATGCAATCATGAAGTCTAACAGGATTGCAAGTCTGTAGAACCTGTGCCCTTTTTACATCAACACAGATAATATATTATCTTTCCTTGGAATCCAATTTTGAACAACAATTTTTTTATCTAAGTGTGCATGGAAATGGATTATCAGATTCAAATCAATAGTATCTTTCTCATGGAAATATTAGCTTCGGACTAAAACCCATGTAAGATACTGGGTCCCATCATCGATCGCAGTGGTCGTAAAAATTTGCATGCAAATATTGGCTAGGTTTGTCCAATTAAAAAGGTTGAGTAGAACAACTATTGAAGATATGTGTGGGACCTCAAAGTGCAACATGCGATATCGTACAATTAGAAAAATTGATGGAAAAAAATATAGTAACAACCCTCATATATGAAGGCGAACTTCCTGGAAGAGTGATTAAAAATCTCGATGAACAACACTGGCAATATATATAGGATCTCTCAAAACTCAAAATCTTACATGGTACAATTAAAAAATTAGATCGGATAAAGATTTCACTTACAATGTACATATATAAAGGCGAATAATGGTGACAACATCCCCTCCAGTAATATCAAAAAAAATTGGCACCTCTTGGATAACTCATCTTACGACATAAGGAACACAACATGCATCCACTCATGAAGCCAACAGGATTGCAAGTCTGTAGATCTTGTGGCTCTTTGCATCAACAAAAATAATATATTAGCTACCCTAGGAATCCAAATCCGAACAGCAAAAAATGATCTTACAATTTTGTCAGCTCTTGGATAATCCATCTTATGACGTAAATCACCTTTGAGGTTCGTCCAATTGAAAACGTTAAGAAGAAGAACTATTGAAGATATATGGGAAACCTCAAAGTTCAACATCTTATATTCTACAATTAGAAAATTAGATGGGAAACAAAGTATACTTACAACTCTCATATATGAAGGGGAACAGCGCTGACAGCATCATCTCTTTGATAATCCATATGTTTTTGTTGGCAGCACTTTGATATTCCACCTTACGACATAATGAGAAACGGATCAAACATGCAAGGCGTGCAGTGAATTAGGACTGCATGTCTGTACAACCTGCGGCTGGTTCCATCCAGATGATACTATATTAGCTTCCCCTGGAAGCTGGAAGCCAAATCGAAACAGAAAATAACCAAAAAGAATCTAAGTGCATGCAAATAGACTATCAGATACAAAGAGACTTGGTATTTATCACATAATATTAGTTGTTTATAAAGTTGAAGAGAACAACTACAATGCTCAAAGTGAAGCGTTCTACATTGCGCGATTAGAAATTTAGATGGGCAACATTATTTACTTGAAATCCACATATATGATAGAGAATAAGGGTGGGTAAATCCTCTCTTAGATGTTCCGTCCTTTTTTTGGCAGGTCTTTGATGTTCCATCTTATGATATAAATAGCAAAACAATACATACATGCAAGGTGTGTAGTCAAATAGCAACACATCTGCAAGCATCCTACATTGGCTACCTTCTTTTCACTATTCGATCTCTTATCAATCTTACGCATGCAACATGGGTGATAGCTGCGTCCAGACGCAGGGGGTGGTTGTTTGAATGGCCATGGAAGCAATTCGTCTGCATCATGAGCACCTAGCATGCAAGCTCCAGTCAGCTCCGAACTGACAGTTGAGATGGAAATAGAGACAGTACGTATCATTCGCGTGTTGGGCACCATCAGGATACAGTTTCTTCGCCTTGACTGATACACTTCCGAAATAAATCCCTGAGCAAAAACTATGAACCAATAACTACAAGTATGCTAATAGATACCCAATTAAATATTGATCTGGAAGCTGTAGCGTATGAAGATTTATTTATTCTCTATATTTTTATTTGGAAGATAACATGCACAGTTCGGCGTGTATATATGCAGATGTAGGAACTGTCCAACTACATAATAAGTCATCTGAATAATTATTAGGAACTTAGAACCCCCAGGCATGCTTCAGGTTCAGTATGACTTCAAAAAAATCGGTCAACAAATCAACCACAACAATTATCTTGCAAATAAACTAATAAAGAGGAAGATTTGTATTGCCATCTTTCAGCAAATAGCAACCTAACACACCATTGATACAGGAATACATAGCCATGATGCTTGCATGCTATACATGAAGTGTTTCATGCAAAAACAGCTACATAGATCAGTACATCTATTGAGGAGGGAGTACCTGTGGTGATGTGCCAATCACATCAATAGACATGGACAATGTCATCGCTGGACAAATGCTGCTCCTGTTGGTATTGTTTTGGCGAAGTATTGCTTGTCTCCAATAGCTAGACATGCTCCTGCAGGCTGCAGCAAGTATTTGCGCATGATACAATCTCAGTATCCATCGGAAAAAGCTGGAGAAGACTATCATATTTAACAACTGTAGTTATCAAGAGAGAAGGAGGAGGACTGGAATTGCTGAGTTATGACTCACATCGCACGAAGGCCAGGCTGTCATGCACGTACACATACCCATGCTCCCCAAGCAGTTTGATCGATTCCGGCTATAAACACACCAAGTGCATACGTACGCACAGCCGTACAGGTAAACAAAGATTTTTTCCGGCAGCTATGACACGCATGAGAGGCACAACTGATAGCAAGAAGTTTTGTTGATCGTACTTGCTTGTAGCTTCGGCTTGGGAATAGTGACGAATCCTTCTGACACGTTCATGCATGGAGCTCAACTTGAACCTACACATGCACAAACTACTGATCCAGCATGTACTTGATTAAGCTTTGCGGTCGGAAACGCAACGCACGCGGACGCGAACATGATGCGATTAATAAATCTTGCAAGTAGATTAGAGGATGGAATAGAGAACAGGCGGAGGAGGATGTGCTGGCAGCGGCTGAAGAGATTTGCGCCTATAGCCAATTTTGATGGATGTCGGCGGTGGCGGCGGCGGCGGCCACATGACGTGAAGAAGAAAGAGGTCAGGGAAGATCCCTAATTTGGCATCGTTCAGAACTCCAGGGGAAGATTACGGTGAAAGGAGTCATCTCGGTTGTCATGTTTTAATCCAACAATAAATCTGCACCGTTATAACTCGACCCCACCAGATTAACGGTCTGTAAATTCTAATTAACGTGGTAATTTCTTTGAAGTCTCTAATTAGTAGAGGTATAGATAGATAGATATAGATAGATAGATAGATAGATACCACATTATAGCATGCAAGCTTTGAGTCATATATGCATGATGTAGATGTTCGTTTAATTCTTATAGTTCATTTCATTCAAAATCATCTAGTTTTATAAGAAACCTAATCTATTTTAAGATTCATGGAATTGTGCGTCGTAAGACATAAAGTAAAAACAAATAATGACAAATCATGTAGAAAAATATTTGGGCAATTATGATACGGAAGATTCTAGAACAAATAAGAAGTGCTTGTGTTTTGATGTTTGTGCATTATGCTTAAGTTTAACCATGGAGTCTTCTAGATTATACATGTGGCAAAATCTGGTGGAATTTAGATGATATCCAACGGCCAGTAGTGCTGAAATTTGCCATCTTTGGACCATCGGATTCGCCTCATCCAACGACCATCTTTCAAAGTTAAAGTTACCCGCACACAATATAAAAAAATATAAAATATAATATATATAGGGGTATAGATATAGATATGTGATGCAAAAGCCGCCCATCATCTCCAATTAGAATAGTGTGTCCATGCACGGATGCGACGTGGCCAAATGATGTCTACCATTGGTATCTCAAATTCAAATCAGTCTGACCTTGTTCGATGTGTATACATTACAGCATGCTCATTTCCAAACCACACCGCGCGGATCTCCGTTATATTCATGCATGCATGGGTTTCAAACATCAGGATCTCTTATTCAAATATTTGAATTCAACTTTCCATTGATGGTGACCTCACCTATTCAGCTATTCTTTTACACCCACACAGTAGTCTTCTCTTTATAATTGTACCACTAACTTTCTCTCGTGCATGCATGCACACACTACCAGTCGGCATTATCCATCGCACGCATGCAATCTTTTTCTTCAGGTCGGTCTCCCATGAAGGCACACACCAACACACATCCCTTCTCCATCATATCGGGCATTCTTTATCTCTCACGTGTGCATGCGCAATGATCGATGTTCCTCTATGTATGTGTGTATATAGCTAGGTCTTTCATAGTTTTCCACACAAACAAATCAATCGATATATCCAGTGAGGTCTCACCCTCTTTCCCACGTGTTCAATCTATACCTCTCTATATAGGATTAACATATATAGCTAATACACCCACATTAATTATGTATCCAACGTCCCCCTCTCATCATCCATGCTTTCCGCTTCATCTCTCAGACGCGTGCACAATGGCGAAGACAGGGGGCAGTAAGGGCCCTGCCCCCTCCCCCCCCTAACATCACTATATATCAAGGCAAATATGAATGTGATCATTAGACAATTACTGCTAAAAATGGTTTAAGTTCATGCTTGCCCCCCTAGCTCATTTATTTTTCATGGCTCCGCCACTGCATGCATCAACGCATGTGTTCGCCCCCTCTCTCTAAATATCGATCTCGCACTTGTGCATTCCTTCGTAGTCTCCCTCCACTCGGCCCCTCGCACCACCTTCTAGCCCCCCACCGGATTTTGCCACATGTACAATCTAGTAGACTCCATGGTTGAACTTAAGCATAATGCACAAACCTCAAAACAATAGTGGTTCTCTTTTGTTCTAGAATCTTCCGTATCTTAACTGCCCAAACTTTTCACTAGTTGAATTGCCATTATTTGTTTTTACTTTATGCTTTACAACGCACAATTCCATGAATCATAAAATAGATTAAGGACTTCTTTGATTCAAAGGAATTTTGGGGGATTCTAATCATTAGGAATTTTTCCTATCTTGGTTGTTTGATTCGTAGGATTGTAAACCATAGGAATTTTTCCATATGATTCATTTGCACTAGATTTCATAGGAAACATCACATCCACTCAAACCTCTTTGAAAGAATTCTGCGTTTTTTCTATGCACAATCAAACACTTGTACAATCCGGTAGGATTCAAGACGACATTCCACTATAATCCCATGTTTTTCCTATTCCCGCATTCTTAGCTTTTTTATAAAAATTAATTGATTTTGAATGAGATGAACTATAAGAATTAAATGAAGGGCTAAATCAGGCATATATGACTCAGAGCTTACGTGCTATAGTGTGGTATTTATTCATAATTTGGTTGCAAAATCTGATGCGTGCAATGCACATGTACCTTACTAGTACTTCGAGCATGTGCAAAACACGTAAATTAGAATACCAATGCCACGCTACACAGTGTCTCTCTTACAGTTCATGAAGCCACGTGGCACATGTGTAGGCGTTGTCGCGACCTCCTTGCATGGATTGATCACAGTGACGTGCTGCTGGTTCCAGAAGAATGTACTCGTCCTCCCTGAGCCATACTGGCGGTACATGCACGAAGCGAAGATGTGCACACACGCCATGCACGCACTCATTCCTCGCACGCACACGCGGGTACACGGGCGGACGCAATTTTGTACCACGATCCACCACATGTGATAATTTGACGCGTGTAAAGTCGTTCACTTCATTGATGGTCAATTAATACAGCGCATGCAAATTGAGTGGACGTGAGGGCGGAAGAAAGACATTATTACTCCACTACGCGCATGCGAGTAGTTAAATCGTGGGTTGCTAGTAGTACTTCCATTGGTCGCCTTCGTATTTTGTGCCAATTTTTGATAGTAACATAATATTTACGCATTTGAGCAGTGTAGTACTTGAAATTTATGTTCCGCTAAACTCATCGGGAGCCGTTTCGGGCCTCGAAACCAAAACCATCAATTAATCTTTACCTTGTTCCCATCACATTCGAAAGCCTGCTCACACCTACTAGTAGTACGTACCAAACCTGAACGTGTTCCCACTATGCAGGTATTAGTACTAGTGCTAGTACTTAGGTTATAAAAAGGGGAACTACCTAACCGAAAATCACTCTACCTTTCCTCCTCATAAGTGCTTCTTCTTCGTCCGTCGTTGCCATGGCCGGTGAGCAGAGCTCTAGGTCGAGAACTACTCGTAACAAGGGAGCGGCAACCAAGGCTGTGGGAAAAAAGAGGGCTCGCCGCCACGCAGAGACCTCGAAAGATCTCTCACGGGCAGGCAATGGCTCCCAGGAGCGCCCTAGCCGCGGAGGCGAACATGCCAAGCCGGCGGAGCTGGAGTCGTTATCCCTCGACGACATGCCCGATCAGCTCAATAAGCAGAAGGAGTTCATCCAAGGCTTGATGGAGTTGCTGAAGGAGAGCCTCGACGACATGCCCGTTGAGCTCAATCAGCAGAGGGAGTTGACCGTCGGCTTGGTGATGCTGCTGAAGAAGAGCATTGCCTCGGAGAAGAAGGCGACCGGCGAAATCCTGTGACTTCGGGAGGACAATGCGAAGCTCTGCCACGAGATCGACCTGTTGAAGGAGAAGAATGCGGCTAGAAGAAGCTGCATGAGAATAGTAGTTCCTCGATGAAGATGCTGCAAGCCCTCGCCATGGAACAGAAGGAAGAGTTGGCGAAGCTCCGCATCGAGCACCCGACTGCTGTCAAGGTACGTAACACTACTAGGGAAAACCTTATACATAGAATCTTAGCAGCAGCGCGGCATAAAAACAGGCGATGCTGCTAAGTAGTAGCAGCGCGGCTACGGAAAGCTCGCTACTGGTGCAAACTTAGCAGTAGCACGTGACGCTTAAACCGCGCTGCTACAAAAATCCACCGACAGTACACAACGACATAAGTTTACCAGTAGCACGGCGCCAGGGAGCGCGCTGCTGCTAATGCCATAGTAGCAGCGCGCTTTTTTGTCACCTCGCTGATGCTAATTTTGAAATTGTGCACCGGGTTGGCCCGTTTAGCAGTAGCGTGTGACAGGAAAGCGCGCTGTTTCTCGGACGCCAGCCATAAAGGCTTCAAAAGCAGACAAGAAGGAGAAGCTAGTTACTTGAGGTTCACGCTAGCGCGAGAGAGGACTCGTAACCGCCATCTCATGTACTGCATAGTTCCGCTCTCACTCATAGTGATAGCTCTTCTCGCGTATACCTTTGTTTAGATGGATGACGTTGTAGTTGCAAGTATTCGAGACTTGCATGTATCGCTATTTTCGAGATGATGACAAGATACCACTTTGTGTTGGATGATGATTATGACGAGACTATTTGTATGTATATGCTATGATTACATTTGTGGACTCGCAGGCATTTGTATGTGTATCATGATGACATTTGTATGTGCTAAAGATTCTTCTATAAAGCCTGTTCAAATACAAAACAAATATGCCGAAAAAAACAAAAAACTACTAAAATTAGCAGTAGCGAGTGGAGAAAAGTTAGCAGCAGCGCGGTTGTAGCAGTAGCGCGCACAGGGGAAGCGCGCTATAGCTATTAGCAGCAGCGAGGTTCCTTTAAGCGTGTTGCTGCAACACTTGTGTAGCAGTAGCGCGGGTGGACCAGCGCTACTGCTATACATTAGCTGTAGCGCCTTATTAGTAGCGCCGGCCCCCATGCTACTAAAAGGCCGAAAACCCGCGCTGCTGCTAGGCTTTTCCCTAGTAGTGTAATATGGCCGTGCAACAGATGATGAAGGCTTGCGTCGAGAAATGCCGCGTCATGGACACAATGATGAAGATGGCGGAGGAGACGTGCAAGGAGATGGAGGTCGTGGAGGCGATGAAGAAGCAGTTACTACTCCGCGGTGAATTAGATCATTTGGGGTGATAATCTTCCTTCTTCTTTTGCTCCTGTGTTTCATCTTTTGCTTCGGGTGTTTCGCCGCACGTGTCACGTTCTCTGCGAGCCATGAATAAAACAATGTTTTTTTAGGGAATGAATAGAACAATGCTAACAATGAGATGACTAGCAAATTAGATCATTTTTTATCGCCATATGGCACTGGGCTGCCGTGTTTCGTGCTCCTCCGTCGCAGTACTACTCCAGTGGAAAACTTGAGTATACCGCACGGTTCTTTGATCCTCCTCGATCAGGTCGTCGGCGCATTTATACGAGCAGTCAAATCACAAGGCCCCGCCTTCCAGCATTAATGAGCCGTCAAATCTCAAAGGCCCTCGCCTCTCATGAAACCGACCAAGCTAGACTGCCCCGCCCTCTAGCCTTTTAAAAAATGTATACTTTTGTACAGCAGTAGTATCGATGGATTACACCATGGAGAAAAACTTGAAATTAAAAAAAAGGTGGAACATATAGAGAGCGCTCGTCGCCAAATTATGCATATAGTACTATTAAAAAGGCTAGTCACAATAATGGTGTCCAGCACAACCCACCCCTCAAATAAAACTAAGAGGGTGCTTGGATATGTTTTAGTCACATGACTAAAAGTAGTGGGACTAAAACATGCTGGCCTCACCCATGCTTGGATCCAAATACTAAAAAGGCTAAAATCAAGTTAATGAGCATTTATTATCCTCCAAACCCTCCAATCCAGAACTCGCCCGTGTTAAAGGAGAGGAGTTAAATGAGTAGAGAGAGGACTAATCCACATTTTATTAGGGGTACCCCTGACTAAAAAAATTTAATATCAAGACTAGTTTTAGCCCCTATTTAGTCAGGGCTGCTTGGAACTTTAGCCTCTTAAAGAGACTTTTTTTAGTCAGACTAAAACAAGTCCCTTGGATCCAAGCACCCTCTAAGCATCCTGGAATTCTTCGACAAAACTAAGCACCCTGAAATTCTTTAACAACTAAACTACTGGCTATATGATGTTGGCCATATATATTGTACGTATATAATGTGAAGAAACGAGTGGTAGTACTATACCAACTAAAAGATGAAATGTAAGAAATACTAGTATGTACGTACTGAAGAGTTAAAGTAACGAGAAGAAACATAACATAGTTCTGTTGGGGGCTCAGCACAACACACCCCTCAAATTAAATTAAGCACAACTGAAATTAAACTTTGCAACTATTCCGGTAGACACTGCATTAGAACCACCATGAGCAACGACACTGCCACCTTACTTGGAGTCCTCATCCACGTCCTCGACTTCGTCCTTGTCCCTCTTCCTCTTGGCCGATACTTCTTTGCTTGAACTTCACACTTGGCTATTGCTCTTCATCCAACCCTTGTAGATATTGAAGCAAAGGTAGCCATCCATTGCAGCGTAGTGGATGTGGTCTATATCTAGTAAATTCTGCTGCCATGCATGACGATGAAACGTGTAATGAGGTTTCTCCAGTTTACCGTACGAAGGATGAACCATGGCTCCTGCCAGGGTCAGCATTGAAGGCTGATGAGAGGACACCAGCCGATTCTTTTGGAGGTCGAAGGTGTTGCCTACAACGAGGCATATCAGATGCAGGACTTCTTTGTCGTTACCAAAGTCTACAGTAACGAATTTGACTAGGTTGCTCTCGAGGAAGTCCTTAAAATCCTGGCACTCAACGTCGGCATGGCATATGTGGTAGACCAAGCATAAGTCATGCACGCAAACCTGGATCACGGAAGGCTTCTTCCTCTCTTCGTCCTTTAGATCCTTCTCTCATCCTAGGACTGTGGTGAAGGAAATATGCCCTAGAGGCAATAATAAAGTTATTATTTATTTCCTTATATCATGATAAAAGTTTATTATTCATGCTAGAATTGTATTAACCGGAAACATAATACATGTGTGAATACACAGACAAACAGAGTGTCACTAGTATGCCTCTACTTGACTAGCTCGTTAATCAAAGATGGTTATGTTTCCTAACCATGGACAAAGAGTTGTCATTTGATTAACAGGATCACATCATTAGTAGAATGATCTGATTGACATGACCCATTCCATTAGCTTAGCACCCGATCGTTTAGTATGTTGCTATTGCTTTCTTCATGACTTATACATGTTCCTATGACTATGAGATTTTGCAACTCCCGTTTGCCGGAGGAACACTTTGTGTGCTACCAAATGTCACAACGTAACTGGGTGATTACAAAGGTGCTCTACAGGTGTCTCCAAAGGTACATGTTGGGTTGGCGTATTTCGAGATTAGGATTTGTCACTCCGATTGTTGGAGAGGTAACTCTGGGCCCTCTCGGTAATACACATCACTGAAGCCTTGCAAGCATTGCAACTAATGAGTTAGTTGTGGGATGATGTATTACGGAACAAGTAAAGAGACTTGCCGGTAACGAGATTGAACTAGGTATGGGATACCGACGATCGAATCTCGGGCAAGTAACAAACCGGTGACAAAGGGAACAACGTATGTTGTTATGCGGTCTGACCGATAAAAGATCTTCGTAGAATATGTAGGAGCCAATATGAGCATCCAGGTTCCGCTATTGGTTATTGACCGGAGACGTGTCTTGGTCATGTCTACATTGTTCTCGAACCCGTAGGGTCCGCACGCTTAAGGTTACGATGACAGTTATATTATGAGTTTATACATTTTGATGTACCGAAGTTTGTTCGGAGTCCCGGATGTGATCACGGACACGACGAGGAGTCTCGAAATGGTCGAGACATAAAGATTGATATATTGGAAGCCTATGTTTGGATATCGGAAGTGTTTCGGGTGAAATCGGGATTTTACCGGAGTACCGGGAGGTTACCGGAACCCCCCAGGAGGTATATGGTCCTTAGTGGGCCTTAGTGGAAGAGAGGAGAGGTGGCCATAGATGGGCCGCGCGCCCCTCCCCCCCCCCTTGGTCCGAATAGGACAAGGAGAGGGGGCCAGCCCCCCTTCCTCCTCTCTCTCCTATTTTCCCCCTCCGCGAATCCTATTCCAACTAGGAAAGGGGGGAGTCCTACTCCCGGAGGGGGTAGGACTCCTCCTGGCGCGCCTCCTCTTGGCCGGCCAGCCCCCCCCCTTTGATCCTTTATATACGGAGGCAAGGGACACCCCTAGAGACACAAGTTGATCCACGTGATCATATTCTTAGCCGTGCGCGGTGCCCCCTTCCACCATAGTCCTTGATAATATTGTAGCGGTGCTTAGGCGAAGCCCTGCGACGGTAGAACATCAAGATCGTCACCATGCCGTCGTGCTGACGGAACTCTTCCCTGACACTTTGCTGGATCGGAGTCCGGGGATCGTCATCGAGCTGAACGTGTGCTAGAACTCGGAGGTGTCGTAGTTTCGGTGCTTGATCGGTCGGGCCGTGGAGACGTACGACTACATCAACCAAGTTAACACTTCCGTTGTCGATCTACAAGGGTACGTAGATCACACTCTCCCCCTCTCGTTGCTATGCATCACCATGATCTTGCGTGTGCGTAGGAAATTTTTTGAAATTACTACGAAATCCAACAGTGGCATCCGAGCCTAGGTTTTATGTGTTGATGTTATATGCACGAGTAGAACACAAGTGAGTTGTGGGCAATATAAGTCATATTGCTTACCAGCATGTCATACTTTGGTTCGGCGGTATTGTTGGACGAAGCGGCCCGGACCGACATTACGCGTACGCTTACGCGAGACCGGTTCTCCCGACGTGCTTTGCACAAAGGTGGCTAGCGGGTGACAGTTTTTACAACTTTAGTTGAACCGAGTGTGGCTACGCCCGGTCCTTGCGAAGGTTAAAACAGCACCAACTTGACAAACTATCGTTGTGGTTTTGATGCGTAGGTAAGATTGGTTCTTGCTTAAGCCCGTAGCAGCCACGTAAAACTTGCAACAACAAAGTAGAGGACGTCTAACTTGTTTTTGCAGGGCATTTTGTGATGTGATATGGTCAAGACATGATGCTAAATTTTATTGTATGAGATGATCATGTTTTGTGATGTGATATGGTCAAGACATGATGCTTTATTGTATGCAATGCAATCGCGATGTAATGCTTTACTTTATCACTAAGCGGTAGCGATAGTCGTGGAAGCATGAGATTGGCGAGACGACAAACAATGCTACGATGGAGATCAAGGTCTCACGCCGGTGACGATGGTGATCACGACGGTGCTTCGAGGATGGAGATCACAAGCACAAGATGATGATGGCCATATCATATCACTTATATTGATTGCGTGTGATGTTTATCTTTTATGCATCTTATCTTGCTTTGATTGACGGTAGCATTATAAGATGATCTCTCACTAATTATCAAGAAGTGTTCTCCCTGAGTATGCACCGTTGCGAAAGTTCTTCGTGCTGAGACACCACGTGATGATCGGGTGTGATAGGCTCTACGTTCAAATAAAACGGGCGCAAAACAGTTGCACACGCGGAATACTCAGGTTATACTTGACGAGCCAAGCATATACAGATATGGCCTCGGAACACGGAGACCGAAAGGTCGAGCGTGAATCATATAGTAGATATGATCAACATAGTGATGTTCACCAACGAAACTACTCCATCTCACGTGATGATCGGACATGGTTTAGTTAACTTGGATCACGTAATCACTTAGAGGATTAGATGGATGGCTATCTAAGTGGGAGTTCTTGAAGTAATATGATTAATTGAACCTAAATTTATCATGAACTTAGTACCTGATAGTATCTTGCTTATGTGTGTTTGATTGTAGATAGATGGCCCGTGTTGTTGTTCCGTTGAATTTTAATGCGTTCCTTGAGAAACCAAAGTTGAAAGATGATGGTAGCAATTACACGGACTGGGTCCGTAACTTGAGGATTATCCTCATTGCTGCACAGAAGAATTACGTCCTGGAAGCACCGCTGGGTGCCAGGCCTGCTGCTGGAGCAACACCAGATGTTATGAACGTCTGGCAGAGCAAAGCTGATGACTACTCGATAGTTCAATGTGCCATGCTTTACGGCTTAGAACCGGGACTTCAACGACGTTTTGAACGTCATGGGGCATATGAGATGTTCCAGGAGTTGAAGTCAATATTTCAAGCAAATGCCCGGATTGAGAGATATGAAGTCTCAGATGTTATGAACGTCTGGCAGAGCAAAGCTGATGACTACTCGATAGTTCAATGTGCCATGCTTTACGGCTTAGAACCGGGACTTCAACGATGTTTTGAACGTCATGGGGCATATGAGATGTTCCAGGAGTTGAAGTTAATATTTCAAGCAAATGCCCGGATTGAGAGATATGAAGTCTCAGATGTTCTGAATGTCTGGCAGAGCAAAGTTGATGACTACTCGATAGTTCAATGTGCCATGCTTTACGGCTTAGAACCGGGACTTCAACGATGTTTTGAACGTCATGGGGCATATGAGATGTTCCAGGAGTTGAAGTTAATATTTCAAGCAAATGCCCGGATTGAGAGATATGAAGTCTCCAATAAGTTCTATAGCTGCAAGATGGAGGAGAACAGTTCTGTCAGTGAGCATATACTCAAGATGTCTGGGTATTGTAATCACTTGATTCAACTGGGAGTTAATCTTCCGGATGATAGCGTCATTGACAGAATTCTCCAATCACTTCCACCAAGCTACAAGAGCTTCGTTATGAACTATAATATGCAAGGGATGAATAAGACTATTCCCGAGCTCTTCGCAATGCTGAAAGCTGCGGAGGTGGAAATCAAGAAGGAGCATCAAGTGTTGATGGTCAACAAGACCACTAGTTTCAAGAAAAAGGGCAAAGGGAAAAAGAAGGGGAACTTCAAGAAGAATAGCAAGCAAGTTGCTGCTCAAGAGAAGAAACCCAAGTCTGGACCTAAGCCTAAAACTGAGTGCTTCTACTGCAAGCAGACTGGTCATTGGAAGCGGAACTGCCCCAAATATTTGGCAGATAAGAAGGATGGCAAGGTGAACAAAGGTATATGTGATATACATGTTATTTATGTGTACCTTACTAATGCTCGCAGTAGCACCTGGGTATTTGATACTGGTTCTGTTGTTAATATTTGCAACTCGAAACAGGGACTACGGATTAACCGAAGATTGGCAAACGATGAGGTGACGATGCGTGTGGGAAACAGTTCCAAAGTCGATGTGATCGCGGTCGGCACGCTACCTCTACATCTACCTTCGGGATTAATATTAGACCTAAATAATTGTTATTTGGTGCCAGCGTTAAGCATGAACATTATATCTGGATCTTGTTTGATGCGAGACGGTTATTCATTTAAATCAGAGAATAATGGTTGTTCTATTTATATGAGTAATATCTTTTATGGTCATGCACCCTTGAAGAGTGGTCTATTCTTATTGAATCTCGATAGTAGTAACACACATATTCATAATGTTGAAGCCAAAAGATGCAGAGTTGATATTGATAGTGCAACTTATTTGTGGCACTGCAGTTTAGGTCATATCGGTGTAAAGCGCATGAAGAAACTCCATACCGATGGACTTTTGGAACCACTTGATTATGAATCACTTGGTACTTGCGAACCGTGCCTCATGGGCAAGATGACTAAAACGCCGTTCTCCGGTACTATGGAGAGAGCAACAGATTTGTTGGAAATCATACATACATATGTATGTGGTCCGATGAATATTGAGGCTCGTGTCGGATATCATTATTTTCTCACCTTCACAGATGACTTAAGCAGATATGGGTATATCTACTTAATGAAAGATAAGTCTGAAACATTTGAAAAGTTCAAAGAATTTCAGAGTGAAGTTGAAAATCCTCGTAACAAGAAAATAAAGTTTCTACGATCTGATCGTGGAGGAGAATATTTGAGTTACGAGTTTGGTGTACATTTGAAACAATGCGGAATAGTTTCGCAACTCACGCCACCCGGAACACCATAGCGTAATGGTGTGTCCGAACGTCGTAATCGTACTTTACTAGATATGGTGCGATCTATGATGTCTCTTACTGATTTACCGCTATCGTTTTGGGGTTATGCCTTGGAGACGGCCGCATTCACGTTAAATAGGGCACCATCAAAATCTGTTGAGACGACGCCTTATGAACTATGGTTTGGCAAGAAACCAAAGTTGTCATTTCTGAAAGTTTGGGGCTGCGATGCTTATGTGAAAAAGCTTCAACCTGATAAGCTCGAACCCAAATCGGAGAAATGTATCTTCATAGGATATCCAAAGGAGACTATTGTATACACCTTCTATCACAAATCCGAAGGCAAGACTTTTGTTGCTAAGTTCAGAAACTTTCTAGAGAAGGAGTTTCTCTCGAAAGAAGTGAGTGGGAGGAAAGTAGAACTTGACGAGGTAACTGTACCTGCTCCCTTATTGGAAAGTCGTGCATCACAGAAAACTGTTTCTATGACACCTACACCAATTAGTGAGGAAGCTAATGATAATGATCATGAAACTTCAGGACAAGATACTACTGAACCTCGTAGATCAACCAAAGTGAGATCCGCGCCAGAGTGGTACGGTAATCCTGTTCTGGAAGTCATGCTGCTAGATCATGATGAACCTACGAACTATGAAGAAGCGATGGTGAGCCCAGATTCCGCAAAATGGCTTGAAGCCATGAAATCTGAGATGGGATCCATGTATGAGAACAAAGTGTGGACTTTGGTTGACTTGCCCAATGATCGGCAAGCAATTGAGAATAAATGGATCTTCAAGAAGAAGACTGACGCCGACGGTAATATTACTGTCTACAAAGCTCGACTTGTCCCAAAAGGGTTTCGGCAAGTTCAAGGGATTGACTACGATGAGACCTTCTCACCCGTAGCGATGCTTATGTCTGTCCGAATCATGTTAGCAATTGCGGCATTATATGATTATGAAATTTGGCAGATGGATGTCAAAACTGCATTCCTGAATGGATTTCTGGAAGAAGAGTTGTATATGATGCAACCAGAAGGTTTTGTCAATCCAAAGGGAGCTAACAAAGTGCGCAAGCTCCAGCGATCCATTTATGGACTGGTGCAAGCCTCTCAGAGTTGGAATAAATGCTTTGATAGTGTGATCAAAGCATTTGGTTTTATACAGACTTTTGGAGAACCTGTATTTACAAGAAAGTGAGTGGGAGCTTTGTAGCATTTCTGATATTATATGTGGATGACATATTACTGATTGGAAATGATATAGAATTTCTGGATAGCATAAAGGGATACTTGAATAAGAGTTTTTCAATGAAAGACCTCGGTGAAGCTGCTTACATATTAGGCATTAAGATCTATAGAGATAGATCAAGACGCTTAATTGGACTTTCACAAAGCACATACCTTGACAAAGTTTTGAAGAAGTTCAAAATGGATCAAGCAAAGAAAGGGTTCTTGCCTGTGTTACAAGGTGTGAATTTGAGTCAGACTCAATGCCCGACCACAGCAGAAGATAGAGAGAAAATGAAAGATGTTCCCTATGCTTCAGCCATAGGCTCTATCATGTAAGCAATGCTGTGTACCAGACCTGATGTGTGCCTTGCTATAAGTCTAGCAGGGAGGTACCAAAGTAATCCAGGAGTGGATCACTGGACAGCGGTCAAGAACGTCCTGAAGTACCTTAAAAGGACTAAGGATATGTTTCTCGTATATGGAGGTGACAAAGAGCTCACCGTAAAAGGTTACGTTGATGCAAGCTTTGACACTGATCCGGACGATTCTAAATCGCAAAACGGATACATGTTTACATTAAACGGTGGAGCTGTCAGTTGGTGCAGTTCTAAATAAAGCGTCGTGGCGGGATCTACATGTGAAGCAGAGTACATAGCTGCTTCGGAAGCAGCAAACGAAGGAGTCTGGATGAAGGAGTTCATATCCGATCTAGGTATCATACCTAGTGCATCGGGTCCAATGAAAATCTTTTGTGACAATACTGGTGCAATTGCCTTGGCGAAGGAATCCAGATTTCACAAAAGAACCAAGCACATCAAAAGACGCTTCAATTCCATCCGGGATCTAGTCCAGGTGGGAGACATAGAGATTTGCAAGATACATACGGATCTAAATGTAGCAGACCCGTTGACTAAGCCTCTTCCACAAGCAAAACATTATCAGCACCAAGGCTCCATGGGTGTTAGAATCATTACAGTATAATCTAGATTATTGACTCTAGTGCAAGTGGGAGACTGAAGGAAATATGCCCTAGAGGCAATAATAAAGTTATTATTTATTTCCTTATATCATAATAAAAGTTTATTATTCATGCTAGAATTGTATTAACCGGAAACATAATACATGTGTGAATACATAGACAAACAGAGTGTCACTAGTATGCCTCTACTTGACTAGCTCGTTAATCAAAGATGGTTATGTTTCCTAACCATGGACAAAGAGTTTTCATTTGATTAATAGGATCACATCATTAGTAGAATGATCTGATTGACATGACCCATTCCATTAGCTTAGCACCCGATCGTTTAGTATGTTGCTATTGCTTTCTTCATGACTTATACATGTTCCTATGACTATGAGATTTTGCAACTCCCGTTTGTCGGAGGAACACTTTGTGTGCTACCAAATGTCACAACGTAACTGGGTGATTACAAAGGTGCTCTACAGGTGTCTCCAAAGGTACATGTTGGGTTGGCGTATTTCGAGATTAGGATTTGTCACTCCGATTGTTGGAGAGGTAACTCTGGGCCCTCTCGGTAATACACATCACTGAAGCCTTGCAAGCATTGCAACTAATGAGTTAGTTGTGGGATGATGTATTACGGAACGAGTAAAGAGACTTGCCGGTAACGAGATTGAACTAGGTATGGGATACCGACGATCGAATCTCGGGCAAGTAACAAACCGGTGACAAAGGGAACAACGTATGTTGTTATGCGGTCTGACCGATAAAAGATCTTCGTAGAATATGTAGGAGCCAATATGAGCATCCAGGTTCCGCTATTGGTTATTGACCGGAGACGTGTGTTGGTCATGTCTACATTGTTCTCGAACCCGTAGGGTCCGCACGCTTAAGGTTACGATGACAGTTATATTATGAGTTTATACATTTTGATGTACCGAAGTTTGTTCGGAGTCCCGGATGTGATCACGGACATGACGAGGAGTCTCGAAATGGTCGAGACATAAAGATTGATATATTGGAAGCCTATGTTTGGATATTGGAAGTGTTCCGGGTGAAATCGGGATTTTAGCGGAGTACCGGGAGGTTACCGGAACCCCCCGGGAGGTATATGGGCCTTAGTGGGCCTTAGTGGAAGAGAGGAGAGGTGGCCATAGATGGGCCGCGCGCCCCCCCCCCCCCCCCCTTGGTCAGAATAGGACAAGGAGAGGGGGCCGGCCCCCCTTCCTCCTCTCTCTCCTCTTTTCCCCCCTCCGCGAATCCTATTCCAACTAGGAAAGGGGGGTAGTCCTACTCCCGGAGGGGGTAGGACTCCTCCTGGCGCGCCTCCTATTGGCCGGCCATCCCCCCCCCCTTTGAGCCTTTATATACGGAGGCAAGGGGCACCCCTAGAGACACAAGTTGATCCACGTGATCATATTCTTAGCCGTGTGCGGTGCCCCCTTCCACCATAGTCCTCGATAATATTGTAGCGGTGCTTAGGCGAAGCCCTGCGATGGTAGAACATCAAGATCGTCACCACGCCGTCGTGCTGACAGAACTCTTCCCCGACACTTTGTTGGATCGGAGTCCGGGGATCGTCATCGAGCTGAACGTGTGCTAGAACTCGGAGGTGCCTTAGTTTCGGTGCTTGATCGGTCGGGCCATGGAGACGTACCACTACATCAACCAAGTTAACGCTTCTGTTATCGATCTACAAGGGTACATAGATCACACTCTCCCCCTCTCGTTGCTATGCATCACCATGATCTTGCGTGTGCGTAGGAAATTTTTTGAAATTACTACGAAACTCAACATGTGGTGTACTCAACATCTAGCCCAGTGACCCACTCATCATCTGAGTCTTCGAACATGCGTCTGAAGCGAGAAAGGCATCCTTTCACCATCACAGAAGAACGGGTGTAGATGACGTCGAACTCATCGCTGGTGATGGTTCTAACCTTGTACTCACCGCCGATCGTGGAGATTTGGGATGCCATGGATTTGGGAGGAGGGTTAGGATTAGTGAAACTGCCGTAATGTGAATGGACGGGACGACTAGGAGCAAACCGCCATAGTATTGAAGGACGTGCGGGGACGAGTAGGAGCGAACTACTAGCGTGCGAACGGCAGGGTAGTGGCTTTCCATTCTCCCATGATACGGGCTTCCGAGAGCCCATGGATCTAAGATCGAACGGTTGCATGGCGTGATTCTAGACCTATGGGTGAATATCCTATCCTGGAGGGTTATTCTGCAAATTTTCAGCAACTTAGCATGCGACCGTTTGATCTCAGATCCAAGGGCTGCCAGCAGCCCGTATCATGGTCACGCCTACCACGACCGTCGCGTCGCTCGCGCGGTCGCGCCCTTGGAGATTTAACACGGTGCGTTAGGCTATCTGATGTTGGCATGTCATACATAGTCATCACTTAGTCACTCATACTACAACAAGGTTGGCTATAAGTGTATTTTTTTACTCCTCTCTATCTCTTTCTTCGTACTCAAGGAAGAAACGGGGCTAATAAGCGCGTGTATTAATTGCATTTGCCAAGGAGTGACCTCTTCCAATGAAATGGTGTTGCTAAGTTTGCTTCATTTAATTAGCTATAGACTCAAAATTGTCTTTTCACCTAGGTACACGCGCTTAGCACCGTTTCTTTCTTGGGCCACCAAACTAGTCTCTCTCTTCTTGATTAACTTGCCACATCAGACTTTATGCTTATGTGGAAAGCTTAAGCACCTGTAGGAGCAAGTAAAAGTAAGTACAATAGTGCGCTTTACATGGCATTTTTGCATATGTGGAGGAAAGAGAAGTGGGCTCTCATGCAAGAGCCAGCCTCTACTACATGGTGGAGCATTGGGAGAGGCACCTGTATGGAGGTGGCCAGGAATCTGGGAGACGCACGCCGGTCGTAGCGCCGCAGTTAAAATAATAATGGCAGGTCAAATCACGGGGCCCCACCTGTCCAGCAGTAACTCGCTGTCAAATCACACAGCCCTACGTTTGCAGCAGCCTACTCCCTCGTCTTCTCGTGTCTCTGTTGAACTGACTAGGCGGAACTGCCCTGCCGCCTACCGCGCAGGAAAAGCCCCGCCCTCGACTTTTAAATAGTATATAGTATACTAATTTTGTATCCGGATTGCGCCCGTGTCATGGAGCAAAGCGTCTAGAAAACGGAGGAGAGATGGTGGTCTTGCAATAGAGAAGAGGGAGAGGTGAGACGGTGGTTTTGGAATGGAGATGATCGAGAGGAGAGGAGGTGGTTTGGCAATGGAGAAGAGGGAGAGGAGCGTGCGGCAGTGATTTAGGATTGGACGAGAGGGTCGGGGCGCTCTGACTGGATAAAAATCAAAATCAATTTACCCTTCAATTAAGAAAGCGACCCCACATTACCTAGTCTCCCTTTTATTCTGGGTCATAATTGACCATGATTTTCGCACATAAAATATGTGTCATACGTTGTATACAAGGCCACTATCAAAATTACAATTTGCAACTATACAAGGCCACTAACATTAATCGAGGCAAAATTGATGGCGTTTGCCTCGTACTAGCACCCGAGGACATTAATATCCCTTGTGTGCATGCGGGAGTGAGAAGGTTAGCTTGCATTCCCAACATTAATCAACCAATGAGGAGTAAGAGGGTTGGCTTGTTGTGCTTGGGAGAGAAAAACCACATTAATTAACATGACAATCAAGGTGACAAGCTAGCTTGCAACATTGACTTAAACATAGCATTGATTTTTACCTTGGTACCTGTAATATGAGTTTGTGGCCTTGTATACAAAAATGGAGGGAGTATAATTTGAAAGTACATTCAGATACGAACCAAACAATACAATTTTTGGTGACATGCATTCACATTTTGCTTGTCAAATACAGTACGTGGTCAAAATTTGACCCAAAATACGTGAAACAACAAAAAAAATACTTCCAAGACCAGCGCCGCTCTTCCGCTCTTCTCCTCTTAAACCACCGCCGCTCCTCTCCTGTTCCAATCTAAATGCAGCGCCGCTCCTCTCCTCTTCCATTTCAAAACCACCGCCCCTCCTCTCGTGTTCCAGTCCAAAACCAGCGTCGCTCCTCTCCCGTTCTAATCCAAAACCAGCACAGCTCCACTCCTCTTCCATTCAAAAACCACCGCCGGCGAGTGAAGGTGTTGTGGAGAAGTAGATCGATGGAGGAGTACAACCGATACGTGAGTATTGCAGACGCTGACCTTGTGAAGCTAGCTAGGATGTTGGAGATACAGTCTTGGTTTGACAACAAGGACCAACTAGCGGCGACGGCGACATCCATGGCCAAATATCTGCAACCGAGCGAAAAGGCGGTGATACTCCCGGAGGGAGTCGCGCCGGAGTACATAGAGCTGCTCCTCTGGGCCATGGAGCAAACTGATTCACCGAATCCGATCGTGAGGGAGCGGTGGTGGGAGTATCGATCCCAGATGGAGCATCCACTAGAGATTGAAGGATCGAGCATCTACAGGGTTCCTTTTGTGAGGGAGTCCTGCCAGAGCGAGCCGATGGAGTCTTCGTCGACCGAACCCAACTGCAAGAGGAGAAAAGCAGTTGGCCCGATGACGCTTCCCCGCCATCATCTCCGTCGCCGTTCACATCGTCTCACGGGGCGGCTGTCTGCCGCCGAGGAATAGGAGGGGCTGCCCCCCAGCCCAATAGCCGGGCAGGTTGTGAATTGTCAGGAGGAGCTTAGGGTTGTCAGTATTTGCAGGTTGTGAATTGTGTTTTGTGTTGTGTATTTTGAGAGTAATTTCATATATGAATGTCTTTTGAATTTCAGATTTGCAGTATTGAGCATATGAAGTATTTTATGAATTCTAGATATCTATTTTTAGCACTTAAAAAATGTAGTTTCATAGGAGTATAAAAGTGCAGACAATGTGATTCTCAGAGAAGAAAATGCAAGTTTCAGTTTCAGATAAGAAACTGCAAGCTGAGTTTCAGATAAGAAACTGCAACTTTCAGAGGCAGAGCATTTATATTAACACAGCCATTTCAAATAGGGTTAACATCATGTTGGAAGTTTTATTCATGGTCAAAAATGGAACTACCAGCCATTTAACATCATGCTGATCAACAGTCATGCATAGCACATCTTCATATGATGCACAGTCAAAATGCCCACACAATGTCGAGTGTGCGAAACATACAGAAAACGAGGGACGAAGTTTTGGCAAGTGTTGGCCGTGGTTTTGGGCTGCCGCGTCTAGGCTTTCATTTTTAACATGCGCAGCCCACATCCTCGGATGGGAGGTCCATGGGCCTATTTGTATTTTCTTAGGGCCGTCATGTATTGACCGGCCTATGGACCTCCCATCCGAGGTTTTATTTTAGGCAGCCCAATTTATGTATTTTTTGAAGAAAACGCAGAGGTCTGTTCTATTTTTCTATATAAGAATAGGAATGCCAGGTCCAACTTATGTTTCCCTTCTAACTATATTATATATATTTAAATTATTTTATATGTTGACTATTTAGTTCGCATAATTGGCAAATAGATGACCGCTCTGGCGATCCCCTTCGCCCCCGCCACCACCTCCACCCTCGCCGCCGCCCCCGCCACTACCTCCACCCTCGCCGCCGCCATAGATCTCGCCGCCACCCCCCGCCTCCTGACTCTGGGCGCGCCTGCCCCCCTCAACAAGTCCGCTCGCGCGCCCCATGGAGTTGCCGGCCATATCCACGGGGGAATGGCTGGAAGACAGGCAGATGTACAAGATGCATCTCCCACATGTCTACAAAGCCTTCCCGTGGATGCTCCAGCCACTCGACTCCGTCGCGCCGGCGGTACTGCGGGAGACTCGAGGGAGGAGATGGAGGGAGCGGGCGATGCGGATCCGCGACGATGCTCTCTCTTGGACCCAGTGCACGCAGGAATGGAGGGAAGCAGAGGAGGAAGCTGCGATGGAGGAAGCCGAGGAGGCACCGAATCTGTTCTCTCACTTGCGCACGTATGCTCGGATGTGCAAGGATCATGTGGATTGGGAGCTGCTGAATCTAGCCCTGCGGATCTACTTCGAAGGAGATTTCTTGGAGAAGTACAGGATGCCCCACCCAAGTGAGCCGCCTATTGCGTTCGTTTGATGGGAGAAACGAGAAGTGAATTCAGGAGATCCACCCCATGCTGCGAGATGGGAATGCTTGACTGGACTCCTGTCCACCAGCACGCCACCGGAGCCGGAGCAGGTGGATCCCCTACCTTACCTCTCCCCCAAACCTACAGAAGATTGAAATTAGGCTTGCAATCTGCTTCAATTGAGGTGTCTGATGGTTATTTCTGCTTCCTGAGAGACAACATCTGGCTGGAGGATGAGAAGGAACCAGGAACTCCGATGAATTTCACCTATCACAATGGGGGGAGCGCCGGTTGGGCAGTGGTACGGCCCACCTCCGCCCCAAATGGGTGCACAATCTAGGCAGGCTCCTGTAATTGCCCAAGATCAATCTGTTGGTGGTTCTGACTCTCAGATCAGTTGGAAATCTCAAGGCAAGAATCAGCAAAAGAAGAGATAGGACATCCAGAGAAGTGCTCCTGCCCCTGCTCGGGCCTTATGGCATACTCTGAGGTGATCTGCTACAACTGTGGGGAACCAGGGCATCATTTGGATAAATGTGTCAAGCCCAAGAGTTGTTTTATCTGCAAAATGGTTACCCATAAAGTTGAGAATTGCACTGTTAGAAGGAAAACCCACAGTTCTGCTAGATATGTTGGAAGTGCTGCTCCAGGATTATGTCCACCATTGACAGAATTTTCTATGACATGGAATTAGATAGTTTCTTTTCCCTTTATAGTTGTAGAGCTCTGACCAGATGTGGTAGTGACCACACTCCTTTGCTCTGGGACTCTGGTCTTAACCAAACTCCAAAGAGCAATAGTTTTAAATTTGAAAAGTGGTGGTTGCTTAGAGAAGATTTTACTGAGCTAGTCAGGAAAATCTGGAATGAGCCTACTGGGAGCAGCTGCCCCCTAGAAAATTGGCAGATCAAAATCAGGAGATTTAGAAGAACTACCAAAGGGTGGAACTCCAGTGAGGAAGCTAATCTTAGAAGATACAAAAGGCTTCTCCTCCTTGAGTTTGATTCTCTAGATATTAAGGCAGAAACCATTGATCTCTCTGAGGCCGAGACTAATAGATTAAACTTTGTCCATGGAGAGCTCAAGAAAATTTGGCTTCAAGAAGAAATCAAAGCCAAACAAAGGTCTAGAGATAGGAACATTAAGGAGGGTGATAGAAATACTGCTTACTTCCATGCAGTAGCTAACCAGAGGAGGAGGAAAACCCTCATTCACTCCCTTGATGGCCCTAATGGCCCTGTTACTGAGGTAGATGAGATGCTGAAAGTGGCTAGTGACTTCTACAAAGACCTGTTTAAGAAAGAAAACCCTTCTGGGTTCTCTCTACAAAACAATTTTTTCTCTGCTTCTGAAAAAGTCTCTCCTGCTGAAAATGAGCTGCTAGAAGCCCCTTTTTCAGAGACAGAGGTGAAGGAAGCCATTTTTAGCTCTTATCCTGATGGGGCTCCTGGTCCTGATGGGATTCCCTTCTTGTTTTACCAGCATTTTTGGGACTTGGTGAAAAATGATCTCTTAGATCTTTTCCAAGCCTTTCATAGAGGAGAGTTGGATCCAACAACTTACTCATGGGGGGTCTGTTGGGGTCAAGTTAAATAACTGTGAAAGTGATTTTTTCCTTGCTGGTAAAGGCCTTAGGCAAGGTGACCCCATCTCCCCACTTTTGTTTAATTTAGTAGTGGACGTTCTTACTAAAATGCTGAGCAAAGCTGCTGATCATAGTCTGATTGCAGGGCTCTGTCCTGAGGTCTGCCCTGGTGGCATCATCTGCCTTCAATATGCAGATGATACCATCCTTTTCTTAGACAATGACTCCACACATGCTAGCAATCTAAAAACTGTTCTAACCTGGTTTGAACAAGTCTCAGGCATGAGAATCAACTACTTTAGAAGTGAACTCATCCCTGTCAACATGGATGATCAGGAGTTAGCTAACTTCCTCTCTATTCTAGTCTGTAATAAAGGTAACTTCCCCATTAGGTACCTAGGTATCCCTCTCCACTATGATAAACTGAGGAGAGAGGATATCCAACCCCTTTTGGATAAAATCATTAAAAGGATTGCTGGGTGGAGGGGCAAACTTCTCTCTTACAGAGGTAGATTGATCCTCATACAAGCTTGTTTGGCTAGCATTTCAGTGTATCTCATCTCCTTCTTCAAGTTCCCTAAATGGGTAGTGAACCTCATCAATTCTCAGATGTCTCATTGCTTGTGGAATGATTTTGAGGGAAATAGGAAGCTACACCTTGCTAATTGGGCCCTAGTCTCTATGAAAAAAGATTTTGGAGGCCTAGGCATACCTAACCTCCAAGAAATTAGCATTTGTCTTCTAGGGTCTTGGATTAAAAGATTCTACGAGGAAGACCTGAAACCCTAGAAGCTTCTTATTGCCCATAAATACCTAGGAAATAAACCTAATATTTTTGTCCCTTCCTCCAACCCTAAGACCTATAGATTCTGGAAAGAATTAAAATCTATTATGCATGCTCTGAAATTTGGCTACAGATGGAACATAGGGGATGGGAGCAGAACCAGGTTCTGGGAAGATACTTGGTTTGGCACATCCCCCCTAGTAGTCAATTTTGGCCTATTTACTCTGTCCGCAATGAGCTTAACAAAAGTGTCAATGAAGTTTGGGACGGTCAATGCCTAAAACTCTCTTTTAGAAGGAACTTTAGTGATAGTCTCATGGAACAATTGTTATAGTTGGAGGAAATTGCCAAAAGCATTACCTTTACTGCCGAGCCGGATGCCCTGATTTGGCAGCTGGACAATAAGGAGAAGTATTCCTCGAGCTCCCTCTATCATGTTATCAACTTTAGAGGGGTTCAACCCGTGTTTATCCCTGCTGTCTGGAAATTGAGAGTTCCCCCTAAAATTCATGTATTTCTCTGGCTTCTCTCCAAAAACAAATTGATGACTAGGGATAACCTTAGGAAGAGACACATCATCAAACCCCTTGATCGTGTTTACTGCTTGGAACAAGAGTCTTGTTCTCACCTATTTTTTGAATGTATAGTTGCTAAACATCTCTGGGCCCACATTGAGGAATATTTCTCTAGTCAGATTGGCTCATCCTTCGAATATCTCGCCAGATTCTAGATTGCTACCAAAAAGTGCTCAGTTTTAAACATTGTTAGCTCAGCTGTCCTTTGGTGCCTCTGGAAATATAGAAATGCTATGATTTTTAGTAACACCTCCTGGATTTCCATTCTGCAGGTCTTGAGGTTGATCAGGAACATGGTGAGGAACTGGGCGATTCTCTCCTCCGGATCGGACAAGGACAAGTTGATGAGCTTCATGGAAACCCTAACAAGATCCCTCCAGAAACCATTGGCGATCACGTGTGGCTGAACAAGGCTCGACCTGCTCTGGGGCTGGACCCATGGGCTCGTCTCAAGATCTCTAATGAAGATGATTGGCACCTGGCGCCGAAAAAGAGGGACATCCACCATGCTACGCCTTCCAGCCCGGTGTCTCCGCTTGCTTACTGGTCGCCGCAGGCTGACACGACCCCTCGACTGAAGACCATGAAGGCTTCGCTGGACCCTCCTTGTGTCATTTGAGTGCTCTATCTGCTCTGCCTTATGCACCGCTTGGGTGATTTGTGTTATTCAGAGAACTTGTTCATCCACCCCCATAGTTTGTAGCTTTTCTACCTTTGCTTTCGAACTGCTCTTTGAGCTGCTGTATCAGAATATGTTATGGTTTCGTTCTCAGCAATGGAACCAGGGAGATGCTCCCTGTTTTTCTAAAAAAAATTATTTTATATGTTATTACATATTATTTTTATTGTCATCATATGTTTAACAGATACTTACATATGTCAGAAAATAATATCCCACATCTTATTAACTTATAAAAATAATTTCTTAACAAATAAAATCTAAGATTGTTTTGGCACGAAAATCCTAGTGATTGTGTACAAAAGTTTTGTAAGATTTAAGGACGGATGTAATAATATCACTTATTATTTAAATATATTTATAACAAAATGCTCAGCTTCTTTTTATTTTTTGATAACATTGCTGGCCCAACCCAACATTATAATTAGAATCAGCCCAGCAAAATCGTGTATTTCGAGAAAGTGCAAATGGGTTGTAATTTATTAGGAAATAAAATAAACGGGCCGCATGGACGCTACATTATTTGTTCACCCAGCCCAGCTAATGGTTGTAATTCAAAAAAAGATCAAATTGACTGTAAATTCTACCGCGCAAAAAAAAGACTGTAAATTCTGAAAAAATGGGTTGAATACGTGCCACATTTTTGGAGGCTGAAATGTTGGCCAATAGGTCGAAGCCAATGCAAGTCGTTATCAATTTAGTCAACAAATGATTCTGACATGTTAGTTGTTGGATTTACATCTAACGACCGGCATCCATCTTCAATCTCTCGTCTTCTTCCTCCAGCGCCGCCGGGGCCACCTCTCGCCTCCTGCTGCTAGCAGCTCTGCTTAGCACGCTTCACTATGAAGGGCTACTCCACCGTTGGCCAGGCCATCCCTCCACCCCTCCACACCTCATGTTCTTCTCCACCGACTGCCGAATCACACCGCACTAGAACCAGTTAACCCTCGTACACCTCTTTGTCTGCGACTCTACTCCCGCGTCTTCCCATCTCCGGCTCGTTGCTGTCCGGGGCCTCGCCTCGTCCACCACCTTGGATGCACTCGTCGCGGCGTGGTCAATGTGGTCAACGCTACTAGCTGGAACCCAGCATAGTGGGAGGCTGACTTGTGGGCCTACCAAGTTGATGGGGACGGAGGGCTTTGTCAACTTAGTCAATATGAACGATTCTAGCTCCTATTACCGTACGATGTGTTGGGGAACGCAGTAATTTCAAATTTTTCCTGCGCACACGCAAGATCATGGTGATGCATAGCAACAAGAGGGGAGAGTGTTGTCTACGTACCCACGCAGACCGACTGTGGAAGAGTTGACGCAACGTAGAGGAAGTAGTCGTACGTCTTCCCGATCCGACCGATCCAAGCACCGTTACTCCGGCACCTCCGAGTTCTTAGCACACGTACAGCTCGATGACGATCCCCGGGCTCCGATCCAGCAAAGCGTCGGGGAGGAGTTCCGTCAGCACAGCGGCGTGGTGACGATCTTGATGTTCTACTGTCGCAGGGCTTCGCCTAAGCACCGCTACAATATGATCGAGGTGGAATATGGCGGCAGGGGGCACCGCACACGGCTAAGGAACAATCTCAAGGATCAACTTGTGTGTCTAGGGGTGTCCCCTGCCTCCGTATATAAAGGAGCCAAGGGGAGGGGGCTGGCCAGCCAAGGAGGGCGCGCCAAGGGAGTCCTACTCCCTCTAGGAGTAGGATTCCTCCCCCCAATCCTAGTTGGAGTAGGATTCGCTGAGGGGGAAAGAGAGAGAGGGGGGCCGGCCACCTCTCCTTGTCCTAATAGGACTAAGGGAGGGGGGAGGCGCACGGCCCATCTAGGGCTGCCCCTTTCTCCTTTCCACTAAAGCCCATTAAGGCCCATACAGCTCCCGGGGGGTTCCGGTAACCTCCCGGTACTCCAGTAAAATACCGATTTAACCCGGAACACTTCCGATATCCAAACATAGGCTTCCAATATATCAATCTTTATGTCTTGACCATTTCGAGACTCCTCTTCATGTCCGTGATCACCTCCGGGACTCCGAACTAACTTCGGTACATCAAAATGCTTAAACTCATAATAACTGTCATCGTAACGTTAAGCATGCGGACCCTACGGTTCGAGAATAATGCAGACATGACTGAGACACATCTCCGGTCAATAACCAATAGCGGGACCTGGATGCCCATATTGGCTCCTACATATTCTACGAAGATCTTTATCGGTCAGACCGCATAACAACATACGTTGTTCCCTTTGTCATCGGTATGTTACTTGCCCGAGATTCGATCGTCGGTATCCAATACCTAGTTCAATCTCGTTACCGGCAAGTCTCTTTACTCGTTCCGTAATACATCATCTCACAACTAACATATTAGTTGTAATACTTGCATGGCTTATGTGATGTGCATTACCGAGAGGGCCCAGAGATACCTCTCCGACAATCAGAGTGACAAATCCTAATCTCGAAATACGCCAACCCAACATCTACCTTTGGAGACACCTATAGAGCTCCTTTATAATCACCCAGTTACGTTGTGACGTTTGGTAGCACACAAAGCGTTCCTCCGGTAAACGGGAGTTGCATAATCTCATAGTCATAGGAACATGTATAAGTCATGAAGAAAGCAATAGCAACATACTAAACGATCGGGTGCTAAGCTAATGAAATGGGTCATGTCAATCAGATCATTCAACTAATGATGTGACCTCATTAATCAAATAACAACACCTTGTTCATGGTTAGGAAACATAACCATCTTTGATTAACGAGCTAGTCAAGTAGAGGCATACTAGTGACACTAAGTTTGTCTATGTATTCACACATGTATTATGTTTCCGGTTAATACAATTCTAGCATGAATAATAAACATTTATCATGATATAAGGAAATAAATAATAACTTTATTATTGCCTCTAGGGCATATTTCCTTCAGTCTCCCACTTGCACTAGAGTCAATAATCTAGATTACACAGTAATGATTCTAACACCCATGGAGCCTTGGTGTTGATCATGTTTTGCTTGTGGAAGAGGCTTAGTCAACGGGTCTGCAACATTCAGATCCGTATGTATCTTGCAAATCTCTATGTCTCCCACCTGGACTAGATCCCAGATGGAATTGAAGCGTCTCTTGATGTGCTTGGTCCTCTTGTCAAATCTGGATTCCTTTGCCAAGGCAATTGCACCAGTATTGTCACAAAAGATTTTCATTGGACCCGATGCACTAGGTATGACACCTAGATCGGATATGAACTCCTTCATCCAGACTCCTTTGTTCGCTGCTTCTGAAGCAGCTATGTACTCCGCTTCACATGTAGATCCCGCTACGACGCTTTGTTTAGAACTGCACCAACTGACAACTCCACCGTTTAATGTGAACATGTATCCGGTTTGCGATTTAGAATTGTCCGGATCAGTGTCAAAGCTTGCATCAACGTAACCTTTTACGGTGAGCTCTTTGTCACCTCCATATACGAGAAACATATCCTTAGTCCTTTTCAGGTATTTCAGGATGTTCTTGACCGCTGTCCAGTGATCCACTCCTGGATTACTTTGGTAACTCCCTGCTAAACTTATAGCAAGGCACACATCAGCTCTGGTACACAACATTGCATACATGATAGAGCCTATGGCTGAAGCATAGGGAACATCTTTCATTTTCTCTCTATCTTCTGCAGTGGTCAGGCATTGAGTCTTACTCAACTTCACACCTTGTAACACAGGCAAGAACCCTTTCTTTGCTTGATCCATTTTGAACTTCTTCAAAACTTTTTCAAGCTATGTGCTTTGTGAAAGTCCAATTAAGCTTCTTGATCTATCTCTATAGATCTTAATGCCTAATATGTAAGCAGCTTCACCAAGGTCTTTCATTGAAAAACTTTTATTCAAGTATCCCTTTATGCTATCCAGAAATTCTATATCATTTCCAATTAGTAATATGTCATCCACATATAATATCAGAAATGCTACAAAGCTCCCACTCACTTTCTTGTAAATACAGGCTTCTCCAAAAGTCTGTATAAAACCAAATGCTTTGATCACACTATCAAAGCATTTATTCCAACTCCGAGAGGCTTGCACCAGTCCATAAATGGATCGCTGGAGCTTGCACACTTTGTTAGCTCCCTTTGGATTGACAAAACCTTCTAGTTGCATCATATACAACTCTTCTTCCAGAAATCCATTCAGGAATGCAGTTTTGACATCCATCTGCCAAATTTCATAATCATAAAATGCGGTAATTGCTAACATGATTCGGACAGACTTAAGCATCGCTACGGGTGAGAAGGTCTCATCGTAGTCAACACCTTGAACTTGTCAAAAACCTTTTGTGATGAGTCGAGCTTTGTAGACAGTAACATTACCATCAGCATCAGTCTTCTTCTTGAAGATCCATTTATTCTCAATTGATTGCCGATCATCGGGCAAGTCAACCAAAGTCCATACTTTGTTCATGGCTTCAGGCCACTTTGCGGAATTTGGGCTCACCATCGCTTCTCCATAGTTCGTAGGTTCATCATGATCTAGCAGCATGATTTCCAGAACAGGATTACTGTACCACTCTAGTGCGGATCTCGCTCTGGTTGATCTACGAGGTTCAGTGGTATCTTGTCCTGAAGTTTCATGATCATCATCATTAGCTTCCTCACTAATTGGTATAGGTGTCGTAGAAATAGTTTTCTGTGATGTACTACTTCCCAATAAGGGAGCAGGTACAGTTACCTCGTCAAGTTCTACTTTCCTCCCACTCACTTCTTTCGAGAGAAACTCCTTCTCTTGAAAGGATCCATTCTTAGCAACGAATGTCTTGCCTTCGGATCTGTGATAGAAGGTGTACCCAACAGTCTCCTTTGGGTATCCTATGAAGACACATTTCTCCGATTTGGGTTTGAGCTTATCAGGTTGAAGCTTTTTCACATAAGCATCGCAGCCCCAAACTTTAAGAAACGACAACTTTGGTTTCTTGCCAAACCACAGTTCATAAGGCGTCGTCTCAACGGATTTTGATGGTGCCCTATTTAACGTGAATGCGGCCGTCTCTAAAGCATAACCCCAAAACGATAGCGGTAAATCAGTAAGAGACATCATAGATCGCACCATATCTAGTAAAGTACGATTACGACGTTCGGAAACACCATTACGCTATGGTGTTCCGGGTGGCGTGAGTTGCGAAACTATTCCACAATTTTTCAAATGTACACCAAACTCGTAACTCAAATATTCTCCTCCATGATCAGATCGTAGAAACTTTATTTTCTTGTTATGATGATTTTCAACTTCACTCTGAAATTCTTTGAACTTTTCAAATGTTTCAGACTTATGTTTCATTAAGTAGATATACCCATATCTGCTTAAGTCATCTGTGAAGGTGAGAAAATAACGATATCCGCCACGAGCCTCAATATTCATTGGACCACATACATTTGTATGTATGATCTCCAACAAATCTGTTGCTCTCTCCATAGTACCGGAGAACGGTGTCTTAGTCATCTTGCCCATGAGGCACGGTTCGCAAGTACCAAGTGATTCATAATCAAGTGGTTCCAAAAGTCCATCAGTATGGAGTTTCTTCATGCGCTTTATACCGATATGACCTAAACGGCAGTGCCACAAATAAGTTGCACTGTCATTCTCAACTCTTCATCTTTTGGCTTCAACATTATGAATATGTGTGTTACTACTATCGAGATTCATCAAAAATAGACCACTTCTCAAAGGTGCATGACCATAAAAGATATTACTCATATAAATAGAACGACCATTATTCTCTGATTTAAATGAATAATCGTTTGGCATCAAACAAGATCCAGATATAATGTTCATGCTCAACGCTGGCACCACATAACAATTATTTAGGTCTAATATTAATCCCGAAGGTAGATGTAGAGGTAGCGTGCCGACCGCGATCACATCGACTTTGGAACCGTTTCCCACGCGCATCGTCACCTCGTCCTTCGCCAATGTTCGCTTAATCCGTAGTCCCTGTTTCGAGTTGCAAATATTAGCAACAGAACCAGTATCAAATACCCAGGTGCTACTGCGAGCTCTAGTAAGGTACACATCAATAACATGTATATCACATATACCTTTGTTCACCTTGCCATCCTTCTTATCCGCCAAATACTTGGGGCAGTTCCGCTTCCAGTGACCAGTCTGCTTGCAGTAGAAGCACTCAGTTTCAGGCTTAGGTCCAGACTTGGGTTTCTTCTCCTGAGAAGCAACTAGCTTGCCGTTCTTCTTGAAGTTCCCCTTCTTCTTCCCTTTGCCCTTTTTCTTGAAACTAGTGGTCTTGTTAACCATCAACACTTGATGCTCCTTCTTGATTTCTACCTCCGCAGCTTTCAGCATTGCGAAGAGCTCGGGAATAGTCTTGTTCATCCCTTGCATATTATAGTTCATCATGAAGCTCTTGTAGCTTGGTGGCAGTGATTGGAGAATTCTGTCAATGACGCAATCATCTGGAAGATTAACTCCCATCTGAGTCAAGTGATTATTATACCCAGACATTTTGAGTATATGCTCACTGACAGAACTGTTCTCCTCCATCTTGCAGCTATAGAACTTATTGGAGACTTCATATCTCTTAATCCGGGCATTTGCTTGAAATATTAACTTCAACTCCTGGAACATCTCATATGCTCCATGACGTTCAAAACGTCATTGAAGTCCCGATTCTAAGCCGTAAAGCATGGCACACTAAACTATCGAGTAGTCATCAGCTTTGCTCTGCCAGACGTTCATAACATCTGGTGTTGCTCCAGCAGCAGGCCTGGCACCCAGCGGTGCTTCCAGGATGTAATTCTTCTGAGCAGCAATGAGGATAATCCTCAAGTTACGGACCCAGTCCGTGTAATTGCTACCATCATCTTTCAACTTTGCTTTCTCAAGGAACGCATTAAAATTCAACGGAACAACAGCACGAGCCATCTATCCACAATCAACATAAACAAGCAAGATACTATCAGGTACTAAGTTCATGATAAGTTTAAGTTCAATTAATCAAATTACTTAAGAACTCCCACTTAGATAGACATCCCTCTAATCCTCTAAGTGATCACGTGATCCAAATCAACTAAACCATAACCGATCATCACGTGAGATGGAGTAGTTTTCAATGGTGAACATCGTTATGTTGATCGTATCTACTATATGATTCATGCTCGACCTTTCGGTCTCTGTGTTCCGAGGCCATATCTGCATATGCTAGGCTCATCAAGTTTAACCTGAGTATTCTGCGTGTGCAAAACTGGCTTGCACCCGTTGTAGATGGACGTAGAGCTTATCACACCCGATCATCACGTGGTGTCTGGGCACGACGAACTTTGGCAACGGTGCATACTCAGGGAGAACACTTCTTGATAATTTAGTGGCAGATCATCTTATAATGCTACCATCAATCAAAGCAAGATAAGATGCATAAAAAGATAAACATCACATGCAATCAATATAAGTGATATGATATGGCCTGCATCATCTTGTGCTTGTGATCTCCATCTCCGAAGCACCGTCATGATCACCATCGTCACCGGCGCGACACCTTGATCTCCATCGTAGCATCGTTGTCGTCTCGCCAATCTTATGCTTCCACGACTATCGCTACCACTTAGTGATAAAGTAAAGCATTACATCGCGATTGCATTGCATACGATAAAGCGACAACCATATGGCTCCTGCCAGTTGCCGATAACTCAGTTACAAAACATGATCATCTCATACAATAAAATTCAGCATCATGCCTTGACCATATCACATCACAACATGCCCTGCAAAATCAAGTTAGACGTCCTCTACTTTGTTGTTGCAAGTTTTTACGTGGCTACTACGGGCTTAAGCAAGAACCAATCTCACCTACGCATCAAAACCACAACGATAGTTTGTCAAATAGACTCCATTTTAATCTTCGCAAGGACCGGGCGTAGCCACACTTGGTTCAACTAAAGTTGGAGAGACTGTCGCCCGCAAGCCACCTATGTGCAAAGCACATCGAGAGAACCGGTCTCGCGTAAGCGTACGCGTAATGTCGGTCCGGGTCATCTCGTCCAACAATACCGCCGAACCAAAATATGACATGCTGGTAGGCAGTATGACTTATATCGCCCACAACTCACTTGTCTTCTACTCGTGCATATAACATCAAACCATAAAACCTGGCTCTGATACCACTGCTTGGGAACGCAGTAATTTCAAAATTTTCCTATGCACACGCAAGATCATGGTGATGCATAGCAACGAGAGGGGAGAGTGTTGTCTACGTAGCCATGCAGACCGACTTCGGAAGCGTTGACGCAACGTAGAGGAAGTAGTCGTACGTCTTCCCGATCTGACCGATCCAAGCACCGTTACTCCGGCACCTCCGAGTTCTTAGCACACGTACAGCTCGATGACGATCCCCGGGCTCTGATCTAGCAAAGCATCGGGGAGGAGTTCCGTCAGCACGACGGCGTGGTGACGATCTTGATGTTCTACTGTCGCACGGCTTCGCCTAAGCACCGCTACAATATGATCGAGGTGGAATATGGTGGCTGGGGGCACCGCACACGGCTAAGGAACGATCTCAAGGATCAACTTGTGTGTCTAGGGGTGTCCCCTGCCTCCGTATATAAAGGAGCCAAGGGGAGGGGGCTGGCCGGCCAAGGAGGGCGCGCCAAGGGAGTCCTACTCCCTCTGGGAGTAGGATTCCTCCCCCCAATCCTAGTTGGAGTAGGATTCGCTGAGGGGGAAAGAGAGAGAGGGGGGCCGGACACCTCTCCTTGTCCTAATAGGACTAGGGGAGGGGGGAGGCGCACGGCCCATCTAGGGCTGCCCCTTTCTCCTTTCCACTAAAGCCCATTAAGGCCCATACAGCTCCCGGGGGGTTCCGGTAACCTCCCGGTACTCCGGTAAAATACCGATTTAACCCGGAACACTTCCGATATCCAAACATAGGCTTCCAATATATCAATCTTTATGTCTCGACCATTTCGAGACTCCTCGTCATGTCCGTGATCACATCCGGGACTCCGAACTAACTTCGGTACATCAAAATGCATAAACTCATAATAACTGTCATCGTAACGTTAAGTGTGCGGACCTTACGGTTCGAGAATAATGCAGACATGACTGAGACACATCTCCGGTCAATAACCAATAGCGGGACCTGGATGCCCATATTGGCTCCTACATATTCTACGAAGATCTTTATCGGTCAGACCGCATAACAACATACGTTGTTCCCTTTGTCATCGGTATGTTACTTGCCCGAGATTCGATCGTCGATATCCAATACCTAGTTCAATCTCATTACCGGCAAGTCTCTTTACTCGTTCCATAATACATCATCTCACAACTAACATATTAGTTGTAATGCTTGCAAGGCTTATGTGATGTGCATTACCGAGAGGGCTCAGAGATACCTCTCCGACAATCGGAGTGACAAATCCTAATCTCGAAATACGCCAACCCAACATCTACCTTTGGAGACACCTGTAGAGCTCCTTTATAATCACCCAGTTACATTGTGACGTTTGGTAGCACACAAAGTGTTCCTCCGATAAACAGGAGTTGCATAATCTCATAGTCATAGGAACATGTATAAGTCATGAAGAAAGCAATAGCAACATACTAAACGATCGGGTGCTAAGCTAATGAAATGGGTCATGTCAATCAGATCATTCAACTAATGATGTGACCTCGTTAATCAAATAACAACACCTTGTTCATGGTTAGGAAACATAACCATCTTTGATTAACGAGCTAGTCAAGTAGAGGCATACTAGTGACACTAAGTTTGTCTATGTATTCACACATGTATTATGTTTCCGGTTAATAAAATTCTAGCATGAATAATAAACATTTATCATGATATAAGGAAATAAATAATAACTTTATTATTGCCTCTAGGGCATATTTCCTTCACGATGTTCATCCAACGGCCGTAGTGCTTCTTCAACCTCTGGTCTTCTTGCTCCAGCCGCCCAAACCAGCGCCGGTCGTGCCGCGTGATCCTGCCTCCCGTGGTCGGCTGTGATGCCGCGGAGGCCTCACCGCCCCCTACTACTCCCACCGCTAGCCAGGCCATCCCTGTACTCACCCACACCCCCTGTTATTCTGCGGCGACAGCAGCCTCACACCGCAGCCGAACCAGTGAACCCTCGTACTCCTCTTCACATGGGCATCCACTACTGCGTCCTCCCCGGCTCCGAGTCGTCCCCTTCCTAGTACTCGCCATCGTCCACTGCCCTGGTGCTCTCCGCGTGGCGTGGTCAACGTGGTCAACGACCGACTTCCATCGGAAGAGTACTGTACGTGGAGAGGCTGACAGATGGGTCCACGACAGCCGCAAGGAAGTGCCTCCTTATTACGCGGAAAATAATTATTCCTCCACCTGACAGCGGGGACCCACCGGACGGGCCACCAGTATTTTGCGAAAAAAATCGTTTCCCCCCTGACTATTGGGACCCACCGGACGGGCCACCGTATTTCGCAAAAAAAAATGTTCCCCCCGCTGTCAGCTCGGACCCACCGGAAGTGCCTCCTTATTACGCACAAAAAAATGAATACTCCCTCGGCTAGCTGGGAACCACTTTGCTGGGAGGCTGACTTGTGGGCCTACTAAGTTGTCGGGGATGAAGGGCTTTGTCAACTTAGTCAATATGAATGATTCTAGCTCCAGTGACCGTATGATGTCCATCCAACGGCCGTAGTTCTTCTTCAACCTCTGGTCTTCTTGCGCCAGCCGCCCAAAGCAGTGTCGGTCATGTCGCATGCTCCTGCCTCCCGTGGCCGGCTGTGCTGCCGCCGAGGCCTCACCGTCCCCTACTATTCCCACGGCAAGCCAGGCCCTGCGGCGATGGCAGCCTCACACCGCAACCGAACCAGTGAACCCTCGTAGTCCTCTTTGCGCAGGCTTCCACCGCCATGTCGCCCCCTTCCTAGGCCTCGCCGTCGTCCACCGCCGTGGTGCTCTCCGTGTGGCGTGGTCAACGTGGTCAAGGAACAACTTCCATCGGAAGAGTACTATACGTGGAGAGGCTGACAGCTGGGTCCACGGCCACAGCCCAGTTTTTTTGTGATTTGCCAAGTAAGTTGCTTTGTCAGGCCTATTGGGCTGCAAATCTTTCAAGACAAGGAGATCTTTCATTTGGCTGGCCGAGAAAATGGCCCATCAGTAATGAGAAATGGGTTGTACATTTTTAAAACACATCAAACCAGCAATTAGTTTCAAATATCTTTTTTTTCATTTCAAGATTTTAAATTACATTAATTTTTATGCGTGGAGAATTTGTTGGATTTTATATTGATATACATTTATTTTTAAAATCAGTTTGAATGTGAGTCGAAATTTCGGGATTAAAAACAGTTCGGACCGCACCGAAATATGCAAAATTTCGTATAATTTTTTAACCGTTGCCACAATATGGGCTGTAATGCTAAGAAAAGCAATATGGGATCCAAAAAAACCTTAAGAATTAGCAAATGGGCTGTAAATTATTAGAAATAATGGCAAATGGGTTGTATGCTGTTTTCCATAGATTTGAGGCTTTCCTAAAAAAAGGTTGACGCACAAGCACTGACTGTTGGATGTCCATCCAACGGCCGTCGTGCTTCTTCAATCTCTACTCTTCCTCCTCCAGCCGCTCAAACAAGCGCCGGCGGGACTACCTGCTCCCTCCTCCTCGCAGCCAGTTGTGCTGCCGCGCAGGCCTCACCGCCCGACCGTACTCCCATCGCTGGCCTAGCCATCCCTCTACTCACCCACACCTGCTGTTATTCTCCGGTGACGGCAGATGAACCAGTAAACCCTCGTACAGTCGTACTCCCCTCCACGTGGGAAACAACTACCGAGTCTTCCCTGCCTCCGTGTCGTCCCCTTTCTAGGCCTCGCCGTCGTCCACCGCCCTGGTGCTCTCGGCGCGGCGTGGTCAACGTGGTCAAGGAACGACTTCCATAGGACGTGGACTGTACGTGGAGAGGCTGACAGCTGGGTCCACGGCCACAGCAAGGAAGTGCCTCCTTATTACGCGGAAAATAATGATTCCTCCACCTGACAGCTGGGACCCACCGGACGGGACACTGTCTTTCGCGAAAAAAACGTTTCCCCCTGACTGCTGGGACCCACCAGCTACATCTTCGCACACAAGGAAGTGCGTCCGGGCAAAAAAAACGATTCGCCCCCTGACTGCTCGGACCGACCATCTACATCTTCGCAGGCAAGGAAGTGCCTGACAGTCGGGACCCACCTGGTCGAAGCATACGTAGCGTTGTCATTCTGGTCGCGAATGTGTACGTACATACTGGTCGATGTACAGGCACGCACGTGTCGTAGTAGAGGCGCGCACGTAGCATTTACACGTACGTACAGTGGCCAGGGTGCAAGAAAGAAAATACGGCCATGTATGTGTACATACGGGCAGGGTCTCAAACGCCTACTCGCGCATACGTACGGCCAGGTCCCATGTACATGGCTGGGTTGGAACGGAGAAACAGCGTCGTCGTCGTGTTCATGGGGAGGCAACGAACTGCGTCGTGTTCATGGGGAGGCAACGGAATGCGTCGTGTTCATGGGGAAGCAACAGAATGCGTCGTGTTCATCGGGAGGGCTTGGACGGAACAGGCAATGGAAACGAGGCCTGGCGTACCGCAGAACGGAGGAAATGGCCTTGTGTTCGACCGGCCACGTTCGAAACGGGATCCTGTTCATCGGGAGGGGTCTGGCGTACCGCAAACGGAGGAAACGGACCTCCTACGGTTGAAACGGGGGTCCTGTTGATCGGGAGGGGTGTGGTGTACCGCAAAACAGACGAAACGGACTTGTGTTGGAGTGCTACGGTCGAAGCGGGGGTCATGTTCATTGGGAGGGGTGTGGCGTACTGCAAAACGGGACTCCACGGGATATTGTTCATCTCCACCGTCGACCTCCTCCAGCCTCCACGGGCTCCTGTTCATCCAGCCTCCACCGTGCGCCACTCCACCGTCTACTATTCAACCACCCCTCCACCGTCTACTGTTCATCCAGCCCTCCACACCACGGGGTCCTGTTCAACCACCCCTCCACGGGCACCCCTCCACCATCTACTGTTCATCCA